>NC_135351.1:2061957-2661957 GCF_023851605.1 Tamandua tetradactyla | reverse complement strand
TCTGTTGCCTAATTTGGATAACTGAGAACTAGTCTTCACTCTTCCCTCTTCCTCACTGTACCCATTCCCCAATCCCACCTCTGACTAAGTTCTGTCTGTTTGCTTAATTGACATGCCTCAATCAAACTGTCTTCTCTTCCTCCCTTCATTTCCTGCTTTCTTTCACAGACTGTCAGAGTCATCTTCCTAGAATACAAATTTGCTTAGGTCACTCTTGGCTTAAATTCTTTCAGAGACTCCACAGGTCTGCTGGTTGGACTGTAGACTCATTCCCATGGCACAGAAGTACCTTCATTCTTTGGCTTCTGCCACCTACTCTACACCTTATCTCATTTGCTCCCTCCTGAGTCCTGGTCACAAACCATGCCCAGCTACTGGCAGATTCCCAAATGGCTCATCCTCTTTCACATCACCTTCCCTTCCCTTATGTTGTTCTTGCTAACTAGGTGCTTTTACCCATTCCCCATCTCATCCACTTGGGTATATCTATTCATATTTTCATGGCAATCCAGCAAAACCTCTTATATAAATCTTTCTTGACTTTTCACTTCAAACAGATAGAAAGGCTACCCCCTTTTTTTTTTTTACCTCCTTTTACCTCTGTGCGTACTTATCATTACCATCATCATCACCGTTATCTTTTCACAGCTCTCACCATTAGCACTTAGTCTGCTTTCATTGCTTTACCAATAATTTACTGAGTACCAGGAAAGTCAAAAGCTTTCTTGGGTATTCAGTGGTGAGAAAACCAGTCTGAGAGAGAATAACTTTACACACACCAATGACTACAAAATTAAGAAACATATATTCTATGACATGAAAGAATAGGGAACTGGAGGAAAAATAAAGTTTGGAGAAACCCACCTTAAGTATCAGAGAAAATATATGCTGAGGAAGAAACATTTACTATGAGACCAACTGATAAATTAGCTTTTTATTTAATTGCTTGTACCTATTATTTTCTGTTTTCTATTTCATTGATTTCATCTCTGAACTTTATTTCATTTCTTTTGCATATTTCAGTTTCACTTGCTCTTTTCTTTCTAATTTAAGTAGGTGGCTGAGTTCTTTGTGTTGAGATCTTCTTATGGGCATTTTAGTTCCATAAATGTTCCTCTAAGTTCTGCTTTAGTTGCATCCCCCAATTTTTAAAACATGTTTTCTTTTTCATTCAGTTCAAAATATTTTCTAATTTACCCTTTGATTTTTTCTTTAATCTGTGTGTTATTTAAAGGTATACAAATTTGTTTCCAAATATTTGAAAATTTCCCAGATATTTTGTATTTTTCATTTCTAATTTGATTCCATTGCAATCAGAGAGCATACATCGTGTGATTTGAGAGCTTTACAATTTATTTAGATTTATTTTATGGTTCAGAATGTGGTTTATCATAGCAGATGTTATTTGCACATTTGAAAAGCATGTGTATTCTGCTGAGGTTGGGTGGAATGTTCTATAAACATCAGTTAGGTTGAGTTGGGTGATAGTGCTATTCAAGTCCTCTGTATCTTTACTGATGTTCTTTTCACTTGTTCCTTCGACTAGTAAAAGTGATGTTGAAAACTCTGAGTGTAAATTGTGGATTTCTCTGTTTCTCTTTGTACAGCTTCACTTTTGCTTCATGTATTTTGCATCTCGGCTATTAGAGACATAAATGCTTAGGATTATTATGCAATATTGGTGAATTCCAGGGGTTGATAATGTTTCTTTTTACTTCATACACCATCTCTGGCTGAAATGATCATATTCAAGACTTCAATTGCAATGACTGCTTCTGAACTCCAGATTCACATTTCCAATGCCTTACTGGACAAAAATCTAGCTGGATAATACACAGGTGCCTTGAATACAACATAAAAAAACTTAATTTGGCATTTCCTCAAATTTGTTCCATTTCTTTATTCTTCATAATAGGTAATGATGACTGTATTAACACTTGAAAACAACTAAGTAAAAGTGACTTAAATAAGATAGAGGTTTATTTTTAACGTGTGGGTCATTTGGAGAAAGGCATTGCCCAGCTGGGATGGAAACTTGATGGCTTCAGAAGCCAAGATACTTCAATTTTTTCTGCTCCATCACCCTTCAAATGCAGACTCCATCCTGTAGTGGCCCAATGACTTTTTGGGTGCTGGCCATCATCTCCACTTTCCAAGTAGGAAGTAGGAGAAAGGAGTAGAGGATCAAAAGGGGTGTATATCATTTGTATTTTTTTTCATTTATTTTGAACGAATTTCAAGCTTACAAGACAGCTGTAAAAATGATACAAAATTCATATACAGAAGTCCAGCATAACCCCAATCCCCAGATGCCCATATCCACTAATTTTAACATTTTGCCACTTTGCCATATCATCCTATGTAGCCCCATGGATCTATCAATTCATCTGTTTATATCAGTCAATCAATTTATTTATTTATATACCTACCTACCTATCTACCGATCTGTTTTCTGGGCATTTGAGAGCAGACTGCACATATCATTATCTTTGGACACACAATACTTCCACATGCATTTCCTAAGAACAAAGACATTTACTTACATAATCACCTAAGTACAGTCATTAAGTTCAAGAAATTTAGAAATAACATAAAGCATACATTCCAATTTTTTACGTCCCAATAATATTTTGATCCTTTTGTCTCCATTCCTGGATCCTATCCAGGATCATATTTTGCATTTAATTGTCATTATCTCTTTAGTTTCTTTTTCTTTTTTTAAAATTGTGAAACATATATATATATAACATTAAACTTCTCCTTCCTACCCATCTCCGAAAGTACCATTCAGGAGGATTAATCATATTCACAGTATGGCAGTACCTTCCCCAGCATCCATTAACTAAAACTTTTCATGTACCCCCGAGAAACTTCCCATTACCCCTCCCTCCCCACCCCCGTGACCATGCACTCTATGAGTGTGCATGTTCTCTGGGTTACCATGGGGCTTAAAGTTAAAATCCTAAATCTATAGCAATCTTGTCTGTTTTGCTATCAGCTTAACTTCAATAGGATACATGAACGATGTTCCTATACTCCTCCTTTCCCCCACTTTTATGTAATGCTAGTCTACTGGTGATGAACTCCTACAGATTTTGTTTATTTGGGAATGTCTGAATGTCTCCTTCATTTTTTTAAATCTAAAGTCTTTTAACATTTTATAATTTTTTAAAAAATTATAGAAGTTGTAGGTTTACAAAAAAATTAGGTAGAAATACTGCATTCCCATATAGCCACACATTAACACTTTGCATTACTGTGGCCCTGTGGTACAATTGATGAAAGAGTATTAAAGCTGTATGGTTAGTATGGTCTATAGTTTACATTAAGGCATATCTTTTCCCATATATCACCCTATTACTGATACCTTGAGTTAATGTGGTACATTTATTATAATACATGTCAGAATAGTTTTATAATTGTACTATTAACCATAGCCCATTATTTACAGTAGGGTTCACTGTGCTGTACAGCCCCATGTCTTATCTTCTAATTTGTATTCTAGTAATATATGTATATATGGCCTAAAATTTCCCCTTTTAGCCACATTCACATACATGTATGTTAGTGTTGTTAATTACTCCCATGATGTGCTACCGTCACCACCATCCATTCCTAAAGCTTTACATCAACCCAAATAGAAATTCTGTACCACAGAAGAACTAACCCCCCATTTCCACTCCCAACCCAGCCCCGGTCACCTGTATCCTAGATTCCAATTCTGTGACTTTAATTATTATAATTATTTTATATCACTGAGATTCAATGTTTTGTGTTTGACTTGTTTCACTATAAATATTGGCATACAAGTATCTGTTCGAGTCCCTGTTTTTGTTCTTTAAGATATATATACCTAGTGAAGGGATTGCCGGGTCATGTGGTAATTCTGTACTTGGTTTTCTGAGGAATCGCCAAATTGTCTTCCACAGTGGCTGCAGCATTTTACGTTTCCACCATCAATGAATGAGTGTACCTGTTTCTCCACATCCTCTTCTACACTTGAAATTTTCTGTTTTTTAGCCATTCTAGTGGGAGTGAAGTTGTATTTCATTGTGGTTTTGGTTTGCATTTCCTTAATAGCTAATGATGTTGATCATCTTTTCATGTGTTCTTTAACCATTTATATAATTTCTTTGGAGATATATCTATTCAAGTCATTTTCAATTGAGTCTTTTTTTATTCTTGAGCTGTAGGTTTTCTTGATATATTCTGTATATTAAGCATTTATTGGATGTGTGGTTTGCAAATATTTTCTACCATTGAGTAGATTGTCTCTCACTTTCGTGATAAAGTCCTTTGATGCACAGAAGTTTTTATTATGATGAGGTCCCATTGATCTCTTTTTTTCTTTTGTTGCTTGTGTTTTGGTGTAAAGTTGAAGAAACCATTGCCTAAAACAAGATCCTGAAAATGCTTCTCTATATTATCTTGTAGGAGTTTTATAGTCCTGGTTCTTATATTTAGGTTTTAATTCATTTTGAACTACTTTTTGTATATGGTGTGAGATAGGAGTCTTCCTTCATTCTTTTTCATATTGCTATCCAGTTGTTCCAGCACCATTTGTCGAAAGGACTATTCTTTCCCACGTGAGTGGATTCAGCAGCCTTGTCAAAAAAGCAAATGGCCATAGATATGAAGGTCTATTTCTAGACTCCCAATTAGATTTCATTGGTCTGTATATATGTATACTTGTGCCAGTACTATGCTGTTTTGACCACTGTACCTTCGTATTTAGCTTTAAAGTCAGGATGTGTGAGTGCTCCAACTTCGTTCTTCTTTTTCAAGATGGCTTTAGCTGTCCAGGGCCCCTTACCCTTCCATATAAATCTGATGTTTGGCTTTCCCATTTCTGCAAAGAAAGCTTTTGGAATTTTGATTGAGATTGCATTGACTCTATAAAATGCTTTTGGTAGGATTGATATCTTAATGATATTTAGTCGTCCATTCCTTGAACACAGAATGCTTGTCCATTTATTTCCATCTTCTTTGCTTTCTTTTATCAATGTTTTGCAGTTTTCTGTGTAAAAGTCCTTTACATCCTTTGTTAGATTTATTCTTAGATAATATTGTGAATGGTATTTTTTTCTTGATTTCTTCTGATTTTTAATTGCTTGTATATAGAAACACTACTAATTTTGGGGTTGACCTTGTAACCTGCCACTTGGCTGAATTCATTTATTAGCTCTAGGAACTTTGTTGTGGATTTTCCAGAATTTTCTGTGTATAGAATTGTATCATCTGAAAATAGGGAACGTTTTACTTCTTCTTTTCCAATTTAAATGCCTTTAATTTCTGCTTCTTGCCTAATTACTCTGGCAAGAACTTCTTATACAATGTTAAATAATAGTGGTGTCGATGGGTAACTTGTCTTGTTCCTGATCTTAGAGGGAAAGCTTTCAGTCTTTCACCAATTAAGTAAGATGTTAGCTATGGGATTTTCATATATGCCTTTTATCATGTTGAGGAAGTTTCCTTCCATTCTTTGTGTTCTCTGTGTTTTTATCACGAAGCAGTGTTGGATTTTGTCAAATGCCTCTTCTGCATCAGTTGAGATGATCACATGTTTTTTCCTTCATTCTATTAATGTGGTGTGTTATGGTAATTGATTTTCTTATGTTAAACCACCATTGCACACATGGGACAAATCACACTTGATCATGGTGTATAATTATTTCAATATGTTGTTGGATTCAGTTTGCTAATATTTTGTTGAGGATTTTCCCTCTATATTCACAAGAGATATTGCTTTGTAGTTTTTTGTGCTTGTGGGGGTATATTTATCTGTCTTTGGTATGAGGGTGAGTTGGCATCATAAAATGAATTAGATTGTGTTCCATCTTCTTCAATTTAGTGGAAGAGTTTATGTAGGATAGGTGTTAATTCTTATTGGAATGTGTGCAAGATTCTCCCATGAAGCTATGTGGTCCTGGCTTTTTTTGTTGGGAGGTTTTGATGACTGATTCAATCTCCTTAGTAGTAATTGGTTTGTTGCGCTCTTCTATTTCTTCTTGAGTCAATGTGGGTAGCTTGTGTGCTTCTAATAATTTGCTCATTTCATCTGGGTTTATAGATGTACTGCTGTTCATAGTATCCTCTTGTAGTCCTTTTTATTTCAGCAGGGTTGGAAATAATGTTCCCCTTTTAATTTCTGATTATAGTTATTTGTATCCTTTCCCTTTATTATTTGTAGTCTAGCTAAAGTTTTCTCAGTTTTATTAATCTTCTCCAAGAACCAACTTTTGCTTTTGTTGATTCTCTCTATTGTGTAATTGTTTCCTGTTTCATTATCTCCACTCTGATGTTTGTTATTTCCTTTCTCCTGTTCATTTGGGTTTAGTTCACTCTCCTTTCTCTAGTTTTTCCAATTTTGAGGTTAGGGCTTTAATTTGAAGTCATCTTTTCTTTTTTTTTTTTGCATTGACAGGCACCGGGAATCAAACCCAGGTCTCTGGCAAGGCAGGCAAGAAGTCATCTATTTTGATGTAAGCATTTGAGCTATAAATTTCCACTGCAGCATTTTTATATCCCTTTCCGTCACTAGCGAGCTAGCCAGGGCTTGGAACTGAAGGCAGCCCGCTGTGAAAGTGGGGGATGGGTGCCAGAGCCACCACACAGAGTGAGTAATTTACTGCTCTTTATGTACTGTACATAATTTATTAACATTTTCATCCCACTCTTCCCTGGATGCCAGATTGGGTCAATCCAAAAAGGTCCGTTTTGCATTTAGCAAGCAGAGACTGGATTGAGTGTGTATCCTCTCTTGACTCCAGTTCTGCCACAGTCTCTCTCTCTCTTTTTAAAATTCCCTTTGGGTGCACTTTTGTGTGCAACATTCCTCAGCCTCTTATGGTTTCTCCCTGGGTCTCTGCAAGGATATGTGCCAGGATATGTGTGGGGTTTTAACTTGCTGCTGTAAGTGGCTCTATGGTCTGTATTTGCACCAGGAGAGTACTGGGCTGTGCTGCCTTTGTGGGATTCCTAAGTCGTATGGGTAGAGCAAAGTAGAGGGATCCAGACTGGCAGGTCTGGGACAGAAGCCTCCTACCTGACTTTTGAGATTATTTTCATTTTTCTTTGATTCAGCATATGTGGAGTCCTTCTCCAGTCTCTATCATCCTCCAGAAAACCAAGCATGTGGTATTTGTTCTTTTCTTAGTTGATTCTGTGAGGGGACTTTTCCAGGGGATGTTCTATGTCACCATGTTGATGACATCACCCTTTCTTCCTCATAATTGAAAGACAATTTTGCTGGATATAGAGTTGTTGGTTGGCAATTTTTGCTTTCAACACTTTAAGTTTGTCATCTCATTGCCTTCTTGCTTCCATAGTTTCAGATGCAAAATTAACATTTAATCATATTGAGGATCCCTTTTATGTGATGTTACTTCTCTCTTATGGTTTTCAGAATTCTCTCTTTATTGGCATTTAATAGTTTGATTATAATATATCATGGTACACATCTATTTGTGTTTATTCTGTTTGGAGTTTGTTGAACATCTTAGATGTGCATATTCATGTCTTTGGTTAAAATTAGGATGTTTCACTCATTATTTCTTTGAATATTCTCTATGGCCTTCTCTTTTCCTGGGACCCTCACAATAATACATCTGATACTTTCGTTGGTGTCTTACAGGTTTTTCAGGCTCGATCCACTTTTCTTTCTTCTTTCTTCTTTCTACTCCTCAGACTGGATGATTTCAATTGTCTTTTATTCAAGTTCACTGTTTCTTTTTTCTTCCAACTCCAATCTTCTATTGAATCCCTCCAGGGAATTTTATATTTCTTTTACTGTGATCTTTAGCTCTGCTTGATTCCTTCATAGAATTTCCATCTATTGATACTATCTTTATGCTCACTTACTATTTTCCTAATTTTCTTTGTCCATGTTAATCCAACTAAGGGTTCACCTAGACAAACATTTGGAAGAAGAGTTAGCAATTTCTATTCTAGTACATGTGGAATAAAGGCTACTTCATTAGATGTATCCGAACTCTGTATTCTCTGCATTATCATTCTATGAGCCTACAACTTTTCTAATAAAAATATATGAAAATTAAATTAAATTAAATTAAAAGCCCAGCCAAACTACATATTGGCAAGGATGTAGAGCAACTCTTGTATACTGCTGGTAGGAATGTAAAATAGTACATACACATTGGAAAACAGTTTGGAAATTTTTCAAAAAGTTAAATGTAAGGTTAAACAATGGTACTGTATGACCCAGCCATTCTACTCCTAGCAATTTACTCAGGAGATATGACATCATATATCCAAATGAAGAATTTTACATGGATGTTTATAGAAGCTTTATCTACAATAGCTAAAAATTGGGAATAGCGCAAATATCCATTATTAGGAGCATAGATAAACAAATTATGTATCTCCATACAATGGAATGCTACTCAGTAATAAAAGATAATGAATGTCCTGGCCAATGCACTCCTCACCAAAAATAAAAAACAAGCAAGAAAACAAACAAAAAACAACCAAAGAAAAATTCAACAAATGGTACTGCAATAATGGGATACCCACATGAAAAAAGAATGAAATGTGACCCTGCCATAAAGCACACGAAGAAAAAAAAGTAATGAATGACTGTGTTGATTTGAGTTGGTTATGTACCCCAGAGAAGGCATGTTTTATAAATCTGATCTTGTAGGTACAGATTTGTTATGGATGGGATATTTTGATTAGATTGTTTCTATGGAGATATGATTCATCCAATTGTATGGGACTTTTTTTTTTTTTAAACATTTTGTGTAATACAACATATACACAAAGCAAAGAAAGAAAAAAGCAATAGTTTTCAAAGCATTCTTCTACAAGTAGTTACAGATCAGATCCCAGAGTTTATCATAGGCTATCATACCACATCTCAGATTTTTCTTCTAGCTGCTCCAGAATATAGAAAGCTAGAAGAAATAATATATATACAAAAAAGCAATAAATTTAAAAGCAGAGCCCAACAATTAGTTGTAGAACAAATTTCAGAGTTTGGTATGGGTTACAATTCCACAATTTTAGGTTTTTACTTCTACCTGCTCTAAGATACTGGAATGAGGGTGATGTTGGCTTCATAGAATGAATTAGGTAGCTTTCCCTCCACTTCAATTTTTTTGAAGAGTCTGAGCAGGATTGGTACTAATTCTTTCTGGAATGTTTGGTAGAATTCACATGTGAAGCTGTCTGGTCCTGGACTTTTCTTTTTGAGAAGCTTTTTAATCACTGATTCCATTTCTTTACTTGTGATTGGTTTGTTGAGGTCGTCTATTTCTTCTTGAGTCAAAGTTGGTTGCTCATGCCTCTAAGATACTGGAGACTAAATGAAATACCAATTTAATGATTCAACATTCATATTAGTTTGTTAAACCCCACCTTCTCTGTATAACTCCACCATCACCTTTGATCTTTCTGTCTCACTCTATAGGGTTATTTGGACTATGGCCATTCTAACTTTTTCATGTTGAAAGGGGCTGTCAATAATATAGGGTAGGGAGATGGAATTATCTGATTTCTGGAGAGGCTGAGCCCTCTAGGTTTCAGGACTTATCTGGTCCAGGGATGCCTCTGGAGATTACAGGTTTCTGGAAAGTTACCCTAGTGCATGGAAACTTTGTGGAATCTTATATATTGCCCTAAGTGTTCTTTAAGATTGGGTGTAATGGTCCTGGTTGGGGTTTGGCAGGTTATGATCCATAGCAATGTCTAATTAGAGCTTGCGTAACAGCAACCGCCAGAGTAGCTTCTCAACTCTTTTTGCACTCTCACAGCCACTGATAACTTTATTAGTTACACTTCTTTCCCCCCTTTTGGTCAGGATGGAATTGTTGATTCCATGGTGCCAGGGCCAGACTCATCCCCGGGAGTCATCTCCCATGCCCCCAGGGAAACTTTTACCCCTGGATGTCATGCCCCTTTAGGGGGGAGGGCAATGATTTCACTAACAGAGTTGGGTTTAGAGAGAGTGAGGCCACATCTGAGCAACAAAAGAGATCCTCCAGAGGTAACTCTTAGGCATACCTACATAAGCTTCACAAGAATAAGCCTCAAGATCAAGGGATTGGACTACTGATTTGGTGTCCCTCATGTTTGAACCAGTATCATGGGATTCCTGGATGTTAAAGTTTAATAGTTTCATATTTTTTCTCCCATCCTTCAAGGGAATTCACAAATACTTTTGGCTTATCTGCTTAATATAGTCTAGGATGTATTCAGGCATTACATTAAGTGATACAGGATTAAAGGCCCTCATTCTTATTCTGGGCTCCCTGTGTTTCAGTTGTTCAAATGAGCTATCCAGACAGGTTGAGTTAAATTATGTGCTACAGAAAATTTAGGTTCTGGACAAAATAAATCTTTTTTCCTTTGGACCCAAAGAGTAGGTGTGGTCCTAAAACATCACCATCTTCCCTTGTGTTCTGAATTACCTTAATCCTGACCTGGTTGGCTTCATTCTTATCTCTAATACCAGGTTATAGATATATAAACATCCTCTCAAAACCCAGAAATAATAATTACCACTCTGGGCTCAATGTTTCTGCTATAAGAGCTTACAATCTAGGCCCCTGTTTTCTTATAAGCATTTTCGTAAGGAGACTATACAATAATTGTTCTTTTGTTTCTGTCTTATTTTGCCTCACCAAATGTCCCACATGTTCATTCATATCATTGCATTCCTCACAACTTTGTTCCTTTTTGTAGCACCACAATATTCAATTATGTATATACACTATCATTAGCCAATCTATTTCTTAGCTGGTGCATCCTTCAGTCACCTTTACCATGGTCATAAAAATGGAGTCATACAATATCTATCGTTTTATGTCTGGCTTCTTTCATTCAGCATTATGTCCTCAAGGCTCATCCATCTTGTCATGTGCTTCAGGATGTCCTTTTGTCTTACTTCTACATAATATTCCATCATATGTATATACTGCATTTTGTTAATCCACTTGTCTATTGTTTGGCATTTGGGTTGTTTCCATCTTTTAACGATTGTGAATAATGCTGCTATGAACATCCGTGTGCAAATGTCTGTTTGCATCACTGCTTTCAGCTCTTCTGGGTATATACCAAGTAGTGTTATTGCTGGGTCATAGAGCAACTTGATATTTAGCTTCCTAAGGAACCACCAAACTGTCTTCCACAGCAGCTGCACATTATTCATTCCCACCAGCAGTGCATAAGTGTCCCAGTTTCTCCACATCCTCTCCAACATTTATAGTTTCCTGTTTGTTTAATAACAGCCATTCTTATAAGTGTAAGGTGGTATCTCATTGTAGTTCTTGATGTGCATTTCCCTTATAGCCAGTGAAAATGAGTATCTCTTCATGTGCTTTTGAGCCATCTGTATTTGCTCTTCAGAAAAATGCCTATTCATATCTTTAGCCTATTTTATAATTGGGTTGTTTGTTCTTTTGTTGTTGAGTTGTATGATTTCATTGTATAAACAGGAAATCAAACTTTTGTCTGATATGTGATTTCCTAATATTTTCTCCATTGAATTGGCTGCCTCTTCACTTTTTTTGAGAAAGTCTTTTGAAGTGCAGAAGCATTTGATTTTGAGGAGTTCCCATTTATCTATTTTTCCTTTTCTTGCTTTGGGTGTAAAGTTTAGGAAGCTGCCTTCTATTACTAGGTCTTGAAGATGTTTCCCTACATTTTCTTCCATAAGTTTTATTGTGCTAGTTCTTATATTTAGGTGTTTGATCCATTTTGAGTTAATTTTTGTGTAGGGTGAAAGATAGGGGTCCTCTTTCATTCTCTTGGCTATTGACATCCAGTTTTTCCATGCCCAATGATTGAAAGGACTATTTTGTCCAGTTCAGAGGATTTGGGGGCATTGTCAAAAGTTGGTTGACCATAGATTTAGTGGTCTATTTCTACACTCTTAATTGGATTCCATTGGTTAATGCTTCTATCTTTGTGCCAGTACCATGCTGTTTTGACCACTGGCTTTATAATAGGTTTTAAAGTCAGGGAGTGTTAATCCTCCCACTTTCCTCTTCTTTTTCATGATGCTTTTAGCTATTTGGGGTCTCTTTCCCTTCCAGATGAATTTGGTAGTTAGCTTTTCCAAATCTTCAAAGTAGGTTGTTGAAATTTGAATTAGTACTGTGTTGAATCAGTAGATCTACTTGGTGAGAATGGACATCTTAACTATATTTAGCCTTCCTATCCATGAGCAGGGAATGTCTTTCCACCTATTTAGATCTTCTTTGATTTCTTTTAGCAATGTTAAATATTTTTCTGTGTACAAGTCCTTTACGTACCTAGTTAAGTTCATTCTTAAGTATTTCTTTTAGTTGCTATTTTGAATCGAATTTTTTCCTTAACTAACTCCTCAGCTAGGTCATTGCTTGTGTATAGAAGTGTTACTGATTTTTGCATATTAATTTCATATCCCGCCACCTTGCTGATTTGTTCATTAGTTCAAATAAGTTTGCTGTGGATTTCTCACATTATTCCAAGTGTACTATCATATCATCTGCAAAATAATGAGAGTTTTATTTCTTCCATTTCAATGTTTATTTCTTTGTCCTGCCTGATTGCTCTAGTTAGAACTTCTAACACAATGTTGAATAATAGTGATGACGGTGGGTATCCTTGCCTTGTTCCTGAGCTAAGGGGGAAGGTTCTCAGTCTCTCCATTGAGTATGATGCTGGCTATCAGTTTTTCATATATTCCCTTTGCCATATTGAGGTAGTTAACTTTGATTCCTATCTTTTGGAATGTTTTTATCAGAAAAGGATGCTGGATTTTGTCAAATGCTTTTCCAGCATTGATCGAGATGATCATGTGATTTTTCCCTTTCAATATGTTAAAGTGTTGTATTACATTAATTGATTTTCTTGTGTTGAAAATGCATCCTTGCATTCCTGGTATAAATTCCACTGGGTCATGGTATGTAATTATTTTAATGTGTTGTTGAATTTGGTTTGCTAATCAGAATTTTTGCATCTGTGTTCATTAGGGAGATTGGCCTGTAGATTTTGTTTTTTATAGCATCTTTAACCAGTTTTGATGTAAAAATATTTGCTTCATAAAATGAGTTAGGTACAGTTCTGTTTTCCTCTATTTTTTGTAAAAGTTTGAGCAGGATTGTTGTTAGTTCTTTCTGGAATGTTTGATAAAATTCCCCTGTGAAGGCATCTGACCTTGGGCTTTTCTTTGTAGGAATAGATTTTTGATGATTGATTGAATCTCTTTTCTTGTAATTGGTTTGTTGAGATCTTCTATTTCATCCTGAGACAGTGTAACTTGTTTGTATGTCTCCAGGAATTTTTCCACTTCATCTAAGTTTTCTAGTGTGTTGGCATGCAGTTGTTCATAGTATCCTCTTATGCTTTCTTTTATTTCTTCAGGGTCTGTGGTAATGCACGCCTTCTCATTTCAGATTTTGTTCATTTGCATCCTCTCTCTTTTTTCTTTGTCAGTCTTTCTAGTGGCCTGTCAATTTTATTGATTTTCTCAAATAATCAACTTTTGATTTTATTGATTCTTTCTATTGTTCTTTTGTTCTCCCATTCATTTATTTCTGCTTTAATCTTTGTTATTTTCTTCTTCTATCTGCTTTGGGGTTAGTTTGCTGTTCTTTCTTAAGTTCCTCTATTAAGCAGTTAAGTCCTTGATTTTTGTTCTTTCTTATTTTTTAATATAGACATTTAATGTAATAAATTTCCCTTGCAGCACAGCTTTTGCCATATTCCATAAGTTCTGATAAGTTGTATTCTCATTTTCATTCATCTCCAAATAGCTACTGATTTCTCCAGCAATTTCGTTTTGACCCACTGGTTGTTTAACAGTGTGTTATTTAATCTCCATATATTTGTGAAAGCTCTCATTCTTTGGTGGTTATTCAGATCCAGCTTCATCCCATTGTGATCAGAGAAAGGGTTTTGAATAATTTCAATGTTTTTAAATTTATTAAGACTTGTTTTGTGTCCCAACACATGATCTATCTTACAGAATGTTCCATGAGCACTAGAGAAGAATGTATGTCCTTTTGTTTTGGGGTGCAATGACCTATATATGTCTGTTAGGTCTAATTCATTTATCAAGTTATTTAATGTCTCTATTTCCTTGTTGATCTTCTCTCTGGTTGTTCTATCTTAGAAGAGAGTGGTGTATTGAAGTGTCCTACTATTATTTTTGAAATATCTATCACTCCTTTCAGTTTTGCCAATGTCTGTCTCATGTAATTTGGCACTCCTTGATTGGGAGCGTAAACATTTATGATTGTTATATTTTCTTGGTGAATTGACCCTTTAATTAGTATATAGTGTTCTTCTTTGTCTCTTATGATGTCTTTACATTTAAAGACTATTTTGTTTGCTATTAGTATAGCTACCCCTGCTTTCTTTAGGTTACAACTTGCATGGAAAATCTTTTTCCATCCTTTCACTTCCAATCTATTTTACCCTTGTGTCTAAGATGAGTTCTTGTAAGCAGCATATAGCTGAATTACGTTTCATAATCCCTTCTGCCAATTTGTATTTTTAAATTGGTAAGTTTATCCCATTAGCATTCAAAGTTATTACTGAAAAGGCATTTCTTTTTTTTTTTTTAACTTTTTTTATTGTAGAGTATAACATATATACAAAGCAAAGAAAAAAAACCCAATAATTTTCAAAGCACTCTTCAAAAAGCAGTTACAGAACATATCCCAGAGTTTGTCATGGGTTACCATATGATCCTCTCATATTTTTCCTTCTAGCTGCTCCAGAATATAGAAGGCTAGAGGGCTTAAGTACTTTTTTTTATCATCAAAATCTACTTTTTTTCCCTTCTTTTTTTGTCAACAATAACGTATATACAAAAAAGCTATAAATTTCCAAGCATAGCACCACAATTATTTGTAGACCATATTTCAGGCTTTGACATGGGTTACACTTTCACGATTTTAGATTTTTACTTCTAGCTGTTCTAAAATACTGGAGACTTAAAGAGATATCAATTTAGTGATTCAGTATACATATTCATTTGTTAAGTCTTATCTTCTATGTATAATTCCACTATCACCTTTGATCTTTTCATACCTCTCATTGGGGTTGTTTGGACTATGGCAATTTTAAATTTTTTATATTGGAAGGGTCTGTCAGTAATATGGGGTAGGGAGATGGAACTATCTGATGTTCTGGAGAGGCTGGTTTAGGTTTCAGGACTTATCTGGACCAGGCACCCATCTGGAGGTTGTAGGTTTCTGGCACGTTACTCTAGTGTCTGGAACCCTTGTGGAATCTTATAAATTGCCCTAGGTTTCTTTAGGATTGGCTGGAATGGTTCTGGTTGGGAGTTGGCAGGTTACGAGTGGTAGAAAAGGCATTTCTTGTTTCCACCATCTTATCTTTTTAATTTTATTTGTGAGGTCTATATATACTTTTCCCTCTTTCTCTTTGTATTCTTTAAATTACCCATTAGTGATACTCTTCAGTTTTGTGCCCTCCTCCAGACTTCCCTCTCCTGTCTTTTTTATCAGTGGGCAGAACTCCTTTTAGTATTTATTGAAGGACTAGTCTTTTGTTGACAAATTCTTTCAGGACTTCTTCATCTGTGAAAACTTTAATTTACCCCTCAGTTTTGAAGAACAATTTGGCTGGGTACAGAATTCTTGGCTAGAAGTCTTTCTCTTTCAGGACCTTGAATATATCATTCCACTGCTTTCTCGCCTCTATGGTGCTAGTTGAGTAGACTGAACTCTGTCTTATTTGGTTTCCCTTGCATGTAGTAGAACTTTTTTTCTCTTGTCACTTTCAGGATTTTCTGCTTCTCTTCTTTGACAGACTGATTAGTATGTGTCTTGGGGAAGGCCTATTTGGGTTTATTCTGTTTAGAGTTCATTGGGCTTCTTTGACTTGTATATTTATGTCCTTTATAAAAGTTAAGACATTTTCCCGCATTATATCCTCAACTACCTTCCCAGCCCTTTATTCCTCTCTTCTCCCTCAGGGACACCAGTGATTCTTGTATTTGTGCACTTTGTTTTGTCTGTCATTTCCCTGAGATCCAATTCAAGTTTTTCCATCTTTTTTGCCATTTGCTGTTTTGAGTCTTCAAAGTCATCTGTCTTGTCCTCTATATCACTTATTCTTTCTTCTGTCTCTTCAAATCTGGTGTTGTGTGCCTCTAGTATGTTTTTATTTGGTTAACAGAGTCTTTAATCTCCATGATATCTGCTATTTTTCAATTTATTCTTTCAAATTCCTCTTTATGCTCTTCTACTGTCTTCTTGATTTTCTTTATGTCATTTGCTATCCTGCTTGTTTTGCTAAGTAGAGCTGTATGAACATTTTTGATTAGTGGTTCCAGCATCTGTGTCTCCTCTGGTGTTTTAATTTGGTCATTAGGCAGGGCTATATCTGTCTGCATTGTGATATACTTAGCGATTTTTGGCTGTTTTCATGTCATGTAAATATCTTGATTGATTGAATGGGAATTGGTTTCTTTCAGTAGTCTAAGGCCTTGTGTTTGCAAGATGGATGTAGAGCAGGGAGCAGGGTACAGGGTGGGGCACAA
Organism: Tamandua tetradactyla; assembly: GCF_023851605.1. Taxonomy (NCBI): domain Eukaryota; kingdom Metazoa; phylum Chordata; class Mammalia; order Pilosa; family Myrmecophagidae; genus Tamandua; species Tamandua tetradactyla. Next base: position 2,645,441 of record NC_135351.1, on the reverse strand, counting down.
CAGTGCAGTTACAGGTGCAGGTTGGGAATGCTATGCTGATGCTGGTGAATGTGGGCACCAGGGAAGATGTAGCTATGTGGGTGCACCAGTCTAGGGAGCATAACCCTGGTGTGTGCAGCCCTGTGTGCTGGTCTAAGGTTCAGGGCCCTTTGTATGCATGCATAGAGCTGTGCCAGCAGGTCCACATTATGCCTTCATGGATTGGGGGCAGATGGAACCCAGCTGTGCAGGTTGGCATTTTCTCAGAGCTGGAAAGTGTGGCCGAGGACCGTGTGCATGTGCAGGTCTAGGACTGCTGTAAAGTGCAGTTCCCAGAGCTGAATGATGTGATTGGGGGCCCGTGTGCTTGTGTGGGCCTGGGAGTGCAGTAAACTGATGCACAGAGCTCGGGGGAGTGGGGTGAAGATGTGCCACACTGTGGGCCGGGGGCAGGGGTAGCCTGGGTATGGAGCTTAGTGCCCAGAACCATTATGTGCTGGTAACCGCCTGCAGGGAGCAGAAAGGAAGAGAAGTACTCAGGAGGGGTGCAGGAGAGGTGGGTTGGGTTGCACTTGGGGTGTGGGTGTGTGGCACATATGTGCTCTCAGGGCTGGTGGGGTGGGGGCACCTGGAGCAAGGGGTATGGGAGCAGATGATGGGGTTCAGGTGTGTGGAGTGTGAGGTGAGTCACCAGTCATGGGGCTGTGCTAGTGAGGGCAATGAGCCCAAGAAATGTGGCCTGGCTTACTTCCTAGTCCTCGACTCCCATCTGTGTACTCCCGGGGATCCCATGCTGCCACACCAGGCTCCAGCTTTCTGCCTCTCAGGCCCTCAGCCTCTGCAACCAGCACTGTTTCATGTGGTGCAGAAAGCTCTCCCAGGTCAGCCATACTCCCGAATCACTGCCTCAGTTGCCCTCCTGTCCCTTCTTTAACTTTTCCATGGACCAGGGCTAATCTTGAGCTACTCCCTTCAGCCATCTTCCCAGAAGTCCTGTAGGAGACTTTTTGATAAGATTATTGCCATGGAGATGTGACTCCACCCAGTAAAGGTGAGTCTTAATTAGTTTGCTGGAGTCCTTAAAAGAGCCGATGGGGAGAAAGAGAGAGCTCACAGGTGATACAGAGAGCAAACACCCAGCTAAAGGTGTTTGGAGATGCAGAAGAAAATGCCCCAGAAGATGCCAGAAACTGAGAGAGTCATTTGAAATGAGAAACTGGGAGAGAGGGACAGTAGATATTGCCATGTGTCTTCCCATGTGACAGAGAAACTCTGGATGTGTTCAGCCTTTCTTGAGTGAGGGTATTCTGTTGTTGATATCTTAATTTGGACATTTTCATGGTCTTAGAACTGCACATTTGTAACCAATAAATCCCCTTAGTAAAAGCCAATCCATTTCTGGTATGTTGCATTCTGTCAGCATCAGCAAACTGAAACAGTGACCAGCAGGCGTGAATCTCAAAATCATTAAGCCATGCAAAAAGATGACATGGCATATGCTTCCATTTACATAAAAATTTAGGAAATGTAAATTAATAAATAGAAAGCAGATTAGTGGTTGCTGAGGGATGGGAGATAAGGGTGAGAGGTTTGGATTTAAAAGGAGCATGAGAAACCTTTTGGGGGTTACAGATATGTTCATTATCTTTATTGTACTGATGATTTTCTGAGTATATACATATGTCCAATGTCATCAAATTGCATAGTTTAGATGAATTTACTGTATGTCAACTATACCTCAATAAAGTTGTTTAAAATAATGCAAAAAAAAATGCTTGGAGCAGCAAAAATTAGAACTGAAAGGAACCATTAAGATGACCTATTCCAACCTGGTCATTTTACAGATGGGGAAAGTGAGGCCTCCTCAACCACCTTCCCCCTCCCGCACTCCTAGCTACAACTCTTCTAACAGCCCTGGGTATTTAGCAAGGGCATTAGCACTGGAACCCGGGTGTCTTAATTTCTACCCCCGTGTCTTTTCCTTGGGAATTTCTGCTTTCTTGACCCAGGACTATGAGTTCCAATGGCAAGGATTAAATGCCTCCCATTAACAGTTCTCCCAGGATTTATTCAGGTCCTTTCCCTGCTTAATCACATAACTTGAATCATATCTTTAGTCTTGCTCAGCTCACTTTCAGCTAAGCTCCAGTTTTAGAAAGATGGGAAATAATCTCATCGGGTATGGATAGAAGGAATTGTATGGCTGATGTGCCACTGACGTTCCTTCATGACTAATAAAATAAAGCGGAAGCTTCTCATCAGGGCAACAGATCACTGACTCTGGGAAAAAAATATAAAGTTCCCAATAACTCAAAGAGCTATGGATTTCTAGGTATCCGCTGATAAAAACTTAAATCCTTAGGTATTTCCTTCCTTAAAATTAGTTTTCTCACTCCGCACTCCTTACAGGATAACTTTTGGTTCTTCTAAAATAGGATAATGGAAGGAAAAGCAGGGGTTCATCTAACTCCTAAGTTAGAGAAGATGATTAAGAAGTGATGTTTGGGAAAGTAATTATTATTTCATCATGTGTTTATTGAGGACCTATTATGAGCTAGTCATTGTGGATAAGTTAGTGAACAAAATAAAGATTCCTTCCATCATGGGATATATATTCCAGTGAGGAGAATAAAATATAAATAACAGACAAATTAAAGTAGTACATTTTATGATAGTTAGAAGATGAATGCTATTAATGGGGAGAAAGTAAGGTGAGATAACTGGAATTGGAAGTGCTCATTGAAAAACTGATAATTAGACAAAGATTTGAAGGAGATGAGGAAGCTAACTGTGCAGGTAAGGGTTAGAACATGCCAGACTGAAAGAATTTGTTGTCTTTGAATATATATGTAAAGGTCTTTATCTATCAATCTATCAATCTATCTGTCTGTTTATCTAATCTTTGCACCGAGGTGATATCCCTTGAACGTTTATTGGAGACTATTGAATATACACATACATAAATCACTTTCTCTAAAGGAAAGGAATAATAATATAGAGAGATTAACATTTGTTTTCTATATAAACGCATTACTCATAATATGGGTGTGGGAAAATTGCTCAATTATTCATACACACATACCTTTGTGCACATGATAATGAGAGATGGGAAAACTAATCATTTCAGTCTATCTCTCCTTTGACCAAATGGGGGATTTGCAGGATGATTCCCCCCCATAGTTACATCATAAATTTGTCCTTTCTAGACTTATACCTAAAGAAATCAATTCTGGGTAATAGACATGAAAGGAAATAACAGGAGCAGGTAGATAAAAGAGGATTAAGAGGATATTTCCCTGCTGTCTCCTGTGGGGAATGTGACCTAGTCACAGAGAGCTTCACCAACACAGGTCATAAAGCTGTGGGGAGGAAGCGGGACCAACCTGGGTTCTGCCTGGCCCTGGCCAGTCCCTGAAGTTGCCTCACCTGCTGCAGGACCTGGTGTCCTGGAAAGCAGCCCTCAGCAGGGGCTATTATAGTTCTGCTGCCCCTGGATCAGGAAAAAGCCTGCGAAAGAATTCTTGACTTGCATCTTATTCCACGCCCTACCAGAGACTGAGCGTGGCAGCTATGAGCATCTGAATCAATCTGCCATATCTTTAACTTTCTGATTTTGTGATTGAGACCTCTTCATACCATGATGCTGAGCTCTTGAGGTTGAGAACCGACAGACCCTGTGTGGATGGGTACCTCTCACCCATACTTGGTCATTGCCGATGATGTTGGCTTTTCTGTTTCTCTCAGATTGGTGAAGAATGCGCACAATGAGTCAGGAGCAGGACAAGCCACGTGCAATCCAGGAGTTATACTCTTCATCGAAAGCAGTGTCTATGAGACTTCTGGACTGAAAAGAAAAGGCAGAGCCAATAGTACAAGGGGGCGGGCCTGAGATGAGGTCCCATAAGACCCACCACAAAGTTAAAAATCTTGGAATAAATCTCAGGTTTTATATCCAAAGTTCTTGCAAAATATGTATAACAAAAAAAATCTCAGATTTTTTATCCAAAGTTCTTGCAAAATATAACATCATATCATCCATAATTAAGTATAATAAACTTGTACTTGCTCTTAAGTGGAAAGAAAATTTCTTTTTCCTTTAAATCTTCTAGTGAACCTGTTGTTTCAGGGTAAGATGGTCTGGGCTTATAATGTGGGTTTAAATACCCTGGCATACCGCTGCATATCTCCATGGATAAAGCCTATGCTAGCTGGAGAAGCATGGTCTTATTAAAAGACCAAATTCTGGGCACCAAACACAAGGGAGGTTTAGATGAGTGTTCCCCTTAAACTTCGTCTGGGGGTTTTCTGATCCTGCTTAGGTTTGTTTAAGTTTACAAGGTGTGTTCATTCCATAGGCAAAGAAAGGTAGAGAAAGTAAAAATTGCAAGCATTGAAGTAAGCCACATCCAGCTATTTGTCTTCTCAGTACTCGAGTCTTCATTTAGAAACTTTTGCTCTTAATTAGACATATACAAAAGTTTGTTTATTTAAACGCCCAAATGTTTGAAAACCTTATGCTCTGTCAATATTGTTACTGGAGGAATGTTTATCTCTTGTCTTCAAGGTTGATGTTTATCAGTTTTGTCATCCTAAGACTACCTATGACACTAACAAATCTGACTTTCTCTCCTGTATCTGTTGCTAAACACTGAATGCTTGTCATGTGACTGTAGATGCTTCCTGTCCTAAAATTGTTTTCTGCTGGGAGCCAAGGCTGAGTCTAGTTTTCATTTACCTGAAGGGAACAGAGGTATCCAAAGTATTGTTGGTGGCAGACAAGATGCCACTTTTTGGGCTCTTTTCCATAGCAATCAGATTCATATCTGCGCCCAGTATGTTTTGTGTGTTTTTCCCCACATGCTGGGACAGGCCTGTTTTTGAAGACAAGATCCAGGGATAGAGGGAAAAGGCTTGTTTTTACACATGGTCATCAGTAAAGAACAATCTCTGTCCAGAGTGTTAGAGTTCCCCCAGGGGAGTGCCTCAGCGTCCGTCAGCTCTGTCCCAGCTCTCTGGGATCTCCTCTGATGGAGTTGACACCCCTATGCCACAACCTTGGACCTGCCTTTTACGGAAAGAAAAACATCTTTATTCCCCTCCTCTTTTGATGTTTTATCTGATTCCTTGGCAAAAGTCTAGCTTGTAATTTTTTAATTAAGATGCCTGTATTTGAAAAGGTGGTGACAACTGCGCTTCAGGCTCATCTGGTTTATCACATGCTCCAGGACAAGTTTAGGTCTGGATTTCAATCAGGTCACAACATGAAGTCAGATCTGCGATAATCTAATTATTCACAAGAACAGAGGCTCATTGAAATAAGTGGGGACTCTCTAGTTGCCAACACACCTAATATCTTTTCCCTCTATGCTCCTTGGACTGAAGTTTCTCATCACTGATTTGAAACTTTAAGATTTCATGAAACAGATAATCTTTCTCTGAGGAGATCAATATCTTGGCTCTCTAGGCTAATAATTTGGAATATTGAAGGATTCAACCTATCAGGTGACTTGCTAACATATAGGTGAAAGGAAGCTACCCAAACTGCCACTTGAAGGCTGCTGTGAGAGGCAGCATAATCACGCCACTTCTGCTGTAAGAGGGTGCCTGGAATTGTCTCTCTTAAAGGCACTGGTATAAGGCAGTATCTTCAGAAGGTAATTGTTAAGATATAGCTGTCTACCCAGGAAGGCTGACTCTTCAACTCCCTGACAACTCTCCATGATGTTTTTTAATATGAGCTCCTGTCAAGCAGTAGTTATCAGAGTCCTGTGGGGCAGAGATCTGGCTTGGATATGTTTGATAGAGGAAAGGACTTTGAAGTCTGAGTGCAGGACTCAGTGAGTCAGACAAGAGCAAAACAGAAACAGCAAGACGGAGAGTACGGAAAAAGACAAGCTAGTATCAGAAAGATTTATTGTGTGAATTGGTTTGGATAGCTGAGATTTCCAAAAAGTCGCAGGTTATCTCCTTAAAGATTATCTCTATAAAGGGTCAACTGTTTTTGATGATCATGTACGACGTAATTGCTTGCCCTGCTACGATTTGGGAGGAAATGTCTGATTTATTGTGTGCCACAGTTAACCCTGGATAGCCTCAGTTTATGCGTGTTGTCTCAAGATAATTATTAATAATATTTTCTTCACTCTCCAAAATGTACTTTTTAGACAATAAACTATATGATCACTCTAGACAACGCAGGTCGAAATTGCTGCTTCCTTCCCATGTATAGTAGCAAAACCTCAAGTTTTGAGGTACTTTGCCAAATTTAGGTTGCTTTATATCTTCCATATGATTCCTAAATATGCTCATATTTTTTTATTTTCTTGAACATATGGAACATAGTTATAACTGTTCTAATGTCTTTGTCTGCTAATATTTTCGTCTGTGTCATTTATGGTTCTATTTCTATTGCTCAGACTCTCTCTTCATTGTGGGTCATATTGCTCTGTTCTCTGCATGCCTGGTAATTTTTGAAAGGATGGAATACATTGTAGTTTTAATCTTTTTGGGTGTTGAATATTTTCATATTCCTTTAAACCTTCTTGGGCTTTGTTCTAGGGAACAGTCAAGTTACTTGGAAACAGTTGATCCTTTTGAGGCTGACTTCTAAACTTGGGTAGGTGAAACCAAAGAAGTCTTTAGTTTAGTATTATTATTTTTTCCTTATGAGTACACCTGAGGCCCCAGGTATTATAAGGTTTTCCTATTTTGACTGTGGGACCGTGAACTACACTTTGGCTCATGTAAGCTCAGATATTGTTCTACCTGCTCATTTCTGGTACTTGTGCACACCTCTCACCCCACCCCCATCCACCACTTAGAACAGTTTTTTCACATCCATATCATCATTAGTACTCAGCTAGACACTGCAGGTCTCGCTTACGCATTCCTCTAGCCTGCAAATTTAACTACTTTGACATTCATGAATTCTCAGCTGTGTCCACTTGATTCAGGGAGACTACTGGGCTTTGTTTGGATTCCCTCTCCCTGCACTGTTACTGAACTGAAAACTCTCCGACCAGTAAATGGCGCACTCATAGGGCGTACCTTGCTTGTTTCTCTTCTCTTAGGAGCCACTGTCTATGGGGCTTGCTGTCCAAGGTCTGGAAAACATTTGTTTTTCATTTTGTTGTTTAAGGCACAATGGTGACAATGGTCCCTGTAATTCCATCATGGCCAGAAATGCTAGTCTTGAATTTAGAGCTGTTTCCACTACCATTTCTTTGATACCAATGTACTCTTTTCTCCAATTTCAGTGTGAATGTATCTTTGCTCTTCTCTGATGCTGTTGCCAATGGTCAACCCCCTTGCTTCTGTTGTTCTATGTCCTCGTCTTTCTCATGTTCCTTTGTTCAGTCTTGTCTGGCTTTCCTCTCACTCCTTCCATGTCACCATCTATGGGATCAGACCATAACTTCGTTTTCAGAGATGAACTCTGTCTGAACTCTGTCAATCCATTGGCTTCCATCTTCCAGGTACCAACACTTTTTGCATGCATTTCTTGTTGCATAATGCTTCACTTTGCTGGTGAAGATGCAGCAGTGGTCTATCCATTGATATCTATCTATCCATCCAGCTATCATCAATGTATCCATCTAGCTACCATCTTTCTATCTATATCATCTATCATGATTATTATTTTTACCATTTCTTCTTTCGTGACAGAGTTGTTTCTCATGGAGGAAGGTTCTAGAGTCTGGCTTCACTCTGTGATTTTCTCAAGGGCTGTCTCCTGAGCCTAGGGAAAAATATGTCCATTTCCCCAGAGGCTTTATGACAGACACTATTAGATTTGGGATACTTGTGAACTAGTTTAAGCTTCAGTTGATGAATCCATTTGTCCCTTTGGGGACAAAACACCACTTATGTTCTTTTTTTTTTTAATTAAAATCTCTTAGGTAAGGCTTTCTTTCATTCTTGGTAGTTACCTGTTGAAGGCCTGAATTCTGAAAATGTAATAGATCATCTTTGTCTTACAATTGCTAAAATGTGTGTGTAAATAAACTTTCCCAGCAAAATGACTCTTTTCCCTTATTCCCTTTTTCTTTCAAATTAATTTATTCAACAAACTTATACTACATGATAGAGATAGAAAGATGAATATAATATATTGCTGTCCTTGAGGATCTTATGCACTAGTTGAAATATTATCACAACACAATATGCTAAATAAATGACAGCGATAATCGCAGAGTTGTAAGAAAGGACAGAAGATGAACTTCAAGTCCAAATTTCTTAGAAACAAACTTAGCTGAAATGGAAGTAGGGAAGGTTAGCAAACAGGGGATATTAATGCTATGAAAATATTTTTATTATTTTTGTTTATTATATTTAAAAGGCAGTCATTACAAAAATTACAGAGATGAGAGTACAGACCATTTGAAGCAGAGTGGAGTTTGTTTTGCTACATTATAGAGGTACAGGTAAGAATGGTGAGGCTTAAGAATGGAGAAATGAGAAAGTGGCAAGCCATGAAGGATCTTGTATGGCTTGTAAAAATATCTAGAATTCACAGATGTGTCTGGGAAAAAAGTGAAAGTTTTTTTTTTGTCAAGGAGATGATAGGATCAGATTAGATTTCATAAAGTTCATTATGGATGCAATGGAAAATGGATTATGTCAAGCTAAGACTAGAAGAAAGATGATGGGAGACTTGGTTTGATTCAGATGAGAGATCGTGATGAACGAGGAGAGAAGTGCTAGGAATGGAGAGACAGATGAAATCCAGATATACAAAGATGTATGGAGAACTTGGTGGCTGATTGGATATGGAGGGAGAAATAGAGGAGTCAAGGACGACCTCTAGGTCACTACCTCTAATGACTGTGAGAATGCCTGAGTATTCACTATGGAATAGGGAATATCAAAAGAAGATACCAGATAATGAATTCAGTTTTGGAGATAACAAATTTGCACTGTGTTTGTGATATATAACTGGAGTTGTCTGGAAGCCAATTGGACATATGGTTTTGAAACTCAATCGAGCTATTTAGGGGGCAAGTTTAAGTTTTCAGCTTGTAGAAGATAGGTCCAGGTGATGGTGGAGAACCTGAATTACCTTGAAGTGTAGGCAGACACCTCATGGGACAAAACCACACTTACAGCCTGTGCTTAAGTACTTCCTCTATCTGCCCTCCTTTATTTTCTATTTCCAAAGACTTACGAATTCCTTGTCAATGGACTCTTTATTGAAATAATTTGATTCTAAAATACATCTGCTATCTAGAAGAAATTTCAACAATGACTTAATGACTTAAATTTTTCACATCTGTACCTGCAATCTTGAGCATCTATTTTTCTCCTGGCTAAAGAGAAAGAAGAGTGTACAAACTAAAGATCTACATGAGGCTGCTCGATGCTTTAAAACAATATGTGCAAACTCTGGTCCTAAAGTGGAGATACGGAGGCTGAGTGAAACATTTGTTCCTCACTGACTTTTTGTAATGTTTTTATTTTTAACCCCCACGACATTGATTGTCTTTGTTACGTAGAATGTCCTGTGATTTCCAACTATAGCAGGCATCTTTCTGAGTTTCTTGACCCATATTCTCATAGTAACCGATACTCCTATTCTAGTCAATCAATCTTATGTATTGATTTTTTTTTTTAGTTTAGTTACCTATTCCTGGGAAGACGGACTTTTTAGAACTTTGCTCTGGTTTCCCAGTGCAGTGGTGGAGTATGAAATGAGACAGACCTGGTTTTGAGTTTCAGTTCTGTTACTGGCTAGCTCTGTGATAACTCATAAACTCTTTAAACCTTTCTGAGATTGTTTCTGCATCTAAAACTCGAGGATGAAGGGATGCTTCATGGGGTTGTGGCAAGGATTAAATTTGTTAATACATGTAAAATGCTGAACACAGTGACTGAAACATACAAGCGCTCAATAAATCGGTCATTATTGTTTATGTGGTTGTGTAATTATTATCTTCTCTAATGATCAGCCTAATTCAATTAAGCCAACACTTAATGAGAGTCAGGAACTTGGCAGAAGGCACTGCACTGGCACACTTTTTGTATATGTATGTGAGGGGGGCATCTTCAAAGATGAAAAACCCTAAATTAATGTCCTCAAAGAATTTACACTAAAATGTAATTGCCATTATTTCCCACTTTACGTTTGCATGTAGTAACTCCATCCATCCATCTCTATTCAGGGAAAGTGTTTTTAAGATTTCCCCAATCTTCTTTGTACTTTGGAAAACTTTTGGTCTGTGGTGACACGGCTTTCTCATTCCATGTTGCCATCTGGAACTCTTTGTTCAGGCCTCGGACAGAAAAATAAAAAAAACAACTCACTCACTTAGGAAAATAACATTTGGCAGGAACTTGGCAACAATAATCCCTTTGTTGCCAGAATCCTCGTTCACAGTGTGGGTGGCTCAGATGACACTTAATTAAATGCATTTTCCTATAATTTCTCAGCAGTGGGCTCATTTTTACTGATGGCTAATTACTACCCTATCTCTAAGGCAACCAAATTTCGCAGCTTGCAGGATAGGAAACTCAGCATGGATAAATGACATTTTGCTTTTGTCAATACCTGGCGATTTCTCATCATGCTTAGAATGACAATGGACTTATCCATTATTTTCCCACTTATATGCCTTGCCATTCAGTACTTTCCTTCTACCTTATAGAATCATATGTCTGTATAATAAAATAATACCTTCTATGTTGACTGCCAACTATAAGTCATACACTTAAGCACTTCACGCACATTGAATCATTTAACTGTAACCATTCTTTGAGGTAGGTATTAGCATTCTAATTTAAAAGATGGCAGAAACAACGGTCAAAGCAGCTCAAAACAACACTCAAGATCATACAGCTGGAAAGTGATGGAATTGAAGAAGGAGCTGAAGGACCTATGATGCCAAAGCTCATAATCTTTCCTCTGTACTTCATTAAGGAAAAGGTGCTTATCATGTTTTTGCAGATACAGACTCAACATACCTCTCTTCAGTCAATGCATTTCTAAACATTTATTTGTGCATTTATCCAATCCTGTATCTTGCCCTTGAGTTTTTTCTATCCAGCACAGGAATATTAGGAATAAAATACTGAGAGACAGAGGAAGCAAATTATTTCCCTCTTTTCCTTAGCTGCTTTGTGGTGCTAGGCACAATATTTAAACTTGATTTTCTCATGTTTTTGAATTGGCAAAGAGGTTTATTTATATAGAGATATTGCTTTCTTAGGAGAGCATTTTATGTATTTGAAGACAAAGGTAAAAGTTAGCTGAAATTTGTGAACTAAAACAAGGGAAAACATCAGCTGTATCAGGTGATTTCTCTTTAAAAATCATGTATGACTACTTTTCTATAAGGGCTATAGGACATGTGAGAAAGGGCATTCATGTTTGCAGAAAAATAAAATATTCAAATAATATGCTTGTAACTTCTGTTTATAGCTTTGACTGCTATGCTATATGTCTATACATTTGACTAAAATACTTTATTTGACTTTCATTTAAAGGATATTTTTCTAGTTCTGGAATATGGCTTTTATTTTTCTGCCAGCATTTTGAAGATATCATTCCATCATTTTCTGGATTCTTTTGTATGTTTTGAAAATCAGTCACCAGTTCTGTTGTTGTATCTTTGCATATGATGTGCCTTTTCCTCCACAGCCCCTAACCCTAAACTCTGGTTATTTTTAAGATTTCTCTTTGGTTTTGACTTTTAGCATATTGTGCCTATGATGTTTTTAGTATGATGTAACTATGCTGTGTCTAAATGTATTTATATTTATTTATATTTATCATGCTTCAATTTGTAGAGATTTTTAAATCTGTGGTTTAATATCTGTCTTACTTGGAAAATTTGGGAAGTATCTCTTCAAATATTGTTTCTGACCCATTATGTCTCTCTCATCTCCTCCTAGAATTTCAATTATATGTATATTAGACACTTTTATTTGTCTTATATATTTCTTATACTCTTATGTTTATTTTCCTCTGTGGTTTTCTCTCTGTGGTTCAGTCTATCTACTAACCTATATTTCAATTCACTAGTTCTCTCTACTGCCCTGTTTAAGCTGTTGTTCAAAGCATCTTTGAATTCATAATTTGTAATAGTATTTTTCAATTCTAACATTTCTACTTTTTAAATAGATTTTTTAAATATATAAATTCTCCATCTTTGCCATCTATTACCAAGAAAGTATTAATCTTAGCTATTTTAAAGTACTATCTGATAACAACAATACCTACCTCACCTGTGGGTCTGTTTCCATTCTTTATACTTTGCTGTTGGTTTCCATTCATTTGACTCTATTTACTAGCATGCCTGGTAAATTTTTACTGAATTCTGGACATTATGTATAAAAACATTGTAGATTCTCTGAATTATGCTACTTTCCTCCTCAGAGGATTTATTTTCTTTCTGACAGTTCAATTCAGGACAGATCCCTTGATCCACAAGGATTGAGCTAATTCCTTTTCTTTTTCTCCCAGAAGCTGGGAACATCTCTTTCTATACAGTTTAGGAATTGACAAATCATTCAAGATGAAATGCAATGTGTGAGGTGTTTATTTATCTGTGTTTTGTTTTCTTCCAAACTCTTGGCTTCTTCAGTACTGATACCTTGGCAGTCCTAGACTCAAATTTTTGTCTCTGACATCTGCTGTCAACTTGTAGCTTCTGCTCAGAGCTCTGCTTAAGAATGAATACTTCAAGGGGAAAAGGAAGGAAAAATGTAGGACTCAATTGCCTTTTCTTTTTCTCTGAGATTTTGGCTCCCCGAAGCCCTGGCTGACCTGGTTGCTCTCTATTGTCTCTCAACAACTTGTTTTGTATTTTATCCAGCTTTTGTAGTTCTCACAGAATGGCTGTATTTATATAAGCTGTGCCATCAGAGCCAGAAATGTATATGTAAATTTGAGATACAAGTTCCATTTCTTTTCCTTGCTCTCGTTTTACTTACTAAGATAATGAAATATATATTATCTAGATCATAGTACTGAAATTCAAATGAGAAAAAATGAGTATTAATTACAGAATCAACAGGAAAGTGCTTGGTGATATGAGTTTTCTTGGTCTTGATTTCTCCAATTGGAAAATAGTCACACTATTTCTTCTTTATAACTGCCAGGAGTAACTGAAATATTTAAAGGAAGTGGAGAGAAATTTGGATTTTTCTGATAAAATGTTTTTTTTAATTGTCCTTCTTTATTCATTTATAAATTAGTTTTGTGTGTGAATTAAGAAATGAGTTCTTAATTAAAACACTTACTTAAAACCACCAGCAGCAATCATTCTTGCACTGTGCCATTTCTGTATTTACTATCTATCCGTCCATTAAAGAAAACTGAAAAGAAGAATGAACAGATGTTAACTCAGTATAATACTGAAGTTGGAACACAGCTCATACTGAATCTGTAATATATTCCTACAGGCTTGGGTCTGCATAGCATTGGGGATAGAGTTCAAGATGCTTTCTACGAGGAAACAGAAATGCATCTGATCACAGAGGAACTGTTACTTGTCGATATTACTGTGTCCATTTCAGAACCCCGCGAAGAGTTATGAGATCAGATAAGTTCCTGGTAATTTGAGCACTGCTAAGCACATGAATAGGTGAGCCATTAATACATACAACCTTGGTCATCTTAGTAAGCAAAAACTGAGTCAACATTTTTCTAGGTTAACCTAATCTAAAAATAATACCTTCATTTCTTATTAATAGGTTGACTATTATCTAATGTTTTGCTGGGTTCATGTCTCTAGAATAAATTGTGTTTTGATTATAGGGTGTGTTGAGTTGTACGGGCTCATTTAGGATGGGGCTGGGCAGAGTTGTGGTCTGTCTCCAGGTCTCAGCTGAGACAGAGTTCATCAAATCTGACGTCCCATTTACGTTGTGCAGGAGCAGGTACAGACATCTTTATATTTGACCTAACAAGAGTAAGGTGTGGCTGGAAGTGAGGAGGAGGAAACCTGAAAAGTGTTTTTTTCTTGCTTCTAGTCCCACTAAGGGATTTCATCCCATTGTTAATTCAAGTCTAGGGAAGTTAAAAAGTCCTGAAAATGACTCCTTAGGCCTCTAAGTTCAAAGGCCCTCCTTTCATTTAAAATATCTTTAGATTCAAGGATTCTACTTCCTTCCTGCTTTGACAAGGTCTTGTGGATCCTTTCCAGGTTTTGAGAGACATTCAGATTATTTTGTTTACTGTCATTTTATTTTGAAATTATGCAGATGAGGAGGAGCAAACAGGAAGCATTCTCTATCATGGCCCAGCCAGGCCCCAGAGAAGCAGGATTTTGTACAGGCTATGACACCAGTGATCAAAAGATTTTGCCACCTGCTCAACAATAGACCAACCCAAGGACTCAATCATTATTATGGTCCAGAGTTCCCTGGGCTCTGTTTCTTCTTCTCTTGCTAATGTGGACCATATCTTTCAATTCTTTAAATCATCCCTTAAACACTTATTTATGGAACACATATAGGTGAGCCAGTGATAGATCTAGATACTAGGGACTCACAAGTGCACATAACAGATGTATCTTCTTTCTACATCATGCTAGTGCTTGCTGATTTCATATGCCATTCATGGGTTTTGTCCACTGCCTTTTTTTCTGTGCTTCTTTGCTAGCAATGTCTTTTTCTATAAATAGCAAAAATATCCCAAAGCAAAAGACAGGGGAGTTCCTGCTAGTCTATCATCCCCATAAAGAACTCATACTGAGCTCTTATTCCAGGCTCTCTTTTGGTCTGCCTTTGGGCCAGACACCAACACTTGGCCTATTTAAGTATGATCAGGAGGGAAAGATTACAAAGGTAAGCATGATGACTGGATATTAGGAGACCTTCCCTGGGAGCCTCTGCAGATGACTGGTCTCAGAACTCTTCAGAAAGGGTCTGGGTATACCACACATAGCTTGTCCAGTGCAGTGAGTGTTGCCAATCCAGACAAATGGATTCAAGAACATATTCTAAGCAGGAATTATTCCATCTATTCATTTGAACTGAGCCAGTAAATAAAAAAATAAATGATCTGCCTTGGTTTGAACTCTTTATGGCAAGTCAGAGGGCTTAAAGTGTTCATGAGTGTCTTGGGAGCCTATAAATCATCTCTAGGCATCCTTGTTCTCATTCAAAGCCAAGTTATATACATTCTTGAGGAGCTAATGTAGGCTGGAGGTTCTCCTTTAGGAGCACTTATTGAAATCTGTATAATAGACAGAAGAGATTTTGTGGAACAGGCAAAAAAAAGAGCACTGGGATACGCAGACATGTCCATAAATTCCTTTAGAGCAGTTGCTCACTGCAGTACCATTGACATTTGGGGCCACATGGTTTTCTGCTGTGGGGCTTGTCGTGTACACTGGAGAATATTTAGATCCACCAGATGCCAGGAGTACTTCTCTCCCCCAGCTATTACAATCCAAATGTTTCCAGAAGTAAAAATTGTGAGAAGATGGTGGAGTGGGAAGTTACAAGAATCAGTCCTTCCACCAGAACAACCATTCAATTGGATGGAAACATCTAAATCCGTTATTTTGAAACTTCAAAGCCCTGTGCAGCCTTCAGGGAAGAGCAGGAAGAAGAGGCTGCTAAGTTGTGGTAAAGGACACTGAAATGCAGTCTTTGCATGGTCTCCTTCCACCTCATGGAGACAGCAGTAAGGTGCAAGCATAGCTTGATGGTGCCAGAGTGGGACATAAAGACATAGTTTCTCAAGATCCATCGGTACACAGCCTAAGTGCTGATCACTGATTTTGATTAACTACTTCAGGTCATTGGGGGCCTGGTGTGGGGTGGTTCTTGCTCCATTACACTCTACACAAAGGGTGACAGAGATATAAGGATGGTATACTTCCTCAGAGCTGCAGAGGACAGTTGAAAGGCTGCATTTGCTGGGGGGCAGGTGCTAAGATAAGAAACTGCAGCTTGCAGAGGGGTGTGGAAGAAGCTCTTAGCGCTCTTCCTGGCCCCTCCCTTGCCCCTTCTCCAGGGCAGTTTGGAACCTGCCTGTGCTCCCTTTGGGGGCCCCTGTCCTTGTTTCCACTGGTTAAGACTGACTTGGGAGATTCCTCTCTCGGGTGCCCCCCTCCCAGAATTTGCCCTCTAGGCTAAAGCAGCTTGAGATGGTGAAAGCAGAGGAAAAAAAAAAAAAGCAAACAAAACAACTGTGTTGGGCAGCTTAAGGCAAAGGCTTAATTGCTTTAAGTTCAGCAGAGGAGAATCTGGGAAAAGGAGAAGTTTTAACAGGAACTCCTAAGGCCATTAGCAAACACAATCCCAGGACAAGACAAAGGCTCAGAAAAGATAGGGAGAACCATGAAACTTGAATTTGCCTTGGACTGACCTTGATAGGATGGGTGAACTCTGAAGGAGAACACTAGCCAATAGCAAAACCAATTTTCAAAGACTATTAAAGGTATGTTTTTACTTATATTTTGTTGGGTTCGTTAGTGCCAGAAATTCTCTGTCAGTAGCTAAATACAAGCACAAGAAATAGACATCTCGGGGAATAAATCCCAGAGTTAACATTTAAAATGTTAAAATTTATAGTGTGGAAAACATGATTACAAGGTAAAGAAAGAGGAAATGATGGCTCAAAAAAAAGGAAGAGGGTAAAAACTCAGAAAACATCAGCTAAGAAGACCAAACTGTGGACATATCAGACAAAGACTTAAAAAGAGTGGATCTTCAATATGCTCAAGGAGATGAAGGAAAATATAGGGGAAAAACTAAAGGATAGCAGGAAAACCATGAATGAGCAGTATGAGGGTCTCAATAAAGAGATAAAAATTTAAAAATGGAACCAGACAGAACTACTGGAGTTCAAGACCACAATAACTAAAATGAAAAATTTTCTAAAGGTATTTCAACAGCAGATTGGAGTTAGTAGAAGAAAGAATCAGTGAACTTGAAGAAAAGACAATTGAAATGAGTCAGACTGAGAAGGAGGAAAGAAAAAAAGAATTAGAAAAGTGAAAACAGGGCAGGCGATGGTGGGTCAGTTGGCAGAGTTCTTGCCTGCCATGCCAGAGACCCGGGTTTAAGGCTCAGAGCCTACCCATGCCCCCTCCAAAAAAGTGAAAACATCCTAAGAGACCTGTAAGACACCATCAAGCATGCCAATATATCCATTATGGGAGTCCCAAAAGGAGAAAAAGCAAGAGAGAAAGAGATAGAAAGAATATTCAAAGAATTGACAGTAAACTTACTAAACTTACCAAAAGATGTGAATATGCCCATCCAAGAAGCCTAGAGAATACCAAGCATGATAAACATGAAGAAAAATATTTCCCACCACTTAATGATCATTGTCAAATGCAAAGAGCAAGTTCTGAAAGTTAGAAAAGAAAAGCAATATGTTATGTGCAAGGGAGTCCCAATCAGATTAAGTTCCAATTTCTCATCAGAAACCATGGAGGCAAAAAGACAGTGAGTTGAAATACTTAAAGTTCTGAGAGAAAACAATTTCCAACCAAGAATGTTATGTCTCACGAGACTTCTTTCAAAAATGAGGGAGAGATTATGACATCCCCAGATAAACAAAAGCTAGGGAGTTCATCACCACTAAACCTGCCTTCCAAGCAATATTAAAGAGAGACCTTCAGAATGAAAGGAAAGGACAGTGGCATAAAGAGATAAAGACCTCCAGTAAACATAACCATATGAGTAATTATAAATGTCAATACTTTTGTATTATATTGTTTAGTATATGAAACCACTTCATAATTCTTACAGATGCTAAAATGCATATGTATTAAAAGTAATGATAAATCTATGGTTTGGGACATACAATGTACTAAGATATGATTTGTAACAAGTACAAAAAAAGATGGGAGGATAGAGGGATAAGGAACAATGTGTGTGTATGCTATCGAAATCAAGTTGGTATCAAACTAAATTTGATTGTTAATATATTTAGGATGTTAAATTTTAACCCCAAGGTAACCACAAGGAAAATATATGAAACATATATACAAATAAAAATTAGAAGCCACTCAATATGGTACAATAAAAAAAAAGTAAATATAAAAGTAGGCAATAATGGAAGAATTGAGGGACAAAAATGGTACAGACTTACAAAGACTAAATAGCAAAATGGCAGAACAAAGTGTTGTATTATCAATGGTGACTTTATACATAAATATATTAAACTCTCCAGTCAAAAGGCAGAGATTGGCAGACTGGATATAAAACCATATTCCAATTATTTATTGTCTTCAAGAGAATCACCTTAAATTCAAAGACAGAAATAGGTTGAAAGGGAAGGCATGTAAAAAATATATTAGTCAATTAAGAAACAAAAGAGAGTTGGGATACTATACTAATATCATATTAAACAGACGTTATATCAAAACCTGTCATGAGCGAAAGTGACAGTCATTATATACTGATAGAAAGGTCAATTCAACAAGAGATTATACCAATTATAAATAGATATGTATTTAATAGCAGAGCCCCAAAATAGACAAAGCAAATACTGATAAATTTGAAAGGATAAATTGATGGTTCTACATTAATAACGGGATGCTTTAATGCACCACTCTCAATAATGGATAGAACATCTAGACAGAAATTCATCAAGGAAATCCAAGACTTGAGCAATACTCTAAACCAGTTAGACCTAACAGATATATAGAGAGCATGACACCCAACAGCAACAGAATATATATTTTTCTTAAAAGCGTATGTATTATTCTCCAGCATAGGCCATATCTTGGGTCACAAAATAAGCCAATTAAAAAATATTGAAACCATACAACATATCCTCTCTAATCCTAATGGAGTGCAGCTAGAAATCATTTATAGAGGTGTAGCAGAAACGTCACAAATATGTGGAAATTTAAAACCATAGTCATAAACAACCAATGGGTTAAAGAGGAAATACGAGGGAAATTATAAAATATCTTGAGGCAAATGAAAATACAACATACCAAAACATATGTAATGCAGCAAAGGTAGTGTTGAGAGGAAAATTTATAGCTCTAAATGTTTACATTAGAAAAAAAGAAAGATTTCAAATCAGAGACTTAACATCCAACCTGGAAGAAATAGAAGATCTCAACAAACCAATTACTAGTAAAGAAATTCAATCAGTAATCTAACCTCCCATCAAAGCAAAAGCCAGGACCAGATGGCTTCACAGGGGATTTTCCCAAACATTCCAAGAGGAATTAATACCAATCCTGTTAAAACTCTTTCACAAAATTGAAGAGGGAACACTACCTAATTTTATGAGGTTAGCATCACCACATTCCAAAGCCAAAGACTAAATATTATTAGATGGCAATTCTACTCCAAACAATTTATATTTTCAATGCAATCCTAAACAGAATTCCAACAACCTTTGTAGAAATGGCAAAGCCAATCCTCAAATTTATACTGAAGTGCCCAAATAGCCAAAACCATTAAAAAAATTTTTTTTCATAATAGCTTTATTCATAACAGCCCCAAATAGAACTCACATGTCCATGAGCAGGAGAATGTATAAACAAATTGTAGCATATTCATATATATTTATATAGCAATAAAAAAGATCTACTACTATACACAACAGGCTGCTTCTCAAAATCATTATGCTGATTGAAAAAAAGACAAAACCATCTTTAAGAAAAATAAAGTTGGAGGGCTTACTTCCTAATCTTAACCTTTATTACAAAGGTTTTTCAGAACATCATGGTATATAGAAAAAGGACAGACATATAGATCCATGGAATCAAATGGGGAGTTCAGAAATCCAACCTCCCATTTATGGCCAACTGATTATTGACAAGTGGGCAAAGATCAGTCAGTTGGGCGAGAAGAGGTTCTTCAACAAATGGTGCCAGGAAACTGGATCTCCATATGCAAATGAATGAAAGAGGACCCTTCCTCAAGCTTTATACAAAAATCAACTCAAAATGGATCAAAGACATAAATATAAGAGTCAAAACTATCAAACTCCTAGGAGAAAACGTAGCGAAGCATTTTCATGACTTCATGGTAGGCAATGGTGTTTTAGACTTTACACCCAGATCACAAGCAACAAAAGGAAAAAATAGATAAATGGAACTTCATCAATTTTTTTTAAAATTTGAGTATCAAAGCACTTTATCATGAATGTAAAAAGACAGCTTACTTGATGGGAGAAACTATTTAGAAATCACATATCAAATAAAGGTTGAACATCCAGAAAACATAAAGAAATCCTTCAACTTAACAACAGAAGGATTAAGAATCCAATTAAAAAATAGGCAAAAGAATTGAATAGACATCTCTTCAAAGAAGGTATACAAATAGCCCCAAAACACATGGAAAGATGCTCAATATCATTAGCCATCATGAAAATGTAAATAAAAACCACCATGTGCTATCATTTCACACCCACTAGAATGGCTACTAGTGAAAAAAAATTACAGGTATTGGAGAGGATGTGGAGAAGCAGGAACACTCATTCATTGCTAGTGGCAATATGAAATGGTGTAGCCATTGTGGAAAACAATTTGGCAGTTCCTCAGAAGGCTAAGTATAAAATTTTCATATTGCCTAGCAATCCCACTTCTAGGTAATTATGGAAAAGAATTGGAAGCAGGGATTTGAGCAGACATTTGTACACCAGTGTTCTTAGCAGCATTATTTACAATTATGAAAACATTGAGGCAGGCCAAGTTGTTCATCAACTGATGAATGGATAAACAAAATATGATGTATACACACAATGGAATATTATTCAGTCATAAAAAGAATGATGTTCTATTACATGCAACAACATTAATGAACTTTGAAGACATTGGGTTGAGTGAAATAAGTCAGATATATATGGAGAATTTACATGATCTCACTCATATGAAATGATTAGAATAAGCAAAGTGATAGACACAGAACATAAGTTATCAGGTAATGTGGTGGGTATGAGAAATAGGGAGTTAAGGCATACTATGTACAGAGCTTCTCTTTGGGCTGATGGAAAAGTTTTAGTAATAAATGGTGGTGATGGTAGCACAACATTTGAATGTTGTTAAAAGGGGAAATTTTAGGTTGTATTTATGATTTAGAATAAAAATTTAAAAGAAAAAAAATCCACGGGATTCTGCAACACAAACTGTCAACCCTGTGGCAAACCATGGGCTGTAGTTACTATGACGCTTAGAAAAATGAACTTTCATCAATTGTAGCTAATGTACCACCTGAATGTATGGTGTTAATAATAGGTGGTTCATGGAAATCCTGTATTTTATGAGTAATTTTTCTGTAAATTCACAATTTCTCTAATAAAAAATAAAAGTAATAAATAAAATATTACCAGTGATTGTTCCCCTGGGAAGTTAAAAATTGCTGTCAGTTTAGAACAACTGCTTTAGAAGGAAGCAATTTAGTGAATGAGAAGCTCAAATCTTATCACACTAAATTCCAGATTAATGAAATTTAACCCCAACTGGTTGCAAAATATCTACCAACTAACCAATCAACCAACTAACAATAAACAAGCACCCACCACAAAGGACAATCAAAACGCCCTCCACCTAAATGCAAAGATTTTCCTTTATTACTTACCTGCGTCAAGCTTACTATGATTCTCAACATTAGGGTGATTACATAAATTTTTCATCAACTGGTTGAGTTTATTTTAACAAGGCCAATAAACCATTCTTTGGGGGACCATTTCCTGCCTTTAATTCCTCCTCTACTGTTAATTTGCTTGATCTCATTTGACCAAATCATGGGTCTTGGTTAGTAAATTGTGTGTAAGTGGTGAATTATTGGTAGCAGCATTTGAAACCTTGACTAAATATTATCTAACCTATTTAGAAGTTGGGTGACTCTCAAGTCTTTCCTTAATATGTGTTCAGGAAATGTTAACAGATTTACTTTTTTGCTGACCAGAGTGGGACAAAGTTAGAGAAGGAAACCTCCTATCAGGAATCTACCTTGGACTAAAGAAGATGCCTGTGACTACAGAGCTGGCAGAAATGCAGGCACCAGGATGGACCAGGGAAGAGCTGTTGTGGAAGCACACCCAGGGAAAATAGATGGAGGCAGAGGTAAGAAGGAGATGGACTTGGGTTTAGACAGGGATCCTTGAGCTCTGGAGAAGGTTGGAGGCAGACAGAGTTGCTCTTGGACTGGCAGTGTGTTGGGCTACAGCTGGGACAGGGAAGAAAAGCTTGAGATAGAAGCTCCTGTGTCTTACTCAACTTCCATTCCCGGTCCCAGCACAGGGGTCATGCTATATGTGGCTCAATAGACACTGACAGCAACAGACTTCCGTGCACTGGAAGGATCCTCTTTTTTTCCCTCCCCATCCGATCATCCTGCTCCACCCAATGCAGACAGAGTCATTTCTTTATTACCCGACTGTGGTGATGTTAGTAAAGCAATAACATGACTGCATTTTTTTCACATGACGGAGTGATTTATTGACATCAGCCACAGCCTTTGATCTTAGTAAGATGCGAGAGGATAGATGAAATGCATGAGCTCTACGTGGGGCAGCAGTGAAGATGGCGAGCAACGGGCTGAGGCAAGGATATCTGATGAGCGTGGAGGTTGAGGTTCAATATTTAACTCGGCTATTTTCTGGTTTAAATTCTTCAGCTGTTTGCTCGCAAATGAGCCCCAGAAGGAGTTTTGAGTCTTGGTCTTGCCGTAGCGTTCTGTGTTTTATTTAAGCTATAAATGAAATTCTCTGCTGGGGATCACAGAACTTCACGTAGGCTCTTTGAAAAGCAAGTCAGAACCTTTCCATATTTTCAGCACTTTCTAGGCATCTCCTGATACCCTAGGTTTGGATGCTTTCCAGATTGCATTCATACGATACTGAACGGTGGGCTGTCTGGTGGGCTACCTTCCTGGCAGCGAGCGCCAAGAGGTGACTGTTCCCGAGGGTGTTTGTTTTGTTTGATTAATGAAGACTTGTACCCTCCTTGTTGTTCTTTACTGTCACTGCCTCAAAAGCTTTCATCAAAGGCTGTTTGGAAATCATGCCTGCTCATTAACTGTTTATGATGCAACAAGAATGACTCTCTCTGAGTGCCTTAAACCTTTCACCTGAAACACAAACATGCCACACTTGTGCTTTAATTGTCAAGGAAGATTAAAAGTGTCCCGGATTGTCTTGTTGGGTGAAGGCTTTAACTGTTGACACAGGCAACAGGAGCCCACAGGTTTGGGCAGTGCAGGCTTGTGGTTGCGGCTTTATCCTTCTCCAAGCCTGCTGTTGTGTTGAAAAGTGGATGAATGTTGTGTCTGATCTCTAGCAAGCTTGTAAACGTGAGCACTAAAATCTTGGCTCACGTGGCATTTTCTCTCTGTTGTTTTCATGGAAAGCACCTACTAAAATCAGATTAGATGGAGCTTCTTTCTTGAACTAGAACATTCAAAGAGAAAGATGAAATAACATTCAAATACATGTTTTGTTTCCCACATCTTTATATTTGTTAGTAGTTTTACAAAGGACCCTATCCTTTCATTCATTCAACATTTATTTAGCATCTACCTTGTGCCAGATATTGAAGCTACAAAGGCACAAACCCTGCTGAGAAAGGGCTTGTGGTCCAGAAACTAGGCAAATAGGAGATGGATACAAAATACCATTGAAAGTGCCTGGATAAGGATACATACAAAGTTCTGTAAGCAACCCTTTGGAGAAGCATTTAACTCAGGCTGAGGGGTTGGGGTGAGGAGGAAGAAACAAGAAAGGCCTGATACCAGAGAGGATACCTAAAAGAAGACTAATTGTGGAGGCATTGAAAAATATTTAAATCTGCGGCATGGCTTCTATCAATATTTCTAGGCTAATATTAGTACTAGTCATATTTATTTGTAAATAACCTGCATGTATTTGGATCATAATTAGTCCACCTCCTTCCTGCTACTGTGGATTGGCTACAATATTATCTGTCTAATCTTTAGAAGACATCATTTCCCCTCATCATTTATCTTGATGATGAGATTAGCCAATTGTTGATGCATTAACTAGTTTCAACTGTAGCCATTAGTTAGTTGGTACATTCGCTTCTTGTGAACTATCAACACTTGGGCAACATAAACCAATTGATTTGACATTTTATAGTTGGCATATACAGCAATTTAGACAAACATTGAGGGGACTTCTTTTGACTTATCAGTAAGTTAAAGGAGTTGGCAAGTAAATTAAGAGTTAAAGAAAACTGCAGGGATTTGCTTAAGACATTTAAAGATAATGTTTTAAAGCATCTTTAAGCTTGGCAGTATCCATGTACTTTCAAAAGAATAAGACTTACTTAATACACTTTTCTAAAGAGGTAGGCGTCAAAATCTTCTATTATTTGAATTTCTTAAGTATACTGTAATTGAATTTCTTAAAACACTTCTATAATTAAGACAAATCCTACCAAATAGTACAAATTGGGTTTATTGTAACCTTTTTACTGAGATAATATCGACAAAATGGTTCAAATGAAGATCTTGATATGGTTGATGGTAACAGATTGGCTCTTAAACTTTTTAAGGACATGGGCTGTTTTGAGAATCTGATAAAAGACATGGGTAGGCATCTCAGAAAAATGCATATAGCCATAGAATTTTGCATCCTATTTTAGAAAGTTTCTGATTCCCAGGAATCGATCTATGGAAGCCCAAGTATTTTCTCCAAATCTGGTGTGATAGTTCAGATGCTCACTTCAGATGAGTTATCAACCTATGTAATTAGGAAAATTGTTCTAGGCATGGCTAGAATAACCAAAATAAAGTTCATGAATAACCCAACAAAGTAATTTTTTAAACTTTAAAAAAATATATGAAAATAAATCCAATTAGTGATCTCAAGAGGATTTTTGATCTATCAGCTATTATGCCATATTCAGTCAATTTTTATTATTTGCAGTAATTTTGTGCTATAAAGTGTCTACATGCACTGAATTAGTAAATACTGAACCACTGATCTTAGAGGAGGTATAGGTAGATTTCTATGAGTCTCTGGTCACAACCTTTCCTCAGTCTATCAATATGTTTTGTTTCTGTTTAAAGACATCTTATATCTTTTTGCTTTCTCCTTAAATGTACATGCCATGATACCTCAGAAAGTTCTCGGTTTCACCGGTCTTTAGAAACTGTCCCCACTTAATCCCATGTAGAAACTATAATAATTGCTTTCAGAACATTTTAGAGCAACATGCAAACATAGCCTCTGAAAATAAATGTGAGCAAGTTTAATCATAAATCCCATTGGAGGGCAGTCATTAGAGCTCATTAAATTAGAACTCATTAAATAAGCTGTCCATTCAGTTGAACTCACAATCAGTATCACCGTAACTCATGCCTGAACAAAACTTATCTAACTCATGTATTTTCTCCGAAAGGCACATCCCAGCTTTCTTGCCTATGACCACTACACAGCACTTCAGCATTAGGCTTGGGGGGGGGGGGGGGCGGTCATTAAAAAGAGTGAAATCACCAACGAAAAGTGCGAAAATGTGAAAAGTGTCGCATAAATATACCACAAAAAGGACACTTGTGTACAGAATGAGAGCCGAAATGAGAAGGCACAGTGTCACCTTGTTCATCCTCATTTGGGAACACACCCTGAGGGTAACTCAGAAATTTTGCCTCTCTGTTTGTGTGCACAGAGAATGACCCTGAAAGCCCCACAGACATGGAATCCCTGGATCCTGAAGACTGCATGTATTTTTCTCAAGTGTGTTTCAAGTCTTCCTGTGCTCTCTTAATTAGTATAATTAAATATTATATGCCTTATCAAATATACAGAAGCATGTCTGTCTGTCTATATCACTTATCTTTGTTAGGTTTTAAAAATCTCTGAGCAATAACTTTGTTGGCATATTTTTTACCCCTCTCAGGCTGGTTCCTGTTCATACTTAGGAACTTGGTTTTTATGTGGTGCTTTGACATTTTTAAAGGCTTTTTTTTTTTTAAGTGAAGTTCAAAATATGTGGATAGATTCAGAAGGAAACCTCAAAATGTAAACAATTACCTGGCAAGAAGGTACTATCTTAAAGCTAAATAGACTAAACTTGAAAAGTGTTTGGGTAGATTTCTGTTACCTGGTTATTGTGTTAAACTTTAGTCAATATGGGATCTTTTCCTTTAGAAAGTAGTAACCCTTGATATAGGGCAATGAATGCAGAAGAAAAGAAATGTAAACAAGGAGTGAACTCCTCCCCCCACCCCTTCCTTTGGTGCGTACAATGGATCATTAGGAAAGAGAGAGAGGCCCCCTTTGGGTGTAGTAGCTTGAGGAACTACAACAGTAAAGTACATTGATTGATCAAGTTCTGATCACTGAACATCACCTGCTCTCCTCTATGTGAGGCCAGGGTTTCCCACTGGAGATGATTTCAGGAGATTCCCCCCAAGGCAGGGGGTTTCATCAATAAAAGTCATAGAACCATTATCCAGTCCCAAATTATGCCTATCGTCTGTCCTGGTGTGAAACAACAGCATTCCCCCCTTTGCTCTTTCAAAGGTGTTCCAGGTTTGAACAATAATTATCGGGTCTCCCTGTCTATAAATTTTTAAAGAAGGGAAACTCAGATGACATCATTCATAGAGTTTGGTGGGAGAGAACCCTATTGAAGTACGGGTGCAAAGAGAGTGTTGTCCTCACACAAACCCTTGGACTGTTTAGACTGCAGAGAAGTCCTTATTTGCTAAGTTGACTTGGCTGAATAGACCATTCATTTCCAGCAGAGGGGTGATGGGGCTGAGGGTAGTGCCTGGTGTCCCCTTTGGCTTCACCCACTATAGTTCTGCCCTTTTGCTTCTTTCGTGCAATGGACTCCCATGTTAGACTAAATTTGAGAGATGATTCTGCTGCCAAAATAAACCTGAAGACTCACTGTATAGGTGGTAACCAGGGAATCCTTTAAACCCTCATATTTTTTTCTATTATGTTGTAATAGAAGAGGGTGCATTTTTGGCCATTGTCTTGAGCAAATGCCAAGTCTCTCTAACTAATTCCCTTACCTTTAAAATAGGGAAAAAGAATAAGCATTTGGCTGTGTTTTGGTGAAGACTGGAAGTAGTGCCTTTATATATAAAAACCAAATACAGTAGGTGGTGCAATGGTGGCTCAGTGGCACCAGTTCTCACCTGCCATGCTGGAGACCTGGGTTTGATTCCTGAAACCTGCCCATGTGAAGGAAAAAACAACAGTGACTGAGACATAGGAACTCAACAAATGATTGTTATTAATAAGATTTTCCTTAAGACATAGGACTCAGTAGCTTATTTTAATTATATGTTCAGGCTGTTATTGTCAAAGATTGGCTAGCTATGTATGAGATTGAATGAACAGTGTGTTAAGATTTGTTTTGTTTCTTATCTCAGATGCCCCCAAACAAACCTTCTTCTGAGTCCCTGCCCTGGGGCATTAAGGGCTAGAACCTGAAGTCAAACAGAATTCTCAACATTGCTTCAGGAAACTCAAGGTGTACCATGCTTAGGAAGCCATGGGTTCTAACTTGAGAGTTTAAAGGGCCCCCTGTATCTTTTCTGCATTTTCTCAACCCCAAAACCTCTCTCTCCGTTGCTCTGTTGATTCCAGCCTGTCTTGGGCCTCTATCATCACAGCTACCTGCTGTTCTTCGCACATGCATGTTGCCAGTTGTTCACAGAACCCTTTGTGTTAGCCTTTCTAAGGGGCACTTTTTGCCTTGAAATGGTCCATTGCCCCAACTCCCCATTGAAGAGATTTTTATTCCATTTATCTACCCATCAGGTACACCCGACTGCCTAATTTCATTTTCCAAATTGTCTATTGAAATCATGCAGTTGTTGGGATTCTCTTTTTGGTTGAACTTTTTTTTGTCAGAGCTGTCATTCATGAATTTCAAAAAGTGAGTTGCATTTCTCAAAATGAATTAATCAAAGACAGATTGTCATGAGAAACCATAGGTAACTGGGCTCTGGTTTTGAAGGGAGTAGGGAGAGCTTGGGGGTGGCTTTAGGATTACACAGATTGAGAATCAATAGATTTTTTGGTGAGTGTGAAATGGAGACTATAATCCTTGAAACATTTTCAGGTGTGGCTGTACCACACATTACCTTTTGAGAATGTAAGTATCTAAGAACTGTGATTCTAAACCAGATTCCTCTGCTTCAAAGATGTCAACTGTATTCGTTTGCTAAATGCTGCCAGAATGCAATATACCAGAAATGGAATGACTTTTAAAAAGGGAATTTACTAAGTTACAAGTTTACAATCATAAGGCCATAAACGTGTCCAAACTAAGCCATCCAGAGAAAGATACTTTGACTCAAGAATACCTCTGTCAGCTGGGATGGCATGTGGCTGGCATCTGTTGGTCCTCTGGTTTTTAGTTTCAGTGTCCCCAAATGTCTGCATCTCTAAATGTTTCTGTCTGTGTTGGCTCTGAAGCTTATTCCAAATAAGTTCCCTCTTAAAGGATCCAGTAAGTGACTTGAATGGGTGCTGATACATCTCCATGGAAACCAACTATTCAAAAGGTCCCACCCACAATTGGATGCGTCACATCTCCATGGAAACAACGTAATTAAAAAAGATCCCACCCAACAATATTGAAACAGGATTAGAGAACAGGCTTTTCCAGGGTACACAACAGTTTCAAACTGGCGTATCAATTGAAAGTAGGAGAAAGACCCTGAAGTAGATCATCTCCAAATGTGGCCACTATCGAAGTCTTCCTTCCTTGTACCTGAATCCTGCTCCTCCCATCAAGAGATAGAGTCTAATTCCCTTCCCTTTGACTTTGGCCTGGGCTTAGCAACTGACTTAGCTAAAGGAAAGTGGTGGTATACTCTGGTACTTTAAGGCCAAGTCACAGGTCTACCCAGGCTCCTTGGAATACTTGCCCTTGGGGAGCACTGTCTGGAATCCCAGCTGTCCCAGCTGAATTTTCAGCCAACAGCCAGTATCAACCACCCATCCAGTGGATGAGCCATTTTGGACGTCCACTCAGATATGACATGACTGCAACCCCCACTGACCTCTGACTGCATCCGAGACTCCAAGCAAGCAAAGCCAAGCTGAGCCCCATTAGTCCTCAGAACCATGATAAATGATGCTGAATGACCCATGGATCCCAGCTCCAACATTTTGCGAGTCCATTTCCAGACAGGATACAATCGGGAGAGGGGATGGGGGTGGGGGAATGGCTTTGTGATCCCAGATAACGGCAGAAACCTCCTGGCACCTGAAGCCACAGAGTTAAATTCAGGAAGGGCTGATTTGCCTTCTTAGCTACTCTGTCCTATCTGTTTTCTTAAATTCCTAGGCTTTTTTTCTTACTCTTTGAAATGAAGAAGAAGAGGTCTTGGGTATAGCATCTGGCTTAGGGGAAAGATGTCTGTGGTCTTACAGCCAAAGACAGAGAGGAAATTTGGCTCAAGAAGCCTGAGAGGCTTTAAAAAATGATGTACTGACAATATAATCCCATATGATCTCAGCAGAAAAGAAGGTGCACCTTGGGAAATCAACATTAGGACACATGGAGCTTAGGGATGCCCCAGCATTAAAAGAGCACCCAGAAAAGATAAAAGGAAGGGCCCACAGGCCCCGATACATGGCCAGGAGAAATACATAGTAGAAGGAGTTCCAGGAAAACAAAGGCAGAGAATATGTTGTGGTTTATGGAAGATACAGAGGAGGTAACAAAATGTTGTTAAAAAGTGATGTTCTAAGTGTCATATGGCATTGTAAGACAAGTGGTGTGATGATCTAAGAGATGAAAGTGAACATAGAACCATTCAATTCCAAATTTCCAGCTACATCTTTCTTTAAGGAGAATGACATCAAAGCTCAAAGGAATAGAACAAATAGGAGCTCATTAAGAGGGCTTTGAAAACTCAACTAAGTGAGCAATAAGTTCCTTAATGACATTACATGCACTTCAGTTTTAGCATGGAATTTTTGAAAGTGTCTTGGGAGGAAATATGAAATTAAGTGGACTGAATTTCGTACATTTTGATAGATTCATACTTGTTGGCATGCCATGGTTCTGAGTGCTATGGGATAGTAAAGACTGGGGGGTGGTCCCAGCATTCAGCATTTAGCCAGCATGCAGCCCCACCTGCACCCCAACTTGTTCTCTTTGCAAGAACCATGCCCTCAAATGGCCTGGAACTACCCTATCCAGAAACCCTCTCTTTCATCTTTTAGTCTGTGGTTGGAGTGGTTGACAGTCATCTACCTAGTGTCATGGGGGTGGGAGAAGGGGGCATCAGATGACCAACTGCTTTTCAAACAGCTGGTGTCCAGTCCCCATAATTTTAGCTTACCTTTTTACTCCCAGTTCCAGGAGGACCTGCAGTGACAATTCTGGATCCTTGGTAATTTTGTGATGTAAGTTGGGTTGATTTCTCACCTTTTCCTGCTTGCTGCTGGCTAAGAATTTGGCTTTCTTAGGTCTGCTAGTTATTTATTATCACTTTTACATCTGCGCTCCATCTTCTAAAATGTTGTGGTTGTTCTCTCTTCTGTTTTCTTCACCCTTGGTGGGTTTATGTCTTTTAAAATATCTCTTACTAGTTTTGTTAAGATTTACACAGGGATACAGAGTTGTATTCAAGTGGCTTTCCTAGCCTGGAAGCTAGTGCTTTATATTTCTCCAAATAAAATCATAATATGACTCATCAAGTGTGTCAGAGTGAAAGGAACTGTGTAGTTGGTTCCAAATGGGAGCATGGATAATCAAAGTTGCACTGCGAATTTTCTAGAAAAGTTAAAGCCCGCAAAGCATGCCTCTTACTGGGGGTTTCTGTGGATGCTTTATGTAATTACCAGTGTAAGATTTCAGGTCTTAAGGACCCCAAACAACAAAGAGCATTTAAAATAATACCAGATCTATTGGCTCCATAACATAAGAGAGTATTACTTCTAGATGTTCAATCACAGGACTCACAGTTTTGACTTTCACTTATGAGGCAGTATGCTGTTTTCTGTAATTATTTCCTGTCAACTTCCTTTTCCCCTTACAGCATTACACTATAAATATCACTTAGGATTATTAAGTAATAGTGATTGAAAATACTAGGGATTATAATGACAGTCTTTGCATGCATAATATTTTCACACAGTTTTCGAGGAATTTCAGGGGAAAGAATTAATTGCTCTAAGTTTAAACATTTAAAAAGTTATGTAATACATGGATTAAACTCCATATTGAGCTGAAAACCATAGCTTCAGCCTCCTCCAGAATGAAATGTATTTTTAAGTGAAAGGGGAAATAGACCCTAGTAATCACTGAAGTAAGCCATGCAGCGTAAAAAGAAAAGAAGAGTACGTGAAGTCCTATTAAAGCTTAGTGCAGCATTCTTGTTCATGGAGTGGATCCTGGTAGAAAGGTGTGTCTCACTGCCGGTTCTGGCTTCATCAGGCACGCAGAGGTCCTGGCTGTGGGAAGAGTGTGTTAGTACTCGGTGTCCCCACAGAGCTCCCTTCTATTACAGTCATGGCGCTGGGGGTCCCTTGGATTCAGTGGAGCCATTTCAGAATGTGGGGCTCTTGGTTTCTGCTGCTTCTTCCTCTGAAAGTAGAATGCAGAGTGTTCTGAATGAGGCCCAGTGCCTCCCTCGGTGCCGAGAACCCTGTTGGAATTGACAGCATGTGAATGTCCAACTGATAACCCATCATAGACTCTCATTCCAAGGCATATTGTCAGCCAATGTGAATTAGTAATTTGTGCTGGAAGAGCACACTAGAAACTCAAGACTGTTAAGCCAGACCTTTGGAAAATCATACGTGCTTAATACAAAGTACTTCAAATTAAATAGTCATTGTGCTCGGCCTTGAAACAAGCCTTCTTAACATCTCTGCCCCCCAAACCTCTGTGAGTTTATTTGCTACTACCAGTTACTATTTTGGGTTGACAGGAAATTTCCTCTGCTTCATTCACAGGCCCTGCCTTTGAAGTTCACTTCCTGTATTCATCTATCCACAGTCTAAATGAACAGAGAAATGCCTATCTTGTCTTTTATTCTTGCCTCAGCTCCTATTTTAGCTCTGTGATATTAATATATTCTCTTAACCTTTCTGCATCTCAGTTTCATCCCTTGCAAAATGAGAGGTTTTTGCTAGATTATCTCTACTGTCGTCCAGCTCTGATGGTCTACGATTCTATTGTCATTTCCCCCTTTCTTCCATTCTCTCCTCGCTTTTCCTTTCTGTTAAATTTACTGATTGTAGGTAAAATTGTACTGATTGCCTTCTTATGTGTTGTTTTATTCGTCTCTCTTCTTTCTTTATAGCATCACACATCCCCCAGCCCCATCTTCACAGATGGATTATGCACTCGTGGAGCTTTCTTCTATCTGTTTCTTTATCCTTCCTTGTGCTCCCCGAACAGCCCCCAAGTAGAAACAACTAAGGCTTGAGTGCAATCCCAGGATTATCATGCACATTTAGGACTTTTGCCATTTACTCTAATATTCTCTGAACAGATGACATCCTTCGTTTTGGAAAATTATCTTAAGCTTTATTAAAATTTGCAGATACTTAAAAGCACACGACAGGCTTGCTTGCATTTAATGAGGATTCTGAGAAGGCAGGGGTAGGAGTTGCCTTCTGCCCCAGGCACTGGTGAAACATTCAATACTGATGAACTCTAACTAATGCAGTGTTTTTCCACCTGTCTTGCCAAAAATTTAATGTTACTGAACTTCGGCTCTATATAAGTGATATCTATTGAGCCTACCTGAGCACAAATAGAACCCTTAAAACAGAAAGGTGGCCAGACAAAATGAGCAATGAAATAGACCCAAGGTTTGATTTCATTACTGTTTTCCTTTACCTTATGGTGAGTTCCAGTGACTTAGCTTTCTTCAAGGTTTTCTTTTTTAACCACATAGGGAAAATAAGTGCAATTGCATGAATGGAGCGCCACCTCCATTTTTAACCCTTTGTTTATTTCCGTTTCTTCCACCACAAAAGGCTCAGCATTTCTAGCTATTAGACAAAGCACTGAGGCCAGTTTTGCTTTTTCTTTGTCCTTACCAGTCCCTTGCCAATAAGAAAATAACTGGAGCCCTCAAGGGGAAGAAAATTATAAGGCAGTTATTTGGAGAACAATAAGGATTTATTGCAGCCAATGCCTGAAAAGACTAGCAACCCAAGAAACTGTATACTGTTCAAACTGATTTCACCATCCGTTTTACTAGCTGTGTGTAAATGAATATAAGTGTGTTCAATGGTGGAGATTCTATTGGAGTTCACTTGGGAATCTCTGCCATAAGCTGTTAGTTGCCTACTCAATGCTTTTCCCATTTTCATTCTGGCTAGCAGAACTCCAATAATTTAGAGGGAAATAGAGGGGAATAATCCCAGCTCCAGCTCCTTACTCTGCTAGCCTCCATTGTAGAAGATGTTGCATTTCAAGCCAGTTAGACTTAGCATTAACCTGCTGTGGATTTCTTGGAATGCTTTCTCTCTCCTGATGAAAGGAGACAGAAGTGGCAAGTGTGGTCTCTTCTTCCTCTTCTTCTTGCCTAGAATGTGAACACAGGGGTTGGAACCGCAGCACCTCTCTTGCAAACATGAGGGAAGAAGAGAAATCCAGAGGTGTAAGCACTGACGTTATTGAGTTGCTGAACCAACACTGAAAACTGCTTGCATTGAAACTTCATATTATGTTGAAAAATAAACCCGTTTTTATGCCATGACAGTTGGGTTTTCTGTTACTTGCAACAAAATGCTTTCTAATGGAGAGATGAACTCTCAAGTGTCTTATTACAAGTGCATAGACTTCCACCCTCTGCTTTTCCTCCAGGTACAGACACAAACTCATACTTGCCTTCATTTCTTATGCATACTATTTCTGGAACTTTGGGTGTCTGGCAAGCCCCCTCCCAAACACACGTGGGTTACAGCATGCTTCGTCAGAGGATTGGATGGGGTGTTTTGCTTAGAAGCCTGCAGAGGAACTGATACTGCAGATAAGAAGTAGACTGGTGTTAGGAGAAGGGGCAATTATCTGGGGAGGTCTTGTGTACAGGAAAAGATTCAGAGGTGAATCACATATTAACACCACGAGTAAGCAACACAGTGCTCCCTGCTCACTCAAGCCTTTATTCTCCTTTTTGCCTTCTGCATGCTGTTTTGGAGTTTGTCATTAGTTTGCCCATTTAACCATCCATAGTTTAACATGGTTAGACTTGAAAACCATGATTTTTTTTTTTCCTTGTCCCAGACATGAACCAATCAACCTTGATCCTTGAGCTGCCACACCTTCTAATAAATTAGCAGAGTTTATATAACTCACAGTCTAATAATTTATGCCGGGCTATGTTAAATACTATTAGGCAGTTCTGTTTCTTGGCGTCAGCACACATTTTTCCAGGTGGAATTTTCCTTCTGTTTGTTAGTGTGTGGAGCCAGAAAAATTAGAAGTTCTCTTTTCTCTCACATTTGAAAAATGTTAAGAAGTTGTTTAAACTTCACTTTAATAAATGCCCTAGTAATAGTTAACAATGAGAGAGCGCTTATTAAGTTCCATACATCGAGCTAAGCATTAAGATGTATTATCCTATTTAATTGTTATACTAACCCTAGGAGATAGGTATTATTACTTTTCTATTTTACTGATGGGATAAAAGAAGCTATGAGGGGCAGTCCGATGCTCAGTGGTATAGTTTTCGCCTGCCATGCTGGAGACCCAGGCTTGATTCCCTATGCCTGCCCATGCAAAAATAAATACATGAATAAAATAGAGGCTGTGAAGCATTGGATTTGCCCCAGATGAACTGCTGTAAACTGAATCTGTGCTGTGGGATTTCCAATCGAAGGGATTCCATAGTCCAGATTCTCAACTTTCTTAGTTTTTTGAGAGGTTCCTAAATACCTCTAAAATAACCAGTGGAAGGCAGAAAATACCAGTCTATGTAGTTGAGCTTTAAGATTATTAAATCATTGCATTTTAAATGTGGTTGTTGTGGAGAAATGGCAAAGGCATATGGCCCACAAGACTGATTTGTTACAAATTCTCATTATTTTATGAAAGGCAATGAGTCTAGAATGACAAGTGATTTATCCAAAGGTAACTACTCACCGTAACTTTTAAGCCTCCCAGCTTCTACTTTGCCACAAGTGCTACCAGAGAAGCTCAGGATTCTCACAGGTCCGTTTTCTCACCAATCCCCTCCTGCCTTCCCCTACAGCAGCAGTCCTCAAAGTGGGGGTCTTGGGGATCCCCAAGACATACAGTCCTTTTCAGCGTCAAAGCCAAGATGACTGAAATAACAGTTTCTCAGCATGGGTAGGTCAGGGGCACAAAATTGTCCTAGTTTCACCGCCACAGTTCCACTTAAGAATTTGCTTGAGAAACAGTAAAAATTATAAACTTGATTTCATCTCAGCCCTAGAGGACAGGTTTTTTTCACATTCTCTGTAAAGAAAGGGGAAACCAGCATGAGGCACTCCTGCTGCATACCTCTGTACAATGGTTTTTCCAAGGAAATGTGTTGCTGTGACTGAGTCACCAGCTGGACTGGCTGCTTTTTCCATGGAACAGCATTTTTATGGGAAAGAGCAATTAACAGAAAAATTATATGATTATTTGGACATGGACATTTGACGCATTTTCTCACAAATGGATGAAATGAGTCTGTCAGTTTAAGGAAGAGAGCTAATTGCATTAGTTACCAATAATAAGCTTTGAATTTTGAATTGAAATCTAGAATTTTGGAAAATTGTATCCATCACTGTAGCCTTTGCATCTTCCCAATACTTAAAGGCTTTTTAAAAATGATATCAGTTATGGGTGGTGCGATGGTGGCTCAGTGGCAGAATTCTCGCCTGCCATGCTGGAGACCCGGGTTTGATTCCCAGGGCTTGCCCATGTCAAAAAATGAAAAGAAAAATGATACCAGTTATGATACTAAGGAAAGTACATTTTGTGTTGCATAATGAAATATATCAACATTTAGAAGGTCTGTATGGTTCAGTGGACACATATTCTGAAATGGCTAATGCATGATATTGTGAAATTGTGCATGGGTAAAAGATCCATTCAAAGTGTAAGAGAGACCAGTAGAGTTGAAGGTAACAGAGTATGAAAAGGTCATCAATATGGTTTTAGATTCCACATTGTGACTAATCTTTATAAACTATTACTTGTCAAGTTTGATGTCATCTCAAAGAAGAATAGGCTCAATTATCTGAAAAGGCAATTAAAATGCTCTACCCTTCCCCAGTTGTATCACTGCATGAGTTTGAATTTTTTTCATATACTTCAACCAAAACAATCTAGCATAAGGTTGAATGCAGCAGTATAGAGATGAGACTCTGAACATCTTTTATTAAGTCAGAAATCAAAGAGATTTGCAAAAAATATAGAACTATGCCATTTTTCTCACTCTCTTTTTTTTGGAGAATATACTTATTCTTCGTAAAATATATGTGTTATAAAGCTGTCATTTTATTTTAGATGAATTAAATATTTTAAAATTTCATCAGTTTTCACTTCTAATAAGATATATAGGTGCCTATATGTAATAGGATGCACACATCTACACACAAAATCTCTTTGGGTTCCTTAATAATTTTTAAGCATGTAAAGGAGTCTTGAGTCCAAGAAGTCTGAAGAAGATTGTTCTAGGAAGTTGAAAGAGAATCCTAAGTGAGTTTCTGTTCTCTTTCTGACTCTGGTAGCTGGCGTGAGAAGGGAAGGTTAGATTTTGTGATTTCCCTGTGTTATACAGGTGGAATTTGGGACCTTATTCCTTTGGGCCCTACTATTACAGCTTTCGCTTTCTCTCGAGGTCCAATATTTGGATGAAACTGGCTCATTAACAGACACCCTGAGCCCTGGTTCTCTTTGTCTCTAGCTCACGTGGTGGCCACCTACCAGCCCCTGCCTCCCCACCCCCCACCCCCGCCTTTGCAGAGTCATTTACCTTTAGGGGAGCATCAGAACCACCAGCAGTACTGGTAGAGTCAAAATATTCATACCCAGCCTTTATACCTGGGGAATTCTGATTCAGAAAGTCTGGGAGATCTCTGTGCCTCTGTTTTTCAAAAGTAAAATGGGGACAAGAGAGTCAGTTCTAGACATCTCTTTCCCACTGCAATTCAGTGATGTCACCTTGGTAGCTTGAAATCCATCATGGTGGAAGTATTTATAACATTGAAATCAGTGAATGTCTGAATCAGGGCTTTGATATTTTGGGCAAGCTTGTTATTAAATATATACCAGCATGCCATTGTTTAGCTCTCATTATATAGGAATGAAATAAAAATAAAGCACATAAAAAGGCACCTGTCAATATAGTAAGTGCTCAATGAAAATGAGTTGCTGTTGTTACAATTAATATTTTGCAGGTGCTTAGGTAATTCTGAAGGATTTCAAAGTTTGAGAACCATTGTTCTGGTAGAAAAGAACCTGTTTGTGTTTATTGAAAGCACAGAATCCCTCAATGAGTGAAGCTCACCATGGTAAGGCATGCTCAGTCAGCCTGCTTCACACCTCTGAGTTTCTCGGCTTGGGAAAATTTACATGCAGGTAAGACTGCTGCATTTAGCCCCAAGTTCTTTTTCTTATGGAGGGCAGGGTCTCCAGACCCAGACAGACCCAGGCAGCATGTATGGTGACTGTGTTGCTATGCAAATTCTGGCGTCGCCCTTGCTTCTCTTTGTTGTACACCTCAAATCAAAATGACTCTCCTTCTTTCTCCTTTCAGCAGTGGATGTGTGGTGTCTGACAAAGTCTCCTCTTCCGGGCAGGGGAGTAGGAGGTGTTATGAGCCAGGAAGCGTTTTGCAGAGGGAGAAGAAAGCTTTGCAGTGAAAAGTTTCACACTCAAATGTGAATAAGATACTCCAATTTGTCTCTGGACAGGGGTTGTAAATGCATTCTCCCTCCCTTAATAGAAAGCACCCAAAGCATGCAAACACAGGTGTCAAATGCCCTCACCTTTGTGGGCCCTTCACTCTCAAACACCCATATTGGCTTCCTTTAGCCACTGGGTAGATACACTTATGATAAGACCCAGAACAGGATAACAGAAGTCATCAAATCCATTCCTAGCTATAGGACATGCAAGTTTTTCTCCACCAGGGCTTTAACCAGTTTCGCTAAAAATGTTTCAAGCAGCAAAGCTCCCACTACTTTCTTAGCCAACTCGCATATGCTCATAGTTGCAGGATTAAAAAGCTTGCCTTGAAATCAACCCAGATATTTTCTTTCCATTTAACTTCTTGAATCAGAAGAATTGCTCTTATAGAAATTTTTTAACTACCTGAATTTTGCATATAGTATTTTAATTAATTATTAGGTCTTCATATTTTTTTTTGATGGCAAGATGAACATTTTCTGGAATCCACACGCTCATGTAGTTGGCTCTCGACTTAAGAACACAGAGCCAGAGAGCTGCAAGGAAATCTTAGTTTTATCTGGGTCAGAGCTTTGCCTTCAAGCATAAAGTGCTTCTGAGACAAATGGTTATCTTATCTCTCAGGCTTTCCTAGGAAACAGTGCATACACGTCTCTAAGTAGTTTAACATCAAGGCTTAAAAACTTGTTTAAGTTCTGTTTATGATCAATTTTAGGTAATTTCATTTAAATCCTTTTGATTCAGTTAAATTAATTTTCTTTTTAACCACAAAAAGAAAGAAGAAAAAGCACACACTGTATATTTTTAAATGGTACTTTATTTCATGACTTTTTCCAGATTAATTTTTCGGC
This sequence comes from Tamandua tetradactyla, assembly GCF_023851605.1. Taxonomy (NCBI): domain Eukaryota; kingdom Metazoa; phylum Chordata; class Mammalia; order Pilosa; family Myrmecophagidae; genus Tamandua; species Tamandua tetradactyla. Next base: position 2,606,863 of record NC_135351.1, on the reverse strand, counting down.
TAAATGAGAAAGCATGATATTAATTTGGTTTATGCATTTCTGGTTACTAACTGAGGTGGATGCTTGTCAAGTCCCTAGAAGGTGAACTGCCTCTAATTAAACATATAAATCATAGATTTGGAGAGAGGATTTTTACACACTGTACTTATTAGGAACACAGGCCCTGTCATAATTAAACCACAAATCTTTAAATTATTTTACTCAACCAAAAAAAGAAAAAGAGAAAAAAAAAAAAAACCAACCCGGACTTACATAGTCTCTATCTTTTCCACATGTCTATTTCTATAAAAACAGCATATAGATTTTTAATCTGCTTCATATTTCTTAATGTTAAATATGATCCCTTCAAATAAAAACCAAACAAGCTTTCTTCCAGGTCAACCTAGACATATTTAATCATAAATTATGTAGTGAAGGCCAGTTTCTCTTTCTTCCATTTATTTCTTATCTTTGGATCAGAAGAGAAAGACAAGTTTACCTATTTTTCAAGCCATCAAATGATCTCCTTCTTCCATTTCTTTATCTTTGGATCAGAAGAGAAAGACAAGTTTACCTATTTTTTAAACCATCAAATGATTCTTTGCAATATGACCTAAATTAGTTCAAAAGAAAGAAATATGGTCTCTGCGCTGGCAGAAGTTTCTGATGTTAAAATTGTCATCACTTCAAGAAGTTGCTGATGACCATAGCTGCTCATACACATTTCAGTAGTTCACTGGGGATTTGGTTTAATAATCCAAGAGCCCAACTATGTTTTAAATTATTTTCCCTCTATGCCAAACCTTTTTAAACTTGGATCCACATGAGCCATCAACATTAACTTTCAAGAATAACCACTTTTTCTTCTTGGTGAATAAGGACAATGATGCTAGAACTAAATATTTACAAAATGTACAAGAAAATGATCTGGGAATATGACACAGCAAGATATACGAGATTTTTTAAACATTAAGAAGCCTCATGCCCATATCATGTTCTATTAAGATAAAAATTCCTGTGAGGTGTTGAGAGATTTCAGCTTGAACGTATCCTAAGCACAAACTGTCTCTGAACGTATCTGATCAAAGTAACCTTCTGGTTTTTGTATTAAAAAAATTAATTTGTATGCATCCATTGACACACTGTGAAGTTCAGGTCCTATGTTTCTGTTTTGCACCTATAGGCAATGTTGTCCTACCCTTAGCCGATGGCAAGCTTTCCTAGAGGGTCTTTCCAAGTCGTTCTTGACCTGCACTCTATCCTCAGCATGTTTTTCTTCTGCTTAAAAACCTTTAATGAATCTCTTTCATCTTTTTTTTTATTAATTAAAAAAAATTAACTAACAACATTTAGAAATCATTCCATTCTAGATATGCAATCACTAATTCTTAATATCATCACATAGATGTATGATCATCATTTCTTAGTACATTTGCATCAATTTAGAAAAAGAAATAGCAAGACAACAGAAAAAGAAATAAAATGATAATATAGAGAAAAAATAAAAATAAAAAATACAAAAAACATATAAAAAACAAAAAAAACTATAGCTCAAATGCAGCTTCATTCAGTGTTTTAACATAATTACATTACAATTAGGTAGTATTGTGCTGTCCATTTTTGAGTTTTTGTATCCAGTCCTGTTGCACAGTCTGTATCCCTTCAGCTCCAATTACCCATTATCTTACCTTATTTCTAACTCTTGATGGCCTCTGTTACCAATGACATATTCCAAGTTTATTCTCGAATGTCCGTTCACATCAGTGGGACCATACAGTATTTGTCCTTTAGTTTTTGGCTAGACTCACTCAGCATAATGTTCTCTAGGTCCATCCATCCATGTTATTACATGCTTCATAAGTTTATTCTGTCTTAAAGCTGCATAATATTCCATCGTATGTATATACCACAGTTTGTTTAGCCACTCATCTATTGATGGACATTTTGGCTGTTTCCATCTCTTTGCAATTGTAAATAACGCTGCTATAAACATTGGTGTGCAAATGTCAGTTTGTGTCTTTGCCCTTAAGTCCTTTGAGTAGATACCTAGCAATGGTATTGCTGGGTCGTATGGCAATTCTATATTCAGTTTTTTGAGGAACCGCCAAACTACCTTCCACAGTGGTTGCGCCATTGGACATTCCCACCAACAGTGGATAAGTGTGCCTCTTTCTCCACATCCTCTCCAGCACTTGTCATTTTTTGTTTTGTTGATAATGGCCATTCTGGTGGGTGTGAGATGATATCTCATTGTGGTTTTGATTTGCATTTCTCTAATGGTCAGGGACATTGAGCATCTCTTCATGTGCCTTTTGGCCATTTGTATTTCCTCTTCTGAGAGGTGTCTGTTCAAGTCTTTTTCCCATTTTGTAATTGGGTTGGCTGTCTTTTTGTTGTTGAGTTGGACAATCTCTTTATAAATTCTGGATACTAGACCTTTATCTGATATGTCATTTCCAAATATTGTCTCCCATTGTGTAGGCTGTCTTTCTACTTTCTTGATGAAGTTCTTTGATAAACAAAAGTGTTTAATTTTGAGGAGCTCCCATTTCTTTCTTTCTTTCTTCAGTGCTCTTGCTTTAGGTTTAAGGTCCATAAAACTGCCTCCAATTGTAAGATTCATAAGATATCTCTCTACATTTTCCTCTAACTGTTTTATGGTCTTAGACCTAATGTTTAGATCTTTGATCCATTTTGAGTTAACTTTTGTATAGGGTGTGAGATATGAGTCCTCTTTCATTCTTTTGCATATGGATATCCAGTTCTCTAGGCACCATTTATTGAAGAGACTGTTCTGTCCCAGGTGAGTTGGCTTGACTGCCTTATCAAAGATCAAATGTCCATAGATGAGAGGGTCTATATCTGAGCACTCTATTCGATTCCATTGGTCGATATATCTATCTTTATGCCAATACCATGCTGTTTTGACCACTGTGGCTTCATAATATGCCTTAAAGTCCGGCATCGCTAGACCTCCAGCTTCGTTTTTTTTCCTCAAGATACTTTTAGCAATTCGGGGCACCCTGCCCTTCCAGATAAATTTGCTTATTGGTTTTTCTATTTCCGAAAAATAAGTTGTTGGGATTTTGATTGATATTGCATTGAATCTGTAAATCAATTTAGGTAGAATTGACATCTTAACTATATTTAGTCTTCCAATCCATGAACACGGTATGCCCTTCCATCTATTTAGGTCTTCTGTGATTTCTTTTAACAGTTTTTTGTAGTTTTCTTTGTATAGGTCTTCTGTCTCTTTAGTTAAATTTATTCCTAAGTATTTTATTCTTTTAGTTGCAATTGTAAATGGAATTCGTTTCTTGATTTCCCCCTCAGCTTGTTCATTGCTAGTGTATAGAAACACTACAGATTTTTGAATGTTGATCTTGTAACCTGCTACTTTGCTGTACTCATGTATTAGCTCTAGTAGTTTTGTTGTGGATTTTTCTGGGTTTTCGACGTATAGTATCATATCATCTGCAAACAGTGATAGTTTTACTTCTTCCTTTCCAATTTTGATGCCTTGTATTTTTTTTTTCTTGTCTAATTGCTCTGGCTAGAACCTCCAACACGATGTTGAATAATAGTGGTGATAATGGACATCCTTGTCTTGTTCCTGATTTTAGGGGGAAAGTTTTCAATTTTTCCCCATTGAGGATGATATTAGCTGTGGGTTTTTCATATATTCCCTCTATCATTTTAAGGAAGTTCCCTTGTATTCCTATCCTTTGAAGTGTTTTCAACAGGAAAGGATGTTGAATCTTGTCGAATGCCTTCTCTGCATCAATTGAGATGATCATGTGATTTTTCTGCTTTGATTTGTTGATATGGTGTATTACATTAATTGATTTTCTTATGTTGAACCATCCTTGCATACCTGGGATGAATCCTACTTGGTCATGATGTACAATTCTTTCAATGTGTTACTGGATTTGATTTGCTAGAATTTTGTTGAGGATTTTTGCATGTATATTCATTAGAGAGATTGGTCTGTAGTTTTCTTTTTTTGTAATATCTTTGCCTGGTTTTCGTATGAGAGTGATGTTGGCTTCATAGAATGAATTAGGTAGCTTTCCCTCCACTTCAATTTTTTTGAAGAGTTTGAGCAGAGTTGGTACTAATTCTTTCTGGAATTTTTGGTAGAATTCACATGTGAAGCCGTCTGGTCCTGGACTTTTCTTTTTGGGAAGCTTTTGAATGACTGATTCAATTTCTTTACTTGTGATTGGTTTGTTGATGTTATCTATTTCTTCTTGAGTCAAAGTTGGTTGTTCATGCCTTTCTAGGAACTTGTCCATTTCATCTACATTGTTGTATTTATTAGCATAAAGTTTTTCATAGTATCCTGTTATTACCTCCTTTATTTCTGTGAGGTCAGTGATTATGTCTCCTCTTCCATTTCTGATCTTATTTATTTGCGTCCTCTCTCTTCTTCTTTTTGTCAGTCTTGCTAAGGGCCCATCAATCTTGTTGATTTTCTCATAGAACCAACTTCTGGTCTTATTGATTTTCTCTATTGTTTTCATGTTCTCAATTTCATTTATTTCTGCTCTAATCTTTGTTATTTCTTTCCTTTTGCTTGCTTTGGGGTTAGTTTGCTGTTCTTTCTCCAGTTCTTCCAAGTGGACAGTTAATTCCCGAATTTTTGCCCTTTCTTCTTTTCTGATATAGGCATTTAGGGCAATAAATTTCCCTCTTAGCACTGCCTTTACTGCATCCCGCAGGTTTTGATATGTTTTCATTTTCATTCGCCTCAAGATATTTACTAATTTCTCTTGTAATTTCTTCCTTGACTCACTCGTTGTTTGAGAGTGTGTTGTTGAGCCTCCACGTATTTGTGAATTTTCTGGCACTCTGCCTATTATTGATTTCCAACTTCATTCCTTTATGATCCGAGAAAGTGTTGTGTATGATTTCAATCTTTTTAAATTTGTTGAGACTTGCTTTGTGACCCAGCATATGGTCTATCTTTGAGAATGATCCATCAGCACTTGAGAAAAAGGTGTATCTTGCTGTTGTGGGGTGTAATGTCCTATAAATGTCTGTTAAGTCTAGCTCATTTATTGTAATATTCAAATTCTCTGTTTCTTTATTGATCCTCTGTCTAGATGTTCTGTCCATTGATGAGAGTGGGGAATTGAAGTCTCCAACTATTATGATAGATGTGTCTATTTCCCTTTTCAGTAATTGCAGTGTATTCCTCACATATTTTGGGGTATTCTGATTCAGTGTGTAAATATTTATGATTGTTATGTCTTCTTGTTTAATTGTTCCTTTTATTAGTAGATAGTATCCTTCTTTGTCTCTTTTAACTGTTTTACATTTGAAGTCTAATTTGTTGGATATTAGTATAGCTACTCTTGCTCTTTTCTGGTTGTTATTTGCATGAAATATCTTTCCCAACCTTTCACTTTCAACCTATGTTTATCTTTGGGTCTAAGATGTGTTTCCTGTAGACAGCATATAGAAGGATCCTATTTTTTAATCCATTCTGCCAGTCTATGTCTTTTGATTGGGGAATTCAGTCCATTAACATTTAGTGTTATTACTGTTTGGGTAATACTTTCCTCTACCATTTTGCCTTTTGTATTATATATATCATATCTGATTTTCCTTCTATCTACACTCTTCTCCATACCTCTCTCTTCTGTCTTTTCGTATCTGACTCTAGTGCTCCCTTTAGTATTTCTTGCAGAGCTGGTTTCTTGGTCACAAATTCTCTCAGTGACCTTTTTGTCTGAAAATGTTTTGATTTCTCCCTCATTTTTGAAAGTCAATTTTGCTGGATATAGAAATCTTGGTTGGCAGTTTTTCTCTTTTAGTAATTTAGATATATCATCGCACTGTCTTCTTGCTTCCACGATTTCTGCTGAGAAATCTACACAGTCTTATTGGGTTTCCCTTGTATGTGATGGATTGTTTTTCTCTTGCTGCTTTCAAGATCCTCTCTTTCTCTTTGACCTCTGACATTCTAACTAGTAAGTGTCTTGGAGAATGCCTATTTGGATCTATTCTCTTTGGGGTGTGCTGCACTTCTTGGATCTGTAATTTTAGGTCTTTCATAAGAGTTGGGAAATTTTCAGTGATAATTTCTTCCATTAGTTTTTCTCCTCCTTTTCCCTTCTCTTCTCCTTCTGGGACACCCACAACACATATATTTGTGTGCTTCATATTATCATTCAATTCCCTGAGCCCCTGCTCAAATTTTTCCATTCTTTTCCCTATAGTTTCTGTTTCTTTTTGGATTTCAGATGTTCCATCCTCCAGTTCACTAATTCTAACCTCTGTCTCTTGAAATCTACCATTGTAGGTTTCCATTGTTTTTTCATCTCTTCTACTGTATCTTTCATTCCCATAAGTTCTGTGATTTGTTTTTTCAGACTTTCCATTTCTTCTTTTTGTTCATCCCATGCCTTCTTCATGTCCTCCCTCAATTTATTGATTTGGTTTTTGAAGAAGTTTTCCATTTCTGTTCGTATATTCAGAATTAGTTGTCTCAACTCCTGTATCTCATTTGAGCTATTGGTTTGTTCCTTTGACTGGGCCATATCTTCAATTTTCCTGGTGTGATTTGTTATTTTTTGCTGGCGTCTGGGCATTTAATCAGATTTCCCTGAGTGTGGGACCCAGCAGGTTGAAAGACTTTCCTGTGAAGTCTCTGGGCTCTGTTTTTCTTATCCTGCCCAGTATGTGGTGCTTGTCTGTCTGCGGGTCCCACCAGCAAAAGATGTTGTGGCTCCTTTAACTTTGGAAGCCTCTCGCTGCTGGGTGTGTGGTGGAGACAGAGGAAAGGTTGTAGGTTGGTTTTAATGGCTTCAAATTGTGAAGTCCTGGGATCTGAATTCCTTGAGAGAGGGATTCCACCTGAGTTGCATTTCACCCCTCCCGCGGGGAAGGTTCAGGTGGTAGAGAGCCCTGAAAGCAGCCTGTTTCTGCATTCGGGGCAGTTGCAACCTGTGTAATCCCAGAGCTGAGCCCAGAGGCAACCAAGCCTCCGTAGAAACAGCCGCAGAAGGTTCTGTTTCACCCCCTTTCCTCTTTTTCAGTTAGCCCAATAGGCGACTTCCACCTTGATCAGTTTCGCCTGAGCTGAGGGCCTATTTTCAGTAGTCAGAAATTGTTCATTAATGCCACTGTTGGTGTTAGGTTGGGCTCAGTCTCTACTACTGTTGGAGAGTCTTTCCTTTCCCTCCGGGAAGTTGCTTGTGGGGGAGGGGCGCCAGATGCTGCGGATTGGGGAACTGCTGATCCAAGGCTCCCAGCCAGCCCGGGAAGCCGCATGTGTGGGAGGGGCTCTGATCGCCCACCGCTGCGGCTTGAGGAACCACTGATCCGAGGCTCCCAGCCGGCCCAGAAAGCCGCGTGTGTGGGAGGGGCACCAGTCGCCGGCTGCTGCGGCTTGGGGAACCGCCAATCTGAGGCTCCCAGCCGGCCCAGGAAGCTGCGCGTGGGGGAGGGGTGCCGGCCGCCACGGCTTGGGGAACCGCTGATCCAAAGCTCCCAGCCAGCCCGGGAAGGAGGGAGGGAGGGGCTCCGGCCACTAGCCGCCACAGCCCGGGGAAGCGCATGCCGCTCGGGGACCTCACCGCAGCGGGGTCTCGTAGCCGGTCCAGCCGTTCCAGCCTGGGGTACACTGTGTGTCTGATCTCTGTCGTGGCTCCAGGAGCTATTCTGTACTGTTTCTAGTTATTTAGTAGTTGTTCTGGAGGAGGAACTAAGACGCGCGCACCTTACTAAGCCGCCATCTTCTCCGGAAGTCTGAATCTCTTTCATCTTAACAGGACATCTAATTCTTTTAGACTTCCACAAGTATCTGGTCACTTGCTACTTATATGATCTCACTGTCCCCCACTCTCTAAAAGGCAACCCCCCCCACTGGGGGCCAGTGAGCTTCCTTGCTGTCCTTCGTACACATATGATTTTCCTTCTCTTACTGTTCCTCCTCTTGTTTCTCTAGACCATCATCTTGTCTTCCTTATGAAACTTGGACACAAGCAAACTTAAACTCTATAGCAGTTTCTTAATGTGTGTGTGTGTGTGTGTGTGTGTAGGGGTGAGCCCCGCACATCTGAGAATACAATGAACACCACTGACTGCCCTCCCAGAACATGCTCTCACAAAGAGAAATTGTACATATTCAGACGGGTTTATGGACAAGCTATGTGTCCATCTGCTCCAGGTTTTCAATCTGCCCAAGGACTTTTGTCTGTCAAAGGCTTCAAGGGGGAGCCGGTTTCAAGGCAGATGTGAGGGATTGCCCAGTGGTACGCATTTCTCATTTTACCCTGGCCCTCAGCGCTTTTAAAATATTCACTGCTTCCTAGATGCTTTATATTGTTTTGTCTCTTCAATTACGGTAAGCTCCTTGAAGGAAGGCCCAAAGACCTGAAGGACAGTACAAATGACTTTTATTAAATAGGATAAAGCATGGTTGAATGCAATCAGTCAGTAAACATTAAAATGGTTAAGGCAGGAAATGCTTTGTTGCCCAAGGGACAATGTTTAGGTGTCGGAGGGTATCTGTACCAGGTTGAAACTGTTATGTACCCCAGAAAGACCATGTCTTTTAATCCTCATTCAATATTGTTGGGTGGGATCTTTTTTATTGTTTCTATGGAGATGTGACCCACCCAGTTGTGGGTGGTAACTTTTGATTAGATAGTTACCAAGGAGATGTGTCTCCACCCATTCAAGGTGGGATTGCTTACTGGAGCCTTTTAAGAGAGAACCATTTCGGAAAAAGCTTTAGAACCAACAGAGTCCACAAAGCCCACATGGCCAGAGACCTTTGGCGATGCAGAAGGAGAATGCCCCTGGGGAATCCTTATGAAGCAAGAAGCCAGGTGCCTTTCAGCTAACAGAGGTGTTCTGGACCCATCAGCCTTTCCTCAATCAAGGTATCTTTTCATGGATGCCTTAATTTGGACATTTTTTACAGCCTTAGAACTGTAAATTTGCAAGTTGATAAATTCTCCCTTTTAAAAGCCTTTCTGATTCTGGTATATAATATTCTGGCAGCTTTAGAATATTCTTAAATATTCTAAACATGGTTCTTTAATCACATTCTGCAATTTTAGTGATGTTAAAAGATGCAAGCCTGCTTCTGGTCACTCATGATTCAGTGGATGAGCCATTGGGCTGCTGAGATCTCCTCAGGATTAACTGGCAAGAAGAAGTTTATCAGGTAAGAGAGGAGACAGAAAAACAGGAAAAAGCTGCCAGAAATAAAGAAAGGTGAGGGAGGAGTTGAGGAAGAGCCTGGGAGGAAAGAACTGAGAGTAGGGGTTGCGAAGGAGGGAATCAAGAAAAGGGGACACAGTGGTGCCATGTTTTTCCAGATTCTAGTTTCTTAAATTTTTTAACAGTTCTTCACTTATGCCTTTTGGGAATTTACGATTCTTCATGTCTTCTGTCATTGGCAGACATGGGAAATGCAGAAAGAGAGATAAAGCCAGTTACACTCCAGAATGAAGGACACCTCATTGACATCTAAGACCAACAGCGCCTTGTGATTTCCTTAGCTCAACCTCTGAACTCATCAGGTTGGCTTCTCGGTTTCCATTCCTCCTTATACTCTGTTATAAACACCAAACTCCAAATAATACCTGGATGAATTTCATTTCATCACTAAATTATAAACTAATATTTTCATTTCACAGACTGGAGCTGACTTCCTCAATCAAGATGGATCATTCTCTCTTTTTACTGGGACTCACAATGTGCCACTTTTGTTGCTTTTTTTCCAAGGAGTTTCATCCTTTAAGAAAAAAAAGTACCTGATAAATTTTCAAAGGTCAGAGGATGAAAAATAGTGTGGCATTTGAGAAATATGTGCATATGCATTTAATTTACTTGGGAAGAGATAAAGAATAACTATTACCAAAGCAAATATAATAATTGTCCTCATTGGTGATAAAATTGAAATAGGTATTTCAGCAGAGTTAGAGTTAAATGCCATGCAAATATCTGTATAAATTGTAGCTATTGATGAGTAACTTCTTGATTCTCTTAATTGACTTAATTATAAGTTATGAGATCTGTGGGGTTTTTTTCCTTCCAGGGCTTTTATTTTTATGAATACCCTTCGTTATAAATATAATGAGGGAAATATAGGACCAGCCATGTTCTAGGGCAGGGTTTCATCCTCAGAACACTATTCTAGGGCAGGAGTTGGCAAACGTTTCCTCCAAAAGGCCGAAAAGGGTTGTGCATGGAAGGAGATTTGGCTGCCGGGCATCCCACAGCCCTGTCTGTGTAGGGGACCAGTGTGGGATGAATGAACACACTTGCTCCTTCCCTATCTATACTCCATTTGCCCAGGGTGAAAGGGAGCTACCTTAATAAATGGACACATTTGTTTTCCTACATCTTCAGGGAGAGGTCACTAGCCCCTCTTGGCTCCTATTTTCTTTGGTCACTGCCCCCTGCCAGTGCATCTCTGGAAGTGGCGAGCTGGAGAATCCATTTTGCACACATTTGCAAAAATTTAAAACTTTCTCCTCTGGTGGAATCAGTGGTGAGCATCAATGGAAGGCAAGATTCTTAGCAGAAAAAATGAGGTTTTGTTGTCAGCAGCTCGACTGCCATTGATCTTGCTCCACGGATGCTGAGGTTTTGCTAGTTTCAGGGCAATTGAACCTCTCTGGTCAATAGCTTCCTTTAGGCTCCCAGGGGATGTGAGGTGGACATTTCTGGAAGGTAATGTGCAGGCAGGTAGGAGATGGGAGCCGAAGAACGCAAATGCATCCGTTCTCTCTCCAGCACTGTTAATGATGGGTGAGCTGTCGGGTAGTAATTCAAGACATGAGGGTGGATGATTGTGCTTGAATTTATGTTACACATTCGTCTCCACGTTAACCCTTCCCAACCCACCATGGAGTGGTCAGGAAGAAGTGCGAGGGTGGTTTTAACAGAGGATGGAGGTTTCGGATTTGCCGGTGAGGAACATAAAACGATGCAATCTTGAAAACAGTTTTATGGACTCCACGACACCTCCGCTACTCCAGGACCTAACGAGGCAGACAGCTCTGGTTATATTACAAACAGCTCTTTTTCTTCCCTAGGATTACTTGGGAGGGAGAGCTGACTTTGCCAGCAGCCTAGCATCCAGGGCTCCCTTACAGAGTCTGGACAGGAAGCATGAGTTTTGTTTGGGGCTGTCTTGGATTTCCTTTGGGAACTTGGAACAAAAACAAACAAATGTGAAAGCTCCAAAAATTCACGTGGCCTTTCCTGCCCATGGTGCCCAGCGGCCCTCTGAGCGGGTCAGCGCACCCCAGGGGGCAGTGGTGGTCAGCTCTGAAGATCCCGGGGCTGTGATGGACTGCATACATAAAATACATGAACACACCCTTGAAAGCACGCTCTTTTTTCCTTTCTTTTATAAACTGGTAATTTAACAATAGCATCCCTTGGATGCCTCCCAGGAGCCCTCATTAGGACCCATTTGCCTTTGGGCAGCGGGTGTCTCAAAAGATGCTTTGGGGCTTTTTTTCCTGCAGGGCTGTTATGAATCAGCTCTTATTTGGGAGTTGATTGTCTTCCTATTTCCCTGAAAGATAATTTTGATATGAAAATAAATGGTTTCCTCAGTGAGCTGTCTTTATGCTATTATGTTTAGCCACTTAAAAAAAGTTCTCTTTGATCTTTTGCATGTGAATGGTCATCTGTCCTCGCTTCTCTTATTACTTAGCCTGGCAGAGAAAGCTGAGATTGGGCACGTTAAAAAACAAAACAAAACAAAAAATGTAGAAGCTCAGTGTTTCTTTGGTCAGGAAATATCTGGGCTGGTAGCGCATAGCTTGCTACATGTGGAGGCTTAATTGCAATACTTAAAATTTTCCCACAGATTGAAAAAATATTTATATTCTCCCTTATTAAAGTTAACTTCCAGTAAGAGAAATCCATGGCATTTTATATGGTGGGAAACATGAAGGATTTTAGACTCTTTGAGAGGAGGGCAGGAGAAAAAGGCTAAGGAACATCTAATTTAATAGTCTTCAAAATTTATCTAGTCAATAGACCTCAAATAAAAGAGGCCGCCTGGGGTTAATACAGAGAGACCCTCAGGGGCCCCTGCTCACCTGGTCACCATTCACCCCACAACAAACACACTGCAAGGTCTGTTCTTGAACCTGGGTTTGCAAAGTGTGTGTGCAAGTGATCCGTGGGTGCATGGAAAGGAAACAGGAGAACTTCCATTTGTTTGTATCCCTTCTTTAAGAAAAATATTTTTATGACTTTAAAAAAATGTGTAGAATATATCATATGCTAGAACATACATACACAGATACACTTTTAAATAAATGTATACACACTTACTCAAAAATTCTACTGAAGGGGTGTATAATTCGAAGAATGGAACCAACGTGTTGATGGATATTTTGATAAAGGATGAATTCGGTGTGTTTCTCCTCCTCCTCCTCTTTCAGCCACGAGAAAGCGGAGTTTCTGGGAGGTGAAGAGTTTTAGAGTTTAGTCCAAGTGCAGAGGGTGGTCAGTGTCAGCAGGAGGGTGCGGGTACGGGGAGACAGGCGGGCAGGATGGGGACCCAGGAGACAGGACAGGGACCTCGGGAGACAGGATGGACCCAGGAGACAGGACAGGGGCCTAGGGAGCTGGAATGGACCCAGGAGTCAGGACAGGGGCCTAAGGAGACAGGATGGACCAGGAGATAGGACAGGGGCCCAAGGAGACAGGTAGGCAGGATGGGGACCTAGGAGATAGGACAGGGTCCTAGGGAGACAGGATGGACCTAGGAGATAGGACAGGGTCCTAGGGAAACAAGATGGACCCAGGAGATAGGACAGGGGCCTAAGGAGACAGGTGGGCAGGATTCAGGAGACAGGACAGGGGCCCAAGGAGACAGGTAGGCAGGATGGGGACCTAGGAGATAGGACAGGGGCCGAGGGAGACAAGATGGACTCAGGAGACAAGACAGGGGCCCAAGGAGACAGGTGGACAGGATGGAGGTCCAGCACCTTCCTTGTTTACCAACACCCTCTGTACCATGCTATACTTACTATCTTCCAGGCTTCCAGAGAATGCAAAGACAATTATTAAACTGTTGGGGGGATTTTAGGGATCTTCAGAAAACCTTTGATTTGCACAATTCCATGTGTATTAACCCTCATTGGTCAATCCTTTATCTGACTTATAGAATTTAACACCATTCTGTAATAAACACATTGTCTTTAATCCCCCCACAAGGAGATCCCTTTAACCATCACATTAAATCGATCTGTAAGAGGGACACAGTACAGTGATGGGCATGGGCACATGTTGGGTGCCATTAAGACTGATATGGGTTAGGACACCCTTGTTCATGGCTGTGAGATCTTTTGTGGGAAATCCAGTGTAAGGAGTCTTCGCTTTGGACACTTGAGTTCTCTCAGTTCACACTTGAAGGATTCCAAACTCACAGAAATGGTTCTATCTCAAGGTATGGAGGGGCAGGCTTAAGGGAAGTCATAGAGTATGCCATCTTTCTTTTCCCCCAATTCCCTCCCCAAGAAAATATTTTTAGAGAGTTAAAATATGGTAAAAATACATTATGGACATCTGCCCAGAGTTAGTGTGGGGGTGAAGATGCTCCAATAAAAGAACCAGAAATCCAAAAAGAGGTGAGCAATAAGTGTGAAAAGGAAGAGTAAGCACCCCCTAGAATCAAAGTTATTTCTTTTTATTTTTTCTTCTTGATTTACTGAAGACTTTAAAGGTTAGGAGGAAAAGCCTCAAAGATTCTCATGCACAGCCAGACACAGCAAATGAAGTCATCATCAGGGCTTCACCCTCCCATCTTGTGGAGCCAGGTGGTTCTTGTCTCTGCTTCTCTCTGGGATCTGAATTGCTCTATGATGTTCAATACACCAGTGGCAACCGATGGCCTCTGACACTGCATGGTTTTTATTCTTGGGGTCGATGACTGTCAGTCAATAGTCTTTGTGTCTGACTGTATATATTCTTAAAATTGAGACTTTGATGACTGCCTGCTTTCCATTCCTGCTTCAATCAGCTGCAGCCACAGGGGAGGGTCTCCAGCCCTGCTAGAGGCTATAGGAAAACCAGTTATTTTAAAGAGGGATGTGGGCAGGGCACACCCATCAGCTGATTTTGCTGGTACCACTTACTTTACTTTATGTGTATTAATGCCAAAGACATCTATATGTTTCTTCTCTTGAGTTATTGCCCATTTTCAGTGGTTAATTCTATGCTCATAAAAGCTAGCACCAACTAGAATGTGGAGCCTTGAGCAGTTGTCCCATCCATAAGGAATGATTCTAGAAGAGGACTTTTAAGGAAAATGGCCTGCCTTACCAAAGACAGGATTTAAATGTGTCTATGTCTTCTTTAAAATTTTTGATTTTGTCTTAGGCACTGGTGAGAGCTACATGAAACTGCTTTGTAAAGATAAGGCGTAAGAGAGGGTGGTATAAGCACATTGTAGTAGAAGAACAGACCTAAATATCTGTAGGTCAATTTCTGACTATTTGTTCTGTGGATCTATTTATCTATCTCCCAATACCACACTATTTGATTCCTGTGGCTTTATGATAAATCTTGCAGTCAAGTAAGATTAATCCCTCAGCTTTGTTCTTCTTGTTCAGAATTGTCTTGGGCATTCTAGATTCTTTGCATTTCCATACAGATTTTAGAACCAGCTTGTCCATTTCTATGAAAAAAAAAAAGCCTGCTAGGATTTTGATTGGAATTGCATTGACTCTGTAGATCATTTGGGGAGAACTGACATCTTTTTTTTTTTCTCTTTTACATGGGCAGGCACCAGGAATCGAACCCGGGTCCTCTAGGCATGGCAGGCAAGTGTTCTTGCCTGCTGAGCCACTGTGGCCCACCTGAGAACTGACATCTTAACAGCATTGAGTCTTCCAGCCTTACATATTTCCCCATCGTTACAGGTCTTCTTTGGTTCTTCTCCGCAATCAATACTTTGTACATGTTACAATCTGGGTGTCAGAGTTTTCCCTGAGTTTGAGGCTATTGTAAATTGTGATACGTGTTTTAAATTTCAATTGTTCATTCATTGCTAATATGTAGAAATGCCTTTTTAAACTTATTAGTCACAGCATGTTTTAAATTTAGAGGCCATTAGATTTTCTGCAGAGTTGATTACTTTGTCTTCAAATAAAGACAGCTCTGCTTCTTCCTTTCTTGTCTGGATGAATTTTGTTTCTTTTCCTCACCTGCTTTAACTGTCTGGGACTCCAGTACAATGTTAAATAGCACTGGTGAACATGGATATCTTTATCTTGTTCCTGATCTTAGGAGGTAAAGCATTCAGCATTTCACTATTAAGTATGATATTAACGGCAGAGTTTTCACAGATGCACTATGTTAGGTTGAAGAAATTTCCTTCTATTCTTGGTTTGTTATGTGATTGGAATTGCAAAATACTTTTTCTGTCTCTGCTGAGATCATACATTTTTCTTTTTTAGTTTGTTACAGTGGTGAATTACATTGATTTCCTAATAAATTTATTTTGCATTTCTAGGATTAGGGTTAGGATTAGTGTCAGAGTTAGAATTAGTCCCACTTGGTCATGATGATTTTTTTTTCTTCTACATTGTGGTATTCAGTGTGTAGAATATTTGCATTTATGTTCATGAGCGTAATTGTCCTGGCTTTTCTTTCTCTTTCTTGTAGTTTTTTTTCCTAGTTTTGGTATAAGGGTAGTGTTCACCTCAAAAAATAATTTGATGTATTTCTCCCTCTTCAATTTTCTGGAACAATTTGCATAGAATTGGCAATATTTTTCTTCAAATGTTTGGTAGAAATCCCCAGTGAAACTGTCTGGACCTGGAGGTTTCTTTTTGGGAAAGTTTTTAACTATGCATATTAAATTTCTTTAATAGACAAAAGGCTGCTCAAGTTATCTTTATTTTATTTATTTATTTATTTAGCATGGGCAGGCACCGGGAGTTGAACCCGGGTCTCCGACATGGCAGGTGAGAACTCCGCCTGCTAAGCCACTTTGGCCCACCCTCGGGTTATCTATTTCTTAAGTGAGCTTTGATTTGTGACAAGGAATTTGTCCATTTCATCAAAGTTTTCAAATTTGTAGGCATAAAGTTGTTCATAATATTTTGTTATTTTATTAATATCTGTAAAATCTGTTGTTATACCACCATTGTCATTCCTAATGTTGGTAATTTGTGTCTTCTTTCTTTTTTCTTAATCAGTCTGGCTAGAGGTTTATCATTGGTTTCCTCAAACAACCAGCTTTTGGTTTCACTGATTTTCTCTAATGTTTTTCTCTGTTTTACTGCATTGATTTTCACTTCGATCTTTATTATTTCCTTCTTTTCTATTTACATTGTTTTCAATTTGGGCTTCATTTTCTAGTTCCTTAGCTGGAAGCTGAGATAATTTACTTGAGACTTATCTTCTTTTCTAATATGTGTTTAATGCTATAGATTTTCCCTTAAATTCTGTGGTAGCAACATTCCATGAATTCTACGATGCAGTGTTTTCATTTTAATTTTTTTATTAATATTTTCTAATTCCCCATTTAATCTCTTCTTTGACCAGTTATTTGGAACTGTGCTACTTTTCACGTATTTAAAGTTCTCCAGATACCTCAGTTATTGATTTCTAATTTATTAGCAGTGTGGTCATAGAAAGTACCTTGTATAATTTGAACGCTTTTAAATATATTAAGAATTGTTCTGTGGCCCAGAATGCAGACTATCTTGGTAAATATTACATGTGCACTTGAAAATAATGTATATTCTGCTGTTGTATGGAATGTTCTGTACCAATTAGGTCACGTGATTTGATAATGTCATTCAAGTTTTCTATGTTTTTTCTGATTTCCTGTCTATTTGTTCTACTAATTATGTCTGTGTCATATTTTATTGTAGCACATCCTTGAGTATCAACTTATTTCTGGGTGGTGCAACTGTGGCTCAGTGGCAGAATTCTCGTCTGCCATGCCGGAGACCCGGGTCTGATTCCTGGAGCAGGCCTTTGCCAAAAAAAAAGACTCATTATGTTCAAGTTACTTCTGTAAGATTGAACTGTGATTTGACATGTGCAAGGGATGGTCAGGACTCCAGTCGGCAAATTTACTTCCTGATCTAGGGCTTCTCTTCTGTGCTTCACCCAACTGAGTCAAGTGCACCCAAAAGTACGGCATTATGCACGTCTGTAAAATGAAGGGGCGAGCTGTAACCCAACTGGAGATTGAAAAATTGTGGTTCTTAACCTTTAAGGGTTCTTACTCTCTTGAAGAATTAAATGAAGGTTGGGGACTGTCTTCCCTAAAAGAACTATATACACACAACACTTGGTATATAAAGCTTTGGCCAAGTGTGTGAGGGGTAGTGTGGACCTTTGAAGGGTAGTGTGAACCTCTGAGGGGTAGTATAGACTTTTGGGGGTAGTACAGACCTTCAAAGGTTTATTTACTTCCAGTTTAAGAGCTCCAGCTATGAAATTGTGGTGAAACCAGTCCTTTTCATGATTAGTGGAGTCCTGGATTTAAATTTCTTGGATTTTGTGAAGTGAGTCTTGGATTTAAATTTCTAGCTGCTTGGTGGGAGATGACTCCCAGGGATGAGTCTGGCCCTGGCACTGTGGGATCAACTATGCCATCCTGACCAAAACAGGGAAAAGAAGTGCAAGTAATAAAGTATCACTGGCTGAGAGAGTTCAAATAGAGTCAAGAGGCTACTCTGTAGGTCACTACTTACCTAAGCTTCAGTTAGACATTGCTACCTATCACAACTTGCCAAACCCAAACCAAAACCATTCCAGCCAATCCTAAAGAACACCTAGGGCAATATATATCATTCTACAAATGTTCCATGCGCTAGGATAATTTTCCAGAAAGCTACAACCTCCAGATGGGTCCCTGGCCCATGTATGTCCTGAAACTTAGAGGCCCAGCCTCTCCAGAACATCAGCTAGTTTCATCTCCCTACCCCATATTATTGACAGCCCCTTCCAACATGAAAAAGTTAGAATGGCCATAGTCCAATACCCTTAAAGAGTGAGACAGAAAAATCAAAGGTGATGGTGGATTTATACAGAGAAGGTAGGGTTTAACAAACAAATATGATTGCTGAATCATTAAATTGATATTTATTAAAATAAAATCTCCAGTATCTTAGAGCAGCTAGAAGTAAAATCCTAAAATAGTGGAATTGTAGCCCATACCAAACTCTGAGATCTATTCTACAACTAATTGTTATGCTCTGCTTTGAAATTTGCTTTTTTTGTATATATGGTATTTTTCACAAAAAGAAGAAAAAAAGTCAATTGGGATTATAAAAAAAATATTTATTCCTTCTAGCCTCCTATATTCTGGAGGAAATTGAAGGAAAAATCTGAGAGGATGGTATGGTAACCCATGACAAACTCTGGGATCTGTCTTGTAACTACTTGTTGAAGAGTGCTTTGAAAACTATTGCTTTTTTCTTTCTTTGCTTTGTCTATATGTAATATTATACAATAAAAAAAGTTTAAAAATTTCTAACTGCTTGTTCTCAGGAGTCAACCTTTTTCTAACTATATGCTAGAAGGCAGAGGTATAGAATTTCTGAAAGAAGAAAAATAATTCATTGTAAATAATCAGAAACTCTAAGCTTAGACACTCATGGATCACATGGTTCATTTTATCTTCAAACGTTAGTATCTACACTGACTATTCTATAAATCAAAACTCAATTTAAAAAAATTATTTAATTGGTATCAATTCTATGAGAATTTTGTTCCTTTTAGAAATCAGGCAAGTTAGAGTTGGCTGGAGTTAGAGAAGAAAAATAAACTCAGTTAGAAACTGGAAATGAGGCCCACCCCCAATCATGATTCCCCAGTCTGAATTGAAGCATCAAGCTATAAGCATTCATCAATCTAAGTGAAGCTGATGAAAGAAACTGGGTTAAAGAAAAACATTCTGTTGGTGTTCTAGATCTTTAAGAATTGCCAGTATTTTGGCAAATACTTACCATAGAAGAATGGCATATAAGGGTGCACAAAACAGATTAGTACCTGCTCTCAGGAAACTACAAGGAGTGGGTGACTTGCATTCAACAAATGGTAATGAGTGGATGCTGTTTACAAAGCTGGGGGTGAAGACAGGGCACTCTGAGGTCATCAGCTGGAAAGAATAATTCATGTAGGGACTCGGGGAGGTGATTATCTAAGCAATGGAAGAGACTTGATCACATTTTTATTTTCAGGCAACTATGCAAACCGTGGTGTGAAAAAGTCCAGTTTCATGGAGTGCTGGAATTTATAGTACAGCAGAAGTACAGCAGCTATTTTGCTGTTAAGGGCTTTGAAAAACATCTTTCCTGATTCCAAATACTTCCTTTCTAACTTTGGTCATTTCTGACCCCTTCAAATGACAAGACTATGTTTTCAAGTCTGGGAATATATAGAGCCCATCATTATAAATCCTAAAGAAGTCATTTTTCCATTCATTTCCTCCTTTGCTGAGTGTTTCCAATGTCTAATGGAACTGGGACTGTAATACTACATTGGACTAATAGAGAAACATTTACGCATCATCCTGACGTGCAAACATTTAAGTTTCCAGTTTTGAATCATTTACAGTGAATTACTTTCCTCCCTCCCAAATTCTGTAATCTCAAATTTCTAAATATCCCATGAATGGGGAGATACCAGCAATTAAGGAGACCATTTGGGGTCTCGTTCAAATTCCAGATGTTGCAATTGGGGTAATGTAATTAATACACTTGATTTTATCTGGAGGTTGACTATTTAAAAAAATCTCATTCACTGTAAATAAAGCCAGACCTATTTTTTGAGATAAAAATGAGCTACCATCACAGGATTTATAGTCTAGCTCAGCCAAGCTCTGAGTTCCATACTGTTTACCAACGGAAGAGCCATTAGTGCCTCTGCCCAAACACCTATTTGTAAAATCTCCGCACCCAGTTGGTGTGCCTGGCCCCAGGTGCACTGAGGCCCGTTAGAATGTCAGTCATCGTCTTTTGCAAGTGTGTGCCTATGGGTTGAAACACATTAAATTATTTTGCAAAATCCTTCAAGTATTTGTGGGGTAGTGTCAATAAACTAAATTTCAAAACAGGCGGTATCACGCCAGGGTGGGATTCTGGCATTTCTTCTTGAATGCTACATGCCATTAAGGAAAAGCGTCCCAAAGGCAGAGGGTGAGTCCAATTATGCCAAGCTCTGGAGGATTTGGTTGCTTTTTCTTTTTAAATGTCCTGTTTTGAAAGCCATTTCAGGCTTTGTGCCAAACCACAAATGTTACTAATTTTAGCTCCGATCCTTATTCTCAAAATCTGTCTTCATCTTCGCCTCCTCGATTCCTGAACTCTCCGTTTTGCAAAAACTTGGAAAGAAGCGACCATCCCCCCTCACTCTGTGACTTGGAACATGCACCGACATCATTTCAGACCACTCACAGTGAATTCCAGGCGGCACAGCCAGGTGCCTGACAGCTCTAATGGATTTATCACTATTAATAAATCAGGTACCTAATTTACTAGGAGTTGGCACTAGCAGCAATGCCGAGTGAATACCATGTCTCAGCTGACGTGCTGATGCTCCTCCGCCAGAAAGGACCTCTCTGCCAAAGTCAACGAAAAAAACGAAGAAGAAAAAAAAAAACTGACAATGCTAGATAACTAGAACTTCATCTCTTGCAGTAACGCTTGGCAGCTTGAAGCTTTTTGCAAAACACAGCACGTTTTAAACATTCCTCTAACAAATGACAGTCATGCTAATAGAGATACTTAGTGAAAGGGGGAAAGGCTGGCTTTTGTGTTCTCTGCGTGGGGCCTGCAAAAGTGGAATTGATGTTGGCAAGCAAGGGCTTGGGATCATCTGTCACTGCAGATCAATTCTCAAGAGCCAAGGCCGTACACACGGCCCACGCTGTTGGCCGACAAGTGTGTGTAATTGGCCTCAGTTGAAAGGCTAGTTTCTGCTCAATCCGATCAAGCAAGTGAAAATGAGGCCCTTCAGCAAGCGTCTTAGTCCCTTTGTTCGGGAGAAGTGTCTAGAAAGCTGTATACCAGGTTTTGTTTGCTCAGTAGCTGGACAGGCTACAGAAACGATGTCCAAAGAACATAGGTGATTTTGCAATTTTACATTCTCTTGATGTACTGTGGGAATGCCCTGGCTTTCGAGTGCTGATTCAGAGGCCATACCCTCGCAGCAAAGTAACATGTGTAATGATGAGGCAACAGGGATTCGTTGTGGCACCCAGGACAGCAGAGTGGAGCCACATCTCTCATCTCTGTTATGTCAGCAGCATGACGAAGTAAACCATAAAAATTAAACTGATCTGGCTTCAGCTTGCAAAATGAAGATCTCCCTTTTGGAAGGAAGAAGGCTTTGAAGTTTCAGAGCTTATTCTATTTATTATCTTGTGGGGATAAACTAAAAGCTAATGAAAAAAAAAAGATCTGCTTTCTTTGCTCACAAATCCATGCCATGTTTTTAAGTCCAACAATACATCAAATTTAAATTTTTATTTCAGTTAAAAAAGAACTTTTAAAATACCCGTTAAATTAAACCAACAATTTAGAAACAGCTGAGCCCTACGAAGGAAGAATTCCGAATATAACCTGAGAGCGAGAGGAAGAAGGGTGAGGATGTAAGCGGAATGTGGTTTCCGTAGTAACCTCAACCATAATCAGAAGCAATAAACAGCTAAACAGTCACAGAACTGTCTGTGGCTAATGACACACACAGAAAGAAAGAAAAATTGATAAGTATTTGAACATAGATATCCTATACGTTATCACTCTAAAGTCTTTGCACTCTTTTGAGCTTTTTGAATATGTAAATACATGTCTTTCACCAAATTTGGAAAATTTTTAGATGTTATATTTTCAAATATTCTGTGCCATTCTCTTTTTCTAACCTTTCCTTCTAGGAGCTTAATTGTATGCATTTCAGATCTTTTGGTTTTGTCACTGAAGTTTTGTTCATTTTTTTTCATCTTTTTTGTTCATCATTCTGCAGATTGGTTAATTTCTGTAGATCTATGTTCAAATTCACTGAATCTTGCATTTCTCATCTCCACTCTCCTGTTATGCTCATCTGGTAAATTTTTTTTCTTCTTTTAGATATTGTATTTTTTCAAACCTTATTATTTCCATTTGGTCCTTTGTAAATGTGTATTTTTCTGCTAAATTCTTCTAGTTGTTCAATCATTGCAAGCATATTTTCCTTTATGTCCTAGAGCATAGTCTAAGAGTTGTTTTAAAAGTCTTGATTGTTAATTACAATCTGGGTCCACTGGGACCCATCTGCTTTGACTGTCTTTTCTCTTGAGTTTCTTCAAATGTGTAGGTTTGGAGCAAAGGACATTGCGTAGTTTGTTGCAGGGACTGAATTATGTTTTTTTCTGAAGAGCATTGCATTTCTATTTTAGCAGACAGTGAACATGGCTGGACCGAAATTCCAAACACTATCTCCTCTGAGTAATTCCTTTCATCCAAGTGTGGATTTCCTTCTATTTCTGTCTACTTTTGGTTGCCTTCCGGTGCTTTCAGGTGGTTGTTGTTTCTTTTTTCAGTTGTTCAGTGTTCATGGTTGAGCTGATTACCAGAAGCCAGAAATATTTTACACATTTTAAACTAGATTTTAGAGATTTTTATATCTGGGAAATCTATTTCTAGGCATAATTATTTATAAATGCATTTTGATTAAATATATAATCAAATGGACTCAAACTGTTTGATTGGGTGAGCCCCATAACTGACTGAAATCTCCTGCCAAAATCTTTGCTACAAAGTAGAACCCCATAAATACAATGTTTTCATTACTTATACTTTTCATTCATTATTTTGTTAATTCAATAAGTATTTATCGAAGTTTTATGATGTGCCAGGGGCTCTGTGGATAAAATAGAGATCAAGACAAGCAACACCGTACTCTTATGGAGCTGAGATTTCAGTGATTTCTCAGTTTCCTGTGAATAAGAGAGGAGGAAAAATGTGAGAGCAAAGCTTGTCCGTTCAAATTCTATTGGGATAAGATAAAATGGACTCTATATAATGACTTTCTCATATGCCCTGGAATATACAAAATTGAAGTGTAGATGAGTCTTGTTTGGGAGCCAATATGGTAGAAATTACAAGCTTTCTTTTTTCCCTTAATACTGTAGCAAGCTTATTTTGTACAGTAACTGACTTATTGGTCTTGAAAGTGTAAAGGATTGTGATATGAAGTTTGTGTTTTGTGCTCTTATACTCCACTTCATGTAGATTTTTCCCCTTAGGGTGCTTGCAACAAGTCAGTCTCCTAAACTCCAAAGGCTCTAAAGCCCAGCCATTATTTGTTCTGAGCTTAAGGAGGACATTTCCTAGGATTTGGGGATGAGGGCAGCAAAGCTGATTTCTTTTGGCACTGTATTTTGGGAGAAGGTAGAGTGCTAAAGGATGAGATGTTATGTGCTGTGTATTACTAACACTGAGTACGTGTTTTCTAGGAAAACAAAACCAATAGGAGATATCTGTAAATAGGAGATTTTATTAAAGTTTCTCACACAACTGTGGGAATGCACAAGTGTGAATTCTGCAGGGCAAGTTGCAAGCTGCTAACTGCAATGAAGCTTTTTGATGAATTCCCCAGGAGAGGCTGGATGGCTGAAGTGGAGATGAAAATTCTCTCTTCTGACTGCTGAAGTCATCACTTCTCTTCTTAAAGCCTTTGATTGGATTAAACATTTGATTGTGGAAGACACGCCCCTTAGTTGATTATAGATATAGTTGCCTTAGATGCAATTAACTTACTGATGATTTAAGTCCATGAAATGTCCCCACGGTTAGACCACTGTGATTGCTTGACCAGACAACCAGGCACCATCACCTGACCAATTGACACATGAACGTAATCATCACATGCTGTAACAGAAAATGCTCCAGGCTGGGCACCCTGAGACCCTGGCCTCCGGCACTTGCTACATGAACCAGTTGTTGTCCCTTTATGAAAATCAATTTCCTTATCTGTGAAATATGCATGTTGAGCAACTGCTATTCCCTTCCCAACCAACTCTTAGTAAAAGAGCAAAGGGGTACTTCCATTCTGACAATGAAGTGTCCAATTAGGCAGACAAGAATGCTTATATTTTAGTAGGAGATCGACCACCTCACTGTCCACTTCCCACCTTTCATTTGTAAGCCCAAAAGATGGACCACTAATTGTAGAGCAAATGTATTTTTTGAATCAAAGTGAAACTATTTTAGGGATCAGATGGGTCTCCTGGGCCCCTAAAAGATCAAGAGCACACACACAGCCCCAAGTCAAGGTCTGAAGTCAGTACTGGAAATTGACATTTTCAGGTGAAGAGTCCATCCTTTCCTCATTTGGTGTTCTCTTAGCTGGGGGCTGCAGCATCAAGCATATGTGGCTGCATGGTTCATTAGTGCTCAGTGCCTGTAGCTTACATGTCAGAGCTGGGAGCAGTTGCTTCTGGGGCCTCTGCCTTGCACGCCTTCTCTGAACTCTGTGAGCAATGCACAAGGTTGTCATGTGATCAGGAGAAGAGAAGGCTGGGTCAAATTCATCTGAGACACCAACGGGCTGGGCATGTTGACAGGCAGCAAACAGTCTAGGGAAAGAAGAGAGGACAAGGAAGAGACAGAGAGGGAGAGAAGGAGAAGAGGAGAGGGAGACACAGCGATAAAGAGACAGTGGGGAAGGGAGAGGAATAAGACAGAGAATGATAAGAGAAGGAAAGAGAGACATGTAGAGAGAAGGACAGAGACAGAGAAGGAAAAGAAATGAAAGGGAGAGAGAGAGGAGAGATATAGAAAATGAAAGGAACAGAGAGGAAAAGATAGAGGAAGATAGAGCCAGAGAGGGGGAAATGAAAAGGATAAAGGAGAGAGACAGAGAGAAGGACAAAAAGTAAGAGCCAGGGAAAGAGGGAGAAAATGAGAGGAAGAGGAGAAAATGAGAGGGTCAAGAAAGAAAGAAAATGAGAGGGAGCGGGTAGAGAGAGAGAATGAATGATTGAAAGGAAGAGAGGCTGACAGCCTCGGCTGAGGGAAGGATTGTTGGAATAGCAGTTGGCCAGGATAGTCTATGTGAGTGAGCTCACGAGGTTTCTCAGAGATACCACTGGAGGAGAGGTCATGCAGAACTTTAATATATCCTAGACAGCAGCCCTATGAAAGAGGACTCATGTCTGTAATGCACTTATTTGTCCCCAAATATCCAAACCCAAAACTACCTTGATTCTACTCCAACTTTTCAGTCTGTGCCGGCTGAGCTGGCCAGGTCAGCATTCCCTTTCCAGGAGCAGCTAGAATTCTTTGTTCCTGTCACTCTTTCCAGTCCTTGGCAAATCCTCTCTCAAGGTGCTTCCCACAGGCGTCTTGTGTATAAGAGAGTGGGTGCCTGAGGGCAGGAGCTGGGTGTTTCATCTGCCGCAGTGCCTGGCATACGTTCATTGGAACCTTTGTTGCCATGTCCCTACAAAAAGTGCTCCTTTGACTTACTATTTTAGTGACACGGTGTTCTAGTTTGCTAGCTGCTAGAATGTAATATACCAGAACTGGAATGGCTTTTAAATAGGGGAATTTAATAAGTTACAAGTTTACAGTTCTAAGTCTATAAAAATATTCCAATTAAAGCATGGATATGGAAATGTCCAATCTAAGACATCCAGGGAAATATACCTTCATTCAGGAAGGCCGATGATATTCAGGGTCCCTCTCTCAACCAGAAAGACACATGGCGAACATGGCAACATCTGCTAGCTTTCTCTACAGGCTTCTTGTTTTATGAAGCTTACCCAGGGGCATTTTCTTCATCTCCAAGGTCTCTGCTGCGTGGGTTCTCGCGGCTCTGCTGTGGCTCTAAAAGGGACTGTCTCCAAAATGTTTCCTCTTTTAAAGACTTTCAGTAAACTAATCAAGACCTACCTGGAATGGGTGGAGTCACATCTCCATCTAATCAAGAGTTAATACCCACAATTAGGGGTGTTACATCTCCATGGAGATTCCACCTATATTACTGAATAGGGATTGAAAGAAAAAGTTGCTCCCATAATATTGAATCAGAGTTAAAACATGGTTTTTCTAGGGCACATTGTTCTTTCAAGCCAGCACACAAGGGATTAGACATTTCCCCATTTAAGTAGCCTGAAGATGTAAGGTGAGGCCCTCAGCTAAACTAAAAACCAGTCTTTTCCATTCTGATGTGCTTTACTTCCTGCTAAAGATAGTCCCATACCTCAGTCTCTCTGTTGGGATGCCCAGACTGAAGGTTAGTGGGTCAACAACAAGGACACACAGAGTGATGGCAACAAGGACTTCTTTTGTCCACTAGAATACAAAATGCTTGTTAGGCAGGTGGATATATAAATCATTTTCATTTCTAACAAAACCATGCCAACCAGTAGATCTTTCCACAAACTGTAAACTCTGATTATATAGTAAGGCCAAGAGGATGTTACAAGAGTCAGGCTCAAAGCTTGTGCAAAATATCTTGGTAGGTTGAGAACCCTCAGAGGACGGTTCTAAATATGAGTCTGAAAAACAATTGATTTGAAATCAGTGTCATTGAAAAGTGTGTTGAAAAGCCAGGTAGCAGAAAGCTCAGATAGCAGAGGTCAGGAAGCTTGAAGGTGCCTCACTGGGACCTCTGGGACAATGCAGCACCAATCTGTTGGTTTCCATCTAGGTGGGAGCACCTACTTCTACCTGCAGTGATTGTCAAAGGCAGCCTTCTATAGATAGATTGGTGAAGGTGGAGGTCTCTCCAGTGGCTTACTGAGAATAACATGTCAATAAGCAAATGAGAGCAAAACAAAGGAGAAGTGATTTTTCAACTCAGGCTATACTACAAACTCCATGAATTTACAACTTCTGTTCTGTACAGAGCCAGGCAATTTCCTGTCTCGTGGATGCACTGATGCTTTTATGCCCCCAGTGTGCCAGTGAGTTCCTGGCAGCAAACTTCTAAAATAGAAAGTGATCTGTGCATGCCATTCTCTTGTGACTTTGGAGTCAAAGATACAAAGGCATTTGAGCCCATTTTCATTTGAAGTTGGGAAGGAAAAGTAACCTGATCGCTGGCATTTTGGGTCAGATGTTTTAGCAAGAAATCAAATTTTGAAATGAAAACTGAGAAAAACAGGAAAATAAACTTTAGCACCTCAGCCAGTTCTCTGAGCTGTAAGTAAGCTTTGGGGAACAGAGGATAATTAAGTGCTAGAGCAGTGCCTTTGTGTCCATCCTCCAGAGCTCCCAAGGGCTCAAGGACTCCTAAGGTTGCCATTTGCCAGAGGACCGAGCAGCCCTGGAGTGGTCTCCTGACTCTAGTCTGGCAGATTTCATTCCTTTGGGACCTGGAATGAAGTAGCCTGCCTGTAACTGAGGCCAGAGCTCTGCCCTCATGTGCCTACTTGGAGCTACTTGTTGTGCTGGTCTAAGTGAAGAAGTTAGCAGTAGATGCAATTTCAGGACACCTAAAGCTTGCCTTCCACTTCAGTCAGCTGACAGACTTGAAAGGTATGAAGCCAGGCTTTACAGTTTTTCATCAAACCCTACGATGAAAGGGACATGAACCTTTCAAAGGATCCGTTGTATATTGGTATAGATACTTTATCTATATCTTCATGAATATCTAGACATTATTTAAAAGGTCTGCATTTCCTCCAACATTTCTACAGCACCCCTGCCCGTGGTCAGCCACTGCTGAGTTACATTCTTAGAGGGGAGCATGTCACATAATGTCTGTTGGTCTGTTTCTCTGCAGCTAGTTTCCAACACTGTGTTCTTTCATTTGAATGGAATGTTGAGATTCCTGAGCCAGACCAGGTTTGCTTGGGAAAACATGCTTTCCAGATGTATCAACTGTGTGAAGGGAGAAGATGAGGCATGTGCTCAGTGAGCAGGGTGAGAATTAGTGGACTCTGGGTAGCTATGTTGTGGGGAGTGTGTGAGAGGCTTCTCTTTTATTAGAGTCATCCGCTCTACAGACTATAAGATATCATTTGGAGTGCTTCAGAAAGATATCTATAAAAATACTTTCATTTCCTATAAAAGGGAACGTATGGCAGGGGGCAAAGCACTAACGATAACAATCATAGCTTTCATGAGGCAAGAACCAAGACATTAGCTGTTGCTGCAGTCCCTCCTGGCACAGAAGGCTGCCATGTGGCTTCTCAAGACCTGAATTTCCTGTCATACTTGTGGGTCATCAGGAACCCTCAATATGTGATCGTGCATTTTCATGAGTGTTTGGCTTCTGTTTGACACAAGGAGGACAAAATCATCTTGATAAATGGGTTGTCACTGCATAACTTTCAAAAATGTATGCTACCAGAGGATACTTAGAAGTCAAATGAAATAAAATAGTTCTGAAACTAGAATTGTAGTATATGGTTGCTTAACCCTCATTTTGTGAGAGTTCATTGCAGAGACAATGTCTGGTTCATTTTACAGGATTTTCAATGCAAAAGTCTTTAAGAGTAGAAAAGATTTGATAAATGCAAAAAGATATCCAGAAGGGGATATAAATGAACACTTTGGAAACACATCCACTTTCATTTTAATTCCTTTCATAGTGACACCCTGAAGCCTGTGTATCTGCAAGACATATAGTTTATGGCTTCACCCACTTTCAAAGACTCATTCTATATAAGATGTGACAATAAAGCTACACAAGTGATTCAGTAAAATCACCATTTCTCACACCTAGAGGCACTGTGCATTTACAGTTTGAGGGCATTTATTGGAAATCTTCAATCCCTGATACAGAAAAATATTACACATGGTCTATGGAAATTGTGGGATGATGGTACTTTGGCTTCTGATGCTCATTTCCTTCTCCCTTTTCTCTGTTATGTGACTGTCTCTTCTCCCTGTAAAGCCCCATCCTGATGCACTATTGTCATGCCCTTCCATCCCTGAGTCTCACACAGACATGCCCTGCATCAGTTCTTCTTGTAGTACACAAGTGCTGGGTTCTGTCCCTACTGCTGTTGCTGAAGATGTGTTCCCGGCCACCTCGTCTGGACGCCTTTTCTAAACGTGGCAGCGTGTATGTGTGTATGGGTAGGTGGGGGGGGGGGCAACATACGATCTCAGTAGGAGGCAGGGTGCTTTTCCTGCCCCTAGTATGGGGAATTGGGCAAAGCTTGGCCAACTGGGTGGCTCACCCGGGATGTTGGTATGGAGGGAGAGATGCAGAGAAGCAGAGGCAGCTGGAGACTGTCCATGTGCTGGTACTGGAGTCTCGGCGGAGGGGAGTATTTGGTGCTGGCTCCAGTCATGGGAACTTGGCTTTGTTCTCTGCTGCTGAACGGTCCTGCTAATTTCACGAGACTGGTTCTTGGTATTCCTGTTGATTCTGTAGTTACCTAATAACCTCCCAGTAAATCTGTTTTAAAAATACGTTATCCTGAATCAGTTTCTATTATTTAACGTCAAATAGACTGACTGGAGTATGTGGATTTAGATAGTTTTCTTTTTTTTTTTTCCATTTCTCTTTTCTGTAAAAATAATTTGGTTAAGTGCTGTTATATTTTTGGAAGTAAAGATTTAGAAAATAGAGATTCAATATGTGTAGAGCCCATAACTCCGCTGGAGTCTAGGCTCTGACATGGTTTGCTCCAGTTTGGCATGCCCATAGCGTTGTTAATGTCACAGAGGTCCCTGCGTGAAAACCCAACGGGCTTTTGTTAACATTGCAGATGGACACTCACGGTGAGGGTTTTTCTCCGTCCGAAACACCCAGGTCTCTTTCCCAAGTCATCCCCAAACTCCAGATCTGGGAGGGCAGAGCGAGCGAAAATTTACTTCTATCCCGTTGACAGGACAGTTTTCACCTTGATCCCAAAGGGTCAATTCCTACTTGAGTTTAGTTCTCTAAAAAAATCTCCATCTTTGTCCCCTTATGATTTAAAGCTCCCTTATACTTTGCATATTCTAATGTATTCTATTGTCAAACAATGAAAACATTGTAGAAGACAATTTTCTTTTTAGGCTTCATTGCTATAATTCCTACAGCCAGGTTTGTTACCTACTTGTGGCAAACCTTGAAAGCCTTGATCTTCTGTGTCTTTGCATGGTCTGTTTTCCTTTATGCTGTGTGGTGATTACGCACAGTGTAATAACAGGTGTGCTTCTGTATATGTGTACACAGAGCCAGCCCCTACGGGTGTGGACGCCTAAAACATGCACGATCTGAGCCTCGAGGGGGTGCTATGACCCCCCACACTGTTGCCTCATAGTGATTCTATCTGGAGCTGAGAACAGAAGTAATCTTCTTCAGTGAGAACCAAAGGAAGAGGCAGGCCATGGTGGCTTAATGGCAGGGATCTCGCTTCCCATGCCGGAGACCCGGGTTGGGAATTCCCAGTTCCTGCCCATGCAAAAAATAAGGAAAAAAGAACCAAGGGAAGCCTGTACGTCCTACAGCTCCAACACCCTTTCCTTTCACATGGTGCCAAGTTCTGAACTGGCCACTAATCTGCATGATAACTTGCTCTGAAGTCTCAATTCAAGTAACACTTTTGTATTAAATAGATGCTGTATGCCAGAACCGATGAGAGTCTTCTGTTATTGAGTATCTGGATAAAGACAAGACTTTGATAAAGACATCAGCAAGTTAGAAGCAAGTATGGGAAGGTAAAGTCAATAGATTTGAAATCACAATGACTTGTTCCACCATTTAAAATCACCCAATTAAGTAACAACTTCTGTGGAACTTTTCCCATTCAGAGGGGTTTTGAGGATCCAAATTCTGCAAAGATTCTGATCCTTTGTGCTTTAAAATTAGAATCAAGTGGGTACTAGATATTTTTCATAAATTTCAAGCTTCCTTGTGGTCATGGAAGACATTATCTGTATGCCCAGCATTCGGATATGTTCCTGGCTTCTTTGGAGGTCGTTAAGTCTGAGAAGTGCCCCCCTTATCTCTGTGTCCCTCCAAGTCCAGGGAATTCTTCTGACATGTCAGATGTAGGGTTTCATAAGCTTAGTACCTTGAATTCCAACAAATGACAGCAGAGTACCCAGGGAGCTGAAATCTGCCCCCCAACTCTTTCTACATAACCTTAATAGAGTCACTTAAACTTTCAGGTCCCATTTCTACATTTGTAGAATCACAGGCTTGATGTAGATGATGACTGAGAGTCTTGTAGTGCTTGTATTCTGTATGACAGTGATTTTCATTTTGGACTGAGGATAGGTGGAGGCTGTAGCCTTGAACCATTAAAATTCCATTAGGTGTCACAGGGTGTATGCATGGACCTGACTTCGCTGGGCGTCAACAGGTAAATACTGGATTCTTGGGCGGCAGCTCCAGCGTGTTCTCACTTGCCTTCCAGTCTGGAAGCTCCCCAAGGACTTTACACCCTCCAGAGGTGGGGCCACCTTTCCCTGGCTCTGGGAGCTGCAGCCAGTGGAGAGAGATTTGTTTACCTTCTTGTCTTGGAATTTGCTCCTACAGGAGATGTGAGAGTAGGAGTGAGTGGGGGTTGTTTGCTAAAATGATAAATCCACAAAAACCTGTGTAATGCAAGAACAATGAACCTCGATAAATCCCTTTCAGATATTTCTGAAGAATTCAATGTTAAAAACTTGTTAGCATAGGATATGTTTTAAAAGGAGAGGTGAAAAATTACAACTGTTGTGAATTAATCCCAAAGAGGTAAACACTATGCAACAGTTTCTTAAGGGGCTCCCTATAAGGCCATCATTCTCATCATAGATTTTCTCCTTGATTGCCCCTTATGCCCCTTTTTCCTCTTCTATCGATTTCCATGGTAGAAGGACTCCCATGCTGCTGCTTCTGCTCCCTTTTATAGACAAGTGGAAGAATTTCAGTCTATTTCTATGAATGGACTCAATAAAAAAGAAGCAGACACATGATTTTAGTTGCAGCCGATTTTATAAAAGTAAAAAGCCCATTGCTCCAGAAAGGATGGTAAATGAAGGACGTGATTAAAAAATAATCAATATTTAATTTTTATGAAGACAAAAGAGCAGTAAGTGATCAGAAAGAGTGCTTGGAAGATACTCTTCTTTTTCGTGTAACACAAGGGAGCATAAAGTACCCAATTAGCCCGTCTAGTGATCCAGTGTGGAAATAGGCCCTGTACGTGGGTCAATACAGAAACAGTTTTCAATGGGCAGTGCTGGGTGGGGCAGATGTTAAAACCACTAGTCAAAGTTAGAGCTAAAGAATGGGAAAAGATAGTCGCTAACCATATATTCAGTAAGGGTTTAAAATCCAGAATCAATAAAGAATTGCTACAACTCCAACAACAAAAAGAAAAATAACCCAATTTAAAAATGGACAAAGGACTTGAATAGATATCTCTCAAAAGATGTACAAATGGCCAATAAACACACAAGAATATGCTCAAAATCACTGCTCATCAGGGAGATGCAAATCAAACCACAATAAGATAGCATTCCACACCCATTAGGATGATCATTATTTTAAAAAAAATTGAAAATAATAAGTTTTGAAAGGAAGCAGAGAAATTGGAATCCCTATACATTGCTGATGGGACTAGTCAATGATGCAGCCACTGTGAAACAGTTTGGCCATTCCTCGAAGGTTGAATATAGAATTACCATATAACCTGGTAATCCCATTTTTGGTATGTACCTGAAAAAATCAAAAGCAGGGAGTCAGAGAGATGTTTGTACCCAATATTCATAGCAGCATTATTCACAATAGCTAAAAAGTAAAAGGAGCTCAAGTGTCCATCAACAGATGAATTGATAAGCAAAATGTGAACAAAATGTTGTATATACACACTGATGAGTATTATTCAAATGTTAAAAAGAATGTTCTGATGCATGCTCCAACATGGATGAATCTTGAAGATGTCACATTGAGGGAAACAAGCCAGACACACAAAAGACAAATATCATATGATCTCCTTTCTATGAAATATATAGAATAAGCAAGTTTCAGAGAAATAGATAGTCGATCACATATTACCAAGGCTCAGGGGTAAATGGAATGGGCAGTTATTACTTAATGGGTGTATTGTTTCTTTCCAACGTGATGAAACAGTTGGGGTAATGAATATTGGTGATAGTAGGTGAACATTGTGGGTGTAATTAATTACACTGAATTGTAGCCTTGAAAGTGGTTAAAATGGAGAGTATCGAGTTGTATATGTTTCTACAATAAAAAGTCAGAAAAGGAAGTTAGGGGTATAAGCTAAGGAGTATGTTCCAGCTAACCATAGGCCTGGTTTTCCTAAGGAAATCCCAGTTTGTGCTTGATGTCCTTGCGTAATTGCTAATAGCACCCCTCTACTCTCCAGAGTGTCCCGGTTTGGTTGATAGGTAATGTGCTCTTCCTTCTGCTATCCTAGCTTATAGAATTTTTCTTTAGTTTTTTCATACTCCCATCCAATTCTACACACCTTAGCACATGAATTGTCCTCAAGCACCACTTTTACCTTGCCATGAGATAGCTTTAAAGAAATTGTTGCTCAGGATAAAGGCCTGAACCCTCAGATGAATATCTGAGCCCTACGTGGCCATCATTCACCTGTTTGCAGGGTACCTGCTCTATACCACAAGCTGTGACAGTTACATTTCCATACTGCAAGCTCTCGCTTAGCAGAGCCCAACCTGCTTCTTGTTTTTTTCCTGCCTCTTAAATCCTGCCCTCCTTCAAGCCTGAGCTCATGCTGCATCTCCTTCCCTCTGTCTGCCCATCATTTGATGCCTCCATTTACTCATCCCTTCACCTCCCATACACAGGTATTTTTGTTATTAAGCTGTGCCTTTTAGTTAGTGTGCTGGTTTGAATCTGTTATGTACCCAAGAAAAGCCAAGTTCTTTAACCCTCATTCAATATTGTTGGGTGGGAGCTTTTTGCTTGTTTCCATGGAGATGTAACCCACTCAATTGTGGGTGGTAACTTTTGATTAGATGCTTTCCATGGAGATGTATCTCCATTCAGTCGCAGTGGGATTGCTTACTGGACTCCTTTAAGAGAGAACAATTTTGGAAAAAGCTTGAAAGTCATGAGAGCCACCAAAACCAACAGAGCCAACAGAACAGACAAAGCCCTGGAGAAGCTGTTGAAGAGAAAGCTAGCAAATCTCGCCATATGCCTGCTAAGCTGAGAGAGAAACCCTGCATGTCATCGGCCTTCTTGAGCCAAGGTATCTTTCTCTGGATGCCTTAGATTGAACATTTCTATAGCTTTGCTTTAATTTGGACATTTTCACAGCCTTAGAACTGTAAACTTGCGACTTTTAATAAATTCCCCTTTTAAAAAGCTGCTCTGTTTCTGGTATATAGCATTCTGGCAGCTAGAAAACTAGAACAGTTAGCTAGGCTACAGCCCAAGCTGTTATAAGGATGGACCCCAAATATAGTGATTGTAATAAAATGAGGTGCATTTCTTCCTAATGGTCAAAAGCAAGTGCTTAGGGTTGGTGGGTGGCTCTGCCCATCTCAACATGTCTCCCAAGAGTGTTATTCTTAACTGAGAATCAGAGAACAGCTTCATCTTTAGTGTGATTTTTCAGCTGTTTTGCACTCATAGGACCATAATCTGTCAACATTGTTCTTTGGGGCAGAGACAATGCAGGGCTCCTAGAGCCCAGGCAAGCTCCACTTCGATGTGACACTTGGAAGAGTTCTGATACTAGACTTCTGTCTGCCTGTATTGTGCTCTGCTTGTATTGTGCCTGATTTGGGGACATGGAAGCAGGTAAAGCACTGGAGGGTAAGTACAGATGTCTTCTTGACCAAGGGGAATTTTCAGGAGCAAAATCTGTCTTCTGCTGTTGAGGCTGCCCGAGTTAAAGGTCAACATTAGGGCAGACTGCACAGGAAAGAAAGCATCCTCTGGTCTGCCCAGGGGTCCTGAGGATCCCTTAATTTGTATCACCCCATAGATTGTGCTGGGCCACCCACTTGGACCCTCATAATCCCAGCAGCTGGGACTTTGTGATTAGGATTGTGGGTGATTTAAGATGATCTGGGTGTGCCTGAATTTTTGTTGTGTTGGGGTGTGTGTGTCTTTAGGGATGTGATGAGGTCCCTGTCTAGTCCAGTGGGGTCATGAGTTTCTGACACTCTTCTTTCTCAAGAGCTGGCTCCTTAGAGACCTCACATCTTCTGTACCCAGAACCAGGCTTTGGACAGAACACTTTGGTTCAGATTTAGATGGTTTATTTGGATATTCAAATTTTCTAATTCTTTTTCTTCTTTTCTTTTATGACAATACAAATTTTAATATATCGTTGTCTTCCATCAAAATCTCCATAAAGATGATTCAACTCTGGTCATTGTCTTGAAAGAATTAAACTGAAATCATCCCTTATTATGCTTCTTGCATTTTTCCTTATGGAGATTGTTTATTCTGACCTAGCACTCTGGCTACTTAGGATATGAAACATGTAATTATGACTTTACAAATGGGAAGAATTGAAATGAAAGTATCTACATAGGATTGAGGAGAGCTTATCAAAAGCTAAACAGAATCTGATTATAAAAAACTAAAATTGCTTTTTTTTAGCCTACATGTTGACTAAGAACCCCAGGAGACCAGACGACTTGCTGCCTGCCCCCTTCCACTCACTCCACTCCATTCACCGCCACCCCACCCCACCCCACCCCACCCCACTTCGCTCCACCCCCGATCATGAGCTCCCTGAAGCCTAAGACTTGACCTCATTTATCTTTTCAGTTCCAAGACTCAACCCATAGGCTGGCC
The DNA here is from genome assembly GCF_023851605.1 of Tamandua tetradactyla. NCBI lineage: Eukaryota > Metazoa > Chordata > Mammalia > Pilosa > Myrmecophagidae > Tamandua > Tamandua tetradactyla. The sequence goes on along the minus strand of NC_135351.1, from coordinate 2,571,208 downwards.
CATCATTGGTGGCCAGAGTTTAGACACTAACTCCCCTTGCATAAACCTCATGGTCATGGTGGGGTTTTGTCATTATTCTTAGTAGGCATATTAATTTATTGCTATTTGTATTTTCATCACCCATCACATGGTCCATCATCTACATAATCACTGAGCTGATTTTTCCAGACAGCAAGTTGATTTTTTTTCCCTCCCAGAGAGCCTTGTGAGATTCTAACGGACCAGTGGTTCTCGTGTGTGAGAGCAGGGCATGATTCCGCATCTGTTTCTGATTCTTGTGAGTCGCCAAAGGCCAGGCCAGGTCCTATCTGTAAAAATGGAGAACCCTGTGAAAACGCCTGAGGGCCGGCTTGTAAGGTGTCTGGGGGGAAGCCTCAGCAATTGATGATGCAGTCAAAATCCACATGTCCTGTTTGGCATCTGTTTGTCCTCGCAGCGGTTTATTCTGATTCTCTCCCATTTCAGTCACCAGGAAACGATCTGACTCTAATGCAGGAAACGTGAGACAGGAACAGCACCACAAGGGAAGGACACACCCTTTGTGGGTCCCTGAGAGCAGCATTTGCACTCACTCCATTCATACTTGGCCTTACATTTACCTCATGGTACATTCATCTCCATCTCTGGTACCCAAAGACTCACCAAATAGATGCTTACACAAAGGCTTGAAGATAAGGCTTTTCTCCCCCTGGTTTCAAAGTAATGTAAAAACACAATTAATCACAACACTAGAGATGATTGATCTTATTTTCATGTATTTCCATTCAGTTTCTATATACTTATATCATGATGTATTTTGTGATTTTTTTCCACTCCACACTACACTGTAATGTAAATGTTTTCCCATGCCATAAAAATTAATTTTAATAGCTGGGTAATATTTCATTGTGTGGATATGCCATGATCCTACTTTAAGTTATCAACTTATGCTAGATGCATCCCTGATAATATATAAGATTATTTTAACATATGGAGAAATATTTTTATTTTAATAGCTATGGATTTATTTGGTATGTGTCAGAGAAAAATATCTAACCACCACATATCTCTGTTATATCAATGGATAGTATTGCTTAAAGTGAGGCTAAGTAAAATAAAAGGGGCGGGGGGGTTGATTAAAAGTAGATTTTAAAAAAGTAGATTTAAAGAACAATGTTAAGTAAAAGTAAAAAATAATTATGAGTGCAGAGAAATGATGAATAACTGGAAAGAAATGTCTTAATGATTTTCCTTTTGTTGGGCAGGGAGTTTCCAATGTTTTGCTACCATCAACAATTGTTGCAATGAACAGCTCTGTGCATAGTTTTTTTGCTTACATGTTTGTTTATTTCTCTAAGATGGAATCCTAGGTATAGGATTCTAAGGTTAAAAGCCAATATTATAAATAGCTATCCTCAGTTCAGGTTCCACAACAGTGACATCTAGGAAAAATTGTTTTACCTCTAGTTTCTATGTGCTTTTATCAATGAAAAAATTTTAAAAGCAATTCTTTAATTTATAGGATTAATAGAGTAATGTAGACCAATGAAGCATATCCAAAAGACCATTGAGCACTCCAAATTCTACTTGATTATGTTCTGCTGTAGTGTCACCACGGGTGCTACCTCCTCTGACCTGCTATCAGATGAGCTGGAGTAGGAAAATTGGATCATGGGGCACCTTAGGGCAAGTAGGGCGAAGCCTGGCACCCTCGAGGTGGACAATGCCAAACACCCAGTCCTCACGTCAAACATCATGCTCAAGGGACACCTGCACCTTGGTACTAATTCATCATACGAACCATCTTCAGGTGACACCAAATAAGAGACTCAAATGATAGTCAATACAGACAACCAGGGAATGATGGACAGTTAAATATCCCAGGCTGGAGGTTGCTGCCTGAAAACTGTCTAGGCAGCACACAAACATACAAGTGTAGCTGCTCAGGTCTGGATTGGCTTATGAACTTCCAGATGAAGCCTAAAGGAAAACTGAAGTGGCAGCTGGGGATGACTGAAGGGAAAGAAACTGGCATGAGCTGACAGGGCAACCTGCCAGCCAAGGACAGGGTAATAATTAGCACATCTGGCTGACAGCTCAAATCCATGAGTTTAGCCTTACTACATGAGGCCAGCTGAGCCAACCAGCCATGGATATCTTAGAGATGACAAACCGTTCCCCAACATCTATTTTTTCCCGTTTTCCCCTTTTGGATCATCAGGTTGGCTGTTGGGCACATGGTCAACCAACTCCAGATTGCATTGTTTGCCTTGCAGCTGGTTGTGGCCACGTTTGAGCCCATGAACTGAGTATAAGTAATATCTTTTTTTCAAAGACATCTATTGGAAATTCTTTCTTGCTAGTTGAGAAATGGTGAAGATTGGAGGAAACTTGTAAAGCAGGTGCTGTGGTTAGTGCCCCCCACCTTAGACCATTCATCTCTGGACTGTTACCTAAGTGATAAATAAACTGTGTCTTATTTGGGGGATCTTTGTTATAGCGGTTCAGTCCATATCTGGTTAACACCCTGCAATAGTTGCTTACTTGCCACAAGGACCTGCTCAGTAGCAGTAGATGAGTGTAAGTGAGACTTCCCATGTGTCCTCTGAAGCATTTTTTTTTTGCATGGGCAGGCACCGGGAATTGAACCTGGGTCTCTGGCGTGGCAGGCAAGAACTCTGCCTGCTGAGCCACGATGGCCTGCCTTGGAGCATTTTTTTGCACAACAATTTTAAGGCAGGGAGTTTGCTGACTGTGGGGTCTGCAGAGAAAAGACATTTGTTCAAGTCTGATGTTTCCTAGGAAAAAGCTCTGCCCTCAAACTACTCAAAATCAAGCCAAAATTTTTCATTAGACTTTATTATTATTTGTGTTAAACTGTGGGGTAGGAAAGGTTTATTTAATTCTCTTTCCTCTGCTCACCTGCTAAAAGAGATGCAAATCAGTCAAAAGTCATACAGTCGGACAAGCAGGGTAGAACTTTTCTTACATTAGAAAGTCAACTGAATGTACTTTCTAGTTTTTTACTTTCTTATTGCTTCATGGCTCCTTTTACAGATTGGAAGTCAGAAGAAATAGACTCACTGAAGAAGACTAAATTAATAAATTGGCAATAGCAGGATTCTGGATTAATTAACTGTGCAGAGGAAGATGCTTGGCGAAATAGTGATGGTCTTTCTCCCGGCTTCCTGGCTCAGGAACACAGCCTTCCTAAGCTATTGCTTCCCTCCCTTTTCTTTCCTGTGTCTTCTCTTACTTCCTCTTCTTCCAGGCCTAGAGAGAGCCAAACACTCCGTGCAGCATCCTGTCCTTGGATGGGGGAAAGGGTTGCAGTATAACTGTCCCAGGCAGACATCCACCAAGTTCCAAGGTGGGAGGGAATGAATATTCCTTACTCTTATTTATAATTCTATTGATATTAATTGTATATTGATAATTCTAATAAATGATAATTGCATAGTAATCATAATTAATCATGATAAGGTGTATATAATCAGTATTTTCTAGGAAATGGAAAAGTTGTTTGTTTTTAGAAAATGATAAAATTATTTAAATGCATTTAAGAAAAAGTTGATAGATGTTTATTTTGTTGACAATTGGTCCACTCAAACTTTCCAAACTGCTGGGTCTCTTTCTCCAGAGAAAGAATGAATGTCTACCTACACATGAATTCTGTTTACTTTGTGTTATGCAAAATTTGAAAGATACAGTAAGATGAAGTACACAAGAAGGAAAGAGTGCCCTGAACATAGGATTAGAAGTCAGAAGAAATAGGCTCACTTCTTTTTATTTGCTGTGTATATTACCAACCTTACAGGTTGTTGAAGGATCAATCCTCATTGTAGATCAGTAATGGATTAGAGACCCTGTCCTGATCAAGATGGCAGAGTGAAATCCTTCAGGACTCTGTCCTCACTCATCCCCCAGAAGCTTTAAACAACCAGCAAGAACTGGCAGAAACATCTTTCACAAAACTACAGAAAACAGTTAAAGTCCTGCAGTGATAAGGTGAGAACTGACTCAAAATAGAGCCACTTAAAAGCGGTAAGATCTCCTTATGCTCTGGCTGCTCCTACAGCTCACCAGTTCAACACAGAGCTAACCTACACTCCCAGTGCTGAAATTCCTGGTCCTGACTCCAGAGGTAGCAGAATAACCCTTGTGCACATACTTGGAGCATGTACGTCTGGCCCCGTCTATCTGGTGGCAGCCTGAGGGACCCGCTGTCCCAGAACGTGCCTCCTGTGTAGACGGTGGCTGACCAAGCTCTTCTACAGAATGCTGAGACAGCAGTGTGGTCACTGCTGGAGCAAGGGACTGCTGGCTGTAGGACATACAGTGCAGTGGCCAGGACCGTGAGGAAACTATTTCCTAGGATAAAGAGACATTCAGAACTCTGTGAATAGGGGAATTTTTAGGTTTTTGCATTGCATGTGCAACCCAAGGCAAGATATATGCACAGAAGGGATGAGTGAGCCCCTCTACTTTGACCTTGAGCTGTCCTCTGAATTCATTGTATGGAAAAACCCTGAAGGAGAGCACTCCCACAGGTCAGTCTGCAAGGGCGGGGAAAGATGTTTTCTTCTCCTCCTTCCCCTCCTCCTCCTCTTCCTTTTCCTCCTTCCCCTCCTCCTCCTCCTTCTTTTTCTTTGTTAGTCCTGGTAATCAAAGGAACCTCTGTAATAAGGCTTGGATAAGTTTGGATACAAACTTAAGGAACAGATACCTCAGCGTCTAAATTTGAGTGATAAACCATTAAAATATCAAAACTTCCAGGTATCAGTAACATACAAAACATACAAAGAAACACGAAGTGAGGTGCATGCAAAGGAGATTAAAACATGAGATCCCATCAATAAAGAAATTTATGAAAATGAACTAAACAGAGCTAAAGATGACAGTAACAGAAATGAAAAGTTATCTAGAGGAGTTCAACAGCCAATTGAAGCTGACAGAAGAGAGAGAATCAGAGAATTTGAATATGAAAGCATTGAAATCCTTCAGTCTGTGGATCAGAAGGAACAGCGATGGGACGTGAACAGGGCTTGAGGAGCCTGGCGGAGAGCACCAGCTGTACCAATATGGGCAACGTGGGAGTCCCAGGAGAAGAAAGAGTCAGAGAGAATAGTCAAAGAAATGATGGCTGAAAGGTTCCCGAATTTAACGAAAAGACATGACTTTACACATCCAAGATGTTCAACCAACTCCAAACAGGATAAATCCAAACTGACCCATGCTGCGACGTATTATACTCAGACTTTCAGAGGCTAAAAGTAGAGCATTCTCAAAGCCACAAGAGAGAAACAATGTGTCACACCCTGGGAAGCCTCCACAGGATCAAGTGCTGATTTCTCATTCAAAACCATGGAAGCATAAAGGTAGTAGGGTGGCCCATTTAAAGTGCTGACAGCACAGAATTGCCAACCAAGAATTCTATATCTAAGGAATCTGCTTTTTAAAAAGGAGGAGATCAAGACATTCTGAGGAAATTCAACACCACTAGGCCTGTCCTACAACAGATGCTAAAGAAATTTCTGCAGGTTGGAAAGAAAGGGTAATAGACAATACACCTAAGCCTAAGCTGCATGAAGAAATAAAGGTCTCTGGTTAGGATAGTAACAGGGGTAAAGTAATACTGATTTTTCGGTTTGTAACTCCACTTTTTTTTTACTTCCTCTAGGATCTAAAAAGCGAATACATAAAAAATAGATAAATCAATGGTTTGGGGTTCACAAGGTATAAACAGGTAATGTGTGATAAGAACTACATAAAGTAGGGGGACAGAAGGATTTAGAATATAGTTTGTGTATACCATTAAAGTTAAGTTGGTATCAAAGCAAATGAGATAGTTATAGACTTAGGATGTTAAATTTAACTCCCATGGTAACTGCAAAGAAAATATCAGAGAATATGCATGCTTATAGAGAGAAAAAAATAAAGTACAAGTTGCTGCAGTGCGGGGGGGGGCGGGGAGAGGGCAGAAAAACGAGAAGCTTAATGGGTGGGGGGTTTTGTTTGGCGAGATGGGTGGTAAGCATTCCACTATATTACGATTGTGATTAATTCCACTGAGTGTTATACTTGGGAGTGGTTGAGACTGGGAAGTACATTTTGTATGCATTTTCCCACAATTAAAAAGAAAAGAAAGCGCAGACAATGGCAGCTAAATGCAATGCATGATCCTGGATTGCGTCTAGCAAGGGAGGAGAAAAGGGGCATTATGAGGATACAGGAAAAATTGGAATATAAACTGTAAGCTTTCTATCAATGTTAAATTTTTCAAACTTGATAACTGCATTTAAACTGGGTACATAAGTGAATATCCTTGTTCTTAGGAAATGTGCATGGGAGTATTAAGTGTTCAAGGTTCGTGACATATACAAATCACACTGAGTGTTCAGAAAACGGATAGACTGATGGATTAGATAGATAGACAGATAGAATGATACAACAAATTTGGCAAAATGTTAACATCAGTGGACCTGGGTATCTGAGGAGATCAGGGCATGCTGGCATTCTTTGCCTGGGATTTGTATTAATTTTGTAACTCTCCTGTAAGTTTGACAGTAATTCAAATTATAAAGTTAAAAGGAGAGAGAATGGAGTAAACTATGGGTGACATGGGATACTAGCTACTCCTTTTATGAGCCAGCCGTCACCTTTGCCTCCTTTGCTGCCCTATGCATCTATAGGACAGAGATTCTTTAGGAATTGTAGGGAAGGTTTTGACATGGGGAAAATTAACTCAGTGCTTTGCTCTTTTTTAGCCATAACATTTGGTCTATTTTGCAATTAATGTTAATACAATGTATGAAATTTCTACATTTCCCCAAAATGGGAATATTTGTAAAGGTTGTGAAGCACTATTCTAAGGAAAAGATCTTTACTTAGATCTTAGGGCGTAGAGATCTGTGAAGCACCCCCAAATTGTATATGAATCTGTACACCTGGATGTGAGTTTTTCTGAAGAGACGCTGTTAACCTTTGACTCCCCAGGATTCCTGCTCCAATTGAAGCATCACTCAGTTCCATGTTCCAGCTGCGTGGCCTAACTGATCACTACCTACCGAGGGTTGTCTGCACGGGGATAGTGCTGTGCATCAGATTGCCTTCCTACAAGTGGGATGCAGGGTTATGTGCTATATATCATTCGGATGAGGAGGTCATGGGATGAGGCCCTTTCATCAAATATGGGATGACTCTGACTTTGGACTGCCTAACTCCTGGATGTCAGATGGCAGCCAAACTCATGAATCTTTCCTCTCTACTTGCCATTACTTCACCTCTCTTTCTCTCTCCTCCAGACACCATATGGAGCCTGGCCCCCTCTTCAGCAGGCCCTGCCCTTGACTCTAAACCCTCATTTTTCCCAGGACCAGTCCAAGATTACATTGTGAGGAATCAAGGATGAGCGTGTCGTTGTCTCCGTGCCAGTATCTCCATGTGAAAAGAAGCAACTGCTTCCATGCCTCTCCTCAAGAAGACCCAAATTATTTGACCAGGCTGTTCCCTGACTGGCAAGGCCAGCAGCCATTGAAGGTAACCTTCCTAAATGAAGGAATTTAGGGGTTTACACCATGATGTCTGTTCTAGTTTGCTAGTTGCCAGAATGCAATATACCAGAAACGGAATGGCTTTTAAAAGGGGGAATTTAATGAGTTGCTGGTTTACAATTCTAAGGCTGAGAAAATGTCCCAATTAAAACAAGTCTAAAGAAATGTCCAAACAAAAGCATCTAGGGAAAGATACCTTGGTTCAAGAAGGCCGATGAAGTTCAGGGTTTCTCTCTCAAGTGAGAAGGCACATGGCAAACACAGTCAGGGCTTCTCTCTCAGCTGGAAGGGCGCATGGTGAACATGGCATCATCTGCTAGTTTTCTCTCCTGGCTTCTGGTTTCATGAAGCTCTCCGGGAGGCATTTTCCTTCCTCATCTTCAAAGGTCACTGGCTGTTGGACTCTTTGCTTCATGGTGCTGAAGCATTCTCTGCTCTCTCTGAATCTCTCATTCTCCAAAATATTTCCTCTTTTATAGGACTCCAATAAACCAATCAAGACCCACCCAAATGGGTGGAGACATGTCGTCCCCTAATCCAGTTTAACAACCATTCTTGACTAAATCACATCATCCAGGGAGATGATCTCATTACAGTTTCAGACATACAGTATTGAATAGAGATTATTCTACCCTTATGAAATGGGATTTATATTAAAACATGGCTTTTCTTAGGGGGCGTGCTTCCTTTCAAACCAGCACAATGTCTCAAAAACATTGGGCTTGGACTTGAAATATTTGCTTATTTTTTAAAGTTGTTCTCGTTAAAGGAAGACACAGAGCCAAAACACACCCTAGAGATATTGGAAAGAACCTTGTTTGAAGGACCTGTCCCTTTTCTCACCTGACAGGCCCCCAAGGGTCCCACCCTCCTGACCAAGGGAGATGGTCCCTGCTCCACTGTGGTTGGTGTGGAGACACTTAGAGGTTTAACTTCCTATGTGGTTTAAGTTTGGGACTCGTCAACCCCTCATGAGATTTGGGGCATTGAGCAGGTGGATGGGAGAGGGAAGATGATTTTCTGTGGGGAGAGATATCCCCAAACCCATCTCCTCCCCACCCTTGGGAAGGGGAATGAGATTTCCGACTGGGGAGCACAGGAACAAACCTGAGAACAGGAAAGTAGGATTATCTGTGGATATGTCCACAGAAGATTTCCTCTTTGTGAAGGACAGATAACTTGTGAGACAAGTTTGGGTTTGGGTCCATGTGTGGGCCCACTTCACATACTTTTAGTTAACTAGAAATTTGCCATATTTCTTCCTACAATATAATTCCCTTTTAAACTATTCCAAGGGTAAAGAAACTCACACACGCCATATCAGTACCGGGGAGATTGAGAGGACTGGATGACCCAATGAGGTGCTTTATTCCAACTCATCTCTTCCAGCAGAGAGGGGGGCGTGCAATACTTGAGGAACGATGTCTTGAAGTCACAATAGGATAGGCATTTACTGGAGGGCTGATAGAGGGAAATGACTCTCAATGCTGGGAGACCCTCCAGAGAGACAGAGGGAAGAGTGAGTACAACCACCTCTTCTGGGGTGCATCTGGGTCCCATCTGAAAGTCCCTTCCTGCATACAAGGAAGTTTTATCCTTAAAACTTGCCCCTCATTTGCTGTAGTGCAGTGTGCAGACAAAACGTCTCTCTGCAGGAACATTGCCACTTTCACTTTGTGCCAGGAGGAATTCCAGGGGCAGGGACAAGGAGTAGGAAAGTGGGAGGAAGCACTTTGGAAGCTGAGGTCCAGGCAAATGACAACAAGGAGGGAATGTGTTGCTGAATTTGTGAGGCCACTTCACTTTGTTCTTAATCAGAGAAGACTTTCTGGAAAAGTAAGCCCGAAAGTTCCAAAGACAGGGAAAAAGAGCAGACCTCCAAACTTCAGGAGTAAGAGGCAGAAATGGTTGCTGGTTGCTCGAGGAGCACCAGCAGGCCTGCTCACTAAGAAACATTGTGAAAATGGAGAAGGGAGCAATGAAAGGCATGTTAAGGTGCTTCCAGGAGTATAACAGGAAAATGTGGCTTGACTATTGTTGACTTGGGGAAGAAGGAAGAGAATGGAAGAGTCTGGGAAAGGAATAGAAGAGCCTTCACTCCACCACACTTCCCAGCCCCTTCTGATTCTGAACCACAGAGGGAGGGAGGAATGATAGAGAAGACAGAAAATAAAGTAGTTGATATGGAAGATATAAAGCGAAGCTAACAAACAGCATACAAATGTAAAGGCGATATCTTTCTTATCTCCAGCCCTTTCACTGAGCATTGCCTGAAGAAAGCAGGGTTCTACTTTTAACATTGCTTTTTCTACCTCTGATTCAAGGTGGTAGGCGGCATTAGTCCTCATTGTTTAATTTACTACAGTGGGTCTGGGCTGCTGTCAACAAAGTACAAAATCATTACACCCAGCGGTGTGGGAATCTCAAGTCTGTCTCAGTTTATGTCTCAGACACTATTTAACATAATCCTTCAGGAAACACTTTTTCTTTTCTTTTTTTTCTTCTTCTTCTTCTCTTTCTCTCCCTCTCTCCATCCTCCCTCCCTCCCTTCTTCTTTTTTTTTTTTTTTTTTTTTGCTACTGGAGTCCTTCTTTTCTTCTCCCAACTTTTCATCCTTACTTTTCCTTCTCCCAAACTTCTAAAGGTAGAAGTTTATCAGGAATTTGCCTTAGGCTTTCTTTCCTTACTTACCACCCTTTCATTAGGCAGTTTCAGGAACATTCATCACTTTGTTATCATCAATTCTCCAATAACTCCAAAAGCTACATCTACATAAATTTGAGCTTCAAATCCACCCAATATCTCCACTGGGAGATCTCATTGGCATGTCAATCTAAACATGATCGTTCCCTCAAATCTTCACTTTTTAAGGCATTTTCCTTCTCAGTAAAGAGCACAGTTACTTCCCAGACCTTCATGTTAGGAACTTTTAATCATTTTTGACAGCTCCTATTCCCGCACATTCGTGACCAATCAGCCACCAGGTTCTGCCGTTTCTGCCATCACACATATCTCATAAATCCTCCGTTCCCTCCCTTGTCACCATTACCCAGACACCAGCCACCAGTAGCTCTCATTTGGAGCATCCACCCATGTTTCCTACATTTTATTTTGCAGATTGTGTCCAGTATTTTTTATTGTGAAAAATAACATATATACAAAAAAGCAATACATTTCAAAACACACGGCAACAATTAGTTGCAGGACATATTTCAGAGTTTGATAGGTTATAGTTTCATAATTTATGTTTTTACTTCTAGCTGCTCCATGACACTGGAGACTAAAAGAAATATCAATATAATGATTCAGCAATCATACTCATCTGTTAAATCCAATCTTCTCTGTTATAAATCCACCTTCTCCTTTTATCTTTCTCCCAGTTTCTAGGGGTATTTGGGCTATGCTTATTCTAACTCTTTCATGTTGGGAGGGGTTGTCGATGATATGGGATAGGTGGATGGAACTAGTTGATGTTCTGGAGAAACCAGATAAGGTTTCAGGACTTATCTGGCCTAGGAAACCACCTGAAGGTTGTAGGTTTCTGGAAAGTAATCCTGGTTCATTGAACCTTTGTAGAATCTCACATAGAGCCTTAGGTGTTCTTTAGGGTTGGCAGAAATGGTTTTGATTGGGGTTTGGCAAACTATGATAAGTGGCAATGTTTAGTTGAAACTTGTGTAAGAGTAGCCTCCAAGTAGCCTCTTGACTCTATTTGAACTCTTTCAGCCACTGATTTCTTATTTATTACAGTTCTTTTCCCCCTTTTGGTCAGGAAGGCATTGTAGAATCCATGGTTCCAGAGCCAGGCTCAACTCTAGGAGTCATATCTCATGACACCAGGGAGACTTTCAAGACAGATCATTTTTAAATTAAAATAGTATCCTGCCAAGCCACTTGCCCTTAGGATGAGGTTTAAAATCCTTAATGTGTCTCTCTTTGATCTGACACTTGCCACCCCATTGTCACTATCCACTCTCTTTGCTCCACTTATCCAGTACCCTAGGCTTGGCCCAGCTCCTGGAACATGGGCAGATACTAAAGTAAGCTGGCTGAAGCCTCAAGGGGATAGACTTGAGTTAGTTGCATTGAAGAATGTATTGATATTCCGGGCAACCAGGGGCAGGAGTTGGTTGTCAGAAAAAATGATTGACCTGCTTCCCTGAGAAGTCTCTGTACACTGGAGATAGACTTGCGTATATCCAAATTGATTCAAAAGCTTAGTGGACTTTCAGGGTACAGGAATGCAAGTGGTCATATGGATGATGTCTCAAGCTGTGAAGATCTCACTATTCATGTGGATTTATTTTTCTAATTGAGATCTGATTCTTAATTCATAGATCATACCACTTCCCACGTAATTCTGAAAGTCTAGTGAACACCATCACTCGCTTAGCATGCTTCTAAGAAGGACAAATGCATGTCTCTTAGGAGATGTGATTTAAAGTCCTACTGAAATATAAAAATCACAAGAGCATGTCCTGAGTGATATATATAAATACACTTGTTAATTATTACTGGAAAAAGCATGACTAATGCTGGAGCAGATGTTTTAAAAAACAAAAGGTCACAAGCATTTTCAGATGATTAAAGCATTTATTTATGTAGCAAATTTGCATCTGGGTTGCTTTGCCTTCTCTGCCTTGATCTCAGTCTCTTGCATGTGCACAAAGAGAGGGCCATTGATGGAAACTGCCGTTAATTACCCAGACACAATATTTGCAATAGAAGTGGTAAGAATCAGGCGAAGTCTCTTGAATATGATTGTTATTTCAGATACAAGGTGAATGGAAACCTCAAGATGTTACAAATTACTACAAACCATTGTAATGAAATTGGCTGTCTACATAACAACTTGAAAATAAAAGCCTATTCTCTCAGAAAGGCTCAAGAGGGTGCAGTGATTTATTTTGAGTTGACCTTAGGTCAATTGATAACAATTCTGAGGTCTTTTTTTAGACGCATGTAACAAGACTACATACCTTAAATGGTGCAGACAATTTGGGAAAGTATTTGGTAGTTTATTAAGATGTTAAACATTTTAACATTTGTTTAATTAACAAATACATTTGATTTTTCTCAAGGCCCAGCAATTCTACTCCTAGATAAATGAAAAACATACAACTACACAAAGACAGCAGTGACTTATTGTCCCATGTACATTCAGGTAGAGGGTCTCAAGGCCACATAAACACAAGTTGGGGTCCTAGCCCTTGGCAAGCACACATACAAAGTGGCCTCTGGGAAAAGAGGGAGGCGTGTGGCAGAACTATTGGCAAGCTGCCCTCTTACCCAGCCTACTCTCTAATTGCTGGAAGCCCTAAAGGAAAATGTCAGGTGTTTTTGAGCACTGATCTTGTCTGGCTCCAAGGACCCGGATGCCATAATCTGGAAGTTACTGAAGGCAGAATAGCTGCAGGAAAAAGAGAAACTGAACTTCTTTAAGGCCGGGAAAACACAAGGATGAAAGCTGGATGAAAAGGAAACCCAGAAAGCAGGAGAGTTGCTGAGCAAATCATCTCTGCTGGGGAGGAAAATTTGCATAAAAACAAAAAGAACAGGACTCCAGACAAGGAACAAAGGAAAGGAAACCTTCTCCTGGAGTTTCACATAATAAAATAATCTTAAAACTTATCGTGCATACTCAGGGCATGAGTTCTGAAAGACCTGAGAAAACATGAACAGTTAAATTCAGACTACTCTGAAGGTACAGTTTAAACATTGAGGAAGTTAACTGAAGGTTCAGTTAAACATTGAGGAAGACCCCTAATACATGGCCAATCTACACTAAAAACCAGGACCAGAGGGAGAAACTGACTTCCAGAGTTAGCACATCGAAATGATCAAATGTCAGACATCAATGAAAAATCCCAAGCCATACAAAGAAGCAGGAAGAGATAGCTCAATCAGGGGAACAAATGAAAACGTTCAGAGGAAACCTAGCCACTGGAACAACTGATCAGAGGTGTTCAATCAAATCTCTTAAATAAATTCAAGGTGCTAAGGGGGCTTATGGATAAAAATAAGCTAAATATGAATATAGAAATAAAGTAAATAAAGACGAGGATATGTGAACAAAAAGAAGAATTAGAAAGTTTAAAAAGGAACACAACAGAATTTATGGGGATGAAAATCAAAGTGATGGAAATTAAAAATATGGTATAGGTATCAACAGATTTGAAGAGGCAGAATGAGGAAACTAGAAGGACACTCAAAGTCATACATTTGTATAAACAGATAGAGAAAAAAAATGACAGAAAATGAGCCGAATTTGAGGGACTTGTGGGTCAACATTAAGTGCATCAACATACACATTATGGAAATCCCACAAGGAAAGAAGTAAAAAAAAAAGGTCAGAAAGAATGTTTGAGGAAATAAACACTGAAAATTACTCAGATGTTGTGAAAGAAATAGACATGTTCAAGAAGTACAACATGGTCTAAATGGAATAAACCCTATAGATCTACTCTAAGACACAGAATAATCAGAATGTCAAATGCCAAATAAAAAAAGAGAATTCTGAAAGCAGCAAGAGAAAAATGATTCATCTCATACAAAGGATCCTCCATGAGACTAAGTAGAAGGCAGTGCTGTGGTACTGAAAGAGAAAAACTGCCAGCCCAGAAATCTGTATTGAGAAAAAAATAGTCTTTCAAAAATGAAGGAGAGTTTAAAATATTCACAGATAAACAAAAACTGAGAGTTTGTCACCAAAAGACACGCCCTACAAGAAAGATTTCAGGTGGAAAGGAAAGCACAGGAGATACTAGCCTGGAACAGTATAAAGAAGTGAAAAACCTCCAGTAAAAGTAATCATGTAGGTAAATGTGAGAATCAGTAGTACTCTATCCTCAGTATATAATTCTACTCTTTATTTACTCTAAGATTTAGAATACAATTGAACAAGAAATAATTATATTTCCATATTATGGACTCACAATATACAAAGAAGTAATGTGTGACAAAAACATAAAGCTGGATTCATTTCCTGGGCCATGCACCCCACCCCCCAAAACAAAACAAAATAAAATACACAAAACAACATAAAAAGGGGGGATGGAGGAGACATAAGAACAGACTGTGTATGCTATTAAAGTCAAATTGGTATCTTTTCAAACGAAATGTTATAGACTTAGGTTCTTTAATACAAACCACAGAGCAACAGCAAAGAAAGTATTTATAATATAACAGAAACAGAAATGATAAAAGGACCAATCAGTTACATTACAAAAGGTCAACTATATACAAAATAAGATTGCAGTGAAGGAAAAGAGGAATGAAAAACATATAAGACATATAAGAAAGAAAGGACAAAATTGCTTAAGTCCTGCCTCAGCAGTAATTACACTGAATATAAATGGACTAAACTTCCCAATCAAAAGACTCAGATTGACAGAATGGATAAAAAAAACATGCTCCAATTATATGCATTCATTTACAGGAGACTCACCTTGAACCCAAAGACACCAACAGCTTGAAAGTGAAAGGATGGAAAAAATATTCCATGGAAAGAGAGGTGGAATAGCTATACTAAAATCAGATGAGATAGACTTTAAAAGTAAAAAACTGCTACAGCAGACAAAGAAGGACACTATATATTAGTAAAAGGGTCAATCAGTTAGAAGAAATAATATTCACAACTATTTAAGCACATAACTGCAAATCCCAAAAATACATGAGGCAGACAATGACAAAACTGAAGTCAGAAATAGATACCACTATAATCATAGTTGAAGACTTCAATAAACCACTTTAATCATAGACACACTAGCAAAACAGAAGACCAATAAGAAAATGGAGCACTTTTCCCATTTTTATAGTATATAATACTATAATATATAGTATTATATAAACAATACTATAAATTAACTAGACCTAACAGGTGTATTCAGAAAACTATACTCCCAAACAGCAGAATACACATTCTTCTCAAGTGCCTGTGGATCATTTTCCAGGGCAGACCACATGTTGGGTCACAAAACAAGACTACATTTTCAATGATTGCAGTTATTTTTCCAACCCAACTTAGCCCCAAGACAAAAAACATGCCTGCCATGGAGTTACCAATGAGTTTAATTAGGAACTTATGAACAGGAGAAGATTCTTCCAGATGTGGCTAGTTAGGGAATGGAAATCACTGCTCCACACAAAAAGAGAGAGAAGAGAGCCACAGGAATGGTTTATAAAGGTTTAGGTCCACAGGGTGTAACAGCGGAGATTCAGCAGAGTCTCGTGAGATTTGATTAGGGAAGGGAGTTTTAATGACATTCTTTACTCCCTAGGGCTCTCTTGACCTTCAATGTCTGCCCCATCCTGTATGTGTGCAGTGACTTGTTCTCCAAATAGGGGAGGAGGCAGGGCCCGGGCCCTGGGCATGCAAAATTATGCAAATTTATAAAGATTGAAATATACATTGTGGTCTTTTCTGTGCACAATGGAATAAAGATGAAAATAGACAAAAGAAGGAGAACTGGAAGACCCACAAATATATGGAAGTTAAACAACTCTGTTAAGCAATCAATAAGTAAAAGAAGAGATCACAGGGGATATCAGGAAATATCTTGAGATGAGAATGAAACCATAACATATCTAAACATTTATAGAGCTAAAGGTTCACATTAAAGAACTTAGAGCTCATTACAGACCTAACCCTCAGTTCGAGGAAAAGAAAGAAGAGCTAATTAAATAACTACACAAAATGGACAAAGCCTAGGAACACACAAACTACCTACACTGATTTAAGAAGGAAAAAGATTTCAACAGACCAGATCAATAAAAGTAAAGAGATTGAATCAGTAATCAAAAACCTCCTGACAAATAGTACAGTTATAAAAAGATGCTATCATCTATTGTAATAAATGTTCCACACCAATGCTAGTGTTAATAATAGGGTAGTACATGGGAATCCCATACTATATGCATGATTTTTTTGTAAACCCATAACTTTTTCTAATAAAGGGGAAAAGAAACCCCACAAAACCTCCCAACCAGATGGCTTCACTCAGGTATAGTCAAATAGTCAAAGAAGAATTAATACTAATCCTATTTAAACTCTTTCCATTATATGCTATGAGGCTGGCATTACCTTAATAACAAAGCCAGATAACTATACTATAAGAAAAGAAAATTACAGAACAATTTCTCTTATGAATATAGATGCAAAAATCCTTAACAAAATGCTAGCAAATCAAATCTAATAGCACATGAAAAGAGTTATACACCATGATCAAGTATGGTTTAGCCTAGGTATGCAAGGTTGGTTCAACAGAAGAAAATCAATGAATGTAATACACCCCATTAATAGAACCAAGGGGGGAAAAATCACATTATCATACTAGTTAATACAGAGAGGCATTTGACAAAATTCAGCACCACTTCCTGATAAAAGCACTAAGAAAAGTAGGAATAGAAGGAAACATCTTAACATGATGAAAGGCTATTATGAAAAACCCACAGCTAACATACGCCATGGTGAAATACTGAAAGTTCTCCCTCAAACTTAAGGAACAAGGCAAGGATGCCCATTGTCACCACTGTTATTCAACATTATACTGGAATTTCTATCCAGAGCGATTAGAGAAAGAAATTGCTCTAAGAGTTTCTATCCACGGCAAGAGAAATAAATAACAGGCATCGAAATGGGAAAGGAAGAAGTAAAACTGTCTGTATTTATTTGCAGGTGACAAAATCCTAATGAAAGAAAATACACTACTAATAAAGCTAATAAATTCAGAAAAGCGGTGGTATAGAAGATCAATAGACAAAAAATAGTAGTTTTTTATACACTAGTAATGAATACTGTGAAAGAATATCAAAGGGGAAAATCCGTATACAATAGAAACAGAAAGATTTATATATCTAGAAATAAATTTAACAAAAGATGTAAAGGATTTGTATAAGGGAAACTACAAAAAACTGCTGAAAACCATCAAAGACCAAATAAAGGGAAGGACATTGGGTGTTCAAGGATTGGAAAACTAAGTATTGTTTGGGTGTCAGTTCTACCCAAAGCAATGTTCAAATTCAACATAAACCTAATCAAACTCCCAACAGTCTTCATTGCAGAAATGGAAACACCAATCATCAAATTTATATGGAAGGATAAGGGGCCTGAATTGCCAAAACCATTTTGAAGCAGAAAAAAGTAGTTGGAGGACTCACACTTCCCAATTTTAAAATTTATTTCAAAGCTACAGTTATTTATATGTCTTTGGCACAGGCAAAGACATATAGACCTATTGAATTTGATTGAGAACATAGAAAAAATCTTCCATTCCATTGTTCAATTGATCTTTGACAAGAGTGCTAAGTTTACTCAGTGGAGAATGAATAGCTCTTCAATAAATGGTTCTGGGAGAATATGCAAAAGAATGAAGGTGGACTCTTACCTCACACCACAGTAAAAATTAAATCAAAATGAACCAATAGGTAAGTATAAGATTCAAAGACTATAAAACTCTTGAAAGAAAACACAAGGAACAACTTTAGGACCCTGTGTTAAGCATTGGTTTCTTAGATTTTACACCAAAAACATGAGTTAAAGAAAGAAATAGAGAGATGGAATTTAATAAATATTTTAAAAATTTGTACAACAAAAGAATATATCAAGAAAATAAGAATATAACCTACACTATAGGTAAAATATTTGGTAATCAGGGATCTGCTACTCACTTAATATCCAGAATATATAAAGAACTCCCACAGCTCAACAACACAAGTACAAACAACCTAATTTAAAAATGGGCAAAAGACTTGAACAGATATTTATTCAAAGAAAGTATATATGAATGATCAACAAATACGTGAAAAGATGCTCAACATCACTAACTATCAGGAAAATGGAAATCAAAACCACTGTGCGATACCATCACACCCCCACTAGAATGGCTACTTTGAAAAAACAGAAAATTATAGGTATTGGATAGGATATAGGGAAATAGGAACACAAACATTTTGGTTGGAAAATAAAATGGTGGCACAGCCATTATGGAAAATAGTTTGGCAAGCCCTCAGAAAGTATAGAATTATCATACAATCTTGCAATCCCACTTCTGGGTATATTTCCAAAAGAATTGAAAGCAGGGACTTAAACAAATATTTGCACACTAATGTTCATAGCAGCATTACTCACAACAGCCAAAAGGTAGAACAGTCCAAGTGTCATCAACAGATGAGCAGATAAGAAAAATGTGGTGTGTGTATATATATATAAATATATATTCAATGGAATAATAATATTCGGCAGTAAAAAAGGAATGAAGTTCTGACATATGGTCTTAGATGGGTGAACATTGAAGATACCATATCACATTGAGTGAAATGAGCCAGACACATAAGGAAAAGTACAGTAGAATCTCTTTTATATGAAATAAGTAGAATATGCAAATTCATAAAGTTAGAAACTAGAATACAGGTTACTAAGGACCAAGTGAGAGAGGGGAATGGATAGTTAATGTTTACTTAGTACTGAGTTTCTGTTTAGGTTGGTGGAAACGTTTTGGTAATGGGTGGCAGTGATGGAGGCACAACTTTATGAATGTAATTAACAGCACTGAATTGTATAATTGAAAAAGGGACACAAAGGCTAATTTTAGTTTGTATATGATTTACCACAAAAAGAACTTCATAGAACTGTGCAACAGAAAGTATGCACCCTAACATAAATAACATAAATGTTTTATAATAAAAATATTGTTGTGCCAATTGTAGCAAAGTTACTCCACTAATGTGAAATGTCAATAGATAAACTGTGTATGTGAAAAAGGAGTATATGGGAACCCTGGACTTTCTGCATGTTTTTCCTGTAAAGTTACTGCTCTAATTTAAAGAAATGCATTTCAGATGCATTTAAAAAACTCAGCTCTAGTTTTTTAGCTTTAGAGAAACTCTAGCTTCTCTAAAGAAGCTCTAGTAGCAAGTCCCTCCCAATTAAACTTTAGGAATTTGCCTTTATGTGAAATACCTATGCGTCTGTAGGTGTGGCAGAGATGGAATGTAAGGATCTCAACCTAACAAGTAATTAATGATCAATTAACTTGTTTGCCCATGTTCTTCTGAAGAAAATAACTTACATTTTTTAAGATAAAAATAACATGCTCAACAGTTAAGATGTAAAGAAGATACACTCTGTACTCCGTGGTGAAGCTATTAAGGAAGAATGAGGCATTTCTAAAGGTACTGGCTAAATAAAAGAAGCAAAGTGATGGAAAATAAATGAAAAAATATAAAAATTGCACAAATGTGTACATCATGTATGTACATATGTTTTTCTTTACATAGGAAAGTGTTTGGAAGGATATGCCAAGTTTCCAGCAGTAATGTTTTTTTTTTAATGTGTGGGGGGGAGTGGAAGTAGTTGAGGAGGGGGTAAGGCAAAGTCTCTCATTCATTTAGTTTGGATACTTCTGGATTGCTAGATTTTTAAAAATATACATGCATTAATTTTGTAAAGGAAAGAAAAAGAACTTCAGGAGCCCGGGTGACTGGTTGTCTCTTTGTAAGACTAGGGAAGCGGGCTGAGTCGTACATGTAGCTGAGACAGGTCTGGCTATCCAACCAAGGTCTTTAACTGCTCAAGAAACACATGGCTTTATGTCCCAGTGGGAGGGTGGGGGAAATAATCTCAACTTGTGTGAGGGTATAGTACCTTATTCTGGAACACTGACCACATAGTAGTGTATTTGGGTCGTGCAGATGTTCACTGGGCATTGAAGATTAATAAGGAATGGTCTAGCTAATGAAACACTTCATTGAAAATGCTGCCTACTGAGTTATGAACATTTTACATCACAGCCAAGACTGGCTTCACGCATTGTGCAACAAGGTGATTGTTTATTGTGAAGAGATATGCATTAGAGAAATTTACATGATAGATTGAACCTGATGGTTTTAAAAGATGGATTTGTTTCTTTGATCCTAAAAGGAGTTATACTCACAAGCACTAGCGAAGGATAGTTTCTGCCAGCCTTTCCATTTATAACCTAACCCTTTATTTTTAGAAGGCTACAGTAGTTAAAAATTTTTCTTGCTCCAGGTAAAAATCTCTTTAGAAAACTTTTGCCCACAACTCTTTAAAGCCTTTCTGAGACACTCATACATTAGGATAGAGTTGGCTGTACAGCTTTCTAAATGTGTCTGTATCCCAGGGTTCCACCAGAGTCTATAGTGGAGAATCTCTTGGTGAAGCCTAAATATCTTCTGTTTTCAAAATTCCTATTAGCTTGGATGTATTGATCAAAATTGGTCAATATTGTCCCATTGGCCAGCAAATTGACCTGTGGGGCCAAATTTGGCTCTCAGCCTATTTTTCCACAGTCCATGAGCTAAGAAGGGTTTTCACATGTTTAAAGATTGAAAAACAATAAAAAATGAAGCAGGATAGGATAGGATTATATAGATTAGAATAGAAAGATTAGATGAAACTAAGCTGTAATATAATAAAATATAAATCACATAGTATGTTTCATTTCATGAGGTTTTTGTTTCAGTTATAAATGTATGTAATGGGTTGTGATGTAAATATATTTTTCACTATGTGTGGTAGTAAAAGAAACATTTGAAAGATATATATATATTGTGCTGGTTTGAAAGGATTCATGTCCCCTAGAAAAGCCATGTTTTAATCAAAATCCCATTTCATAAAGGTAGAATAATCCCTATTCAACACTGTATGTTTGAAACTGTAATCAGATCATCTCCTTGGATGATGTGATTTAGTCAAGAGTGGTTGTTAAGCTGGATTAGGTGACGATATGTCTCCACCTATTTGGGTGGATCTTGACTGATTTATTGGAGTCCTATAAAAGAGGAAACATTTTGAAGAATGGGAGATTCAGAGAGAGCAGAATGACAGAGCCACGAGATGCAGAGTCTACCAGTCAGCAACCTTTGGAGATGAAGAAGGAAAATACCTCCTGGAGAGCTATAGGAAGCCAGGAAAAGAAGCTAGCAGAGGATGCCATGTTTGCCATGTGCCCTTCCACTTGAGACAGAAACCCTGAACTTCATCAGTTCTTCCTGAACCAAGGCATCTTTCTCTGGATGCCTTAGATTGAATATTTCTATAGACTTGTTTTAATTGGGTCATTTTCTCGGCCTTAGAATTGTCAACTAGCAACTCATTGAATTCCCGTTTTTTAAAAAGCCATTCTGTTTCTGGTATATTGCATTCCGGCAGCTAGCAAACCAGAATATATATAAATGCATTTATAAATCCTGATAGATGTATTTGAAGTGTGCTTGGTTAGTGATGAGGTTGGTGACGTAAGGGTGTTGACATGGGAATGGTGACATGAGAGTGGTGTTGCAAGGGTGGTGACATGAGCTGGTGAGATGAGGCTGGCTTCTACAGGGTGTGAGGTTGATGATGTGGGGTGGTATCATGAGGTAGGTGGTGTGAGGTAGTGGGGAAATGAGGTGGTGACGTGAGGTCAGTAACGTAAGGTTGCTACGTGAGGTTCTGACTCAGCTCCATGCAGCCTGCAGGTCCCCATTACCAGCCCCGGTAAGATAGGCTTTCCCTCTGGCAAGCATTTCCCCAGCACCTGCTGCCGGCCTTAGACTTCACTGGGGGCAGCAGAGGTTGCAAAACAATAGATAACTCAATTTCCATCTGTACAAAGCTGACAGCCTCCTTGGGGGACAAGATTAACACCCACAAAGCAATTATGAGCAAAGTTGCAGAAGTTAATAGTGCGGGAGTTCAGAGGAGGGGACAGCTGTGTGTAGTTGGTCCTTCATTGGAGCCTAGCATCCTGAATCTCTAAATTCTCTATGGCCCCTAGCATTGTGCTGGTTTTCTAAAATGACTATGCAGAGCACATCTGTGTGTCTGCTCCAAACACTGATGTCACCTCCTGGTGAATCAGACTGGATACTCTGGGTCATTGGCTTTCTCAGGAGTGGGAGGTTGAAGAGGTAGGACACAAACAGGCTGCATAGCCTTGCTGGCCCCAGGCCCAAAACTGAGGCCCCAGCCCCTATAACTTCCATAGGAGAGGTGAGTCAAAAAAAAAAAATCATAAAAGGGAAAGGAGAGAAAAGATAAATTGACAGTCTGAGCTGTCAGGGCCAGTTCAAGCAGCCTATTGGCTCTGAGCAGGGGGCAGAGAGGAGAAGAGAGGAGAGACAGGTGGTCCGCAGGATGCCACTCCCCAAGGAAAAACTGAAGCACCACTAGCACCTCTGCTTGTCACATATCAGCTCTGCTTCCTACCACTGTGGTCTGATAAATGCCCTGGTTCCTGACCTAAACAATGGGGAAGCTTTGACCTTCAACCCCCACCTTTGCAATCACTGGAGCTTCCCTTAATTGGCAAGATGGGCCAGGAAATCTTAATGAGGAAGATGGGATGAAACATGCATTGACATGTGGGGCATGCCCAGAGCAGAGGGGAAGAGCCAGCAGGCCAGGGCACCGGGATGCAGGGAGGTTTAGCAGACCTGGAACTGGGAGGAGATCACATCAGTGGTTAAAGGAGAAAAGGGGGCCTTCCAGAAAGGATTTAAGCACAGTTGCTGCATAATTTTGATTTATTCAGCACACAATATTTTTTCTTCATGGCTGAACTAAATGTGAAGCCTTCCCTTGTAACTCCACTTCACACCCTCCAATCTTATAATTTTAATTGTTTGATTATTTAGCCTTTGCTGCTCATTGAAGACCTCTTAAATGGGTCTCCCACAACTTCACCTTCCCAGTTTCTCACACACAGCCCTGGCTCAGAGAAGACAGACAATCAACTTTAATAATAAATGAATGAAGGAAGGAATTCTGTGGCTTTTCAGTTATCTTCCAATAATATAAAGAACTCTTAAGCAATGGATGGGTCAACTTTGAACCATCCACTCAGGTCTGAGAAACAAAAACTATCCTGAGCCTCAGGGACTCAATATAGCTGTAGATAAGAACTCATATCAAGATTTTGACTCATATCCAGTTTGCTTTAATTCAAACCCAAGTTTCTGGCATTGTGTTTTGGTGACGGATCTTGTTCATCTCAGTGGTCTTCAAACCATCTGCCAGAGGAAAAGAATCCTAGAGGCACGCAACGTACACTTGCTCAAATTCGGATGGTTTAATTTCATTCCATTGTGTAGTAGTTGAATGTAGATATGAATTTTCTTTTTAAAATTAATACTCTTTTCTTCAGACAGGCTTAATTGGCATGAGTCAGAAACAATTTAAACTCTTACTAAAAAGAAGCATAAATGAGGGACACCCTTTTCTCTCACAAAAAAAACATTTATTTAAACTGGAGTTGAGTGACTCAGATGCAGAAGGACTCATGAAGCTAACTCCCTAGACTGTTTATCAAGGAAGAAATTGTTGCCACTGTCAGGTGCAAGATGAGTTGGGAAAAAACCTTGATCTTCTGAATGGAAAAACCTGCAGAATGGCATTAGGCTGCATCATTTGCTCAGTGAAAGACTCCATGGCTTAGTGCCCTGACACAAAGGGTTCACTATTCAGAGAGAAGGATGGGATGTTGAGCAATCATTGTCCAATTTTACGCTGAACTGAAAGTCTAGATTTGGGTCGATGAGCCATGCAACTCAATATTCCGTTTCCTAAGGTGATGATGGCTCTAAAGAGCCAAAGATGATGATGATGCTGCTGATGAAGATGATAGTGGTACCTCCTCTATTTTCTAGAGTTTTGTGGTTCCTGAAGTGCTTTTACACAGTTACCTTGTTGGGCCTTACTTCTCCTTTGTTAGTATGAGCAGGGAACTATTACTAATCACATTGAAAAGATGAAAAATGAAAGTTCAGAGAGACCAAGTAAATGACTCACTGGGCTAGATGGAGCCACTAATCCATTCTTGAGCCAGTTGCTGGTACTAGTGTGATTGTTCTGGATTATTTGAGACAGATCCCTGTGTCCATGAAGGCAATGCTAGTGGGAAGGAGGCTATTTGGTAGGCAATAACTCTGTCTGCTTTACATACACACACAATTATGAAGAGAGGTCACAGACATTGCCAATGTGCAGTCTGCATCTGCATTTAGCTTTTTTTATATGATAAGACATCACCTTTTCCATGTCAATACAAATAATCTACTTTATTATTTTCAGAGGATTCAATCGTTCTATATTATGCATATATTGTAATTTATGTATGACTTCCCCTACTGATGAACATCTGTATATTGTTTGTAATTGTTCACTGTTGCAAACCTTGAACATAGGTGGAAATATAACTGCATATATGTGAGATAGTTTTCTAGACTCTTGATTCTTGTATTTCTAATTTCTGGGGTAAAAAGGACCACAACTCTTAAATTATGATGGATACCTCTAGGTTGCCCTTCAAAAAGATGGTAACAATGCATATTTCCACCAAAATGTAAGCAAGGGTCTTTTTCCACACCCTTCCACCAACTCTGAAAATGGATAACCTTTGATTTTTAGCCATTTGATTTCTGAAAAATTATAACTGATATTAAATTGCTTCTATTTTTACTATTATGTTGAATGTCTTTTTATAAACTGATTACATATATATTTTTCTATAAATTGCCTTTTCATATTTAATATCTTTTTTATTGGGTTAGCTGTCCTTTATATGAATTTATAGAAGTCTTTATGTATTTATCATTTTGTTTAACCTTTTAAATCCAATCTTTTTTTTTTCTTTATTATAGTTTCTCCATTTGTCAGCTTGTTTCTCAACTTGGGATAATTACCCATATTCTTACAGATTCTGGAACTATGAGGTCTTTTGTTAATAGCTGATATGTCAAATTAGGCATTATCACATTTTTAAAACTTTTTCCCTTAGTTTACAGTGTATTCCAGATTTATTCAGGTGGAATATGCTGTCTCATCAATGGTTTCTTATATTCGTTTTCAATGTAATGTTGGTTTTCAAAAATATAGGGTTTAGCAGTGGATATTTCCTTCAAACAAATATTACATAGAAAGATAAAAATTACTTATAGCTAAATATATTAAAAAGTTAAAGGTTATTTTAGGAAGCTAGGATTAGGGAGAAAAAACTATAATTTCCTTTTGCCCTTGCAGTAACCCTTCAGGCACCCTCTTTAAATACAAGAAAATTCAAAGAAGTTTGGAAAACTTTTGAGCTGTAGAACAAATTGAAAACATGAGAGACTGGATATAAGGCCTTTCATCATCTGATTCCAACATATCTTCCCAAATTTATCTCCTGTAACTCACTTCTATATTGAAGCCTTCTGTTCCTACAGGATTGAGTGCTATTTCAGCCTATTTCCATTTGGGTCTGGTTAGAAACCAATCTAGATATTTATAATAGAAATAATATAAACAGGGAATGTGTTACTTGGTATAGTATTTTGAATTATGTACCCCAGGAAAAATCATATTCTTAATCTTAATTCCATTCCTGTGTGAACCCATTTCAAATAGAACCTTGTGAAGATGCTATTTTCAGTTAAGGTGTGGCCATTTGAGGCAGTATGGGCCTTAATTCTCTTGCTGGTGGCCTTATAGGCAGAAGGCAAAGGAAGGAGATAGAAGCTGAAAGTCAATGGAATCCAGGAGAGGACCTCTGCATATGAGGGGGAAGTCAAAGTAACCAAGGATTGCCAGCCAGCCGGAATGCTACCAATGCCAGAAGGAAGCAAGACTCAAACTGTGAGTTAATAAATTTCTTTTATTAAGCCAAACCACTGTGTGGTATTTGTCATGGTAGCACAGAAATGGAATGGAATGGCTAAAGAGCCCAAAAGCAGCCAGTGAGGCAATCCATGGGTTATCACCAACATGAAGGGCTAGAAGGATGCAGAAAGGAGAGGGGTTCCCAGAATATAGTGGCCAGAGTTGCCTCGTATATCTGCAACCAAGCCAGTCCTGCCCAAAGAAGGAGATGCTGAAGCCACTGGTGATCCTGCCTGAATCAGAGAGACAAAAGAAAAAATACCCTGGCTTTTCCCTCCTCCCTGCCCTCTAGTCTCCCAACCATGCTTCCTATTGGCCAAACCTACCAGAAAACCCGAGAGCAAGGAGCACTAGAAAATATACTTGTCTGTGATGTATGGTGGGCAGAGAAGTGTGGGGACTGGATACGAAGGCAGAAAGGCAAAGACTAGCACAGCTACTTCATATCTGTCCTAGGTGCATACTAATGAAGCAGGCCTGGTTTGGTATCATCGTCCTCTCACATTCTACCTCTCCAATATCCAATTCACTTCTTTTCCTGATCATTCCAGATTTTAGAATAATCTTTTCTATGCCGAGAACCTGTGCTCGTACATCTCAGTGCACCATTTTCATGCACTGCCTCATGAGTGCTTTCCTTGTGTTAACAAGGTTTCTGTACTTACAAGACACAGCTAAAGAAAATGTCTGCAGTAAGGCTGTGCATGGCAATAAGGAAACTGGCATTCCATTGAAATTTGAGGAGAGAAATGGCATAGCACAACTGGGCCTCATGGAGATTGGCCATGGAAGGTGATTTGGTTCCTAAGGCAGATCTAGGACCCTCTTAAGCAAGAATTTTTGGCTCATCACTCTAGTGCAACAATATTACCACCACATTCAACCACTGTCTCACTTTCTTCATGTGTGCTTTCATACTTTTCCTGTGATCAATGATATTCTTACTTTCTAAATACTTTCTCACCATTTACTCCATTTATGTGTAGTTTATACTTCCCCTCGACAATGGAATTGTTATGATGTTGCCCTGTTTGTGGCCTTTCTCAGCACTCTTTCAGTTTCGAACTGAAGTGTTGACCAATTAAAGACTTCGTGTTTCCCAAATCAAATTCTTGAGAACAGAATCTCATCTATTCCATTTTGGGAGAAGACTTTTGTGCCAGGCCACAGCCTAGCTTTTCACCAAATGCCTAACCTTAGTCCAATGAGCTTGGCTTAGAAGCCAAGTAGTGTGATGAGGAACAGAACCTTGAGCTGGGTGTAAGTTTTCTGAGAAAGAGGTAGGGTAGGGAAGACACTTCCATTTGCTTGTGTTGATCTTAACTTTTTGGTAATGTTACTTTCTCCTCAACTTGATTGTAAGATCCTTAACTGTATTGACTATTATGATGACTATTGAATGATTCTTTTGTATTCTCCATCATATCCAGTTCAGTTCATTCATTAATTTGTTCATTTATCCAACACATACTTAGTGAATTCCTACCATGTTTCTGGCATTGGGGTAGAACCTGGGGTTACAAAGACAGAAAGTCCAAGTCTTCCCCAATCAGGACCTCCCTGACTTGTGGCTTCCACTCCAGAAAGCCTCCTTTCTTCTGCCCAGGGTTTCCAGAATGAGTTGAGCCTTAGGAAAACCAAGAACCATTACCTTAAAGCCAAGAAGACTCACTTCATCTCTTGTATCTGTATCTCCCCAAAGGTCTACCTTATTCTTTCTGCCATAGCTTTCTCCAGGCAACATCAAACACAGCACTGATGGTTTCTCCACCGGTGGTTTGGCAGCCTACTTGGACTAGCCTCTGGCTTCCTACTTGACTCAGCTCTCCTAATTTTAACATTATGACTTTATTATACTCTATTCTTTAAAAGGTAGATAAAGACACCACAGAAAAAGAAAATTTTAAACCAATATCGCTTATGAACATACACGCAGAATCCTCAACAAAATATTAGCAAACTGAATCCAACAGCACATGAAAGGAATGGTGCACCATGATTAAGTGGAATTTATCCCAAACA
The DNA here is from genome assembly GCF_023851605.1 of Tamandua tetradactyla. Classification (NCBI taxonomy): domain Eukaryota; kingdom Metazoa; phylum Chordata; class Mammalia; order Pilosa; family Myrmecophagidae; genus Tamandua; species Tamandua tetradactyla. Next base: position 2,543,014 of record NC_135351.1, on the reverse strand, counting down.
AAGGTGGTTCAACATAAGAAAAACAATTAATATAATATACCACACTATCAAAATGAAGAAAAAAATATATCATCATCTTAATTGAAGCAGAAAAATCATTTGACAAAATCCAGCACAAGTTCTTGATAAAAATATTTAGAAAACTAGGAATAAAGGAAACTTCCTCAACATGATAAAGGGAATATATGAAAAACCCACAGCAAACATTATATTTAATTGTGAAAGACTGAAAGCCTTCCTACTAAGATCAGGAACAAGACAAGGATGTCCACTGTCACCACTGTTATTCAACATTGTACCAAAAGTTCAGGTCAGAGCAATTAAGTAAGAAAAAGAAATAATAAGGCATCAATTAGAAAGAAAGAAGTAAAGCATTCTCTACTTGCAATTACATGATTCTATGTACAGAAAAATGTGAAAAAAATGCACAAGAAATATCTTAAAACTAATAAATGAATTCAGCAAAGTGGAAGGGTACAAGATCAACACTCAAAAATCAGTAGTGTTTCTACACACTAGCAATGGACAGTCAGAAAGAGAAATCAAGAAAAACTTCCACTGACAATAGCAACTAAAAGAATCAAATATTTGGGAATAAACCTAACCAAGAATGTAAAGGACTTACAGACATAAAACTACAAACATTGCTAAAAGTCAATCAAAGAAGACCTAAATAAAATGGAAGAATATTCCATGTTCATGGATTGGAAGATTAAATATTTTATGATGTCAATTCAATCCGAAGCAATTTACAAATTCAATGCAATCCCAGATAAAATTCCAGTAACAGTCTTTACAGAAATTGAAAAGCCAATCATCAAATTGATATGGAAGAGAAAGCCATTTTGAAAAAAAAGGATGGAGGATGTGCACTTCCCAGTCCAAAACTAAAAATGAAGTCACAGTAACTGAAACAGCACAGTACTAGCACAAAGACAGATATGTAGACCAATGGAATAGAAATGAGAGCTCAGAAATGATTCCTCACATTTATAGCCGATTGACCTTAGACTAGGGGACAGAAGACCTCTCAGCTGGGAAAGAAGAGTCTCTTTAACAAATGGTGCTGGGAAAACTGGATTTGCCATTTGCAAATGAATGAATGAAGGTGAACTCCTACTTCACACCATATACAAAAATTAACTCAAAATGGATCAAAGACCTGAATATAAGAGTGAGAACTATCAAACTCTTAGAAGAAATAGGGAAACATCTTCAGGACCTTGTGTTAGGCAATGATTTCTTAGACTTTATACCTAAAGCGCAAGCATCCAAAGGAAAAAAAACTTTTTTTTTCCTTTGGATGCTTGGAAATAGAAAGGAAATAGAAACTTTTATGCCTCAAAGAACATTGTCATGAAATTAAAATAACAACCTACACAATGGGAAAAAAATTTAGAAATAACATGTCTAGTAAGGGCTTAATATCCAGAATATATAACAAAATCTTTCAAATCAACCACAAAAAGGCAACCCAATTAAAACATGGGCAAGTGTTTTGATTAGCTCCTGGAATTCAAGAAAATCTCTGTCATATCATTAGCTGCATGCAAACTTAAGGGACAGTTCTGGGACTAAACCTAATTGTTAACACTTTAAAATATTAAAATGTATAATGTGTAACAACAAAAGATTGGAAGACACAGAAACAGTAAATGATGGCGCATCCAGGGGAACAAGATAAAAATCCAGAAATCATCAATGAAGAAGACCAGACTTTGGACTAGACTTTAAAATAATTATTCTCTATGTGCTCAATGAGATAAAGGAAAACACAGGGAAGGAACTAAAGGATATAAGGAAAACAATAATACCTGACATGAAAAATTCCCTACATAGTTTCAACAGCAGATTGGAGGTGGAAGAGGAAAAAATCAATGATCTAGAAGACAAGAGAGCTAAATGGTTCAAGTTGAGGAGCAGAAAGATAAAAGAATAAAAAAGAGCAAACAGAACCTAAGAAACCTGTGAGATACAATCAAGTATACCAATAAACTCATTATGGGAGTCTCAGAAGGAGAAGAAAAAGAGAATGGGTAAAAAGGAATATTCAAAGAATTAGTGTTAGAAAACTTACCAAATGTAATGAAAGACATGAATATTCACATTCAAGAATCTCAGGGAACCCCAAACAGGATATATTCAAAGAGAACCGCACCTAGACGCATAATAATAAAACTGCCCAATACCAAAAGCAAGGAGAGAGTTCTGGCAGCTGAAAGGGAAAAGCAATGAGTTTCAGCAACATTTGTTGCCAGTTCCCTATAAGGGAAATAGTTTGTGAAGTACCAGAGAGGAATTCCTACACAGTGACAGCAGAAGCTAGGAGCCACACAAAACACTTCTCTGTCACCCCTGAAATATTTCCCTATGAGGAACTATTTGCTTTTGTTCAGAAGGCGTTGCAGAACATCCTTCTTTATTGCTTTCTAAGTTCCTGAACTCTGTAGGGGTAGGGTCATTGTTACCACCCACCTTCTTGAGCACAGTTGGAAACCTAGCATGTGGGTGCTTGAATGATAATGGCCCTCTGTCCTTCCCTATCATTGGATGTCTTTTCTTATCCCCTCCCTGCCTAAGCCAGCTTAGTCCTCCTGGGGAACTGGAAGCCTGATCTGGTACCACGCTGGGAACCCTGTGCTAACATGAAAGTAATTGCTGGGTTGTGAGGCCTGAAACTGCCCTATAATCCCTGAATCAAGGTAGAAGAAATTCCAGGTACCAAGAGCCCTGTAGGAATTGGAATCCGGGTTTGAGGTATTGGTATTTACACAGAATATAACCGAAGCTGTAAAGATGGCTTTTTTTTTCTCAATTAGTTCTGTAAGCGTGATAGACTTAATACTCACCCTTTGGGAAAACGTGCAGTTGTCCTCTCAGAACTCTTTTTCCATAAAGAGTCAGAAATGGCAGGGCTTATCTCCTACCAGATTAGAATGTATGAGCCACATAATTTATCCACAATTATCTTTGGATTCAGCTAAGCATGAAGCATTCCTTACACCTACTGTAGACCCATTTCAATGTAAATATCCCACCTGGGGCCCTGTATAGTCCTTACTAAATTGTGACTGCAACAAATTAGAGGGCTTTTGCTTTCCATATCCATCATGGCATGCCCTTCTTCCATTTATTTAGGGGAGGTGGTTGAATTAATTAATATGTTGATAGAAATAAATTAGCAGAATGTTGAAGATAATTCCAAATGGGACACACATGAATATTTGTTTATCAGTGTAACTATCTATGATATTTTAGCTAGGAGAAAAGGATAAATTAAATCATACCTGAGTCATTTTTAATTCTGATGGCTATAAGGATTAACTTGCATGTTTTTCTAGATAAAAAGTCCTTCTAAAAAGATGAGATTATTCACCTTTACCCCTAGACCTTTAAGGAAGCTTTTGCAAAGGGCAGTAATAATATATATATATTGGCACAAGAGAGTCTCAATAAGATTAAGTGCTGATTTCTCACAAGAAAACTTGGAGGCAAGAAGGCCATGGACAAAATATGGGAAATGATGAAAGAAAACAATTGTCAAATAAGAATTTTATATCCAGCAAGACTTTCTTCTAAAATTGAGGGAGAGAGTAGGACATGAAGAAGCTGAGGGAATATGTCACTACTAAAACTGTCCTATGAGCAATGCTTAAGGTAGTTCTCCAGACTAAATGGAAAGGACACGAGACAGTGATTCAAAGCAGCATAAAGAAACAAAGGTAACCGTATGGGTAATTATAAATGCCAGTACTATTGTATTGTATTGTTTGTTATGAGACTCCACTTCTTACTTCATGCAGATGCTAAAATTAAAATGCATACAATTGATGATTTCAGTCTTATGGAGTTCAAAAACAGTGGAAGGATGGAGGAGTCTAGGAACAGTATATGTGTGTATTATTGAAGGTAAGTTGGTGTCAAAAATCAAATATGACTAGTATAGAGTTAGGATGTTAAATTTTAACACCGCAGTAACCATAAAGGAAATACATGAAAAGTATATTCAGTAAGAAATGGGAGAGATCTCAAAATGGTACAAATAAACATGGAAGTAGGCATTAACAGAAATAGGCAAAATACTCGAATAGATATTTCTCCAAAGAAAATATATAAATGTCCAAGAACAAAATAAGCCAGACACAAAAGGATAAATATTGTCTGATTTCACTGATAAGAAATATTTAGAATAAGCAGACTCATAAAGTAAAAATGTAGAATGTAGGTTACCAGGGACAGGGTGGGGGAAGGGAGTAGGAAGACTTAAAATGTACAGAATTTCTATTGGGGATGATAGAAAAGCTTTGGTAATGAATGATGGTGAAGGTAGCACAACATTGGAAATGTAATTAACACCACTGAATTATACATCTGAATGCAGTTAAAAGGGGAAATGTTAGGTTGTAAATATGGTACAAGAATAAATAGATATTTTTTAAAATCCATGGAACTGCACAATCCAAACAGTGAATCCTAAATTAAACCACAGACTATAGTTAATAGTACAATTACAAAAAACATGCTTTCCTCACTTGTAACAACAACAAAAAAGTTCAGACAACAGCAATCTACAAATGCAACCCTCTACCTGCCCTTATTCTTGGTGTGTGTGTGTGTGTGTTTGTGAGTGTGTGGCAATGGCCTTTTTTTTAAGGTTTTATTTTATTGTATAATATAACATATATGCAAAGTAAAGAAAGAAAAAAAAACAATAGTTTTCAAAGTACTCTTCAACAAGTAGTTACAGGACAGATTCAAGAGTTTGTCATGGGCTACCATTCCATCATCTCAGATTTTTCCTTCTAGCTGCTCCAGAATATAGGAGGCTAGAAGGAATAAATATTTTTTATCATCACTTTTTTCTTTTTTTGTGAAAAATAACATGTATACGAAAAAAAGCAATAAATTTCAAAGCACAGCACAACAATTAGTGGTAGAACAGATTTCAGAGTTTGGTATAGGCTACAATTCCACAATTTTAGGTTTTTACTTCTAGCTGCTCTAAGATACTAGACACTAAAAGAAATATCAATACAATGATCCAGTGATCATACTCATTTGTTAAACCCTACCTTCTCTGTATAATTTCACCACCACCTTTGATCTTTCTCCCACTCTTTAGAGATATTTGGGCTATTTTCACTTTAACTTTTCATGTTGGAAGGGCTGTCACTAATATGGGGTAGGGAGATGGAACTGCTGATGTTCTGGAGAGGCTGGGCCTCTAGGTTTCAGGACTTATCTGGACCAGGGGCCCATCTGGAGGTTGTAGGTTTATGGAAAGTTACCCTAGTACATGGAACCTTTGTGGAATCTTATATAATACCCTAGGTTTTCTTTAGGATTGGGTGGAATGGTTTTGGTTGAGGGTTGGCAAGTTGTGATAGGTAGCAATGTCTAACTGAAGCTTGCATAAGAGTGACCTCCAGAATAGCCTCTTGACTCTATTTGAACTCTCTCAGCCACGGAGACCTTATTTGTTACACTTCTTTCCCCCTTTTGGTCAGGATGGAATTGTTGATGTCTTGGTGCCAGGGCCAGACTCATCCTTGGGAGTCATCTCCCACGCTGCCTGGGAGACGTTCATCTCTGGATTTCATGTCCCACATACGGGGGAGGGCAATGATTTCACTTACAGAGTTGCCTGTCCTTATTCTTAGTCTCATTATGTCTACCAATCCAAAACTCTGGAAATTAGCTATTGTTTTCTACATCTCAAGTCTTCTCAAAAACACATTTGATTAAGCATTAGCCTATGTATAATCAAATTACAGTTTTGAATAATCTGGTCTCAAAATGAAGTTTATACCAAAACCACATTTTTTGTGTGTGAGTTAAGTTTTTTCTCTCTGCTTTTAATTGACTCTTACTCTTCTCTATTATTATAACTCTGAGACAGGAAAAAAAAGAGGGATTTCCAGCATAAGAGAGGTGTTGTTTGTGAGTAAGCAGCCTATATCCTTGACCTTCCAATTCCAAATGACATTCCAGAGCCTTTGATGCAACAGAAAGTGAGGTCTTTTTAATAGTTTATTTTTCAGTTTGTAGATGTGTAATCACGCAGTAGTCATGTTATGGGTACAGCAGGCAAACAGCTTGTAGTATTTGAATTTATACATGCACCCACAGGCAATCCCAGAGGTCATAAATCTCTATGCCATGTGGAGTTTGTTTATACCCCAATACAAGATAATTGCATTTTGCCGAGACCTGTCCCTCCTCCACAGCTAAGGGAGTTAAGAATTAAAATGCAGCTAAAGCCGCCTCTCCTGAAGGTACCGGGTGCAGCTAAGGGCTTGTGGCCTGTTTGCATGGCCCTGTTAGGAATAATTCTCTTCTCAGCTGTCCTTGCATCAGCTTGGTTTAGAAGATAACATTTTTTCAAACTACGTCTGGTCCAAATGATTGTTTCTTCAGCATAACCAGCACTGAATTGATTCCCAAAAAATGAACTCTGCCAGCCAGTGTTTAGGAGGTATGAAACTACAGTACTTGTTGGTGCTTATCTTTGAAATCAAGTTATTCTTCCTTCTTTCCTTTTCCATTTCCTTTCCTTCCTTCTTCTTTCTCTCCTTCTCTCATTCTCTCTCTCTCCCTCTTTCTTTCTCTCTTTCACTTTCTCCCTTTCTTTTTCTTTCCTCATACTTGACTTCCTCTACTTGTTATTATAAGGAAAGTATTAATTCCCTTTCTACTTATACATTCTAGCATTATCACCTCCTGACATTTCCCTGGGTATGTCCTGTTAAAATTACTGTTACCAAGTCAGGAAATCCCAAAGGGACACACACATGCATTCACACATGTGCACACACACCGTCACACACCTACCAAGATACCCTGTTGAAAGAAGATTAACCCTGAATCTCAGAGCTCTGGGAGCTGCCCTAATTTTGTCATATCGTATTCAGAGATGACAAAAAAAAAAACAAAAAAAACTTGAAGTTAAAAACATCATTTTTCTGTGGGTAGTTTAGAAAGCTATCGTTGGTTCACAGGAACATGATTCTATTTCTTTTTATTTGCATGGCATTTTCACAATGGAATTTCCCAAACCTGTTCCTGGAGGACCTCAGGTGGCACTGGGCATGTTCCTTTGTAGAAGAATGAAGTGTTTGCCTTGGGCAGCCCCATTGTGAGATCAATCGTTCCCTGATGCTGGGTTTATAAACACTGTCTGCAGGTGGACTCTGGGCTTCCTCGCCCAGGAGCAGCCTCATGAGCCTGCACATGCTGCCCAGCCCCTGGCCAGCCTGGGTCCTCGCAGCCCAGAAAACTACCGCATAGATGTGCTTGTGGTCCCTGAGGCAACAGCGGTGAAATCCTGTTTCATCAGAGCCACCCGGGGATGCCCTCCACGGCACAGAGAGAGGTCATTACCAAGCTGCCATAAATGAGGGGCTTGGCTAAAATGGAAAAGCCTACCAGAAGATTCAGAATCTGTCTGAGCAAACTTTCTTCTGGTTTTCTCTCTCCACCCCATTCTTCCCCATTTCAACCTTTTCTTAAAGAAGAGATCAATTTCGGCCCATGTCTTTCCGGGAGCACTTAGTTTCCATCACGAAGGTTCCTCAGACAGGAAAAACATAACCAAGTATAGTTTTGTGCTTTCACATCATACCCAGGTCTTCCAGAAACGGTTGTTTCTTCTAGCTTAGATACTCTACTTGTAATTAAGGCAGGTCTTCTAATTCTTTAGAACTACAGGGCTGTATTTAAAATTTGCTCCTTGTTATTTACTTAAGGATAATTGCAAAGAAAATTGGTCTGACAAACGTGCCAGTGTTTGTTGGAGAGCAGCAATTGCACAATTTTTTTCTGCTTTTACGTCTGTTTAGTTGGTATCAATTTCCAAGATCCAGATGGGTATGACTTATAAGCAGGTGTGCTAGAAGGTTGGAAATCAAAAGAGGTGAGTTCGTATTGGGTGGGCATCGGGGCTCAGTGGCAGAGTTCTTGCCTGCCGTGCTGGAAACCTGGGTTTGATTCCCAGTGCCTGCTCATGAAAAAAAAAAAAAAAAAAAGACGTAGGTTCAAATGCTGCCTTAGCCTTTAACTAGCCATGGTGTCTTGGCCAAACGCTTAATGTCCCCGCATTGGACAATTCCTTTGTCAAAGAAAAGGATTGGTCTAAATGGGCTCTAAGCTGCCTCATTCTGAATTTCATGCTTCATTATCATCTGGGTGCCTCAGGTATAGACTTGGCGTAAACTCAAGCGCATGTTATTGGCTTAGAGAAGGTAAACATTTCTGGGCCTCTGAAATCATGGGCTTAGCCGCGATGTGTGCAGCTTTCTTAGGTACGGCAGAACAAGAGAATCCACAAGCAGAAAGCTATTTTTTACGGGGAGTGTTAAAAGATGACTTATTATTTGGTAAAGAATAATCTGCTGAGGGCAATATGTTGTTTTCATTCCCCCTGTAATTTATGTGTCAACAGGCTGCCTGGAGAAGAAGCCATAAACTATGAGCTTGCAAATGCCAGGGCTGGGTTCTTGTGGGATGGAGTTCAGTCTCTCTTTGGGCAGAGGAGGTCACTAAGCAAGTCCATTTTGGAATCTCACTGATATTTTTTGACCCCACAGCACAGGTTGGTGCTGAGTCTGTGAGAATCCTGATGAGGGTCCAGTCCCTGGGGAGGAAAACCTCTTTGATTTTCTGAAACCAGGAAACAGAGAGAAGGGTCTGCATAAGTCAGATGGAACAAGCCAACAGTTAAGCCAAAGGGTTCTTCGCTTTGGTAAGTGCATATTTACATGGTCCTGGTGCAAAACCCCTGCCTTTCTGCCATGCTGACAATGGAAAACCCAGACACCTTCCTGAATTTGAGTGGTGGGATGATTTCAGCTGTCTGTGAGATTTTGTTAAATGTCCGAGACGAGACGTGCTCCCTCCTGCCACCCAGCTTTTCATGGATCTATTCCAGACTTCTCAGTGCATTTCCAAAGCATTAGGCAAGAGGTTGTGTGGAGTCATGTGACATGAGTTGTTTGTGGCTCCTCTGGATAAACTTTCTATATAAAAATCCCTGTTTATCAAGCTGATGAGTGGAGAGATCATTCACTTTGTCAGAGGACCCTCCCACTTTAGGGAGGAATTTTCGGTAGTTGTAAATAGAAGTCGGAGCCCAGTCTCCCTGCTCTGTCTTACTCCTGTCTTGGCTGGATTGAACCACTTTTTGATCTCCAGGGCAGCAGGGAGGACACCTGAAGGACAGGAAACTGTGTCTTTGATGGCAGCTGCTGCCTGAAAGGCAAGAGTTCTGCTCTGTCCCTAGGAAGTGGGAATAGGGCTAAAGAAAGTCAAGTCCTTTCACAGTGGATTTCCCAGAAGAGAAAGATGGAGGGCACAGGGAGAGAAAAGGCAGCTGCAGCAACAGGTTGGAAGCAGTGTGACTGTGCCACCCTGTCTCCGAGGGGCAGCAGGCAGTGAGGTCACTTGGTGAGGACAGTGGTCACTGAGGGATTTCTAAGGGTCCTCCCATCACAAATACATTGTGATTCTTTATAGCTTGAGAGAAATACTGGATTTGATGTGGGGCGGGTAGAGTCAAGCACAGGCATTTGAGGCTGAAGACTTAGGCACCATTTGAAGATCTATTAGAAAGGAAGAGGGACATTTCTGGAATTAGGATGTTAATTAAAGGTAAACTCAGTTGATTTATTAGACTTCCTTAATGTGCCTCTCCCTCTTTACTTGGATATAAGATAAGGACTTAATCTAACTTATTCTGTTGTATCCCTATCATAGAGAGCTGTGGCTGGTATATAGCACGTCCTAGATAAATATCATTGAATAAATGAATTACTGAAACTAAAGTGGTGGCCATTGCTCCTGCTATTGCATCCAGACTCCATTTCCTATTTTCAAGGCCCTGCCACACTGACCTGTGGCTACTCACCTGATGACAAGGCCTGCTGGTCACCGATGTGTATCCTTTGCCAGTGGGTTGGTGGTTGACCTTCATCACCCCATATTTTTGTTCCCTGCTCATAACCACTTCCAGGGTTCTGCCCATTCTGTTCCACCCACATAGAATGCTTTCCATCTTCAAGTAATGCAAATTCTTCAAGGCCACGCTGAGGTTCACCTCCTCCATGAAACCCCCCTTGACTCCCGGCTCCTTGTTGAACTCATTGTAACACCCAAACTAGTCCTATTTAGTCCTTGCATCCAGCAGTAGTTAGACAGGTGAAGGCTGCATGTCACCTGGGGCCAACCATTTCACCACACTGTACTTAGGTCTCCTCACTTCAATGGGACTAATTTCAGTGTTCATCTAGAGTGTCATTGTGAGGGTTAAGTAAGGTGATTCTCAGAAGCACTTAGGAACCTGCCCCTGTAACAAATGATGAAAAGCATGTGTTGCTGAAGCTCAAGGGATGACTAGGAAATGTGACTCTGTCCTTATTCACAGGGCCAGGCCACCACATCACCTTTGTGGAGTAAGCATCTGTTCTAGCAAATGTGTGTCATCCATATCACCTTCAAAAGATATGTTCACAAGGTCAAATGATGGATAACTATGGTTCAGATTTGTGGATTTCTCAAAAGGTGGAAGAAAGGAGGGAAGACAAGAGGGAAGAGTATTGGTTGAGTTCTGCTTCCTCTAGGGACTGATTTCCCTTTGTCACCAGACGTTCTCAGAAAGGCATTCCATGAAGTCCTATAAAATAAAGGTTCATGCAAATCCCATAGTTTTCACAAATTGTTGGTGGCTTAAAATCTCAGATGGGGTTTGTTATTTTAACATTAGACACAGCGCTCCTATCTCAGTGTTTAGGTATCCTGCAACAGAAGCAGGTTCCCTAGGCTCCCAGGGGGAGGAGCTATAAAGTATAAAGACAGCCTGGATGTTCTCACATGGTTTATTTCTCTCAAAAGGAGCTAAGCGACTGCAGGCTTCAAGCAGAGCAGTGGACCAGGTTTGCTAGGATTTGGAGGAACAGAGACGGATCTGCAAGAGGAAAGAATCACCCAAACTCAGTGAATTGTGTGCTGAAGCACCACCACCCAGCAGTCATAACACGGCCCCACGGCACCAGGGGTGTCTGAGTTCTGGAAAAGCAATTGGACCCTGCAACTTCCCTCTCGAAATGCAGTTCAGGAGAAGAGGAATGAGAGGACATCAAAACATGAGCCTGATCTCCCAGGGATGGGAGGGGTGTTCTTTTCAGGACACTCACTTCTATTCTGCCCAGATTTTATTCTAAAGTCTCTGTTTCTAACTCTGGAATTTCCTTTGTCAACCCTCAAATCCACAGAGGTGAAATAGGCTGAAACTGAAATGGTTCTCCCATATTCTCCTTGTGCTCTGCTTACTAAAGCACTGGGCCTTGATCTCTGGACTTACAAGCTTGACCTGTTTAAAAAAAATTTTTTTGAAATGATTTCACACGTGCAAGAAGGTTGCAAAAAATAATACAAAACCCCTACAGGGAACTCCCACAAACCTTCCAACCACCTCAATACCCAGATTTAACAATTTTAACATTTTGCCACATCTGCTTTATCATTCTATCTGTCTATCTACCTATCTCTATCATCTATCTGTATCATCTATCTCATCTATCAATCATCTATCCATATCCGTCCACCTATATATCTAATCTATCATCTATATTTTTCTATCTCTATCACCTATCAGTCATCTATCTATAGATCTCATCATCACCTATTTCTATATCTATCTGTATCTATCATTTATCTGGCTATATCTATCATCCATCTATCATCTATCCATCTACATTCTATTAATATATCATTTTCTAAACATTTGAAAGTAGAGTTTACATGTGATGCTCCTTGAACACATAATAATTCCATGTACATTTCCTAAGAACAAGGATATTCACTTTCGCAACCACCCTAAGTAAAGTCATCAAGTTCAAGAAATTCAGTTTCAATATAAAGCTGAGAGCCTATATTCCAACATTTTCATATGTTACAATCATGTCCTTTCAAGCTTTTTCTCCTCCATTATTAGATCCAGTCCTAGACTCCACATTGCACTAAATTTGTCATTGTCTCTCTAGTTCTCTTTCTTTCACTGTTTTTTTTTAATTGTAGAAACATAGATACAGCATAAACTTCCCCACCTCAACTATTCCTGAATATATCATTTGGTGGGATTAATCACGAACACTGCGCTACCCTCACCACCATCCAGAAGCCTGTCTCCTCAGAGAGAGCTCTAAACCTACACGCTGGAATCCTTCTTCATAGGAAAATGGAGGAACCAAAAAACTTTGACTTTTAATACAGCTAAACACAGTCAGTCATCAAGTTATTTCTTAAACCAGTACAATGCTACTTCAAAATAAGCTACTGCCTGAGACGACTGCAACCCAAAGTCCTTTCAAATATGACTAGAGAGATAGAGAGCAATTGAGAGACCAAGAAAAATAAAAGAGAAGCATGTTGACTGCAGAATGACTGAGGGGTATTTGTCTGCTTGTTTTGGCTTTAAATGTCCTTTACTGTTTGATGACAGTTAGTGTTCTTTAAGAGCCTGTCTCTGAAAGGCTCAGCAGCCTTCTAAGTAAACTATTTGGCAAATGCTCTGCTGCAGCAAGTAAGAACACGTCTGGGAGGCTGCCATTAGCTCTGCTGGAAGTGTGTGAATAGTGTCTGCTTGGGTCCTCCACTTGAATGTTTCCAAACAATGGGAGGCACATCATCATGATCCGACATGATAAGCCAGAGTTAAAGAATTTCTGAACAGTGGGTGGAACAGTATTCTTGATTTTTAACGTCATCACGATTGAGCCTCGGAGGTGAAGGTGCTGAAAATTGGGCAGGGGACGCTCACTCCTCCAGACTGCCCCATCCCCTCTGGGCTCCCGAGCCCCCGCTCCCTGTGAACCTCAGTCTCCCTGTGAGTCCTGCTGCTGTGGCTGCTGCTGACCCCTGTTTCACGTCTAGGTTCTCTGCATCCATCAAAGGGTTTGCCATGCCCAGCTCAGCCAGACTTAGCCAAGTATTCGACAGCAGAAATGTACCTTAATGGCCAACATCTTTTCTTTTCCTTAGCTTGGATAAGATTTCACAGGAAGTGACTGTTTGGATGATGGCATACAGGAGGAGGGTATGACAGTACCTATCTACTTATCAGTAGTACCAGTGAACATAAATATTTTCCTCCTCCTTGCGTATAGCCATAAACAAACTTGATATTTGTTTATTAACAATGTAGCATTTTAAAACAGATAAATGATTTCTGAGTATTAAACCTATCTAACTAGATGAATTATATTAATACATTATAATTCTTGAAAGTTGCAATCGACTTCAAAAGTGAAACTCCTGACTGTCCAACTGAAATTTGTTGTCTTTCTGCGCATTAAAAAAATCACCTATAGTAATAGTGAAAGTTTTGACCCACTATTAGTGAAAGCCTCACTTGCAATAATTAGAACTTCATAAATTATAGATGCCACGGAGGCCCATAAAAGAAATATTGTCCTAAATGTCTGATGAATGTTTAAAATAAAAAATAATTGGCAAATAATGATAAACTACAGAGTTGTGGTAGATAAAAGTGTAAAGCTACTGAATGGCTTAAAGATATTTTAAATTAGATGTAAAACGGCAATTTAAACAATTTTATTACTTTTAAAAATCAGGAAGACTTTTACTGAAATACATTGAAAATTACCAATATATTCTTTGTGTTCTATAGACGTTTAAAAAATTCTATTTAGGATTACTTACCTTAGCAGCTGGGGTTAAAAAGATAAGATAGTTCTCAAAATTAAAAGGAAAAATTTTGTACAGAATACTGTTATCATTCTTCCCCTTAGAACAATAAGACCTAACTCTTACTATGCTTAGGTGAGATATTGGGTATATTTTAGCGTATAAGGGATGGGTTGGTGATTATTTTATATTGGGCAGCAAAACTAAGCCTAAGAAATATTTAACTGATGATTTCTACCTGTAGTCAAACGTCATCTTCAACTTTGTAGCCTTCCTCTTCTGACTGGGTTTTAGATGGAATGGCTGCTGTGCATTGAACGGCCATCCCCTGCTTCTGAGTTAATGTCATTAAGATGACAGACAGTCTTTATGGGACTCCTCTGAAGGCTGGATCTGGGGAGATGGGAGGATGGGCAGAGCTGCTGAGGGGCTGGCATGATCGGTGCTGCACCCATTCTCTTAAATTGAGGCGGCGCCTCAGTGTTGCCTGTCAATCTGTCCCCAGGACAGGTGAAGTAGGAGACCCATTGCTGAATCAGGATTGATACAAGCTCATCTCACCTGAGCGCAGCACGTCCTCATGCCAGCACATCTCACCTGGGGGAGATAAAATTATAGGGTCTTATGATGGAGTTATGGGATGCAGTGTTCTTCAAATAGGCCTTCCCTGTTTTTGCGCAAACCCATTTTGTGGACAAGGGAGAACTGCGTTAGACTGACTGTCCCTCATTCCAGCTGTGTCTGTGTGTCCTTTCTACCATGGAGCAGACTTTAGCATCCATCAGATAATTATTAAAATACCTATGAAGATTCAAGTCAAGCTTGACGGAAGGAGAGGTCAATAAATCCGCTTCCCCTAAAGCAGCTGTTATGTTGGCAAAATGGTCAAAACAATAATTTCAGAACTCTGGAGATGGCCCAATTCTTCTGCTCTGTCTGTGGGGTTGTTCCCCACGTGAGTGGGCTCTCTGAACTGAGGTTAGAGTGGTGGCCTTTCTCGGTAGCACACAGTTTGGAAAGGTGGCTGTTCTACTCGCCGGCATTGTAGTCACATTTGGGGCGAGCAACAGACTAGAATTCCTGGAGGTAGTCTCCACATACCTGGGTTCACAAGGGCATCCACAGAGGTTCACGTCGCACAGGAGAAGTGGCCTGAGGTAAGAATCTACAGTTACATGGGCAACATTGAATGGCCTGGCTGGTCATTCAGGAACCTGGAAAGAGCAATATTGGAAGCCTGAGAACACAGAGGTCTGGAAAGGTGCATGTAGGCAGACCCATGGAGTGTACACAGTGTGCAAACATCTTTGCATTGCTAATTCCCACCAGAAGCGCCCGCTGTGAAAGAGGCCCTGGGCAGCCAGGAATAAGCAGCAGCACTGTCACCTGTGCTGGAAAGCCTCTCCTGGCTGGTACAACGGGTTCGTGAATGGTTTAGACATAGCGGCAGAGGTGTGGACGTGTGGTTGTACATCTGCCCAGCAGCATGGCCTCCCACTAACCAATGGTTATCGAGCTACTGCCACACGTATCATCCACCCTGCCAGCACCAGAGACCAGTGTTGAGCCTCCAGCATGGCTCCATTCTTGGACCCTATGTTAGTCAGTGTTCTCTAAGGAAACAGAACCAACAGGAGATATCTGTACATATGAGATTTTATAAAAGAATCTCATGCAACTGTGGGGGTGCATGAGTCCCAATTTCATAGGGCAGGCTGCAAGCTGGCAGCTGTGACGAAGGTTTTCAACCTGAATTCCCCAGGAGAGGCTGGCTGGTTGAAGTAGAGAAGAAAATACTCTTCTGACTGCTGAAATCATCACTCTGCTTTTAAAGCCTTCTGCTGATTTTATTAAATGACTCTCATTGCTGAAGACACTCTCCTCAGTTTATTGTAGATGCAATCAGCCATAGAGGCAATCAACTAATTGATTATGGAAGTCCATGAAATGTCCTCAAAGCAATGGTTAGGAACAACTGGATACCTTACCTGGCCAAGTTGATGCATAAACCTATCTATCACAGACCACCCTTGACAGCTTGGCAAGTATACATTAAGCCATTCGTAATTCTTAAATACAAAAAAAAAAAGAAAAAAAACCAGACTTTTTTTTTTGACTAACAACGCTCAGCTGTCCTGGGTGCAACCGGAAATACCCTAAATCTCTCCAGAATAGGGTGCAAGTCCTTGGCCAATATTCATTCTTAAACTTGATATCCTATAAATTAAATATTTCGACATATACAATGCAACTTATATGATAAGGGGAAAGGATAGAGAAGAAACAAAGACATAGGTTTTATGTACAATACAAACATACTCATAACAGAACAAGAAAGAAATGTTCATACAATCATAGTCATTATTTCTGTAACTGGTTGTGCTGGTTTGAAAGGATGCATGTCCCCTAGAAAAGCCATGTTTTAATCTAAATCCTATTTCATAAATGCAGAATAATCCCTATTCAATACTGTATGTTTGAATCTGTAATTGGATCATCTCCCTGGAGATTAACCTAATCAAGAGTGGTTGTTAAATTGGATTGGGGGAAATATATCTCCACCCTCTTGGATGGGTCTTGATTAGTTTCTGGAATCCTATAAAAGAGGGAACATTTTGGAGAATGAAAGAGATTCAGAGAGCAGAGCAGAACAACATAGCCACGAGAAGCAGAGTCCACCAGTCAGTGACCTTTGGAGATGAAGAAGGAAAATACCTCTGGGGAACTTAATGAAACAGGAAGCCAGTAGGTGAAGCTAGCAGGTGATGCCGTGTTCACCATGTGCCCTTCCAGATGAGAGAGGACCCTGACTGTGCTCACCATGTGCCTTTCCAGATGAGAGAGAAACTCTGACTGTGTTTGCCATGTGCCTTCTAACTTGAGAGAGAAACCCTGAACTTCATTGGCCTTCTTGAACCAAGGTCTCTTTCCCTGGATGCCTTAGATTGGACGTTTCTATTGACTTGTTTTTATTGGGACATTTTCTCGGCCTTAGAACTGTAAAGTAGCAACCTACTAAATTCCCCTTTTTAAAAGCCATTCCATTTCTGGTATATTACATTCTGGCAGCTAACAAACAAGGACACTGGTCATGTGCTCATAATTCCTATTTATCCCTACTTTCTTCCACTACCTACTCCATGTTACTTTTACCCTCAGCAATCGTCTCAGCTGGCCATGGTTTTTGCCTGGTGGCGTGACCCAAACCTTTATTCCTGAAGTTTCTGGGCCACTGGTAGTCCTATCTGGATTGAGTTACTGCAGTTTTCCATTGTCTTTAATCACAGTGCATGGTAGTATTAGGAGACACGATAGGGGATCTCCTGTATTCCAGGAAAATGCTTCTTTACCTCCATTTTGTAATTGCAGTCCTATTTCCTTTTCATAGCCAGGATCAGTCACCCCGGTCAGTACAGTGATCCCCTTCCTTACCTGCTGATTCAGAGGCATGAGAAACCCAAAGTGGCCAGGTGGCAGTCTTAACTTCCAATTCGATGGAATTAGTGTGAATCTCCTGATAGGAGCATTCCATCTTTTGGAACTAAGATCTGTAGACCAGAAGAGCTTAAGGTTGCAAAGACGGGAAGCAGCAACTTTTCTAGTGGCTAACTAGGGGTGACCATGAGTAATGCCACTCTCATTTTCCACCCCCTTGATTCCTGAACCTGTGAATTCTGGGTATGAGGAATCAGCACCAGAGAGTGAATGTTGATTCAAGGCATAAACAGACTTCTGAAGTACATTGTCCCAGCCCTGCAAGGTGTCCCCACCTAGTTGGTGCCATAATTGAGTCTTTAAAAGGCCATTCCACCATTCTAACAATCCAGCTAATTCAGGATTATAGGGAACATGGTAATACTGGAGAATTCCATGAGTTTGTGTCCATTCCTGCCCTTCATTTGCTGTGAAGTGGGTTCCTTCATCAGAAGCAATGCTGTGTGGGATACCACGATGGCATTCTGTAAGTCCATGGATGGTAGTATTGGCAGAAGGAGAGGCAAACCCATATCTACAGTATGTGTCTATTCCGGTTAGAACAAATCCCTGCCACTTCCGTGATGGAAGTGGTCCAATGTATTCAACCTGCCACCAGGTAGCGAGCTGATCACCTTGGAGAATGATGCTGTATCAGGGACTGGATGTGGGTCTCTGCTTCTGGCAGATTAGGCACTCAGCAATAGCTATAGCCAGGTTGGCCTTGGTGAGTGGAAGTCCATGTTGCTGAGCTATGTATAACCTCCATCCCCACCATCATGACCGCTTTGTTCATGAGTCCATTGGGCAATGACAAGTGTGGCTGCAGAAAGAGGCTGACTGGTAGCCACAGAACAGATAATCTCATCCACTTGATTATTAAAACCTTCCTCTGCTGAAGTTACCCTCTGTTGAGCATTCATATGGGACACAGATATCTTCATTCTTTTTGCCCACCCAGAATGATCTATCCACATACCTCTTTTCTAGACCTATTCTCCAGACCTCTTTGTCACCAATTTTCCAATATTGCTCCTTTCAAGTCCTTAGCAAACCATTAGCTACAGCCCTTGAGTCAGTATACAAACACACCAACCAGTTCTTCCAAGAAAAGTGAACAACCAGGTGCACTGCTCAAAATTCTGCCCACTGGGAGGAGTTCTCCTCACCACTGTCCTTCAGGGACATCCCAGAAAGGGGCTGCAATGCTGCAGCTGTTCATTTTCAGCTGCGTATTGTAGCTGAATACGTTCATGGTACCTGCGTATTGTACAGAACCACCTGTAAACCAGGCTCGAGCTTTCTCTTCCTCAGTCAACTGATTGTAAGGAATTCTCCAAGAGGCTATAGCTTTGGGCTGGGAAATAGAAGGTAATGTGGCAGGAGTTGGAATCATAGGCATTTGGGCCACTTCCTCATGTAGCTTATTTATGCCTTCAGGATCTACTTAAGCCCTATCTTATAAATACTGTTTCCATTTTATGATGGAGTGCTGCTGTGCATACCCAACTTTTTGGCTTGGCAGATCAGGCAACACCCAGTTCATGATAGGCAACTCAGGTCTCATGGTAACTTGGTGGCCCATGGTTAAGTATCTACTAAGTTCAGTCTCTACTAACGTCCAGTAACAGGTCAAAAGCTGACTTCTCGAAAGGAGAGTAGACACCTGCAGAGGAAGATAGGCTTTATTCCAACATCCCAAGAGCCTGCATTGTGATTCACCTGCCAAAGGCTCCAGACAGCATCTCTATTTGCCACTGACATTTACACCAGCATTGGATCTGGAGAATCATATGATGCAGGTCCAGCAGCCTGGACCTGTCACACAGCCTCCTCTTTTTAGATGCTTTTCTGGTCATTTGGTAAATGAGCTGTGTGATGGGTTGACTCTGTGGTGGACCCCAGAAAAGACATGTCCTTTAATCCTCATTCAATATTGCTGGGTGGGAGCATTTTGATTATTCTCATGGAGATGTGACCATCCAATTGTGGATGGTAATTTTGATTAGATGATTTCCATGGAGGTGTGTCTTCACCCACTGAAGATGGAGTTGCTTACTGGAATCCTTTGAAAGAGGAACATTTTAGAGAGTCCCTTTTTGTAAAGCCAAGAGAAAGCTAGCAGACACTGCTATGTTCACCATGTGCCCTTCCAGCTGAGAGAGAAACGTTGAAGGTCATCAGCTTTCTTGAATCATATTATCTTTCCCTGGATGCCTTAAATTGGACATTTCTATGGACTTGTTGTAATTGGGACATTTTCTTGGCCTTAGAACTGTAAACTAGTAACTTATTAAATTCTCCTTTTTAAAAGCCATTCTGTTTCTGGTGTATTGCATTCTGGCAGCTAGCAAACTAGAACAGGCTGGAATAGTACAGCCAAGTGAGGAATATGCTGTCTCCAAATCTGAAGAGGTCAGCTAGGCATTGTGCCTCTCTTTTGGTTGTAAGAGGGAGCAGATGCAACAACTTATCCTTTACCTTAGAAGGGATATCTTGACATCCCCCACACCACTGAACACCTAGAAATTTCACTGTGGCAGAAGGACCCTGCATTTTTATTGGATTTATCTCCCATCCTCTGACATGAAAAGTCTACTGAACAAGTTCTTGTTCAATAGGTCCAATCAACATGATTTCATCAATATAATGGATCTGTGTGTAATGTCTTGTAGGAGGGGGAAATGATCAGGGTCCTTGTGGATAAGATTATTACATAAGGCTGGAGTGTTGATATACCTCTGTAGCAGGACAGTGAAGGTATACTAATGGCCTTGCCAGCTGAAAGCAAACTGTTTTTGGTGGTCCTTCCTAAAAACAGTTGAAAATAAAGCATTTGTCAGATAAATAGCTGCATACCAGGTACCAGGGGATATGTTGATTTGCTCAAGCAATAATACCACATCTGGAACAACAGCTGCAATTGGAATTATCACTTAGTTAAGTTTACAATAATCCACAGTCACCCTCCAAAACCCATTTGTTTTCTGCAAATAGGAGAGTTGAATGGAGATGTAGTGGGAATCACTACCCTGCATCCCTCAAGTCCTTGATGATGGCACTAAACTCTGAAATTCTTCCAGGAATCCAGCATTGCTTTTGATTTATTATTTTACTAGATAGAGCAAGTTTTAGCAGCTTCCACTTGGCTTCTCCTACCAAAATAGACCTCACTCCACCAGTCAGGGAACCAATGTAGGGATTCGGCCAGTTACTGAGTATGTCTATTTGGATTATGCATTAACATGGTGAAACTGGATTAAACTCTTTAAACAGAGGAGTGAGGGCTTTTTCCCCAGGGGAGGTGGTTACAGGTTTAGCAGGCACTGAAGGGTTAACCTCCTCTGGTGGAGGTTTGATGTCTATTCTGTTTATGCATTCCAGAACTGAGGAAATAACCAAAAAATTGGCCTGGGGACACACTGTACCCACTGTGAGATGAATCTGAGCTAAAACTCCATCAATCTCCTGACCTCCATAAAACCCAAAATTGATAACACTCTGACAAGTGTCTAATAATCCCTGAAATGTCTTTTCATTTCCTTTGCCACCATGCATAGGTCATAGGTCCCCTGGGGAAGGCTAGGAGAAAGAGCAACAGTGGAAATTGTTGGCCATGTATTAGAGTCCTTCTCCAAGTGGATCTGACATTCCTTGCATTCAAGGGGCTCTGGATGTCTAAACTGTCTCAAGTCTAAGAATTGAGTAGGGAGCTGTGATTCTTTTTATTTTTGTAATTCAAGTTAGACTTTGGCTTACTTGACCTAAAATTCTTCTGCTTATACAGATCAAGTAGGAATTTAGTAGACTGCCCATCTATTTTACTTCTAGGTACCCCATTATCTACTAACCAACACCATAGGTATCTATTAGTCAGATTACTTTGATTGCTGCTTTGAGCCTGCTATCCATTATGGTAGCCACATCCACCTTGTCTTTGGCAATTCAGTGCTGCCATTTGGCTTCTGCCAACTCGGGATCCAATTATTCCCATTGTTTTAAAGAATTCCAGCTCAGCGACAGCAGTTCCCAAAGTAATATTTGACCTACAGAGAAGGGTGACTACTGAGCTCTTCAGAGATGATGGAGTTAATCTCACAAATTTATTCCTCACAGTCGTGATAAAAGGTATGTCCTCTGGACAATCCTGATTGTGTGAACAGGCCTGCCATGATAAATCCACTTTAACGTTCCCATCTCTCTAAGTCTTTGGATCCCCTCCTCTACATTATATCAGAGCAGTTCTGGCATTTCAACCTCAGGTAATGTTGGGCACCTTTTGATCCATATTTTGGCCAACCATCCAAACAAACTGTCAAAGCCATTGAATCCAGAATCTCTGTTTAGTGGACCGATATCAATAAATTTAGTCTGATACAATTTTATATTCCTTCCACCATTTTCCCATACCCTTAATATCCATTCTCATACACATTTCCCTGATTTCTGTCTATATAAATTATAAAACCCATGTAGTTCTTCTGGAGTGTAGCATACTTCCTTATGGGTCATACTTTATGGGTACCTCACATTATAGGGGCTGTTGGGATTTTTATCTAATTATAATTCTGGAAGGAAAGAGAGGTAGTGGAGGTGGGTCATGAAAAGAATCAGAAGTGTCTTTAAACCAATGACCTCAGGGCATTCCATTGCAGTTTCACCAGGTGAAAACTGGATTAAACTCTTTAAACAGAGGAGTGAGGGCTTTTTCCCCAGGGGAGGTGGTTACAGGTTTAGCAGGCACTGAGGGATTAACCTCCTCTGGTAGAGGTTGGACAGCAGACTCCTCAGGGAGGACTGACGACAGGGAAGCTGTTTCTTCAAGGCAGGTTAGAGGTTGGGTAGCTGTTTCCTCAGGGCAGGCTGCAGGCTGCAGGCTGCCCTGTTTACTCAGGGCAGATCATTACAGGTTTACATAGCAAAGACTCAGCAGAATCTAGGATTTCAATGTCCCCACTGCCATCATTGTCAACTCAAATGTCCCATCCCAATTTTCAGGCTCCCACTCCTTTCCAATCAATGCCCTCACTTTAACAGCAGACATACTGCAAGTTTTAGAATTAACTTACTTTGTAAATATGTACCTAAATATGCAATGAAACTCTGGATCTGGTTTCCATAGATCACAAGTATGCAGTCACAGGAAATAAGATTTTTTTCGGGGCATACATAGAAATTTTTACATCTTTCAAACAGCACTTAAGTTGCAAAATTAAGGCTTTAGCTCATCCTTTTGTTTTATAACTGTTTCTAGCATATTTAGGAACAGCAAGCCAGCAACATTATACCTTTTAACTCCACAATACTGTTAAGATCTCAAAAACACCCTCACCCAGAGCCCTACCTCATAGAAGCATATGAGTAGCAGAATCAAATGTTGATATTTTGCATATCTCTATAACCAACTCACACTGTCAATGCCATCCTGATTATTGAAAATAGAGTCATTAGTGCTTTTGAATCTAATCAGAGTAGAAAACCAATTTCAAAGACCCTTTTTAAAAAAAAGTTTTAAATTGTGAAATATAAATATAAAAAAGCAATAAATTTCCAAATACATTTTAACAAGTAGTTATAGAACATTTTT
Source organism: Tamandua tetradactyla (assembly GCF_023851605.1). NCBI lineage: Eukaryota > Metazoa > Chordata > Mammalia > Pilosa > Myrmecophagidae > Tamandua > Tamandua tetradactyla. Next base: position 2,520,255 of record NC_135351.1, on the reverse strand, counting down.
TTTAAATTTAGTATGAGTTACAGTTTTACGATTTTTCATTTTCAAATGCCCGTTTTTAAGATTTTGTTTGTCAAGAACCAAAGCACTATTAGTCAGGGTTCTCTAGGGAAACAGAACCAACAGGAGATGTCTGTACAGATGAGATTTTATAAAAGTGTCTCATGCAACTGAGGGGATGGTTAAGTCCAAATTCCATAGGACAGGCTGCATGCTGACAACTCTGATGAAGGTTTTCTATGAATTCCCCAGAAGAGGCTGGGGTGCTGAAATAGAGATGAAAATTCTCTTGTCTGACTGCTGAAGTCATCACATCTTTACAGCCCTTCACTGATTGGATTGAATGTCTCTCAATGCTGAAGACACCCTCCTTATTTTATTGGTGATGTTAGCAGCTATAGGTGCAATCAACTTACTGATGATTTAAGTCCATGAAATGTCCTCAAAGTAATGGTTAGGCCGGTGCTTGCTGACAAGAAACCTGGGCACCATTATCTGGCCAATTTGACAAACAGACCTATCCATCACAGACTCCTTCCACACAGGAAGGGGTATAGATTCTTCTTGACTAGAAGGAGCGTGAATTCCATGGATGGGCAGGAGACTTGGCTAACACCATTATCCAAGGATTAAAAGGTTGTTTGATCTACGAATACAGGATCTGGCATAATACTGACATAAATCAATGGACCCAATTTATAGCCAATATAATGTAGCTATATCCCACCAATCCCACCACCTCTTATATCACCCAGAAGCTTCCAGATCCTATCACTAACTTCACTTAGAAGACACCAGCCCAATAGATTCAAGGACTAATCTTTTGAAGGCACAATTTAGGTACCATCCTGGAGATGATATCCTGCATGAAAGAAGACTTATCTCCAGAACATGCTAATCAGCGTAATTAGCATATATGGGCCTGGGAACTAAGAAATGAAAGTAGGTTTCACTCCATTTACCGTCACTCCTAGTGACCTCCTGGAGTCGTGCTTTCCGCCCCCACATTAGGCTCCATGGATCTAGCATTCCTGGTTGCTCCCACAAAAGACACCACAATAGGAACACGACAGCTATAGCTGCCACTTGGTCACTCTGCCTCCTTGGGTCACGAGACTAACAGGCATGGGAAGGAGTCTTCATGCTGACAGTGTAGTCTGTTCTCATCAATGGGAGGAGTATATTCTCATCCATATTCAATGGAATGTGCAGGAAAGAGTGCCTTCAATACAGAACAGATCCACTGAGCTTTTGGTGCTCCCTTGCCCAATTGTGATGATAAATGGGCAAACTCAGGAGCCACAGCTTAAAGCTCAGGACTTCCAGGAGTGAAGGTCTAGACCACCACCAGGCAGACTACCTACCATACCAGGTAGGCTGCCAAGCATCTGTGCTTTGCTACACTAACCTTCCTCTTGTAAGTTTCCCCAAGAAAAATGACCATCCCAGATGCTGGAGAAACTTTTCCTAGGAAGGCTGAGCTCACTAGTGTAATCAAATGGATGCAGGTGATAAAAGGGCAGACTGTAGTGGATACCGTGGGGTGTCACCTTGGGTCTCCCTTTAGTTGCATGAGTGTTGGCTGCAGAGATCTCATGCTGAGTACTTCTCTGTAACTTGTCTTCCACTGAAGGGAACTTCCTTGTCTTCCATGATGCAGGCCACATTCAATGATTTTTTGACTTGGAATAACTCTGAGGCTTCCCCTGTACTTTGCATTCTCCATAGATCTGCCAAAGCCTCTGCTGCAGCTTCCTCACACTTCAATTCCCCTTCTGCCTGCCACTCTGTCTCCCAGGTGTTGTTCCTGAGAGCCCTCTGTATTAGTGTTCTGCAGAGAAACAGAACTGACAGGACACACACACACAATTGTTAAGAGATCTGTTATAGAAATTGGCTCATGCAACTGTGGGGATTGATAAGTACAAATTCTGTAGGGCAGGCTGCAAGTTGGAAACTCAGTGCTAACATTGTAATCCCCAGGAGAAAGTGGCTGGCTGTAGGACAGAGAGAGATTCTTCATTCTGTCTGTTGAAACCATCAGTTCTCCCACTAAGGTCTTCAAATGATTGCATGAGACTTTTCTCATTGCTTAGGGCAGTCTCCTTTGTTGATTGTAGATGTAATCAGCCATAGATGCAATCAACTGGCCAATGTTTTAAATCCACAAAATACCCCCTCAGTAACAATCAGGCCAGTGCAGAGCATGCATATTTTTCAAACAATTACAAAAGTAATCACCTAATTCTAATCTTTTAAAATACCATGAAGGAAAAGGAGTGTTATGCAGTATATCTGATCAATGGAGAGATTGTATTATAATTGAGCTATTCTGGACTCAACGCTCAAAAAATACATCCCTGAGGAAGAGAAATTTAAACTGAGACTGGAGGAATGAATGTGTGCAAAGGCCCTGAGGCAGACTTGGAGCTTGGTATGTTAACAGCTGGGTGTTTCCCTTAATCTCTCTAAGTCTCATTCTCCTTTTCTGTAAAGAGGTTATAATGACAGTTAACTCATGATGTTGTGAGGATCAAATATAAAAGCATTTTTCTGAACCATAAGGAGGTCCTATATGAAATGATAAACATGTTCCTAATTATGTCTTACTGGCACCCTGTAATTAGGAAATAAAGCATGGGAAAATCAAGTCATGCAGTGAAAATATGCTGAATTGGCCTCTGAATTCACTTCTGCTTTTTCTCTCATCAAGGCACTTATGAAATAATCTAGCAGCAGCCTGGGTCATTTTCAGACTTTTTCAGGCATTAGCATGGAATCATCTGTTTTCAGGATCAGAAATATAGAGAGGAGAAAGAGAAACTCTGGCAAGTGGCAGCAGCTACAATGGGACAGGCTTCAGCTTGATAGCAGTAATTCTGGGATGACTGAAAGTCCTAATTCACGGCACTCATCTGTCAGGGCCAGTGGCCTCCTGGCACCTATGCACACACAGAAGGAAGAAACAGCTGGAGGTTTTGGCCTACAAGCACTATCTTTCTATTCCATAAAATTAAAATAAAAATAAAATAAAATAATAAATAAAATAAAATGAAAAATAAAATAAAATAAATAAAATAAAATAAAATAAAATAAAATATAAAATAAAATAAAATAAAATAAATAAAATAAAATAATAAAATAAATAAAATAAAATAAATAATAAAACAAAATAAAATAAAATATATATGTAAAACCTGCCCACCAAAGAGCCCAGGACAAGTCATTATGTGATATTGTCAAAGGGGACAATATCACGTAAAGGAACGTGAAGGGTTCCAACTGCCCAGTTGAATTAGTTTCCCGGTTGCTAAAGCAAGTGCGTTACAATGGGTTGGCTGCTAGTAACGCTTGATCCTTCGCTTTTCTGTCACATGATGGTGTCCTTTCCTCTCTCTTCTGGGTTCTGTGGATGTCCAGCTTCTTGTCTTCCTGTGGTTTTCTCTCTCTTTTGCTGTCTGAATTTCATTCTGCTTATAAAGGACTCTGGGAATCTAGACTGAAATTCACCCTGATTCCATTTACTACATCCTAACTAAGAAGAACATCTTCAAAAGGTCCTGTTGATCACACACTCACACCCCAGGAATGGATGAAGATTAAAAATGTGTTTTTCTGGAGTTCATGATTCAACCTACCACACCAGTCATGACTGGGTAGATGTGGGAGAGAGGGGAGCTGAGTTCCACCTGCAGTCCCAGAAAGGCCCCCAAGAGAGGTGCCAAATCAGACCCAAAGACTCTTAAAGCCAATAGGGGGTCTTCAGATTCCCCTTCCTTGCTTTTCTGAGAAGGAAACGAGGCCCAGAGGGGGAGGGCAGGGCCAGGGTTGTTCAGCCAGGTGGTGACAGGGCCATAGCCCAGCTCATGAGATTCCCCACACGAACATGGGTTCTACCCCTGGGATCTTGGCTGTGCCTAATCTTGAGTGAAATGAGGACTTTACCAAGAAAGGAAGGTGGCTAACCCACTTGAATGTCTGAATGGGCAATGCTATCTCAATGACCCTTCCCTACAAAGGTGGGAAAAGTGGAGGTGAGAGCAGAGACCTTCTACCTCAAGCCTCTGCCACAGCCTGGGGGCTGCTGATATTTGGGGTAGGATGACTCTCTGCTGTGGGGGCTGTCCTGTGCCTGGCGGATGTTAGGCAACATCCTTGGCCTCCACCCTCTAAGCCTAGTAGCACCTCTCCATGCAACAAACAAAAATGTCTCCAGTGGAATCACCCCTGACTGAGAACCATGGCTCTAGAGCAAATGGAGTCTCCTTTACAAGCCCCAGGCCAGTGAGTGGCAATCCTGGGGTCTGAACCAAAGTCGTAGGATCCCTGGATCTTAACCTCTCTTGCTGAGGGTGCTGTCACCTTCAGAAGTTGTGCAAAGGGGCAGAAGAATCTGATGGGGGCACTTTGTCAAGAGACCAAGCTGTACACAGTAAATTATGTGAGCTGACCCGGGGAAGTCAAAACTGGACAGATGTGTGCCTCTGTGAGCCCTGTGTGGATTCAGATAATTGCAGGAGAGAGGGCATGGCCATGCTGGGCCAAACACGACTTGTTCACGTGTCCATTTATTCATCTCTTTGTCCCTCTGCCCATCTCTCTCCCCTTCCCCCTTCTCCCTCTGTCTTACACCTTCCCTTTCCCTCCTCTCCCACCTTCCCTCTCTCTCTTCCTTCCCCTCCCTCTCTTGTCTCTCTCCTGCTCCTCTTCCCCCAGCCCCTCTTTCTTTCACTTCTCCCTTGAACTCTTCTTCCTCCTTTCCTTCTCTCTCTTCCACTTTTCCTCCCTCCTTCCCTCTCCTATTTCCCTTTCCCTTTCTCTTTTTACCCTCCCTTCCTTCCTCTCTCTCTCTCTCTCTCCCTTCTTCCCTTCCATCCACTCCTCTTCCTCCTACCTCTCTCACTCTCCTTTCCATCCTTTTTCTCCCTCTTTTCTCCTTCTTCCTTCCTCTCATCTCCCTCCTCCCTCCTTGGACATCAGAGTCCAGACAAAGAGCATAACAAAAGAGAGATAAGCAGACACTATACCTCCTTCTCTGAGTGTCCCTTACCATTTACAGAGAATTCTTACCAAAATCCCAGGCCTGAATCTGATCAAGCTTCCAAATATGACTACCAATTTACAGCAAAGACAAGAAGCAAAAGGACACAGAGTACGCCATCAATAAAATCCAGTTTCTTCAACGAAATCCAAGGGGTAGAAAAGAGATATGGGGCAAAAAACAATAGATAAGAGATGGGACACATTAACTGGTCACAGGGTGTGGACATTGTGTGGACCCTAATTCCAACAAATGCATTTTAAAAATTCATGGGACAGTCAGGGATACTTGACCATGGATAAGATATGTGCTGACATTAAAGAAAAATTAAGTATTTTTGTATGGTGACTGCATTGTGCTTATTTTTAAAAATGTAACCCAAGCCTTTGGGTGGCATATTTAAAATGTTACAGATGAAATAATATGCTTCCTGGGATTTGTTTCAAAACAATACAGGAATGTGAAAGTAAGTGGACCCAGGGTTTTAGAAAGATAGGCACATGATAATTTATTCTATTATTCTCCTTATTTTGATTTATAATTGAAACTTTCATAATAGAAAAAGAAAGAGGCAGGGCTGCCGGGTGCATCAGCATAGGGAGACAGATTATTTACCCATCCTCTTGGTTGCATGCTGTATCTGTCCACTGACTCTGCAGCCAGCCTGGAGCATTCCTGGGGTGCAGCGGGAAGTGGGAAGGGAGAGGGACCAGCAAGCCTCCCTTCTGGAAAACCCTGCTCCTGCTTCAGTGGACAGATGGACCAAATGTCCAGGGTGGAGTGGTCAGAGAGGGGTGTGCACTGAGGAGACCCAGCTTCTGTTTGGTTGGCAGCCAGCTCAGCAAGGAGAGAAAATGGAGAGCCATGCTTGGTCAAATTATCTATGTCCAGCAGAGTTGAAACCATGAGCCCCACTGGACGGTCCTGACTTGCCTCTGCTGCTCCTGCCTGTGCACTTTTACATGGCGTGAGACCACATCACCCTGAGAACTGCAGAGGCTGGGTTGACGGTGAGGAGACAGAAGATACCTGGATGGAGCTGAGCAGACTCCAGCGTGGGGCAAACCCCAACTCAGACACTCAACAACTGTGTGGCCTTGGGCATGTGATTCAAACACTCTGAGGTCAAGAATGCCCCCTGGAAAAATGGAACTAGCAACACCCACCCACATGAAGTCAGTGTTCCTCACTCGTTTATTCAGCTTGCATTTTTGGAGCACCTTTGGTGAACCATAGCTGGTCAAGGCACTGGGAATACGGCCGTGAACAAATGTAAAAATCTCTGCCTTCCTAGAACTGAAGGTTCAAAGAAGATAAATTAGTGAGTAAAACACAGTGTGCTGTGGAGTGGAAGTTCTGAGAAGAAAAAATAAAACCGCAAGTACAAAACTGATGTGGGGTGCACTGGAGGGGGTGTTGGATAGAAAATTTAGATACGGGAGTTGGAGAAGTTGACTTCCAAGTAAAGACCTTGAAGGGAAAGAGAGAAACTTGCAAATGAGGCAAAAGAATCAGGCAAAGGAAACTGTGACGGCCAAGGTTCAGAGGTCCAGTGGGGGTGGTGGTGGAAAGCAGGTATATTGGGGGGACAGCGGGAGGCCAATAGGCTGAAAAGGGGGAGCAAAAGAGAGTGGTAGGGTGAGAGGTCAAATAGGAGGAAGGGACTAGAGAAGATAATTATATTCGATGCCCAACAGATGCCAGATGCTGAAGAAATACCAGGCACACAGTTGGTATTCAAGAAATCACCCTGTCCCCATAGGTGCTCAAGAGAATTTCAGGCACATAATGGGCACTCAAGAGAACACTATACTGTACAGGTGCTGAAGAGAATGCCAGACACAGTAAGTATTCAAGAAGTCACCTGGCACATGGTAGGTGTTCACATGAATGCCAAATAAACTATGCGAGCAAGAAAATACAAAACACACTGTAGGAGCTTGAGAAAAGGTGGCCGCTACTGTTTTTAAAAGGAGTGAACTATAGGGAAACAAATGTGGAAGTGGAAAAAATTGAAGAATGAGTTCTTTTCCTCAAGTTGGCAACTGGGCAGTGCTTTGCCCAGTTCCACAGGGCCCTAGGAAGCATGCGTGCTTATTGTTGTAGGCATGAGGACCCCTTTCTCTAACTGCTCAGGAGAAAGAGGCAAGGGGTGATGTAGGCAGCAGGATCCAGTACTTTTACACCATCTGGGATCATGTGATCTGACGTTGGTCCAAACCAGAGTCCGGCAAAGTAGAGGTGAAGTGTCAGACATTGGCCTCCTGGCCTTTCCAGCTGGTGGGTGGAATATCCTTGTTTCTTCATTATTGGGCCTACTTGTGTGTTGATTCCATTAGATTGGAGCATGCCTGGTGTAACTCAGCTTCCCAATGGCTTAGTCCTCATTTGGTGCATGGGAAAGCTGCTTAGATGCTTCAGTTAGAAGTTTTTGAGCCATTGTTGTGGCAGCTGGTGCTATGTGAATTCAAGGAGGTGCTTCTGCAAACTTGGGTATTTAGAAAAGATTCAATGTGGTGCCCAATGGGACTGGCAGTGGTGGCCAGTGGCCATAGTGGCTTCAGCGGCTTGGTCTTAAGTGGACAGTCACCCTTGTGCTAGGGAGGAGTGGGAGAAGCAGGGTCAACAGGACACCCTTAGGAGTCCACATTGCTGCCCCCACCCTCCCAGGTCTTACCTGAATTATCTCCTCTCTGTCAGGCCCTGTAGATAGCTGCAGTCATGCTGAATGGGACGCCAGCATGACCTGGACAGCTTGGGGGCAGCTGCACTCTCTTTGATTCCCATCTCCAGTATCTCATGTCCTTAGAACTGGGCCATGAGTAAGAATAGCCAATAATAAACTACATGTGTCTCTCCATTCAAGCAGTGCGATCCTTGAAATTTCATCTCTAGAGGGTCATTCCTGTGATTAAAGACTGACTAGCATTACCTGTATCCTTTATTTTTTTTAAATAATGCAGCACCCCCAGGAAAGTAATTTCATGGCATTAATTGTCCACTGACTTAAAACATTGGTTGTTCCCTTCCATAATAGAAAGGTTTAAGAAAAAAAAATAGAAAAGGGCTTATTTAATTCTAGAATAGGGGAAGTCGCATTAGAATTCAGAACTACTAAATAACCCCTAGCCAACTTGCTGTGATAGCCAACTGCAAGCACAAACAGAGTGACCACAAGCTAGCAAAAAGTCACAGCAGGGGTCAAACTCCAAATTTGCCTTCATCAGATTTTTTTTTTTCCCAAGAACTGACATTACTTTTGAGTCATCCCTCATCAAAAATAATCTAACCTGTGGTAATCCAAGGGCAAATTAACTCAAATAGGGGCTGGATAAGAGGAACATTAGTAGGAAATGTATCTTGGGGGTAAGAATCTCTAGGATGGGCGGGCCACGGTGGCTCAGCAGAGGCAAGAATGCTTGCCTGCCATGCTAGAGGACCCGGGTTCGATTCCCGGTGCCTGCCCATGTAAAAATAAAATAATAATAAAAGAAACTCTAGGATGTACGTGTGACATGTTTCTCCCTTAAACTTATGCTTTTGATGTTGGAGTTTGCCATTAAGTTCCTGGGGTTCTGGGACCAGAGGGAAAAGAACATTTTCTTGAGAAAAGCAGCAGCATCCCTGGAATCATTTGAATTGTAACCAGATACAGCCAGATTCTGTTAGTCTTCAGGATAGAATGTGAAACCTCTCATTTCTCTTAAACTGTGGCCAAACAGATTTAAAAAAAGAGGGAGAAAAAAATCAACACAGATGTTCAGAAATGAACCATGAGACGAGGCCAAATAAAAAGGCTTTCTGATTTTGGGAACAATGAGTCACTCAACCAAAGGAGCCCAGTCTCGGGAGTTGATACCCACTTTTTAAATGATTCCAAGTTGTCTTCTTGTGGACTGTGGGCCTTTGGGGGCACACTGAAATTATTTTTCATGACAGAATTTCCAATACCCTGGATGGAAATTCCAGTGGGCGGGGCTGGACGTAACTTAAATGATAATAAAAAGAGTATTTAACATTTACTCTCAATGTTTGAATGCTCACTTCTGTTTACATGAACAGTTTTTCATTAACTCATTCTTTCATTCATTAATTCATCTGTTCATCTATTCCCAAACATATATGCAGTGTTTTCAATATACCAACGGTGGTGATAAAGATATAATGCATTAGACATTATGGAAATGGCTCATGTATTCATAATGGCCTTCACCATTCAGTAAACAAATATTTATCTCTATTCTCTGTTGGTCACTGGGGTGCAGCAGAGATAAGACAGAGTCGGTCCCTCAGAGAATTCACACTCTAACCGGGAATTCAGACACTGAGTCATCATGAAATTAACCTTTTACTTATTTCAGTGCTACAAAAGGGGATTCTTAGAGAAAGTGACAAGTGCCTTAGATCCTGGACATGAGAGGAGGCAGATCAGAACAAAGAGGGGTGGAAGGGGCAGGAGAGGGAAGAGATTGTCCCAAATAGAGGAAAAGCATGTGCAGGGGAAGAGGCAGGGTATGCTTGAAGAAATGAAAGAATCCATGACTGTCTAGAGCATGGAAGTGTCAGGAAGGATGGGGCAAAGGGAGGCTGGTGGGCAAGGAAAGCAGGAGTCTTGGAGATCATCTATTTTAAATTTGAAGCATGGATCAAAAGGACTCCAACCCAAAGGATATCAGTTTCTCTTTCTTGATGAGGTTCCATTTCAGGGCCCTTGGAATGAATGCCATGAAGGGTGTCCCCTGTCTACCGTCTTCAGATCAGGGGGAAACACTGATCTTTAGGGCGGGTTTCAGGTTCTGGCATCATGCTTCCCATGAGGACAATATGTGAGAGTCGGTGCAGTGAACTGTGTGCATTTCAGGTTTAAAGGGAAGAATTAGCTATGAAAAGGGAATGGGGAAAGAAGGAATTGATGCTTCTGGTTTTGCTGTTGCTGTGTTGGTAGAGGAGGTTTGTCATTAGTGGACATCACTATGCTTTGGACTATTTTATTGACAAAATATTGCTTTGCTGTATTATCTGCTCAGTTCTAAGAGTGCATTGGATCATTGTTCATTCATTGCATTCATTGCATTGCAACTTCCTCATCTAAACTAGCATGGACCTAGCAATAAGTTTTTATTGAATCACACCGCAGTTAAGTTTATGGATTCTATAATAAATGAACCTAAACCTACACACCATGTACACAGAGATAGCCTCCTGTACACGCAAACAATTTCTTGACTCTCAAAAAACAGGACTTATAGAAAGGCTGGGCTCTATTTTTCACATAATAGAATTATAAGAGTGTGATAGATCTTTTTTGTTTTCAATCCCACACCTACAGCGCATTAGCCAATCAAGTTAAAGGACAGTAAATTCCAGATCCAAATAAGGTTTCATACCACTTACACCAGAGGTCAATTGAGTGAGGAAACTTCTACTCAAATCCAGCTGTGACAAGATTCACCAGAAGCCCTGATCATCTTGTCAACATTTCATTTTAATCCATAGGTGAGTTCTGTCAGCTTTAGAGCCACTCCCAAGAGCCTTTTATGTACATGCCCTGTGCTCTTCAATACACACTGCATGACCGGACATATTGGACTGTAGGTGTGTCTTTGTCAGAGAGGTGTGCAGGCAGAGCCAGCTTTTTATAACCAAAGAGGCCCAGAGATAGCAAACTCCTGTTTTGCATCCGCATCAAGAGCTTGCACCTGAGCTGCTCAGAACCCTGGTCTAGCCCTGGCTCCCGTCCAGGCACAATAGGTCCAGGCATTCACCCTGCACAGACTTCCAGGCCCCTGCCCTTCCCCAGTCCAGGGAAGGGGAGAGGGGAGGGGGATAAATTTGCTCTGATCTTAAAGATGCACCAATGGGTAGAAACTAAAAAGTGTTTCCTATGGTTTTGAGTACTTACTATCTAAGGCAACCAGTTGCCTGAGAATTGTAGATATCAATAGTTAGAAAGGTTAGGATGGTGTCCATGGAAAGCCTCTGATTCCCCATCTCTAAGGAAATTATCTTTTTTTTTTTGTAATGAGTGTTTGAACAATTTAAAAAAGAAAAATTACACAGTGCCTTAGAGAAATTGAGACACATAATCTGCACACACTTCAGGAAATATGCTAGAAGGGAAGCTTTCCATTAGTTCTATTTCCTCATTTTTGAAAAAGTCATAGATCAATTGAGGAGTATAGGTGAAAGAGGCTTGGAATCAATCAATCAAATTGTCAGCGAGACCCTTGGGTTTGAATCTAAATCTCTCTTTACATTTTTGATTTATTTTTCTAATTATTTTATCTATTATATTAAGAAATAATTAATTTTAGAGTTTGTAGAATGCAATATGAATTCTTTTATTTGATAAAGTTTAACATTAAAAGTCACCAGGGAGGTCTTTTAACTTTTACATACAATGGTTTTAATAAAATGTTTTATTTGTGGAAATTACCTTTATTAATATTGTCTCCACTAAGCCAAATGATTAATAGGATATATTACATTTCACAACAGAAAAGACCAACAAACCAATTAACAAAATTGGCAATGGATTTGAATTAGATAACTTATGGCAAAATATAATATAAAGAGCACTTAAATGTTTGAAAAATTGCTCAGTCTCCCACATGGTGAGAGGAGTGTGCATTCAGTAAAATATTTGTTTTCCACCTATAAAATGGGAAAAAGGGCTGTACGACGGTGGCTCGGTGATGAAAAAAAATCATTTTTTTGATTTTTCTTAATATTGCCAAACTCCCCCTTACAGTAATTGACCAATTTACACATCTTCCAACACTTTGTCTATTTCCATACAGTCTCACCAACTGCAGGTGTTGTCAACCTTGAATTTTTTCCCATTTTAATGGGTTTTTTGTTTTGTTTTGTTTTTTTGCATGGGCAGGCACTGGGAATTGAACCCTGGTCTCCGGCATGGCAGGTCACTGAGTCATCATGAAATTAACCTGAGTCATCATGAAATCACAAAAATCCTTGCCCTTTACTCCAAAAATCCCATTTGGGGAGTTTATCCCAGAGACATTCTTACACATATGAAAGGATATTTATGGCAACATCATGTGGATGCCAAAAAATGGAAAGAATCTAAGTTTCTGTCAATTGGAAACTGGTGAAATTTATGGCTGGAATGTTTTCTATAAAAGAATGAGGGGGCTCTTTACAAATGGTGCAAAAATGTTCCCAGGACATATCGTTGGCAGGAAAAAGCAAAGTGTGCTTAGCATACTACCTTTTGAATAATAAAAGGAAGGCCTAGGAACGTACATTTGTGTGTGCTTGCACGCACATGAAAACTCAGGAAGGTTGCACAGGAAACCCACAAAGTTCTTACCTGTATACTGGAAGATGGGGTCAGTAGGGTCAGAGAGGGGGCAGAGTGAGAGCCAGACTTTCACTGAATGCTTTTTCAGATTGTTTTGATTTTTGAACCATGTGAATGGTTTGTCTATGTGAAAGAGAAATTAAATTGAGAAGATAAACTGTGACCTCCAGATTCATATCTTGGGTCTGCCATTCGGCAGATTGATGTGTGACATTGGGCAACTTATGCTTCCCATGACTTATTTTCTTCAACTATGAAATAGAAGTGGGGACACTAGTACCTAAATCATAGGTTTGCTGCAAGGATTAAAAGGCACGGTACTTGGAAAGCATTTGAAAGAGTGTCTGCTGCATAGTAAGCATATGCTATGCATTTGCCATAATTATTTTTCTTCTGGCCTTATTCATTTTTGTATTTTTTAAACTTTTTTTTATTGTGAAATATATGTACAAAAAAGCAATACATTTCCAAGTATGCTTTAACAAGTAGTTATAAAACAGATTTTAAGGTTTGGTATGGGTTACAGTTCCACCATTTTTTGTATTTTCTTCTAGTTGCTCCAAGACACTGGAAACCAAAAGGAATGTCAATATGATTCAGCAGTCATACTCATTTGTTAAATGCTTTCTTCTTTGTCTCACTCTTCCTTCACTTTTTTTTTCTTTTTTGTGATGACTAGCATACGTACAAAAAAGTAATAAATTTCAAAGTACATCACAACAATTTATTGTAGAACAGATTTCAGTGTTTGGTATGGGTTACAATTTCACAATTTTAGGTTTTTACTTCTAGATGCTCTAAGTTACTGGAGACTAAAGGAAATATTAATATACTGATTCAGCACTCATGCTCATTTGTTAAACCCTATCTTCTTTGTATAACACCATCACCTTTGATCATTTTCTCACTATGTAGGAGTATTTGGGCTATGCCCATTCTAACTTTTTCATGTTAGAAAGGGTTGTTGATAACATGGGATAGAAGGATGGAATTATTTGTTGTTCTGGAGAGGCTGGGCCCTCTAGGTTTTAGACCTGTTTGATCCAAGGATCCATCTGGAGGTTGTAGTTTTCTAGAAAGTTACCCCACTGCATGTAATCTTTGTAGAATCTTATATAATGCATTAGGTGTTCTTTAGAATTAGCAGGAATGGTTTTGGTTGGGGTTTGGTGAGTAATGATAGGTAGCAATGTCTAACTGAAGCTTGCATAAAAGTGACCTCCAGAGTAGCCTCTCAAATGTATTTCAACTCTCTCAGCCACTGATAACCGTATTTGTTTCACTTTTTTCCCCCTTCTGGTCAGGATGGCATTGTTGATCCCATGGTGCCACGAGTATTTCTTATCCTGTGATTCACTGGGAGAGACGGGCAAACTGATTTGGAGGAAAAGTGCATTCCATGAAGGTTAGGGTGTAGAACTTCAGGGACAAGACTTTGAAAAGATTTTAGGAATATGATTCATAATGTAGGCTTAATGTTGATTTTGAGAACTAAGCTTGACCTACAATATGACAGCAGAAGTGTATAGAAAAAGTAAACTTAAAGACAAAACAATGAATGGTAGCATGATAAGGTTTTTTCATGGATTAATTCTTTTATTTTTGGCATTTCAAACAAAATATAATCAACACGATGAGGTTTTGTAAGCTAAAAGGGTGCAGCTTGCTTGAGCAAGGATGATAATACCATCTCTTGCTTTTGTATGACTTTGGATCATTTTTGTCACATACTATTTTACACATATACATTGTCCCATTTAACTTGGTTAGGATATGACACCACTGAATGATTCAGCATTTTAGGTGCTTATTGGCAAACCTGATGGTAAAATCAGAACAAGTCATGGGAAGAAGTTTTCCGTCACTGTTTGTACAACCTTGGGCCAATAGCCATGACCTCCGATGAGCGGCTTCTCTGCAGGTGTGGGAGGATGAAAGAGGCCCATAAGTATAAGAGCTGGTCAAGTCTACATGAAGAATATTGGCTTAGTAATTCAATACCTACTGATTTTAATTTGATCTGCTTTGTGTGCTAAACCCTGACAATGTGGTGATGAATTTCTGATTTTTACTTTGAGCTGCTCAGAGACAGCCCAGGTTTACTCCACTGTTGTGGAGATGTGTACGAGGGTCAGGGAAGGCTTCACAGAGAAGCAGTTTGCTTCATTGGTTTAGGTAGAAGTGTATCACCATGGCATCCAAAGAAGGACTTTGGAGTCAGTTGGGTTTGACTTTGACTCACTTGGGTAGACTCTTCACTCCCTATGACATACAACTTCTTCATCTGTTAAATGGGATAATAATTTACCTTGAGGGGAAGCTGGGAGATTAGGGATAATGTATTTGTAAAACAGCTATGATAGAGCCAAGCGCCCAGCAGGTTTATTCAATAGATGACAGAAAAATTAATGATGAGCCACTGAAATCTAAATTCCTGGGAGATATTTGTGCTGTTTTAGTTCACTCTTGTACCCCCAATTTGCCCTGAACAATGCATGGCACTTAATGGAGGCACTTAATGAACTTATTTTCTAAGGAATGGATGATGGAAAGAGACAATAGTGGAATGAATAGCATGAGTGCCAAAAAAGTCAGAAGCCATTTCATCCCTCATGGGAGAAGTTTGACAAGCCATGCCTGCCATCAAGTTGATCTGGGATTTGGGGAGAAACTATCCATAAAATTACTTTTTTTATCAAGCTGAAATATTTACTTTTGTCAAGAGACAGAAGAGAGCTGACAGGAGGTGTTGGGATTGGGTGCTATGGTATAAGAGTCGTCAGCTTTAGGTTCATTTTTAACTAATGCAGCATGTGATTGAAATGACTGTATTTGAACTTCTGTCCTGCCTTTTGCTGTAAAACATGGAATGGGGGTTGGGGGCTGGGAAGTAAATCTACAAAGGCAATCTGCATATTTTGCAATGTCAAAATTCAAAGTTGCCTAACAAACCAAAAGTTAATGGCTGCTGAACTCTGCCTGCCAAAACAATCTTGTGTGGGGTGCTTTGAGCTCCTTTTAAAAACCTCATTTTACCTAAAATTTGTTTCTATGACTTTCCAATGAGTGTGAAGTGCTCCCTAAGCTGCATTTTGGGGGGGCAGAGGGGGAAAGGGGTCATCCTGAGTCCATCTTTGAGTAAACTTTGGAGAACAGACTGGCTGGTCATGAAAAATTGTTAAATCATTCCTGGCTTTCAAAAATATTTCTTGGGAAAGGTTTGCCTAATCCAGAAAATGGTGGACAAATATTCTGAAATCCCCTAAGCTACAAATAACTTTCTAGGTGCCAGAAACATTTTAGCAAATATCCTTTTTAAGTGTGTGGAGGGATATTTCCAGGGGTTAGATGAAAGTCAGCATTACCCCATACAGCACCTCCTTTAAAAAGTTGAAAAAGTGTTCAGATTTAAACTAGAGATATGAATGAAATTGATCTGGATAAGACTAAGGTAAATCAGAACATACAGTAAAGGATGATGTGGTCCGTATTTTAAACCTTCAACTTTTGTGTGAGACCAAAGAGAGAGATATTTATTTCATGCAAAATTTGTATTTTGGGTAGCACGTTACCTAATTTAACTTGTATGGTCAGTTTAGTTGACCACCATAAGTACATGGAATCTTGAATAGGGCATGAGATCTGGTTGGTTTGTCCAGGTTAGTGTGATATCCTGATATATCCCAGAGTAATTTGGGCAGAGAATAAAAGAAAGTATTTGCAAAGTGCCCTTGGGGGAATGGCGGGAAAGGAAGAAATATTCAACTTCCTCATTTGGGGAATTTCTGATATTCTTGCAAGCAGTGGGGACAACCAAATCAACAGGTAGAGCCCTCGATCTTGGGTTTCATCCCTATGAAACTTATTTCTGCAAAGGATGACTAAACTTGCTTAAAATCGGGCCTAAGAGTCACCCCCAGAGAACCTCTTTTGCTGCTCAGATGTGGCCTCTCTCTCTAATCAACTCAGTAGATGAACTCACCACCCCCCCCCACTAAGTGGGACATGACTCCCAGGGGTGTAAATCTCCCTGGCAGCATGGGACAGACTCTCAGGATGAGCCAGGCCCTGGCATCATGAGTCTGAGAAAGCCTTCTTGACCAAAAGGGGAAAGAGAGAAATGAGACAAAAAAATTTCAGGGGCTGAGGGATTTCAGAGTTGAGAGGTTATCCTGGAGGTTATTCTTAGGTATTATACAGATATCCCTTTTTAGTTTGTGATATATTGGAGTGGCTGGAGGGAGGTACCTGAATCTGTAGAGCTGTGTTCTGGTAGTCTTGATTTGCGAAGACGATTGTATAATGATACAGCTTTTACAGTGTGACCATGTGATTGTGAAAAAAAAAAAAAAGAAAAAAGAACAGTCTTGTTTGACAGTCCAGTAAAAAAGTATTATCAAGGATAATTTTTTAAATCACCAACTAATGAAGAAAGAAATGATTCTGAGATTGCAAACTTTAATCCCGTCATCGTGATATATTTAAATCAAAGGCTGACAGGTTCACAAGGAGAAGATGAAAAGCCCACCAACTCTCAGTTCCCCAAGATGGTAAGCTCTGTGAGGGCAGGTCTCCCGTGGTCTTTGTTCACACTTCATTCCAATGGCCTGCAGCAGCAGGAGCTCGCTTAGTATTGGCTGAATGAATTGGCACATGATGCAGGAAGAGACTCAAGATCTTGACCCTGGCCCTTCTGCAGACCTTGCCGTGGTTGGACAGATAGCAGCATGGGCACCCAGGCCTGGATCAGAGGTTTAAGGAGACGGGGTGCCCAGTCCTGGGATTCTGGCTACTCAAGCACCTAAAGGATCAATTAATTCTAGGATTATATGGCTTAGCACAGTTTGGAGCAATTCTTTCTTGGTGATGTCCCATGCTCCAGCCAGGGGCAGTGAGTAAGACAGTTGTGTCTATATGTGCTTAAACCCCAGCCCTCTGGGGAGAGTGTAGTCTGGCGTGGAACAGACTCGTAATGACTAGGAATGGAAGTTTTGGGGTGCGCAATGAAACAGTTTCTACACCAGACCCTTTTAATGGTAATATAGAGAATCATGCATCCCCAAGTTAGAGAATACACATTCTATTCAAATGCCCTTCAAGCATTTCCTAAAATTGACTCGCAAGTAGCCGAGCATGGAAATCTCAACAAAAGCAAACAACTGCTATCACTCAAGCTATGTTATCTAGGTAAAAATCCCTTTAAATAGGAATTAACAATAAAATCCACTGCCACTGCCTCTAGAAGATTGCAGTTGTATACTTCCCTTTATAAATTTCTCTGTCTGATCATGCCCTGTAGACTAGACTCATCAGGGCACTGGTGACATAGGACCTAAGGGGGCATATTTGTCTTGCTTCTGACTTTAAAGGAAATGACACTTGAAGCATGCTTTTAATTATGGAACATTTATAGTTATTATAGCTATGCTTTTTTAGGTTAAGGAATTTCCCCTCTAGTCTTATTTTCCTAAGAGTTTTCCTGAGACAGTATTGAAATTTATCAAAGGTTATGAATATGTGTAAGTTTATTATATTATCCTCATCCTTCCAACATTAAAAAAATTTTGAAACTTTTCAGTTGCAAAACATGGGACCAGCTGTCCTTCTTAACAGCAGATGCAGGGAGAGAACACCAACCACACATGATAATTTAAACAATTTAAAGTGAGTAAGAAATTTATTCACAGAAAAATGAAAATGTGAGCTCCAACTTCTCAGACAGTATTTTACAATCACATGGGTCATATTGTATAAAGGCCTCTGGATGACTGTACATGTATCTCTTAAGTATTAGTTTGGGACCAATTTCATGCCCAATAGGTTTGTGTTTTTATATGTTTCATTTATAATAAAATGAGACCGCTTATAAAATAATGTTCACAGTGTATATATTCTACTCTGTATGGTATGGTGTTCCAGACAGTACAACCTCAAAACCCAAGAGCATGCCAGGCAGGAGATTAACCAAGAGTTTCAATGAGGAGCTTACATACAGGAAGACAATCCTTCCAAATGATGGCCAGTTGGGAAATGAAGCTCTGCACTCAGCCCAGAACCAAGAGAGAGGGAGGAGTCCGGTGTGTGTTGTGTATGTGTGTGTGTGTGTGTGTGTGTGGCTTTTAAGGTTCAGAGTCCTGAGAGACTTGATTAGGGGAGGGTAGTTTTACATTCTTTGACCTTTAATGTCTTTCAAGGTCATGGAGGCAGCTGTGTGACTTGTTCTCAAAATGGGTCATTACAGTCCACCCCACACAGCAGACCACATTGACCATAGGACAGATGTTGCATCTGTTAACAGTATGAGACAACAGAACCTCAGGAATTCCCACACAGAGATAACTCCACAAAGGGATGCCATTATGGATAATTGATAAAATCTGTGATTTCAGTCTGACATGAGAAGATTTTCTTCCAGGTTTTTCTGATGTGCTGAATTTTTCTGATGTGTCGCAGTCCAAGGTAGGTGGTGGCACCCGACAGTGACAGTTCAGGGCACACTCAGCATTGAGATCTAATGAGCACATAGGTTGCCATAGAAGCCTACGGCAGGAAGGTATCTGCTCTAACACTGAGGACAAAAAGGATACAAGCTAAATTTCCACTGGTAGCCAGATACCACACTTTTTTCCCTCTGCAGAGCTTGTTGGAGTCAAATCCACAGTTAGCCTGGACATAACAGGTGTCCATAGTCTTGCACATTATGCCTTGAGGTATGGGGGTCGGGCAGGTCCCAGATTGGCTACATACACAACTTTCGGCATTTTGCGTATAAATTGTGTTCTAACACTTAAATTTTGGGTGAATGCAATACTCCATGGGCTTAAGATTCCCAACCAGCACAGCTGCATTGGCCAGGCCCATGGCCAATCGACCTTATTTTTCTCCGTTTCTAATGCTTGTGGTATAGGCAACAGCAAGTTATGTTCATTACCTCACTATGTCACTTTGCTGGTCTTTTCACCTAAATTTGCAGTGTCTGAATGGGCCCTGCCATTACCAGTTCTGCAGGGGTGGGAGTAGCTGCCTGGGGCCATGAACTGAGGCTGGTGAGGGCCAGATACAACCCTTGTGTCCACTGCCACAGAGCTGGTTATCATCTTTTAAAATCCTATTCATCCTTTCCATTAACCTTGCTGCTGTGTGTTTGTAAGGCAAATGAAATGTCCATAAGGTGTTATGGTCAGTAGCCCAGGCTTGGGTTAGTTGAATGGTAAAAGGGATTCCCCCTATTACTGTCCACATATGTGGGGACCCTGAAGAACACACTTAAATTTTCTAAGCTATGACTGTAGCTCTTTGGTTTGCTTCCCTGCTGGGAAGGCCAGCAACAGTCCACTAGCCATACCTATAGCTATAAAGGCATATTTTGC
This sequence comes from Tamandua tetradactyla, assembly GCF_023851605.1. Lineage (NCBI taxonomy): Eukaryota > Metazoa > Chordata > Mammalia > Pilosa > Myrmecophagidae > Tamandua > Tamandua tetradactyla. The sequence continues at coordinate 2,500,523 of NC_135351.1, read as the reverse complement.
ACCTGCAGATAAAGGAAGGGGCCCAATATAATCTACTTGCCACCTGGTGACTGGAACCTCCTCACAATGTGACTGAGTTGATGAGGAAGGAACCTTGGGCACTCAATGAACAGGAGGGGCAGATGTCCAAGACACTTTTCAGTTGTTGTCTGATGATAGGCAGCTGGAATTGCTGTGCCAGTCTCCATAGAGTCTGATACTCTTGGTGTCCTGTCCTTCTATGCAACCATTTAGCAGCCTCATTCAATGCTGGCTTTAGGCTATGAACTTATGCTAAGGCATCTGCTTCGATATTGCCAGATAAAGAATCAGTGTTATGGGCAGAGACATAAAACACAGTTACATTTGCTTGTGACAGGTAGTCCAAATGTCTTCCAACATTTCTTTTCACTGTAAGAGCAGCTGACAAGTCCATTGCTTTTGCTTCCATGTGGAAGGAAAAACACAACACTAGGCCCCAGGACACTGCCCAGTTGTCAGCACAAATAGATAACTCATCTCCTGGTTTGTGAACAACGACCATCCATATAGCCCTTCATCCAGCCCATCGGCTGCTTTGCATAGTTCCAGTTTTCCACCATACAGTGTCTGTAGTGTCGGTTGCATGGCTACTGCTGCCCAGGTGGCAGGCCATGCATGTGCTGCCCCATCAGTTTACTGGTAGACGTAGGTATACTGCCACATCTGTCAACATTGGGCACAGAGACAGCCACCTTGGGAAGATCGGAAGGGAAAGCATTGTTCTTACACATAGGAAACTGGTCTGAGGATATCAAGTATTTCTGCACCTAAAGGGCTATTGTTGGAAATGCTGTGCTGCAGCAGATAAGCTTTCCACTTTGGTAATGTGCTCAGTTGTGGATGGCAGAGTAAGGCTTAGTAGCATTGTCCCATGTCCAGTCCTGTATGGGGATGGCTGTTCTTATTTTCACAGGATAATTCTGAGTTAGTCCTTGAACTTGCAGTAAGGCATTATAAGCAGCACACAGTTGTTTTCCTAAAGAACTGTACCTCAGTTTGGCTATTTTAAATTGCCTTGCTTGTTGCCTTTGCCACAAGCCCCACCCAAAGCCAATATTGATACTGGCCATATCTAATTCGCAAGGCACATCTGGGTTCACCCTCCCCCCCCTACCCCCACCCCATAAAGCCTGAGCCAGTTCAATAGTGCAATGGTCTATCTGGATTTTCAAAAGCAGCTTGCTGGGAGGTATCCCATTCCCAGGGTTAGCTTTTCCTAATCAAATCACACACAGGTTTTAACATTTGGGCTGAGTGAGGAGCAAAAGTTTTCTAATACTCCAACAATCCCAAGAAAACCATTTAGCTGTTTTTGCATATGTGGCATAGGAAAATATTGTACCTTATCAATTAACAAAAGGAATAACTTTTGCCTTTTTCAACTATACAATACCCAAGAATTTGACAGGGAAAACAAGGCATTGCAGTCCACCATGGTCAAGTGACTATCTTTGGCTGTTAAGATGAAATAGCAGTGAGTCTGAGGCTTCTGTTAGTTCTATAAAAGAGTTACTGGAGAACATGACATCATCAATATAATGAAATAGAGTTACACTTTTCCACTTAGCCAAATTCTTTGCTACAAGCCTGTGGCAGGTGATCAAGCTATGAAAATAGCTTCATGGGAGCACAATGAAAATCCTTTGTTCTTTTTCCCAGGTGAGGGCAAAAATGGGTTGACTGACCCCATGTAAGGGAATTCTAAAGAATTGAGTGCTAATTCTTCATAGTAAAAAGGCAACCTTTGGAACTGCAGCATACAAGGGTGGTGTCACTCTATCCTTTACCTCAAAAATATCTTCTTTTTTTCTCCTTTTCATCGTTAGATAAAGAATCTATGGGATCCCAAGCCTTTGGATTCCAATCGGGAGGAGTCAGGATATATCTCACAAGCCCCTTGGAAAGTCTATATCCTCTTACTCTAGAATTCTGGTATGCCAATATTTCAAATCTCCTATCTACATGATGTAGCCTCTCATTCAATGCATTCTTTAAAGCTGCTAATTCCTCTATCTTTCTGAGACAGTCTGCTATAGTTGGTTGTACTGCATACAACAACAGTTAACCAATCGCAGTGCAGTCAAGCAAATGGGTGACCTTTCCCCACATCAAGGAAGCAGGCCACTCTGGTTTCCTCCCACAGAGTCTGCTTTCCCCAAATTCATGCTCCCTTTGGCCAGGGGCAATTTGGTCCCTGGCTGGCTTACCAAATGTTCCAGCCCAGTACAACTCCAAGACCAAAGAACATATCAGACAAAAGAGTAAACATGAGTTTTAATTAGGGACTTACAGAGAGGAGAATAATTCTGCTAAATAGCAGCCAGTTGGGAAATGGAATTCTGCCCTCCATGCAGAACCAAGAGAGAGGGGGAGGGGTCCTGGGGGTGTGTGGCTTATAAGGGTCAGAGTCCCACAAGATTTGATTAGGGGAGTGAAATTTTACATTCTTTGACCTTTAACATCTGTCCTGGTCGTGTAAGCAGCTGGGTTATTTGCTTTCAAAATGGAGGAAGGGTGGAGCCCAGGACCTGGGTCCTTACATATGGGTAACACTTAATCTATTTAGATGAGATGATAATATTCACATTACTTATTAAATGTCAGATATACTTATAGAATAGGAGTTCAGAACCAGACTCCAAAGTCAAATTGTCTGAGATGAAATACCAGCTCAGTGGCTTCCTGGTTCTGCAGGCTTTGGTAGTGTTTTAGTTTCCTAGACTACTCTAGCAAATACCATGAAATGGTTTGGCTTAAACAGTGAGAATTCATTAGCTTACAGTTTTAAGGCTGAGAAAATGTACAAATCAAGGCATCATTAAGGTGATGTTTTCTTCCTGAAGACCAGCAGCTGGCCATCCTTGGCTTCTCTGCCACATGGCAAGGCACATGGTGGTATCTGCTGGTCTCTCCCTTCTCCTCTGGGTTTCCTTGATTTCAGCTATTTGCTTCCTATGGCTTTTTCTCTCTGTGTCTGAATTTCATTTTCTTATAAAGGACTCCAGTAATAAGATTAAGACCCATCCTGATTAGGGTGGGTCACACCTTAACTGAAGCCACCTCATCAAAAGGTCCTACTTATGATGGATGCACACCCACAGGAATGGATTAGATTTAAGAGTGTGTTTTTCTGGGGTACACACAGCTTCAACCATCACAGGCAGGTTTCTTTCTCTCAGCCTCTGTTTTCTCATTTCAGAAATCAGAATATTGACACCTACTTTTTAGTGCTCTTGTGAGGATTACGAGCCATCAAACGATGAAGGGTACTTGCACATAATTAACAGTTAGTAAAAATTAGCCCAGATATTTTATGAGTGCTTACAAAAGGCCAGGCACTGTGCCAAGTACTTTACTTACATTATCTTCATTAATCCCTTAATATTATGAGATAGACCCCCTATTATCCCTATTTTACAGATGAATCATGGAGGCTTGGAGATAGTGAAACTATTTTAAGGGTTTGTGGTCATTTAATCTTTGCCTTTATGAATGCTGTTACTCATATAGATTGACCAGTTTGATGCTCAATCCTTGCTTAGAAACACAACCCCGGATGTTATCATTGTTCCCACAAGAAGAGATAATCCACCCTCCAATGATTTGCTAATGGAGGCATTTTGAGGAATGCACTAAAGTGAAACCTAAAATGAAATGAAATGAAATGCTGTGAATGAAATGAAACATACAAATCAATAAAATGAAATAAATAAAAAATAAATTGCAAAATAAAATGAGGAATCCAAAGCCAGCATGGTACAATGGAAAGCATGTTGAACTGGGACTCAGGATAGCTGGGTTCTACTCTTGGTTCTGCCTCTAAGGGCCATTAGATGTTTCACCTGTCATGCTAGTGGGTTGAAGCTGTGGCCTCCAGGTCCTCTTCCTGTTCTAATACTTCATCAGAAGTTATATGACTTGAAGGTTTTAGAGATAATGAGATGTTAGCACTGAAGAAGTAGCAATGCTTAAAGAAGTTTACAGATTAATTTAGGGGAATTTATTCCTCAAAGGCATTTGTTTGTTTTGTATTATGTTGACATTGGGGAAAGGTTTATTTTTTGAGGATGAATGAGCACATGTTACTTGTGCTGTAATACTTGATATTCCTATTCTATGAAATTCTGCCTTCACAGGTTCCAATTTGGAAGCAATGGCATAAGCAAATCTAGCCAAAATTGATTCTTCAATTAGATTACTGTCTTTCCTTGGCTGACTTCATGAACCTAAGGGCATTCCGCTTTGTTATACCTTTAATCAGTTTGAACCCCCTTTGTTTTACAGTTTCTATGGCAGAGACAGTAATATTTATAAAAAGACTTGAAATCTTTCTGAGTCCAAATGAGACACCTTTAAATGGACGCCTAGAAAGAAAGAAAATTTAGGAGGAAGAGTGAATAAACAAAGAATGGGGACTCAGAAATTGCTAATTTTACCTTCGCTTTGGATACCGGCTTCATTTGGTGCCTAGGGCAACTGCATCTACCATCTATGCCTCATTTATCCCAACTGTAAAATGAGGATAATAATAGCTATTTATATACCTTAAAGGGGTGAGGTGGTGATTAATTAGTTAATGCGTTTAGTGTGCTTTGAAGTGTTAAGCGCTATTAAGCTTTATTTAGCTGACTGTAATCATTTCATGAACTCAGGTTCTTTTTGCCAGCTGAGGAGTTGGGATCTCTCCATCAGATGTTTCCAAGGGTAGAGCAGTTTCATTGCAAACTCCTTGTCAAAATGGGTATGTATCTATATTTGCAATAAAAAAAAAATGAGTTCATGTCTGAGTGTACAGAACGCAGAATAATCTCTTCAGTGATAATGGAGGTAAAGTATTCATTCCTTTTCCCCATTTTGCTTGATTCCTTCTCCCCCAGTCTCTTCTATCTCAGTATATTTTAAGGTTTCACAGCCTGAAAAGTTTGAAGCAGAAACTCAAGAGAGTGATCTTTTGTAGCCCAAGAACCACGATCAGCAATACTCTGCTTGAGAGGCTCTATGCTGCCTGGGACTGAGTACGCATGAGGGTATCTCCAGGCCTGTGGGGGCCTATTGTCACTATAGACACAGTTTTAACATCTGCATTGGGCCTGAGTTTATTACCTGTGTGCCAGGGGAAGAATGCTCTGGAGCAACACCGAGGCCTAAAGTGAGCTGATGTTGAAGTGGTACCAAAAGTGCTTTTAAGCAGCTCATTTAAAGTTAGAGCTTGGAAGAATACCGGCTAGTTGACAGGTTAAGCTTGGAAGAATACCGGCTAGTTGACAGGTTAGTCTTCCTGCTGACTCTGGGTCAGGGCATAGCTGTGCAAGCCACCTGGCTCCACTCGGCTCCCTCCCCATAACCTGATCCCAAGTTAAATCTCCCCCAGGTGTGCTCAGGTAGGGCACAGGTAAAAGACTTTTCACTGGGAAGGCAGCCAGGTCCAATGATGACTCAGGACAATTCGTTCTCCCTATTGACCAATTGTCAGATTGAAACAAACAGCCCTTCTCTTACATCAGACAATGGATTTAGAAATTATTCCAGATCCAGGAGCATAACGTAGAAAAGCACTTAGAAGTCAGAGTCAATGGATTCCATCGCACAAATCAGGCAGATTTGACTTATAAGAGAACCAGTCAGCCAGCTAGCCCAGGACATCGTAAGAGGTGAATTGCTTCCCTCCCTTCCTTCTTTCTTTCTCTTTCGGTTTTTCTTTGGAAATTTGAAAAATATTTTATGAAACTTATATTCCTAAAAGCCTTGGGCCCTTCTTTACCTTTACCATGCTTGTGACTAGTATTTGGGGTTTGCGTGACATGCATTGTTCAACTTTTTTTCTTGATTATATTTAACTAGCACTTTCTACATCAAGATACACGAGAAATACTTTGTATTTTTTAATTTAGTAAACTGGCATGACTTTGATATGAGATAAGACGTATTTAACTAGTTTTGCATTCCCTATTGGATAAAGATTTCTGGTGTGTACACACACACACACACACACACACACACACACACACACACAATAGAAATAATATAGGGAGTAGAACTGAGATACCTTGCTGGACCTTTGCCAGATGAATAGGTAGGGCTCATTCCAGACCTGCCCAATGGTGCATGATTCCATGCAATCTGATCAGTAGGTCTGATATTCATACAGTAGCCAGCTTCACTTCTTCCAGAACTCTCAGCATGTTTGTAAGAGTGTGATAGAGTGAATTCTACTGGGGCAGAGCAGACTAGCATGCAATACCTAAATAACAGAGGATTCAGGGATGGAAATTCCTCTTAAAACATTTTTAAGTAAATTTTGTGGAGAAGAAATTCACTGTATTTGCATACACTTTTTTAAAAGTGTGTTAAAAAGATACTGTGAAAAGGATATTAACCTATATCTGACAGCATGAATTAATATAAATCATGTTGAACACCTTTTAGAGAAAACTTGGAATTAAATAATTACTTTGAGAAGTGATTTTAGTGAGTTTAGCTCATTTTTCTTGCTGTCTTATTGTGGGTTGAGCAAAACATTCTTTTTTAGTTTCAAGTTTTTATACAGATTTTTCTAAAATTATTAGCATATTTTTTCCTGCTCTTACTACTGTAGTATCATTGAACCTAATTAAATTGTTTTGATTCATAACCAATGGACCCAACGTCTTTAGCAAGACTTTTCCCAAGACCTGCTAGCAATGTCCCTCCCCATGAACTGAAATTCACCTGTCTCTGAAGCCCTGGATTTACTTTGGGGCAGGTGTTTTCAATGCAACGAAATGTAAGAGGAGGCTCCATGGAAAGCCTGCGTCCTTGGTCGCCCATCATGCATAAAGCAATGAAGAAGAGGTTATTGTCTGAGCACCATGGGCATGGTTGGTGCCGTCCACCAGGAACTGTGTGAAGTATGGCACTCCAGACCACACTGGAGCTTAGAGAATCTTCTCCAGGTTCATTCCTTAGCTGTGAACACTGTTGGGCCCCCTGAACTTGGCTCCATTATCTGTGCAACAAAGGGACCCCTACACTTGAGAAGTAATCAAGAACCCAATGACTAGATCTTTATTTTCAAAGACAGCACACTCTGCCTCTTTTAATAAGAATTGGATATATGGGTTATAAGTAATATAATTAGGTTCTAGCATTTTCTTCCAGGTTCTCTCCTTCAAGAATTGTAAACACCATGCTGCTTCAGTGGGTAAAATGTCCCTCTCTGGCCGTCCTGTTCTCAGCACTGTATCACAGCTCAAGTTATGTCTTATCTTCCCAGACTATACTACTGTGACTGCTTCTGGTATCAGCTCTCAATACTTATTTCAGAGAATCTCAGTTTCCCTATCTCTAATTGCTGCTTCAGACTTCAACTAATGACTCTTTATCATCTCAGTGTTTACCTGTGTTCTGCCCAGACCTAAAGGGAGTCTCTCTGCCTTCAAAACCCTCTTCAAAAGACTACTGCCTGGCCTGTCAGAATTGTGTGTCGATTTCCACAGAACTGGAGCTTTCTGCTTTCTCTCTCCTTGGGGCCTAACTACAGTCGGGACCTGTGATTATAACTCAGGTGGGGATTACAAATTCCAGATTGGGGCCCAAATGAACAAGGCTTCCCAACTATTCAGAAGTTATAGAACACGTAATGATCTCTGGGCCTATCTACCAAGTACCATCTGATGTCAACTGCCAGCCCTTTGTTCCCATTAATTATTTCATCCCAGAGTGTGGTTAATTAAGTGGTTTTCTCTATTGCACTGATGTCTTCTGGGAACTTTTTTTTTTAACATCTATGGCTAAAATCCATCCTGACCACCTGAAGAAACTAGCTCCCCAGCAGCATATGAAGGCTGAAAGCAAATGTTTTTCTTTTTAGTGCTTTCTAGTGGCTTCATTAGTTATTCACACATGTTTCTGATGTGTCTATAATGTAATGTTCTCTTGTGGCCTTTTTGGAGGGCATTATCATTGTTTTCTGTTGGTAGAGTTCTTAGGGATGTTAGCAAGACTGCAAGCTTCTTGAGCACAGCAACCTTTTCTCACATTTTTGTCCTATATCCCACACAGATCTTCATGCGATGCAGAGCGGAGGATGTGGGCTGAGATACATGAGGAAGTACATGTGTTGTAAGGTTGTGCAAGCTCAGCGCCGAGCCGGCGTCAGTCTCAGCCACATCAGTAAGTGTGGCATAGTTGAGTGGTAACCTCACCCACCCCAGAGAAAAGCAAAGTCTCTATGGGAGCCTGAGAGCAAGCTCAGAGCTTATCTATGAAAGCAGTCACTGTTGATCAAAGGTATGGCTTCCGATAAAATTTTCACTTAAGCTCTGAATAGAATGACCTCACCTGCCACTCCCATGAACTTGACTCTGAAGTAGATTTAGCCATAAAGAAGAAAGTACTAGAACTCTTGCAAGATTTCACCGGATGTTCATTACTCCTGCCTAGAACAGGGGTTGGCAAACTTTCTGCACAGGGCCTGACAGTAAATTCTCCATGCTCTGCAGCCAAAAAGTCTCTACTGTAACTGCTCAAGTCTGCAGTTGGAGCATGAAGCAGTTATAGACAGAACACACATAAAAAAGTGAGCCTGAGTTTCAATAAAAGTTTATTGACAAAACCAAATGGAGCTGCAGGTTGGAATAAGTCTGTGGGCTGCAGTTTGCCAAGTCCTGGTCTAAAGGATCAAGGATAAAACATGGCTCTCAACTTTTGGGGCTCTACACCACTGCCAGTTTCTAGGTTGAGCATTTGTGGGCCTAGAGGCTTCCCAGAGACCGTGATGGAAGGAGAAGCTGAGGTCCTTCCCCATGAGTGTGGCAGGCCCAACCTCAGCTGTACCTCTTTCTCTCCGCACTAGATCTATTTCTTCTGCCTTTTCTTAGAAGTCTCCAGAGCATGAATGAGATCACTTTGCTAGGCCCCCATGTCCAGCAGAAGTTCTGAATCTTTCTAGCTAACCTATATAACTGAACTATTAATTGAAATATTTTCCCATTTGTTTCTAAGCCTAGACTTTAACTCATGAACTTCTGGAGTGTGAAGCATGCTCTCTTTAATTCTCCAGGTCTCCCAATTATGAAAGTGCAGAAGAAATTTAGAATCATCATGTCCATGGAACTCACCCAAACTAACATGAGTATGTCTAAATCTCAAACGAATTAGCAAATGCACCAAAATTACCTGGCATAGAGATGAACAAGAACAATAAATAGTTCCTAAACCATTTTGAGGTTCAACTGTAAATGGTTTTCCAGAGAGAGGTTGTTTGTTTTGATAGGTAATGTATTTGGAAGTTAACATCATATCCATATCACCTTTGTTATATCAAATTCTCAAGATGTTAGAAGACAAGGAAGCTATCAAAGTCCTGAAACTGGTGTTTTCATGTGTTCCACCTGAACGATTTTTCCTTGCCTCTGTGTCAACAGGAGTACAACAGGAAATTCATTAACCATTAGATCGAAATCTTGAGAAAACTCCCGAAGAAGAAACATTCTAAAAATGCTTTGGTAACAAAAGAATAGATTTAAGCAAATGAACAATTCAAATCCTTCATTTGTGGGGTGTTGTCAAAACCAATTCAGTACTTGCCTTGCTCAGAGTTTGTTTAGTTTTACGGGGGGAATTCCCACTTGTAGTTATTAGAAGGAAGCGTTTACTGAAAATAGTCAGAGATCAGTCCTGAAACCAAGTAATATGCACCGAGTTCGTGCTATATCCACTTGAGCTTGGGGCCTGGACTTCTACATTTTTCAGCTTTTCCTTTCTAATCAGTCTTCTCTGCTCTTTTATTGGCATGTTCCATTCCAAATGGTGATTCTGCAAAAAAACTATCTCATTCCTAGAATCCCAACACCTCAAAAACATCAGACATGTAGGAGGCCCTTAATAAATATTTGTTGACAAACCCATTAGCTCAATTTAATAAGTTCCATATCCACAGCTAACTAGACATTCCTTGTCCAAAACTCACTTTCCTGGAAAGGAGGAAATGAATTGACCCATATTGAGTTGTGTCCACTGCTTAAGTCAAAGGTGAGTCTCTGGTTCCCAGAATCATGGGGATCATACCTAATATTAGCAGAGCACCCAAAGAAGTACCTACTCTAATGCTGCCATTTAATTGAAAAGCTTAGTTAGTGAAATCAATGAGTTATCAATTTGACAAATGGCTTTAGTCATGTCAGAGCTCAAAAGACTTAGTGGATTTTAAGTTATATTCACCACATAGAAGGGGTCCTGGGGCTAAGTTTTATTGTGTATGTATCTTGGCAGAGGGACTTCAATGAAATATTCTCTTCACATATCCAACCTGAAATGGTGTTTCTGACTTTGACACACAAGGTCGCATTTGAGGGATAAGGACACATCAATTGACTAGAGATAATTTGCCTCATGTAAGTTTAAATGTTCCGTATATCATGTTTTCTCCTAGAATGCTCCACTAAAAAGAAATACATAGCCCTACCCCAGGGTGACCAGTTGTCCTGGATTGCTGGGACTGTCCTGGGAAGTCCTTTTGTCTTCTACTGCTATACCAACCACCATGAATACCCTGAAAGCTTGGCTGTGGGTAGCCAGCCCTCTTCTCACTCGGATTTGGAAGGGCATCTCCCAAATCTGATTCTGGAACAGCCCAGAAGCAGCCTTAGAGCTAGTCAAGTCAGTGAGTTGCTTTGCTGGATGTCTCCTCAGCTTCTATTGTTTTTTCCAATTCACAGAGGCTGCCTTCTCTGAGGGCTTAGATTCTGGGAACAGTGCCTGAAGTTTGAAAACCAGTAATATGTACCCAGCTCACTCTATCCATCTGACAAGGTCTGTCTCTCAGGGGCTGCCTTTGTACCGCTTTTATACACAGGAGGCTGCCCCTGGGTGGGCTACAGGGGAAAGGACAGCACTCCCACACGGGTGTCTTCAGACTTAGAAAGGATGTGGAATCACATACACACAAGAACATGGCTTCCACCACTGACATCAAAATACTGTTAGACTCCGTGGGAGCCTGATATAACAATGATATATATTTATTTACCACCTCCAATGGTATATATATGTGTCCTGAAGTTAGAGAATTTGGCTGGCTATTTACTTATTTATTTATTGTAAATTGATATCTTCCCAGGAGCTAGCACAACAAGTAGTACACTGGATGTCCTTAATAAATATTTATTGATTGAGTAGTGACTGACAAGTGAATGAACTTTGTAATAAGACCAATTAGAAGGATGATGTAATAGTTCAAGAAAGAGATAATAAAGACCTTAACTAGGTGGCTAGGAGAAGAATTAAAAAGATACTCTTGTTCTCTGCCTGGACTTCGCATATTTGCATATTTTCTTTGCTTGTAATGTTTTCAACCACTTCTCTCTGTCCCTATTTTCCCCTTAACCTGCCATCCCCCAAACTTCCAAACTTGACTTCTAGAACTCCTACTTCTGAGTGTGTATGAATATATATGAATTCTGAATTATTTTTAAAATCTCAGAAATCATATGCTTTCCTCTGTATGATATTTGCCTTTAAAATAGCTTCCTTCTGTTATTAACATTGACGGCATTTATTATTAGCCCAGTTTTAGGAAAAGGTGACAGACAAGGGAAGAAGTGAACTTAAGATCAAACCACAGATTTTTTTTAAATGCCCCCTGGTGCTAATGTTCAGCCAAGATGAGAATCACTTAGTGAGTTGTTCAGCTTCTCTGTTCTCATGGCATTTGGGGATACATATTCTCTCAAGATGCCTTTGTGACCACGTGGTATTGCTAAGACTTTACCCACTAGCTCATACATTCCTTGAGGAAAGGAATAGAGTGTTATTCAACATAGTATCCCAAACACTACACATACAGAAAATTCTTAATGACTATACCTTGAATAAATATTGATTAAGGTACAATAAGTAGGATTTTTTCAACTAATTATATAGGGAAATGGGCTAAGATATTGGAAAGAGTTAGAATTTACTCCCAGGCTTGCAGCTGGAATGAGTAATTGAAAAAATGGTGACGCCATTACATAAACAAGGAAGTACCAAAGAGGCACTGTTTTAAGAAGGTGATTAAATCAGTTTGGCAATGTTGAATTTGAGGTGCCTGTTGGGTAACAAACTAAAGAAGTTCAGCAAGAGTGCACAGTGTGTATTTAAGACTCAGAAGTGAGGCTAAATCTTGGGATATAAGTTTGGGCATTAACCAAAAAGAAACAGCATGTATTGAGGAGAGAGGATTGAGGGAACCAGTATAGGACATCTGGGAGGTAGGGAGGGTGGGCAGTGAGGACAGGAATTTAAAGACTAGAAAGAGGAAGAGACAGCAGCAAAAAATTTATACAGATAAGATTTTTTTAAATGTTTTTTTAAATTGTGAAATATATGTACAAAAAAGCAATAGGTTCCAAGTACATTTTAACAAGTAGCTATAAAACAGATTTTAAGGTTTGGTGTGGGTTACAGGTCTGCAACTTTTTGTAGTTTCTTTTAGCTGCTTCAAAACACTCCAGACCAAGAGAAATATCAATGTAATGATTCAGCAGTCATACTCATTTGTTAAATCTTATCTTCTCTGTTATACTCCTCCTTCTCTTTAAATAACATACATACATAAAGGCAATACATTTCAAAGGACATTGCAACAATTAGTTGTAAAACAGATTTCAGAGTTTGGTATGGGTTACAACTCCACAATCTTAGATTTTTATTTCTAGCTGCTTTAAGGTACTGGAGGCTAAAGAAAATATCAGTATAAAGATTCAGCACTCATACTCATATGTTAAACCAGATCTTCTCTGTATAACTCCACCATCACCTTTGATCTTTCTCCCACTCTTTAGGGGTATTTGGGCTATGGCCATTCTAACTTCTTCATGTTGGAAGGGGCTGTCAATCATATGGGAAGTCCTGCCTTTCGGGAATTATCTGGTCCCGAGACCCATCTGGAGGTTGTAGGTTTTGGACAGTTACCAAAAAAAGGTTCCAAAGCATGGAACCTTTGTAGAATCCTATATAATGCCCGAAGTATTCTTTAGGATTGATAGGAAGAGTTTTGATTGGCGTTTAGCAAGTTATGATAGGCAGCAATGTCTAACAGAAGCATGCATAAGTGTGACCTCCAGAGTAGCCTCTCGACTCTATTTGGATCCTCTCAGCCATCGATACTTTATTTGTCACACTTCTTTTCCTCCTTCTGGTCAGGTTGGCATTATTGATCCCATGGTTCCAGGGCCAGATTCATCCTTAGGGGTCATCTCCCACGTCACCAGGGAGACTTTCACCCCCAGATGTCATGTCCTGCATGGTGGGAGAGGGCAATGGTTTCACTTGCAGAGTTGGGTTAGAAAGAGAAAGGCCACATCTGAAAACAAAAGAGGTCCTCCAGAGGTGAGTCTTAGGCATGCCTATAGGGAGGCTAAGCTTCTCCACTACCTACATAAGCTTTGCAAGAGTAAGCCTCAGGACCAAGAGCCTAGCCTTTTGAATGGGGTGTCCCTAATGTTTAGCACAGTGTTTGAGGTTTCCCTGGAGGTAGAGTTTGATAATTCCATAATTTTTCTCCCATTCTTTAAGGGACTTTGCCAATACTTTTTGATTATCTGCTTAATATACTCTGGGATGTACCCAGGCATTACATTTAAGCTATATAGGATTAAATGCTCTCATTCTTATTCTGGGCTCCCTGTGTTTGGTACAGATAAGAATTTGAGAGGAAGGAAGATAATTTGAAAGTCCAGTGTCACTAAAGATACTGGAATTGAAAGTTCCACGCCAAACCAGAGACAGGGCAAAGAGAACGAGAAGTGAATACTGGTACCACTCATTTGGTCTTCAGGAGTCTATGGGATGTGCATCCTGAGATGGGTCTCAATGAAGTGGAGAAAAGGAGGCCAGACTGCAGGAATGACAGGGCAGACCAGAGGGGAGGTACACAGGTAGGAAGGATAGGTTTCTTTGAAGGGAAAGATGGTAGAATTTTGTGACAGTACCTTTAGGAAATTATTTTGCAAAGTGTGGGCCTTAAATCAACCACATCAATCATTTGAAATAGTCATCAAAAGACAAATTGTCGGGCTTTACCCCAGACATAATTGAGTCAGAAGAGACCGTGGTCTGACTTCTTGACCAGCTCGGGCAATTCGTTGGAACACCGTGGTTTAAGGACCACAGTGGAGTCAGAAGATTAACAGGGCAAAGAAAATATTTGAAGATCAGCACATATGAGCATGTTTCTAGTAGAGAGAAGGATCCAGTGCAGAGGAAAGGGGAAGGGGGTGGCCTTAGATAAGTAATGGGAAAGATCCTGAGGAGTCTGCAAGTGATGGGATACCTCACCTGGGAGATAATGAGATAATGATTGGCCTTTATATTCTCTAAGATATCAAAATGGGCGACTCAGTAGAGTGGTGTAGGCGTGAGAGGAGGAAAGGAGCCAGAACGTATGCTTGGTGGGCTTGTCTGAGGGAAGCTCAAGGATGAGGAATGGAGGTGCAGCTGGCAGTACAGGACTGCGAGGCTGTGGGCTTAACTGCCTGGTGGGAGCTTTGGAGCTCTTCTAGCAGTGCTCAAGAATCACAGAGAAGATGGACAATGGAAGTCACCCAGCAGGAGACTGATCCTAGCAGAATCCTGCCCTACTATGTCCAGGTAGGGTAGCTCGGGGAGGCTCCTCATGTGATTTTTGGATGCCCACACTGAGCATCCGTGGACCTGCTGGATGCAGGTCGGAGATGGGATGGGCAGGGTGGGTCCCTCCAGCTGCAACATCCAAGGTGATTCACATATGGGCTGTGATTTCTCATCCCACCGAGGAGTTTCCACCACCACCCCCCCCCCCCCCCACCCAGGGCTGTAGGCTCCCTTTGGGCAACTCATTCCCCCTTCAGGACAAAGTTGATGTTGTGCGCCTAATGGTTGCTTCATCTTGCATGAAAACGGCGGTTGGAACAGAGAGTGGCTCTATGGGCTGCTTCAATGATTTCTTCCGTGTTCCTCCTGGGAACCCCCAAGGTGGTCACCCGGGCAGCCCTGCTTGTGGAAAGGTGCTCCCGGTTGACCCTTATTCTTCCCTCCCATCCGGTTACCCAATACAGGACGAAATCACTTTTCTTGGACTATGTGGGCAGTGGTTTCCTCTTCTCCTTCCCAAGTATATATATAGCATGAGTGGCAGGCAGGGGTGGGTTCTGCCCTCACCTGTGGTTTCCTAAAATCTCTCTAGGAGTGCCGTTTGGTGACAAGCACCTTTGAAGCAATGTTCACCCAAAGCAGAGGTTGAGGTCCATTGTATTCACCCTGGAGAGACTTCCATGGGGTGGTAAAGACTCTGAGAGAAAAATAATAGATACAAATACCAAGGCCAGCCTCTTCAGTGCCCTGTGTTTATTATGGAATTTGGGCTCTATTTCCAATTTTCAGTCTCGGTGGGTAGAATCCATAGGTGTCGCTGAGTGTGGGGAGACAAGTTATTGGGGAGAAATGAAAAGAATTGGAATCAGGAGGCAATGAATTCTAATCCAAATCTCCAGCCCACATCAGCCCAGACAACATGACCAAATACTTCTCTGACTTCATTCTCTTCAGCTAAAAAGTGAGATTTGACCACCTTGATGGGTGCTGATATGTGCCCTTTCTTTGGGCATGGAATGCAAGGTACCCATGGAGGCCTGGAGGACTCTATCAACCATTCAAAGCTTGGTGTGGACGTCCTGAGGGTCCAGTGCATTGGAGGTGGGAAACACCACACTGTATGAATTTTATGGTTCTTTCTGCTTCTCCTGTTTTCTAATTTCCCCATCTTCTACTCCTAGCACCAGGAGGCTGAGAGCTGAACTCAGGAGTCTCAAACCCCCAATGGTTGCTGGGCCTTCTGGCATGGAGAATCATTTAAGTGGCGAGTCTGGCTAGGAAATTCCCATCCCTGACTCCTTTCCACTCCATTCTCCCCCAGCCACGCTCCACAGACTGCTGCCTCTGCTGTGGATTTAATCTAATGAAGGCCAAGTGAGGGGTCATCCTAGTAATTAAGTGCTGGGCCCCTATCTGCAGGGTTCCTGATGTTTGGAGCAAAGGACTCAGAGTTGCAACCCTTTTACCATAGGGTCCCAGTGAGTCCCGAGCCTCCCATGCCAAGAGACCAGCAGCAACTTCCTCACTGAGATGCCGAGTATGCTCAGAGACGTAGGGCTACAGCGTCTGCTTTCAAACCAGGGCACTGCTGACTTACTGCTGAGGTTTTTCTCCCCACTCACTGGGATTCTGTGACTAAAACCTCATTTAGACCGCTCCTGCCTTCTCCCTTCCTTGACTACAATGACAGCAACCGAAATCTGATTCATGACATACATTTGCTAATTTTTCAGATATTTGCTTCCCCATTAAGCACAGTTGCTGGGAAGCTCTTGTGAGTCCAGGTGAAGCCTGCTAGAGTGTGCCCACCTCATTGTTTGCACAAGTTCTTTCTTTCACCTGAAACGTCATCCCCTGACTACATAAGCATATCAAACTCCTTCCTTAACACAAGGTGTAGCTCAAACATTGCTTTTTCATGCATGGGAAAGAGCTCCCCATCTCCTTCGGACTCCTACAACTTAAGCTATCCAAATCACTTGTAGGGCTCCATAACTCTTCCTGCATGCTGTTTATTTGCTTGTCAGATACTGTAGCTCCCTTGCTGATTGGAGGTTGAGCCCTGAACCTTTCCGAATGCACCACCCTGTTTGGTACCCCACTTTGCACAATTAGTGGCTCTGAACATGCACATTAAACCTGAAGCAAATGCGGTTTGGTTTGGGACTCTTTGCATTGATTAGAGGACGAAATGCACTTGTCACAGGCATGCATGTCCCCATGTTAGTATCTGTGAAAGCCTCGTGAATGACATTTCTCATTTAGCAGAGATGGAGACTACTTAGAGGAGAGAAGGAATAGCAACTGCTTTATTTGGGTCCTTGTGGGGTTTTTTTGTTTGTTTGTTTGTTTTTTTGTCTGTTTCCAGTTCCAGTACTTTCCTCCCTCACTCAATGCTCTTAGGATCTGGGGCCCGACCTGCCCCTGACCCTTCTGGGATGGTGCTGTTTGGAGAGTTTGTTTCAATGGGAAGTTTCCCACAGGGAAGCAGCACAACGGTGACAAATCTGTTTGCCCACGAATGCGGGATTCTTAGGCTGTGGGGTTTTCTGTGCTAACCCCAGGGAGACCCAGTTGACCCCTTCACCCCCTAGCAGCATCCACTCACCTGCAAGCAACTGAGGGACAAATGTGGGTGTGAGGTGGGAAAGAGCATGGAGACCGGCTTTATCCGGTTGTGGCGGGAGTGGTGCAGTCATAGATGACAGCAAGGCTGGTGGGCAGGGAGGCCGGTCTGCAGGCAGGATGGCCTCTGAGCTGGAGTGGCACACAGATAAGCTCTGCTCTTTGGAAATCCCAGCAGACAGCAATAAAACAGCACGATGACAAGTCCTGCAAACACCTGCCAGCTCTAGCTTATCGTGCAGAAGATTTATAAGCAAAGCACTGGAAGGCAGAGCCATCCCACATCAGAGAAATGTAAACAGAGAGAATAAGTAACGAGCCAGCCTCCGGCCCTGGTGGAGCTACAACCCCACTTCGGGAAGTCTGAGATGAGTTCATCTGAACTTTCAGGGCATTTCAAAGCCTGGCCGGGTTGGAACAAGGGTTTGGGAAGTGGAGCTCTCCTCTGAAGAGCAGTCACAGCGGCTGAGAGGTGGGTGGAAGTCAGTGCTTGTGTCCTCAACTGGCCACGTCCATACAACCAAGTGAGCTTCAAACTGTGGATTATGGATTATTTAACTTCTGAAAAATGGAAGGCATAGGCCAACGACACACTGCTGACATCTCTGCAAGGGGATGATGTCGCTCATACATTTATCTCTGGTTTAATTAGTATAGATGGAAGCCTCTGATAATACATCAAAGTCAGGATTAAGCCTCTCTAGGATTAAAGACTTAGCTGATAAATTATCTGGAGAGAATCAAGTGAGTCTGTTCTTGTGGGGAATTTGATCTTTTTGAATAGGTCAGCTCTACTCGCCAAGAATGGAAACCAAATAAAGAGAAAGAAGCTCCATCTTTACCATCTTATTAGGACAAGACATTTAAAAAAATATCCTGAATAGTACAAAATAAGGCTTTGGAAATTAGCAAAATTTCATTCATCTTTGAAGAGAGTCTGTGCATGGGCCGGGCAGAAGATATTCTTTTGTCTGACAGGAAGGCTACTGAATACATGTGGAGAAGCAAAGGCAGAGAAATGAGAGGGCCAGGAGGTGGGTTATGACATGTCCCCTAGGGAGAGGGCAGGACGGAGTCACTCCCTACTTGGGTTGCTCATGTTTGTTCTGGTACCAGCTCCCGCCCATGAACAGCCTCAAAATACACTTTTCATCATGATAATTCAAGTGAGTTTCTAATTCTCCCACCTAGGA
Organism: Tamandua tetradactyla; assembly: GCF_023851605.1. NCBI lineage: Eukaryota > Metazoa > Chordata > Mammalia > Pilosa > Myrmecophagidae > Tamandua > Tamandua tetradactyla. Next base: position 2,482,092 of record NC_135351.1, on the reverse strand, counting down.
CAACAAACAAAGCTGTAAACCATAGCTATCCAGTAACACAGCACACCAGCAGCCTCAGGTTAACACATAGATTGGGAGTTTAAGAAGACTTTTATTAAAGAAAAGAAAAAAAATCTCCCATAAAGATAACCCTGCATCCAGAAAGAACATGTAGGTTGGGTCATTTTGGGGACCTTTCCAGTACCTGGTACAGCACGTTCCAGAATTTTAGGTATACAAATCATAGCTCACATTTTTAAAAAAAGGAATTCAGGAAATTTTATCCCATCCCCCCACCAAAAAGCTGCACTGATGATTTCACTATCAGCTCAAGCTATTTATTTTTTTTAGAATGTTATCTTTGGAGACAGCTTTCATCAGTGAGTCAACCTTTGTTTGCTTATTTTGGTTTCACCTTCTATTATTTTCCCCAGTGCTCTTTCAGCTTTCACCATTTATTGAATCCTGACCAAAGAAGGATGTCAGCTCACCCACCCGCTGATGACTCGATAGAATAGGTCACCTCCACAGGTGCCTCACACACGTTCACTCACACAGCGTAACCTTCTCACACAGACACCCACAAATACACACTCAAGCACTCATACAGCACACTCACAAATACACTCATGCAAACACTCATTTGCACACTCACAGCATACTTACACACTAAGGTGCACACCCTCTCACACACCTACATGCACAGCACAGTCTCATACACACATAGGCCTGCTCACATATTTTCTCATACACTCACACACTCACTCACACATGTGCACAGTACTCCCAGACACACTTGAACACACTCATACAAGTCACACGTTCACTCAGGTACACAACACTCTCATACACACTCAAACACACATGTAAACACAAAGACACACTTGCGTATTCAACACACACACTGGCACATGTACACACACACACTAATTCAACCTCACTTGCACACACTCACATATACGCACTCATATTCACGGACTCACATACTCAGAGTGGGTAGTGTAGATTTTTCTCCAGAGCTGACTGCTTAGTTAGCAGTCCATTTTCCAACAACTCATGGGTGTCCTTTCTCACTGCTCTACCCAGGGCCATTGACTACCATGTGCTGCTTTGGCTCTGGGGAGGAAGGTGCTTCCAGCTTGGAGTTGCCCCCTGCACCAGCAGGCCCAGGGAGGAGAGTACGGACGCTCAGCTCCCTGGGGACCGCCTTTCAGGGACTGAGTGTGCAGTGTTTTCTAGCGGGGAGGCAGAGCGGTTCTCCCTGGATGGGTACCTCCGAGTCTGCGGCTCCTGGCCACACCTTCCAACAACAATAAACAGCATCTCGGAATCGTCCAAGGAAGGATGAGAAAACTCACATTTCGACTATGAGCAAGAGGAGCCACCTCTGAGGTTCTAACTAATGTCTTTCCAACGTCTTTATTTTTTCTGGCACTTGAAAATATCAAAGGATTCATACCCACGCCTTATAACCAAAGTTCCAACAACGGGGTGAAGATGTAATGTTATTCTCACTGAATGCTCAGCCAGAAACAGAGGCTCTGACATACAGCGCAATCGGTCTGCACTCATATGAGATTCAGAATCACCAGGACGAAGACCAAAAGTTGTCTGGCTTTCTTCTTTGCATCTAAATACAGTTTGTTCTTTTCAGTCATTGCATTAAGATCTTTCGTTGTATTGTCAAACAACCAATGCGTGTTAAGAAAACAGGATCAGAATGCAATTAGGTAGATTTCTAGGCAGACTGATGTAAATTAAACCAGATAAAGCATGGTAAATCACTGACAACTACCAAATCTACAGCATCTGCTTAGGACAGGGTGCTCAGGCCTGCCCCTTTGGGACTCGCCACCTACTGGGTGAGACGTCAGACATACTGCATGTGCTCCTGTTAGTTCACGCATATAAAACTTGACGTGGAATTTTTATGTAACACTTTCTTCTAAAATCCCTCTTGCCCTCTAATTTAATCTGTTCTATCTCAAACAAGCCCCAGGGATATCGGTAAGGAGAGCAAAGCATACCAGCTGCACCTGCCCCTCTTCAAGCTTGCACAGTTGTCGGTGCCATCGGTGGCACAGGGAAGGCAGAAAACTCTCTTGAGAGGTCATGTCTGAAGACACCCACCAGGTGGGGGTGAAGGTAAGTGAGAATTGCCCACTTTTGCTCCCCCTGGTCTCCAGCAAGGCTTTCACTCAATGAGCTGTGAGAAAGCTGCTCATCTAAAACTTACATTTCCCGGATTTTGTTCCTTCTTTGAAAGGCACAAGGGTGCTTGTTCCTTGAGCTTTCACATCGAGGAGCAGGACCAGCATCCCTGACCTGTGTGCCTTCTCCTTGGTCATCTTGGATGAGGGGCTGCATGGTGATGAGACTGCTTGCTCTTGCTTCCTTTGTGTACATCTGTATCCCCCCAATTTCTTTGAGGATAAGAGCCACAGTTTATATCTTATTACTTAGCAAGTGCTCTGAAAATACTCACTGATAAATTGATGGGTGATTAGACATTGATAAAACCTATTATCACTGTATCTCTGGCCAAGACCTTGTCTACACAGATTAGATTAAATAATCAACCCTAAACAAGAATCCATCCGGTTATGTTGGGTTTCCCCAGCAGAGGTACTGCCCTGTTGATCTGTGTGTGTATCCATCTGTTCTCTTTGTTCCCAGCCATGGGTGCTTTCCATTCCCTCCTACCCTATGTGCAATGGCAATGCAGCTCAGAGCAGGAGTTTTAGAGTAAGATGGCCTGCATCTGACCCATTGACCCAGGCTGGGTGAAGATAAGAGATAAGGTATAATGATAATGATAAATGAAAAGTGATTAAGGGATAATAGTAAGTATCTCATAGGATTGTGAGGGGCAAATGATTTGATCCATGCATAGGGATTGGAGCAGTGCTTGACATGTGGGAAGAGTCAAATGGGTGCTTGTGATTTTTAGGGTTATTACAGCTCCTTTCCATCTTCCCTTCAGTTCTGTATGGACATCTTAGGACTACACAGTTCTTAGGGCTAGTTACACATCATATCCAGCAATTTCCTCTCCACTTCCCATCCTCCATTTTTAGCATCTTGCTTCCATTAGCTAAGCTGAGATGTGGGCTATTCTAGTTTATTAGGAAACTCTGAGCTTCAGGTCTTCACCCAGGTTCCTCTTTTGCAGGGAAAAGAAACGGCAGGATGACTCCCATTTTGACTTACCTTTCTTCAAGGCTTATTTAAGATTTTCACCTCTCCAAAGGGTGCCCCTGTATTCCTCTTTCTACCCTCCTTTCTCCTCAGTCTCACTCCATGCCCAGAGAAGTTCCAAGGAAGGGGCCACAACAATCAAAGCAAATTCATTTCACAGAGGTGTAATTTAAAGAACAAATCAAATGACTTAACAACCAAAAACTTCAAGAGGAAGCTTCACATTTGGGTTTTTTTTTTTTGGCCTCTCATGAACAACACTGAGCCTGTATCTCACTGGCAAGAACTTGCTGGGGCTGAGTGAGTGCAAGTACCTCAGAGCTGTTACATGTTCTCCCCAGTTCTCTGTGGGCCCTCCTGGCCAGCTTCCCACTGAGCTCTCTCATCCACCCTCCCTACCCGGGTCTTGAAGGCATTTGATTTTGTTATATTTGCTTAGAGCATGAAAACCTGAGCATGGAGAGCTCACGTAATGTGACAGCCTGGGAAGATCTGGCTACAAGCCCTGGCCTCCAGAAGCTCTGATCTTGGGCTGACCCTTAATTTTTTGTTTCTTTATCTGTTATAAGTTATGAGGTATGTGGCCTCCACCCCCTGCAGGGTCCTCGAGAAGAATTTACAAGACAGTGGGCACGACAATACCTTGTGAAAAACAATGCATACATTGGCTCAGAAGACCCAGCCACCCTTTATCTCATGGAGCTTCCAAGGGTCACAGTTGTAACCTGCATAAGAGGTTGCTCCAAACATTCCTGTGCTTTGACTCTAGGAATGCAAGACATTTTGCTCCTGGGTATCTGAGGCTACGACACTGGCTATCAAACCAACTTATTCTTGTTCCTCCTCAAAAGGAGGGTCAAGCCAAGATGCACGCAGTATTGACTTTCTATAGCCAGGCTGCCTTACTTGGTCAAAGGCAGCTCGCCCTTCCTACATACTCACCTCCCATGCTTGTTTCCACTACAAAGGCCCTATACGCCTCACATTCTGCCCACAAACTGGGCAGGTCCCCAGGAAAATAAAGCCTGTATTTTTTCTTATTAATCAATGATATAAAAACACATAGCCTTTCTTCGTATTGTTTTATGCTGGTTCACACCCTATATAACTTTATACTCTACCTTCAGCCCTGACATGCCCTAAGCTACAACTGATATTGATTCACCGACTTAAAGTTGTAATCTGTTCCTTGTGAGAATTGCATAGGCAGTGACTCAGGCCTTCAGAGATTGGTGCACAGAGAGTTCACCTACAAAGTGGGGCAGTTGGTAAGCGACAGCCCTCCTTATTGGTGAACACAAGTGGGCTTGATCCACTGATAGCTGATTTCTGATTTCCATGGGACCTACCTCGTGATGAGTTGTAGCTTAATCTCCATATTCGTTTCTTAAGTCAACTAGCAATTCTCCGCTAATTGGATCTATTCTCTACCCACTTTAAAAATATGATACAGCATATTTGGCAAAGATACTTATGGTCTTAGAAACAGGCCTGACATGGTTCTGAATGTCAACAAAGAGGAAAATGCTGTCGATGAGAAGCCAGACATTTCACAGGGTGTAACTCACCACAGGCACCCAGGGAATTTGAGAAAAAGTCCAGCTCTGTGGATGAGCTAAGTATAAATTTATCAACGTATGAGCCAAATATGAGTGGCAGAAAATAAAATGGTACAAATGTGTCTAAAGTAATAAAAAAAGTTTCTAAGTTTAAAAATATCAAAATTCTACTAAATTTATGATTAACGTGAATATTTACAATTTCTTGTTAAGGAAGTTAAAGGGTTTTAGTAATAATATATTTCTTCAATCCCAAGACCAAGGAGGGCATGGGGGGTGGTCAGCATGGGCAGGGCCAGGGAAGGGACCAGTGTGGAGATGGGTTACATGCAGGGGATTGAACAAAATAAGTGGGTACACTGAGGATGGTAGGAGGCAGCTTTCTCACCACCAAAGAAGATAGTTAGCAATACTGAAAGTGGGGTTAGAATTGGAGGTGTCAGTGTGAGCTCATGTTTTTAAATATAGATGGTTAGAGATGGATATAGATGTGGGGTGGTGGTGGTGGTTATATGCTCATGTATATTGGCATACATTGATTTCCTAGCTCTCTCTGCTGAGTGGGCTAAGGAGCAATTGCAATGTCTTAGCAATGAGCATATGTACTTTATGAATATAATTCTCCATAGAGAGAGATTCAGGACTTCCTGGAGAAATGACTGATCCCAGGCTGGGGCAGAGTAAGTAGAAGGTCACCCAGAAATACTTTGTTCTATCAGAAAGTAAGGAAATGTTCAAAAAATGATAGAGGCACATCAAAAGGAAAAAAAAGCCAACCTGAAGGGGCTCCTACAGGTCAAAACCGGGACAATTTGAGCATCAAAATAAGTAATGACATCAATGGATTATAACCCATTGAATAAATGAACAAACCATGAGTTTGCCTGATGTAAGTAAAAAATAGTAATAAATGAAATACAGAAAAATTCTTCCTTATAGTACAATGCCAACTATTAAATGTAGAAGGAAACACAAAATTAGAAAATCCATATTCAGCAGCAAAAACAGTAAAAATTGATTCAGGCAAGAATAGATGGTTGCTTAAAACTAGTGGTTGAAAGTTTGATAATTTGCCTGTTCTCAAAGTAGTTCACCATGAAATGTTTATTGCATAGAAGGGAAAATAACAACTTTACAATGCAGAGTTGTGGAAAGCACCCCTTCACTAAGTGGTCAGAGCTGTCATCACCAGTGAAAAGACATATCAACATACTGTGTCTTCCAAGATAACACACTGGGAAGGGCACCATATAATTTCTGTGGACTTGCTGCCCAAAATGTGTAACCTAAACCTAAACATGAGAAAAAAAACCTGACAACCCAAATTGTTGGACATGTCACAACATACCTGGACTGACCTCTTAATAATGATTAAGGTCATGGAGGACGGGGAAGACTGGACAGCTATACCAGATTTAAGGGAAGTAGAGAGACCTAATACCTAATGCTATGTGTGATCTCTCATTACTTTTTTTTTTTTTTTTTTGCTATAAAGGATATCACTGGGTTAAAGAGTAGCATTGGAGTGGAGTCTATGGATTAGAGGGTAGTAATGCATTTGCATTCATTTCTTTTTCTATTTAATTTTTACAGTTTTTATTAGAGCAGCTGTAAATTTACAGAAACGTCATGAAGAAAGTACAGAGTTTCCAGATACACAGTTCTATTATTAACATTTTGCATTAGTGCTATAACTTTGCTATAATTCATGAAATGATATTATTATAAAAATGCTATTACATTTAGCCCACTTTTACATTAGTTCACTTTTCATGTTGGATAGTGCTATTGGTCTATGTGTGTTTGTGTGTGTAATAACATGCGTAACCTAAAATTTCCCTTTTCATAGTTTTATAAATATACAATTCAACGATGTTAAAAGCATACTCAAAGTTGTGCTTCCATTCCAATCATCCATTACCAAAGCTTTTCCATCACCCCAAACTAATTAAATGTTAACTCCCTGTGCTGATTTGAAACTGTCCTGTACCCCAGAAAACCCATGCTCTTTAATCCTCATTCAATTTTGCTGGGTGGGATCTTTTTGATTGTTTCCTTGGAGGTGTGACCTACCCAATTGTGGGTGGTAATTTTTGATTAGATGATTTCCGTGGAGATGTGTCTCCACCCATTCAAGATATTTTTACCTACTGGAGTTCTCTAAGTTCTTTTGGAAAAAAGCTTCAGTGCCAACAGAGCCCACACAGACAGAAAACTTTGGAGATGCAGAAAGAAAACAGCTGTGGGGAATGTTTATGAAATGAGGAGAGAAAGCTAGCAGCCATCAGTTACCAGGTGCCTTCTCAGCTGAGAGGAAAAACCCCAAACTTCACTGATCCTTTCTTTGGAGTTAAGGTGTCTTTCTCTGGATGCCTTAGTTTGGATATTTCTATGGCCTTAGAAGTTTGAATATTTTTATGGCCTTAGAATTGTAAATTTGCAACTTAATCAATTTTCTTTTTAAAAGCCATTCTGTTTCTGGTATATTGTATTCCAGCAGCTTTGGCAAACCAAAACACTCCTCATTCCTCTCCCCAACTCAGCCCCTGGTAACCTGAATTCTAGCTTCTGAATTTGTAAATAGGAACTTTCTGCTCATTTTATGTAAGTGAGATCACACAGCATTTGTCCTTTTGTGTCTGGATTATTTCACTCAAAATGAGATCTTCAAGTTTCATCCATGTTATGGCATGCATCAGAACTTTATTTGCTTTTACAGCTGAATAATATTCATTGTGTGTATATACCGTGTTTTGTTTATTCATTCAACAGTTGATGAACACTTGAGTTGCTTTCATCTTTTGGTAATTATGGATTTTACAGCTTTGAACATTGGGGTGCAAATATCTGTTCAACTTTCCTGCTTTCGATTTTTGGGGGTACATCCCTAGAAGCGAGATTGCAGGATTGTATGGAAATTCTATACTTAACTTGCATAAAGCAGCCAAACCATCACAAGTTTGTGTTTTTAGTTATGCCTTATTTGGTGCAATGTGTAAGTGGAGAGCTTAGCAGTAGGATCTGGTGGAGATAGGTGGCTGCTGATCTTTGGGCTATTTGCCCATTGAGAAGAGGGAAGCATCGGCAGCCTTTTTCACTTCTCTTCTAAAGACTCATTTCTTTTCTGATACCATCCCCTCTTTTTTAATGCTTTGCCAGGTCTCACTGTTTACATCTGGAATGGAGGAGGAGAAGAAAATAGAAAGAGGGAGGGAGAAGGGAAAAGAAGAGGTGCCTACTGTTGTCTTGTTTGCACACTTCAAAGGATTTACTAATGAGTCTTCTTATTGTCTAAGGTCCTGGCCAACACCTGGGTTTTGCAATCTACACACATATGGAGATGGCAGAGAATGGAAATGAGCCTTTCACAACAGGACAGCAACAGTCTACCTTCCCCCTCCACAGAGGAATCAAAGGGGTGATTGTCAATGCCAAATTAATTTGATTTGAAGGACTTACACAGCTACTGGAATAGGTTCAGTAAAAAGAAAAAAAATGTGCATAGGTAGGGGGAGGCAAGAAGATGAGGAAAGAAGAGTTGTTGAAAGCTAATTTAATATTAAGTCCTATTATCATAACTTCTCTATATAGTTGCTCACCCCAACTGCAGACATCCCTACATACTAGTGAAGAGAATAGTATGAATTCTTTCCATTTTTCTTCCCAATTTCTTTCCCTTTCTTGTAGACCAGTGGTGGTCAATGGTTGGGAGGAGGGGGATAGAGATGGCGATTGTCATTTGACTATCTGGGAGGAGGGTTTACTGGCTTCTAGTAGATCCAAGCCAGGGATGTATTGTATCCTACAATACATAACAGAACAAAGAACATTTGGCCCAAAATATCATTAGTGCCAAGGTTGAGAAACCCTGCCCCAGGCACTTATTCATGGCATGAATGGAATCAAAAGGGCAAAACTGATGTGCCTTCTGAGAAGTATTTTGTTGTGGATTTTCTGAGAAGTTTGGGCCCCCATCCATTATCCCCATACTCACCCCAGTTGTCAGAGTGAGATAATTCTATCTCAGGGTCTTCCAGGACCTTATAAAGATCTTACAGATCACACACAACCTTCCTATGGGTAGATGCTTCTATATTATTACTCCTCTTTTTATTATCGTCATGATCTGTGCCTTTCTCTTTCATCTCATCTCATTTTACCCCTTGATAGATTCTATCCTTTATTTCCCCATCTTTCTTCAGATCCTTATGATCAGAAATCAAATCCAAACTTGTAACAAAATATCCCAGTCTGCTGAAGCTGGATTGAGAGGACGTTCTGACAGGAGTAAGGGTTCTAAGAATTATGTCTGAAATCATGTATCAGATGACCTCCAGCTTTTGTGACTCTCTCATTGTAACAGAGGACATTTTTATTTTCTGGATGCTGCTGTTACATCAAATCACTTTTACCTGTAAGGCTATTGTGGACAGAGAGATGATTTGTTACAATTGAAAATTGATTCCTCTGGGGAAGAGGAAAGCATAGGTGAGAGATTTAGGCTTCCCATGATCAGGCATCACTAAATAGTTGTGAATAATTATTTAAGTTGGTGACAAACAGATAAATCACAAAATGTCAAAGACCTACGTCATAAGAATTTGCATGGGGTGGAGAATTCCCTGTTTTCGTAACTCTATCAATAAAGTCATTTTGAAGAACTTTTGTTAAGGTTATCATGTTCAAACCAGCTACAAAGTTCCAAAAGGCTGAACATTCCAAGTCATAACCCAAGACGATGTGGAGATCAGGTTTGAGATCATGAGAATGGGTCGATTTGTAAATCAATGACTACATTTAACAAGAAAAACAACATATCAATATACTGATGAGAAAATGTGCTGTGACCTAACCCAATGCCATTTAGTTGGGGGTGCCTGGATGCCTCTTCAGCATTCTCCCATAAATATCTTAACTCTTTGCACAATGTGAACCAAAGATGTGGCAACAGTACAAAACAAAATGGCTTGCAAAATCTAGGATAACGTGCACCAAAAGAAGTACAACTTACATAGATAAGATGTGCTGAAGGAAGATAGCCACTATTTTCCAACCACATCTACAATGCCATGAGAGTACACCCACACATACACACAAACACTCATGTATGTGCTAGTGTGGTGGTGCAGGCGAGATGCTGAAACTGCAACAAAAATGCCCTCAGTGAGCTGATGCTCCATTTCCGCATCTCTCTGACTTGAATGTGATCCCTGGAAGACAAAGGACAACTGATATGAGCATATGCATGTCTGTGTCTACCTCTACATCTTCATGTACATCTACAACTAATACTATCTTCTGTTGGTTCTGTTTCTCGGGAGATCACTGACTGATACAGGCACATAATATTTTCCCTCCTTTTTCAGACTCCCACATCCCTCGTTGATTTAAGCTGGGATTTCACCCTAGTTAGTGTCCTAGCTGCCAGGAGAGGAGGGGAAACTCTTTCCTTTGGGGACAAATCCCCATGATCTTACTGGGAAAGAGTGGGCCACCACTGCACCACAGAGAGCTCATGGTGTGTGCACAGTCAAAATCCTCAGGGTCAACTGCCCCAGTATTCAAGATTTCAGGTTTTCCTCACCAGGGTCTGACCTCATCTCCCAGACCTGCCTTGACTGAGCATCCAAATCCCTCTGGAGCACCAAGGGTCTCATAGGAAGGCCTTCAGCCTGTGCTCACCTATGCAGCCCTTCCTGCAGGTGATGAAGTTCATTGCAAGCTATTGCTGAACTCTGGTTCTCACAGTCAGCAATTTAGCTACTTTTTAAATACCCTCAGCTCTCCTTTCCCTTTTGAAGGGCACTCAACTTTACAATAACCATCAAACTCTGCTCTTTGTAGGAACCATGCCTGACAATAAAAATCTTTGAAAAGACACATTTCACAATAAAGTACAGTAGCATGAATTGTGTATCGAGTTTAATCATAATCACTCTTGGCCGTTCATACCATCTGGGCATGTCAAGTGCATTAGAAGGATGGGCTAATAAGAGATCTATTTGTATGGGGTTGTAGAACCTTCAGGAATGAACTCATCCTCAAGGGGAAAGGACCTGGGCATTTCAGTTCTGTTCCAATAGCAACCTAACTCTTTGGAAAAAGAAAGTGGTTCAGAGTACAGTTTTCAGTGGCAGGTCACATAAGGAACTGGACACCAAAAGTGAGGGAATTGTCTTCAAGAAGAGATGATGGTATCCAGTTCTCAAGTGACAAAGTGTGGTTGCGGGTATGCTGTTGTGGTGAGCACAAGGTACAACTGGCGAAAAAGGATCAAAGAATATCCAAGATCGTTTTGCATCTTGAGGGTTGGCAGATTCAGAAGCCCTGGGAGATGACAGTTCTGGCCCAAATATTATTGTCACCTCTGGAGTAGCACAGAAGCCTCTGCTCTTCATGCAGAGAACTCAAATGGCAAGGAATGGATTCGGAGCACCCAAGGGGACTTTTCATCAGGACCCATGGGAGATGCCTCTTGGCAGGCCAAAGTGATCAGAGATTTACAGAAGTCCAAGGTAAATCATTATGCAGTTAGGAGCAAAGCTACTGGAATTTAGTTACTATAATTACCGTAAGCCCATAAGGGCCCTCAGGCTGAAAGATCTATGAATACTGAGCCAATCAACTTATACTTTCCTTCTTTCAGACTTCCCGAGATGCCAAATCTTATTGTTGTCTTTTTCTTTCTCTAATCCCCTGTATTCATTGAGTTACTGAGTTCTGGTATGTTTTCTTTCAACCTCTCTATTTGATTTTCTGTCTTTAGCCTGAATTCTCATCATCCTTGACTGAGCTGACTTCCACAGGATCTTAACTGGGTCCTCACTTTCAGCCTTTCTTTCCAGAATCTACCCTATGTGGCCCATCAGGTTATCAGAATGGCTTTTTCACATGCCATTCCTTACTCAGAAATCTTCTCAAACTCTCCCATTGCCTGACACCTCCAGGATCCATGCTCCTTCCTAATTTGGACATTCTCTGTGTGCACTCATCTTATTACTCTCTATTACCCAAGATGAGGTATACCGGTTCTCTACCAGCATCCTGGAACTTTGTTCATATTGATCCCCTTGTTAAAGGAGCTCTGTGGGTGTTAGAGAAACCCTTTTCGTGGATTACCAAAACCCTATCTATTCTGCAAACTTCAACTCAAGCCTTGCACCTTTGAGAAAGCCTTCCCTGACTACTTGATTCTACCCTGAATGTTTTCCCCTTTTAAAACTTTACATCATGTTATTGGCCCACTAGGCATATAATTTTGTATTTTCGACCCTTTTTCATAACTGTGTCTTGTGTTTTTCTTTGAGATGTCTGTCTCACTAAGCTAGTCTCTCTCTTGCTACTCTGCTTACACCTTCCCCTTCCCCACCCAAACTTTACTCTTTTCCCTACACATTAGTCAGAATGTGTGTCAGATCATGCTCTTCCTCTGCTTGAATCCTTTAATGCCTTGACATTGTGCTAGAATAAAACCCAACGTCCTCAACTGTCTTCAAGGTCAGCCTTGACTGAAGATAAGATTCACCTGAAGATCTTTTCAAAAAAAAGCTTCAGCCCCAACCCAAGACAATTGAATCCAAATTCTGGGAATTCAACCTAGGAATTGATGTCATTTTTGAAATCTCAGCAATGATTTTCTTGTGCAGCCATGGTTGGGTGAACAACTGACGGATCTTCTGCCTGTGTGACTGGCCCCTGGCTACCTCTCTGAGTTCAAATCCTACCCTGCTTGCCTTTTCTCATTCTCCCATAGACACCTAGCCCCCTGGTTCTCCTTTGATAGATTGACACTCTCAGCTCTGAGCCTGTGTGTTTTCTTGTTTTCTCTGGTGGAGACATTCCTCTCCCAAAGGCCCCTCACGTCATTCAACTCTCTGTTCCTGTGTCTGGCTTCTGAGATGCCTTCCCTGACTGCCCCATCAGAAAGAGCACTTCCCAACCCATTATGCTCTATTTCCTTAACCTATCTTATTTTTATTCATAGCACTTAACTACTATCTCATACTATTTTTCTATTTTTTAACGTACTCCTTTCTAGAATGTAAGCTTCATGAGGGTGCAGAATTTGCTTTGTTCACTGCTGAATCCCCAAGGCTTAGGACAGATCATAACAGGAGGTGTGCAGTAAAGGTTTGTTGATGGAATCTTTCAAAGGAGACTGCACATATCCTTGGGATCGGGGACTAAAATTAAAACTTACTTTGTATTGTCTTACTACTTGTGCTGGTTTGAAAGCATGTATGGACCCTAGAAAAATCATGTTTTAATCACAACCCCATTTCGTAAAGGCAGAATAATCTCTATTCAGTACTGTATGTTTGAATCTGTAATTAGATTATCTCCCGGAGAGTGATTTAATCAAGAATGATTGTTAAACTGGATTAGGTAGAGGCATGTCTCCACCCATCTGGGTGGGTCTTGATTAGTTTCTGAAGTCCTATAAAGAAGGAAACATTTTGGAGAATCAGAGATTCAGAGGAAGCAGACCAGAATGAAAACGCCATGAGAAGCAGAGTCCACCAGCCACTGACCTTTGAAGATGAAGAAAGAAAACGCCTCCTGGGAAGCTTCATGAAACCGGAAGCCAGGAGAGAAAGCTGGCAGATGATGCCATGTTCACCATGTGCCCTTCCAGCTGAGAGAGAAGCCCTGACTGTGTTCACCATGTGCCTTCTTACTTGAGAGAGAAGCAGTGAACTTCATCGGCCTTTTTGAACCAAGTTATCTTTTCCTGGATGCCTTACATTGGACATTTCTATAGACTTGTTTCATTGGGACATTTTCTCAGTCTTAGAACTGTAAATTAGCAACTTATTAAATTCCCTTTTAAAAGCCATTCTGTTTCTGGTATATTGCATTCCGGCAGCTAGCAAACTAGAACACTACTGAACATTTGGAACTCAAAATGTTGGAATTGTTTTCAAATGTCCCATATATTTTCTTTTTAGTTTGAGTAATACCTTTTACTTTGATTCTAAAGTCTAGAGGTTTTAAGTCCACTCAGCTGCTAGGAACCCAATACAAATATGCAGTGCTTACACACACAAGTAGGAAAAGTCAACGCTCCTTTTCTTTCATAGTCTCTCAAGGTTTTAATTTAAAAAATTGAAAGATGTTTTCAAGACTACTTTGAGAATTTGGAAAAAATAACAGAGTAATCCTTCTCTATTGTTTTGCACCTGTCCTAAATTTCTTTTATGATCTAGCTCATACAAAATTTCAAAGAGCACAGAAAACATACTTTTAACAATAACAATACTAACAATGCATAGATGACTTATTTTGTAGGGAGCACAGCACAAGGAATATTGCATGGATTATCTTTAATCTTTTTAAAAGTCCTATAAAGTAGAGATTAGTGCCCCCATTTTTTTTTTTTTTTTTTTTTTTTTGCATGGACATGTACAGGAAATTGAACTCAGGTCTCTGGCACAGCAGAACTCTGCCACTGAGCCACTATTGCCTGCCCAGTGCCCCAATTTTAAAGGTGGAAAAACCAAGATTCAAATGGGTCAGTTTTCTGTCCAAGGTCATACTGTGAATAAGAGCTAGATTTTGCCAGAGCCATAGAGATGAGTCTGACTACAAAGACTTCGTGCTTTCCACTGCACCAGGCTGTTTTCCAGACCATCAGCTTTGGATAAAAAGGACAGCTCCTACAATAGACATAATGACTCTTGTCTCTTTGTAGTTTGTGCACATGCCTGAGACTCTTGAATGAGAAAGCTGAAGAAGAGGAAGGTGAAATTTTTCCACCAGAGCTTAAAATGCATTTGGCAGATCATAACAAAGAGGCTGAACATGGAAATGCATTGACTCTTGTATTCTGTAGATGCTGATGGGCATGGAGTCACCTTCTGTCCTCATCAGCAACCTTTCCCCAAACCATCAAAATCACAGTCCCTAGAAGCCTGAGTAGTCAAGACAACAGGAAACAGATAACAAAACCCTTGTTCCTTAGCCCAAGAGGTCACCTATTAAGTCATTGGTAGGCCTTGAAGAAAAGTCAGTCAAAGCTTAAGCAGCCCCTGGCGTTTAACATCTCACCTTAGAAGTCTTGAAGAAATAACCTCTTTGAAAATGAGGGAAGTTTCATTATTTTTGAAAGCTGGCGGAAGTCCAGGATGCAGAGATGTTTTCTTTCCTCTGTGCAAGTCAAACATGCAAGGGGAAAAAGTGGGTGTGTCTGGAAGAGGGAAGAAGGGGAGTTACTATTCTGGTGCATGACAGCAAACAAAGTAGAAATGCTAAAGAGACTGACCCTACTCAAAACTGATCAGAGAGCTTGCCAGAGCCTAAGGGATGTTGTTCGAGGTGAGAGTTGCTGGGGCAGGAAGTCTTGAGGTGATAGTGGCAAAAAGAGAGCACCCCATTGATCTCTTTTGTCTTTCTTTCCCCCTGTGGAGTTTAGGGTGGATGAGGGGAAGGGCAAAGAAGCTAGAAGAAGAATAAAACTTATCTTCGTATGATTGCATTAGTGTCATCAAGAAATGGAATTGTGGAATTGTGTATGTGTGTGAATGTATGTGCTTGTGTGTTTAACAATAGAACGCTGAAATTAGAAATGGGTGTAATTACTTTGTTCATGAAAGCAACTATCAAGATTTTAGCAAAATGATTAAAATTGTTGCTAAATAAATCAAGTATAAGCTCTGCCAAGAGGAAATGCTAACAAGTAGAAAATAAATTTGAATAACTGACGATGCTTCAAGGTATTCATTCACAGTCACCCAGAATGCTCCAACGGGCTTCACCTTTGTTGAGTAGCAATAGCTGAATGTATTTATAAGGAAGGCCTACCTCAGACATTGTGTTTCCTACTGAATACTCCGGAAACCAAAGAACAGAGCACACTATTCTTCTCTTTTCTTGCTTCTATTCCTTCAGTCCTTCAGTAGTCTTTAATTTTGTGCAGACACCATGCCACCTACGAGAAGGGATATCAGGAAATTATAAAAGAGTTCCAATTGCACAAGAGATTGCAATGCAAATGGAAAGATACAGGTGACAATCTGAAATCTAAAGAGTGAAAAAAAACAGACTATTTATTCCAATGTTTGTTGTGGTAACAAATAGACAACGTAAAATTTTAACCACTTCCAAGCATAGACTTCAGAAGTATTAATTACATTCGTAATGTTGTGTTACCATCACTACCAACCATTACCAAAACTTTCCCATCATTCAAACAGAAACTCTGAACCTTTCAAGCAGTAACTCCACATTCTCCATCCTGTCCCTAGTAATCTCTACTTTAGTTTCTGACTCTATGACTTTGCTTATTCTAATATACAGTATACATGAGATCTTACACTATTTGCTCTTCTGTGTCTGGCTTACTTCACTCAACATGATGTGTTCAAGGTTCATCCATGCATCAGAACTTCTGGACTTTATTTTTCAATAATTAAATTCAATTTCTGTGAAGAGCCAGCATTCCACTGGTTACAAGCTTCTGATGGGAAAAAAGTTTCCCCAGTGAGTCGGAAGAGAATGACTGTGAGAAAATGTAGAACTTGAGCTATATAGGGGATTAGGTAGGAAGGGTTTGGCAGAGGGGAAGGGAAGAAAAGGTGACGTAAGGTTCAGTCATGGGAAGCGAGGAGGGTAGAACCCATGTTCACAGACAGGCAACAAACAGTGGCCGAGCATCAGAAAAGTACTCAACAAATCCCAGGTCTCCAACTCTTTGGCTTCTGCAACCAGAATCAATGCAAAGAATTTTCCCAGCGTGCACACCAGCCTGAAAGGTGTGGTGAGTCTCATCTTCCCACACCTGCTTCCTCAGAAGACTCTCCTCGGCTGGGAGGTCCCTAATGCGTGGATGAGTTCCCCCACCCCTCCTCAAGGAGACAGCGGCACCAGGCATTTCAGTGGTTGCCAGAGCGTGGGTCATCCAGTCAATGAGAAAAGACATTCAGCACCTACTTGACAGCATCTTGGCAGTTTATCAGAAGAAGGAACAATGGACAAGTTTTTTTTCTTATTTTTTCCAGTGGGAAAGCCACACTGTATTTCCCAGCCCAGATTAAATTGGAAACAATGTTTCACATTTTACTTTAGGCCACCTGGAGAAATTCAGTCCTCTCCAATGTTCTTTGGGCATTTGGTTTTCTGGAAACCCAACTGATAACTGAGAGTGTTACAAACTGCTCCCCAATTAATGTCATTCACTTCCTTGGATCTTTAAACACAAAAGCTTGGGAAGATTGGTAAAAAAAAAAAAAAGATTTAAGATGCGTAATCTCTGGTAAGAGTTTGCTCACAAAACAAGTTAAAATTCATACAATCTCTAACAAGAAATATCTTCAATATGTGTATGTTGATTTGACATTGTTATGTACCTCAGAAAATGCCGTGTTCTTTTAATCCATTCTGGGTTCAGACCTATGGCGGGTGGGACCTTTGGATTAGGTTCTTTCAATTGGGATATGACCCACCCAATTCAAGGGGGGTCTTAATGCTTTGCTTAAATGTTCATTAAGTTCTTTATGAAGACAGAAAAAGCCCCCAAAGGGGCTGAGAGAGAAAAGCCCTGGACATGCCAGGAGAAAACCCACAGAGATCAGAGAGGAGGCCACAGGAACTAGGAACAATGAAACCCAGTGTGACGGACCAACAGACACCCGCCATGTGGCTTGCTATCTGACAGAGGAACCCTGGATGCCAGTGGTCTTTCTTCAGAGAAGGTATCATCCTGTTGATGCCTTAACTGGGACATTATCATGGCCTTAGAACTATAAATTTGTAAACTAATAAATCCCCATTGTGGTATATTGCATTCTGGCAGCTTTAGCAAACTGAAACAATATGTTTAATGATGACATCTCTTTATCTATCTATCTTTCTTTGCAGTCAGCAGCTTTTAATCCCAAATTTCATTCAAAACCTGTAGGACATTTTGTTCATAAAAAATAATGCTGCCGATGGTGATAAAGTTTCACATTCATCCACAAAATCTCGGTGAATCTATAAAACAACTGATTTAGAATATTAACAGTACTGCTTATCCTAATTAGTGCTTGGCACAAAACAGACATTTAGAAATATTTCATTCATTCTTTCTTTCATTGACAAGAAACTCTTTTAAAGAAATGGGGAAGGTATTTAGGTTTATTGCTTTCTGGCCATGTGAAAGGTACTTCCACTCATTCATCTCCATATTCTCAGAAATCCTGTGGGTGCTACTAATCTCCACTTCCCCAGGTTGGTAGACTCATTCTTTCTGCAGAAAAATGCAATTGAGTTTCCAATGGCAATGCTGTGTCCTTCCCCTCATTTAGCAGGAGTAAGGATACTTCTTGCCAACAACCCCCCCACCCCTGGGACCCTGGAAAGAGCCACAGAGGATTGGACATCCAGGCTCAGGAAGAGGAGGGATAAGGACATTTGTAAATCACATATATAAAATTTTTGTTTGGCTGCATAGTACAGAGAGGTAGAAAATGAACAGAGTGATCTGTCTCTGTTATGAGTCTACATATGGAATGACACATTCTTTCTCTTTATTGACATCATGTTCGTTCTGTCATCAAACAAAAATATCATCATTTTTTAGTATTTTCCTGCAATTTTTCAGATGAAAACATCACATCTTCATCTCAGGAAATATTGGCAAGTTGTCCAGTGCCCCCTGTGAACCTATTAAAATATCTGTAGGAGAACAACCAAATCAATTAGCTGAGCCCTCAATCTTATGGTTTGCCCCTATGAAACTTTTTCCTGCAAAGGACTGGCTAAGCCTACTAAAATTAGGCCTAAGAGTGACCCCCAGAGAACCTCTTTTGTTGCTCAGATGTGGCCTTTCTCCCTAAACCAACTCAGCATATGAGCTCACTGCCTTCCCCCCTATGTGGGACATGACTCCTAGGGGTGTAAATCTCCCTGGCAACATAGGACAGAAATGCCAGGACCTGGCATCAAGAGATTGAGAAAGGCTTCTTGACCAAGAGGTGGAAGAGAGAAATGAGACAAAATAAAATTGCAGTGCCTGAGAGATTTCAAACAAAGTTGAGAGGCTATCCTGGAGGTTATTCTTATGTACTATACAGATAGTCCTTTTTAGTTTATGGTGTATTGCTGTACCTGAAACTGTTCAGCTGTGTTCCAGTAGCCTAGATTCTTAAAGACAATTGTATGAAGATAAAACGTTTACAATATGACTATGTGATTGTGAGAACCTTGTGTCTGATGCTCTTATATCCAGGACATGGACAGATGAATAAAATAAATAGATGAAAATAAGTACATAAATAATAGGGGGGCAAAGGGTAAAATAAATTGGGTAGTTGGAAATACTAGTGGTTAATGTAGGAAAAAATTTTTTCTTTTTATTTCTTTTGCTGGAGTGAATCAAATGTTCAAAAAATGACCATGGTGATGAATATACAACCATGTGATGATATTGTGAGCCATTGATTGTACACCATGTATGGAATGTTTAAAAGTCAAGAATATATGTTTGTGTGTTAAGTTTTTACGATAAAAATTTTCTTTAAAAAATGTCTGTAGGAGAATCAGCTATAAATGTATGTCTGGTTCAGTGATTTTGAAGCCATTTAAAATAAAAATTTTTCACATTTCCTTACATCTCTTCCCTTCCCCACTATGCCTTGATCTTGACCTTGCCCAGATCAGGAAGCTGGCATGCAAAGTGGAAAAACAGAGCAGAAGTGTGTCCACCTTCCCCAACCCTTTCCTACCACGGCAAACCCAGCTGGAGGCAGAAGTTAAGAATTAATGTAATGTCAGATTTGAAATTCTGTTTATAATCTGAATTTATTGCATTGTAATTTTCTAATTGAGTTTGCTTTTTTATCTTAAAGTGGTGGTAGGATTTTCTGTTACAAAAATGTACCCATAGAGTCATAGAGATGACCTGATTTCTCATCCAGGAAGAGGAGGGGCCTCCCTTGTAGACTTCACTGAGCAAGTTTAAAAAGGGTATTAGAAGAACGAAGAGGAAAATTGCTTTTATGATTGCACCTTAATGGTTACACAATTACCAAAATGATTCTACCTTTTCTTTCAAGTTCACTTACAGTCTTTGCACTCAAGACTAAATAAGAACAGTTTCAGAGTGCAAAGCTAAAGCAGAAATGACTTGTTTAGACGTCATTGTTTGCAAAACAAATACCTTCTGGGTATAGGGTCCATCCCTTTCTCCTTTGTCCCCATCCTCCCCATTCCTCTTGGTGAATTCTGGTGACTTTTTTTCTTCCTTGCCTATACTAAGAACATATCTGTCGGTTATTTCACCATGACTTTTGTTTTGAATCAGTGTTAAACCCAATCTTTGCTTCCTCCAACTTCGACTGCCTTGTCTCCATAGGAGGCGGGAAGGAAATCAGTTTCCGCCATATGTGTGTCAAAGGAGGTTTGTTTGTCCTATTAGTAAGGTCAATAGACTGGTGACTTCCTGCCAAGGACTGAGTTCTGGGATCAGAAAGCTGAGCCGATAAAAGCATTTTTTAAGGCAATTGTTCTGAAAACTATGCTTATGGGACACCTGATAACTTCTCTCTCTTTTAAACCCATCTGAGGAAGAGGAAGTATGAGTGTTGGATGGACCAGGAGTTTTAGGTCCCAGAATACTGCCCTGTTGACGAGTCCCCTTAGCTGTCACAGCTACTTAGCTCTCACACAGAGTACAGGTCCTCAGTACACTCTGGGGAAGTATTGTAGGAGACCATAACTCTGTCCCACCTAAGGATGCATTACCACACCAACTCAGGCAATGGTTCTTGGGTTTTGAAAAGTTGTTTTCAATGCACATTTGCTACTCTGACATGATCTGTTCAGGGAACAGCCTGACTATTTTCTTGTGATCCTCGGTGATATAGCCAACTCTAACCTCCTTGGAAACTTTAAGTCTTAAATTGTGTTCCTATAGTATCCAGGCTTCATCCTTATGTAACCCTTACTAGACCTGTAAAAATTTGTTTGATATTTATCTTCCCAGAAGAATTTCAGGGGAAGGGAGAGACTTTTCCTCCATGTCATCCATGCATTCTCTTTATCTGTCACACAGTAGTACTTAGTTTTAAGTAAATGAATGAATAAAATATAATAAAAATGGGTGCCAAAGTACTCGGAGTGACATACTCAGAGATGCAATTTGTTGGTCAGCAAGAAGTTCAGGGTAAGGGACTGAGTTTAAGGCTTAGAATTTGAAATTCCCATCTCCCTGTTTTAAGTGTTAATCTCTATCACATTCCATTCCACTCCAGTGCTCTTCTGAGTGAGGTGGCATGTTCCATGACTTACCGCTGGTAAGCATGACATGACTCCAGATAATCATATAAAGAAAGGGACAGAAGAGAACTGACCAGTGTTTCTAAACAGCACACATTTCCCTCACAGTATATACACTACACAAAGAGCTACAAGGAAGAGAAGAAAGCAGATGTGGTGATTGCAATAGTGACTGCTATAGATCAGCTATGCACTGAAGAACCAACAGCATATCAAAGGTACATTTAAATTCAACAAGGATGAGAAAGTACCCCCTAAAAACATGTTTTGTGGTAAGTGACTAAATTCCAACAAATCCAGAGGAAGAGCTAATCATCACATGCCATTTCACTTGGTCCATCTGACCTCCACATGCTTATCAGGACAATAAGGAAATGAGATCTTTTAGGAAACACCAAATGCACATCTAGTAAGGCAAAAGCATTCACACATAGAAGCAAGGCTGCTGTTTGATTGATTTGGATCTTCTAGCATTTTACCAAGATTAAGGAAGCAAAGATTTGAGAAAAAACTCAGGGACATCCGTCTTCAAGTGCCTGCCCTACGTTGGGGGTGGAACTTCTTCTTGAATCATTCATACATCAATGTATTGATCAAAAGAGATTTGTTTTTCTTACTTAGCAGCTGAATTAGTTTTACTGAACTAAGTCATTCTCTTCCAAAAATAAAGACCTGGTCATGAGCATTTGGAAAACAACATTGCCAGACCTGTGAAATTCATCCATCAGGAAGGAGAAGGGAAGGGGAATGAGTGATCATTAAATGTCTGTCATGTGCTGGACACTTTAACACACATATCATTTCATTCTCATAGTGGGCTTAAGAGTTGTTGGTTTTTTTAATCATTTTTCTTTTTGTACAGTAAAGGAAACAGGTCCAGAAAGGTTAGGTGGGCTCCCCAGTGACAGAGCCAATAACTGCAGAGCAGGTTTTAAACACTTACCCTGACCTCCCCATGCAGCCATGTTCTACACAATGATTACCTATTTAACAGTTGTCAGATAAATGTTTCATCAATAAGTTTTTCTTGATTATCACAAGGAAAAACTACATGGACTCAGAAATTGTCCTGGTGTAGTCATACGTTCATACTTTGATATATATTCATATTTTTAAAAATAACACAGTCTACTTTTAAAATTTTACCTCAAATTGATTCTAAAATTTAGTGAGAAATGCAATACTGAAGAACAACATTGCAGGACTGACACCACTCAACCTCAAGATTCACTATAAAGCTATAGTGATCAAGACAATCTGGTATTGGTGAAAGAATCCACAAATGTGCCAGTAGAGCAGAACAGAGGGCCCAGAAATAGACCCACACAGATAGAGTCAACTTATCTTTGACAAAGGAACAAGGGTAATTCAATGAGGAAAGGATGGCCTTTCCAACCGATGGCGCTGGACTGGAGCAAGGGGATATCCACAGGCAAAGGAAATTAATCTAGACACTTAACACCTTTCACAGAAATTAATTCAAACTGGATCATACAACCTAAATATAAAATACAAAACTACACAATTTTTAGGAGAAACTAGGTGATCTTGGGTTTGGCAACAACGAAGCATGATCCATGAAAGAACAATTGATAAATTGGATGTATTCATTTAAAAACTTCTACTCTAGGAAAGAGACTGTTAGGAGAATGAAAAGACAAACCACAGACTGGGAGAGAATATTTGCAAAACACATAAAGGATTTGAATACAAAATACTCAAAGAACTCTTAAAATCAACAGTAAGAAAACAAACAACCCAATTAATGATCAAAAAAGATAGACAGACAACTTACCTCAAAGAAGAAATACACATGGACAAAAAGCATATGAAAAGATGCTCAACACCATTTGTCATTAGAGAAATACAAATGAAAACAACAATGAGATGCCAGTACACATCTATTAGAATGGCTAAAATCCAAAAACCCTGACAATACCAAATGCTGACAAGGCTAGAGAGTCACAGGAAAGCTCATTCATTGCTACTCAGAATGCAAAGTGGTACAATCACTTTGGAAGACAATTTGGTAGTTTCTTACAAAAGTAAACATGGGACTGATCATACTTCTGTGTACTTATCCAAATGATTTTAAATTTTATATCCATGTAATAAAAGGGCACATGAATATTTATACCAGCTTTTTCATAATTGCCCCAAACTGGAAGCAATGAAAATGTCTTTCCATAAGTGAGTGGATAAACAAATTGTGGGACATCCAAACAATGGACTATTATTCAGTGATAAAATGAAATGAGCTATCAAGCCACAAAAATCCAGAAAGGAACCTTCAATGGATATTGCTAGATGAAAAAAGCCAGTCTGAAAGGGCTTTATACTATATATATGTATGACATACATATGATATTCTGGAAAAGACAAACCTATAGGGGATCGGTGGTTGCATGGGGTTTGGGTGAGGTGGGAAAGGATGACCAGGTAGAGGATAAGACATTTTTAAGGCAGTGAAACTATTCTCTATGATACGCTGCTGGTGGATGCATGACATTACGCATATGTCAAAACCCAAAGAGATGAACAGCACAAACAGAGAACCTTAATATAAATGATGGACTTTAGCTAATTTTAATGTATCAATACGGGTTCATTAATTGTGACAAATATACCTCACTCATGCAAAGGTGGCAATGATAGGAGAAACTCTGTGTAGAGGAGAAAGAGATCACAAATGGGAACATCCCATACTTTCTGCACAAGTTTTCTATAAACTGAAAACTGCTCTAAAAAGTTAGAGTGTATTAAAAATAAAATAAACATGGGGGTGCAAGTGTAGTTGAGTGGTAGAATTTTCACCTGCCATGTGGGAGACCCAGGTTCAATTCCCAACCTATGCCCTTCCCCAAACAAACAAACAAACAAAAATTCAACAAACAGTGCTGCAATATCAGGATACTCACGAAACGAATGAAACGTTACCCTGCCGTACAGCATAGAAAAAAATAAAATTTAAAAGATAAATAAATAAAGCACTATACAAATAACATACACCTCCAGTTAATTTTTCTTCCGTGGGTTGTAACTTCTGAACAGTGTAATAGTCTCATGTTGCTCATTAAAGAGTGTTCCTTACGTAATGACTTCCCAGTGTCAGTATTTCTTCCCATATTTCTTTAGCTGACTATTTAATTATTTAGGTTTTCGGACCCATATTCAGATTTGCTAACCCAAGAAATTTTCAGAGCTTTGCAGTAGATATACCCCTTATTATTTTTTCATTTTATACACCACTTTAATTCATTTTCAATCAAGTTTTTCATCTTTGACAGGAAACATGATATTAATTCAGCCCCTTAAAGGGGGTAAGGACCGGAAGGCATGACTCTCAAGAAAACACTAATGACCCATTCTAACTTTGGAAAAGGTGGAGGAAGTTATCAGAACCATTTTGCTAAGGATTCCATACTATAAGGCCTCGGCAGACAGCTTAAAGCATCTTATGACGAGATGGTTCCTGGTTTGACAAAGGAGATGGAATTTAAGAAGCAGAAGAGCTTGTGGGCGGCTCCTCAGCAGGAGCTGTATCACAGCTGGAGTGTGTGATGGTGGGAAAACTTTTTTGGGACAATCCTGTGTTTAGTCCTGGACTCCATCCATACTCTATGTCTTAGACTATTTTAATTAAAAGACTTTATTCCTAGAAACTACCAGTGAATTTTTGATGTACTTTATTTCTAGTCAATATATTAAGTTAAGAATAAATGCCATTAATTTTATTAATTAAAACCAGTTTGAGAGGATGCATGTACCCTAGAAAAGCTATGTTTTAATCTTAATCCCATTTTGTAAAGGCAGCCATTTCTTCTAATCCCTATTCAGTACTGTATGTTTGAAACTGTAATTAGATCATCACCCGGGAGATGTGACTCAATCAGGAGTGGTTATTAAACTGGATTAGGTAGAGGCATGTCTCCACCCATTCTAGGTGGGTCTTGATTACTTTCCTGGAATCCTATAAATGAGGAAAGTTTGAAGAAAGCAGGAGATTCAGAGAGAGCAGAGAATAATGACACAGCCACGAGAAGCGTAGAGTCCACCAGCCAGTGACCTTTGGAGATGAAGAAGGAAAATGCCTCCCAGGAAGCTTCATGAAACAGGAAGCCAAGAGAGAAAGCTAGCTGATGATGCCATGCTCACCATGTGCCTTTGCAGATGAAAGAGAAACCCTGACCATGTTCTCCATGTGCCTTCTCACTTGAGAGAGAAACTCTGAACTTTGTCGGCCTTCTTGAACTGAGAATCCATGCCCTGGATGCCTTAGATTGAACATTCCTATACACTTATTTTAATTGGGACATTTTCTCAGCCTTAGAACTGTAAACTAGCAACTTATTAAATTCCCCTTTTTAAAAGCCATTCCGTTTCTGGTATATTGCATTCTGGCAGCTAGCAACTAGAACATCTTTGTTCAATAAAAACATTTTACATAATTTTTTTTTTTTTGCCAAATACTGCATCCATTAGCCATATATAAGGAAAAAACTGCTGCTACTGTCAGTTATTTATTTTCCTTGAAGCAGGTCCCCTTTCCCTTGGTTGAGAGGGAATGAACAAGTGATAGACTACCCCCAGAGTGGTGAGCTGTCACCTTCTGCACCCTTTCTGCTTCTCCTCTCTGTCTTGTCCTCTTTCTCTGCACCTTCTTGTCCCAGCAATCAAATGATTTCCTGCTGCTCCTGCCCAAGTAATCTCAGTGTTTCAGGAAACTCACCTCTCCATGATGCTATCGCTCCCAGGAACATTTGTATTCTATCAGAGGAGTTTTGGGAAGAAGGCAACTCAATAACTTAATGAAACAATGGAGGTGGAATCCCAGGCATGGCACTGAAGGCCAGTGGGAGAGGAGAGAATTGTTTTAATGATGGGGGAGGAATGCAGTGGACAGGTACCCCCTCATTGGTCTTACACCTCAAAACAGATCTCCCTGGTCCTTGCAGACGAGAAAGGAAGTTCTGGTGGGTAGAGGGAAGAGGGGAGTCCTGAAAACTAGTATTTTACTACAGAGGATGCAGGTCCCTGTCTCAGTCTGGCAGATTGCATAATAGGACCATGATTTCCCATAACCAAGCCAAATTGCTGGATAAATATATCCACATTGCACCCAAGTCTTTTGGTGCCTGGGCATCCTTACCTTGCCCTGGGCAGGGGCTCTTGGCCATTCTGTCACTTTGCTTTCTCAACTCTGGAAGTTCAATGCAGACCTTAGCCGAGAGAGATTGGGACGAGAAAGTTCCACGCCCTTTCCCAGCCACTTCCCGCCCAAGGCTGTGGTGCTCTTCCCATGTGAGTTGGCAGCAGGCCAAAGCCTACTCCTTTGGGGCAAATTCCAAATCATCTCTCTTTTCTGCCTTTATTCGCCCTACCCTTTTTATGACGCCCCTCCCCTGAGACAACTGGCGCAGAGTCGCCCTCCACCTTGGGAAATGGAGCATGAAGCCATGAGCAGAAGAGACGTCAGACCCAGTGGAGGAACTAAACAGACCTGAGCAATTCCATGTTAGTGAGGCGAGGGTGCAAGGAAAGCTCCTCATGAGAGTGCACAGAAGCTTTCATCTGCCTGGCGCGGGGCAGAGTGAGAGGAGGTGCTTGGAGGGTGGTCATGGCTCAGATATAATTTATAATGACTTTCAGCTATGGATGGAGCAATCCTCAGGAATCCAAAAACCGCATTGCTGGCGGAGTTCTCAGCAAACAGCAGCAACACCTAGTTGCGTGGGTGGCAATTAATCAAAGCAGTCGGTGAGATATACTTGCAGAATCTCTTATCCCTTTGTTCTGGTCTCCACCCTTTGGCGTTGTTCCCCTGTGGAATTTTTTTTTTCTCCCTCTCTCTCTCTCTTTTTTTTTTTTTGTTCTTCCTGGAACTTGGATTATGCACACAACCATGCAGTGGGTCAAAAAACTGATTTCAAGTTGCATCTCCCCTCCATCCAAATCGATCCACCCAAGGATGGAACATCCTTTGGTTAAGGGACCGGTGGCATTTAACTTCTGTTTCCTGGCCAAAAAAACTCAAACAATGTCTGTTTTACATATTCTGCATAGATGGGAAAGCATTAGAGCATCTTTGACGTCTCCACTTAGAAGGGAGGAGGACACTGATGGCTGTGCTGAAGGTGTGAAGGATATGTTTTTGACCCTATCCTTCACATTTTTATCGATTTGGGGCATTCTTACATCAAGCAACTTTAAACCACTCACTTTCCCAAAGCGGGGTAAATACTTAGAATGTGTGTGTGTGTATGCATGTCCGCACACATGCATTTGTGTAAGTTTTGAAGACTGGTAGGTATTAAACTCTTAAAAATTAAGCTTGGATTTAGGAAAATAATTTTTTTAAAGTGCACGTTGATGCATTTTCATTGAAAAAAAGCATGTTTAAAATCAAGGGTGGAAAGCGTATTTAAGCAAACAACTTATGATTTAACTGACTCAGAAACACTTCAAAAATAGAAGAATTCTGGGGACTGGTCAGATTTGCCTGTTCTTTGTTTTCACATGCGTTCCTCCTGCTAAACGTTCATGCATGTGTGGGTCTCTTGAATGGGAAGACAAGGCCAGTTCTCCCACAGCCTCTTTTTTTGAGACCCCCCCCCCCCAACTTCAGAGCACAAGTTTCAAGTTTCAGCAGTCCAGAGTGGTTTATATACATAGTGATCAGGTATTTACCATCAAATTCACAGACTATGCACCCAACCTTCTCCCCCAAGTCCTCATTAACCATTGGGACCCACACTTCAGCATAGAAGAGAGGATCTAATAACTCAGAATAGAACCCAAGGATAAAGAAAGGTGGCTTATTCAATGTGAGGCCGATTACCTTGTTCTTTGGACAAATTGCATCCCTTTGAGCCTGGCCATGACGGTTGTCCTGTGCCTTCCATTCTTTCTACCCACTGCTGTTCATTGCTCACTGCTCCTATAACTGAACTCTACACAGAACAGATACATAATATGCTTTCCATTAATTAATTAATATGCAATGTGCTGGAGAGGTTACACATATTTATTCATGCATTACTCAGAACCACCCAATGAAACAGGCATTACCAGATGGGGAAACAGAACACGGCTTGATGTATTTGCTCAAGGGCCATACAGCTAGAGAGAGGGAAATTCTGTGTTTTTCTCCATCCCCCGACCCCCATTATATTTTGATACCTCACAGAAATGACAGAGTATTTGGCTCTATTTCTAAAGTTGCATGGCCTTGAGCCCTCTAGAGGTGGGATGGAGTGGCCTGCAGAGGATGACCAAAGCAGAAACTGCCAGGCAGCCTCTAACTTCCTCTCTGTGCCCTTGTGAGTGGTAAGTATTGTTTCTTCCAGGCATCGTCTGTTTGCATGCTTATTAAACCATGTCCCCGGAACATTTGAACTCCTTATTTAGGCCTCAGTGGTTTTACAAACATTTTATTGAACTCTTTTGTTTGAAAAATACATTTTTAACTGTTCAAAAAGCCATAGAAAAGAGCACATGTCCTCAAAGATATTCTATGAACTTTTCACACATTGACAACCACCAATGCAGTCATTTGGGCACCTACTTAAGATTTCTATTATTTTTTAAAGACTTTTGAAATTGCTTTCTCCCAACATTTTTTTTTTTTTTAATAGATGCATGGTATAGGAATTGAACCCGGGTCTCCCGCATGGAAGGCGAGCATTCTACCACTGAACCATCCATGTACCTTCTCCCAACAACCGTTTTCAAAATTTGTCTTGTTGTCTATAACCAGCAGTGAAAGTGTAGTCTTATGTTAATCCTGTTTTTGGCGGAACCCGTGGATGTCCAGGCAGCTCAACCACGTGGACAAAGAACATTCCTTGAGATGAAATGAAACACCAGGGGATGTTCCGAGGTATCTGCTCAGGACAGGCACCCATGAGTACACAAGAATTGTCTAATACTAACTGAACTCCACACTTCTGGGGTTCTAATAGTATGTTTTAAGTGTAGTTTGGAATGTTTTCTTGTCTAATGGTGATGATTTATAGGACAGAAATACTGTAAATTTGGAGATTGGGATGTTTCCATTCCAATATTTATAAGTGGTAATTGTTCAGCACTATCTAGTATTATTATTTTCAAATTTCTCCATAAAATTAGAAAATGAGTATTAGTTAAAAGCTGAAAGTGTTAAAAAAAAATGAAAACAAATGTCAAATTTCAACCAGATGCAAGATATTTAACAAATCATAGTAAGTGGCACTGAATTTTCAGTTGTGTCGACCCTACTAATAGTGATATACCAATGCAAGGTGATAAAATACTCAGTCACTGGAAAATAAGAAATTGTTACAGTCACGTATGGGCCCTGCCAGTTTAAAACATCAACTGAAACTACTGGGCTGAAAGAAAACCCTAATGAGTATAAATGTAAGACTCTATATTTTCTTTTCAGCATAAACTGAACAGTTCAAAGCTATAATAAATGTCTATATGCAAGAGACTTAAATCAGTGTAAACAGTGTGCACACAATGATAGCAATCCTTTAGAATGTCATTTAAAGTTAAGTTACAGCATCCCAAGGGAGAGAAAGTACATTTCACTGGGCCAAATCTAACTCTGTGCCACACTTCTATCATTGTCTTAAGTTGGCTAGAGGAGCAGAGAGCCTCAAAAGTGCAGTTAATATTCTCATCCCACATCTAGAAATTATAGCCAAATGTCGTCCTGGACATTTCCTTCCTTATGGTCCCACCAGGGAGGTGCCATGAGTTCCATCTCCCACATCGATGGCAAGTCCTTTGTTTTCTCCCAAGCACCTGTATGGAGCCCCTGGAGTTGCCTGGCCCAACTGCAGGAGAGACCAACTCCTTGCCTCCTGACTTCCCCTTCTGTGTCCATGCTCACTTTATTTTTAATTTGCCCCAGTCCAAGAAGCCAGGATGATATTTTAAAACTGTAAACACTAATGCATAATTCCACTTGGTAAAAGTCCTTGAGTGGTCTCCCAGTCCATACTGATTTCCCATGGCCTGCAAGATCCAGCATGTTTACCTTGCCAACCTTATCTCATTCTACTTTCCCACTTACTTCCCTTCTAAGAACATACCAACCTCCTTCTCTCCTGAGGGTCGGTACTGGCAGGCCCCTCAGCCTGGACCTTCTACCCCTATACCTCCATGGAGCTGATTTCTTTCCATCCTTCAAGTCTCAACTTAAGCACCACCTTCTGTCCCAATGTGAAACTATTATGTACCCCAGAAAATCCATGCTTTAATCCTAATCCAATCTTGTGAGGCAGCCATTTCTCTTAATTATGATTCAACATTACAGGGTGGAAATGCCCAATTGCGGATATAGGCCTTTTGATTAGATGGAGATGTGACCCCACTCATTCCAGGTGGGTCTTGATTAGTTTACTGGAGCCCTTTAAAAGAGGAAACACTTTAGAAGAAAGGTCAGAGCTGACACAAATGCAGATGCTTGGAGAACAAGTGCTTCAGAGCTGACAGAGATGCAGATATTTGAAGATTTCTGGAGTGCCAACAGAGAGAGCAGATGCCTAGACATGGGCAGACCCCAGCAGATGTCACTATGTGCTTTCCCATGAGATGTGAAGCAAGTCAGAACCCAGAGTTATGTCCTGAAGTTGCTAAGTGAAGGCCCACAGATGCTTCAAGAGGAAACCATCGGCATCAGAGCTAAAAGAAAAGGAACCAGGAACAAGGATCAGCAGATGCCAGTCACATGCCTTCCCAGCTGACAGGGGTGTTCCAGATGGCATCAGCCTTTCTTAAGTGAAGGTAACCTCTTGTTGGTGCCTTAATTTGGACATTTTCATGGCCTTAGAACTATAAGCTTGTAACATATTAAGTTCTCTTTTTAAAAGCCATCCCATTTCTACTCTATTTCATTTTGGCAGCTTAACAAACAAATACAGCTCCTTACAGTGGCCTTCCAAGACTTGTCTACTTAAGATGTGGCCATCCTTGATATTTCTTATTCCAACATCTTCTTCATTTCTTCTTAGCACTCTTTAGTACCTGCACTTATTATCAACTTGCTTGCTTCTTTATTGTCTGTTCTCCCTAATAGATTGTATGCTACATAAGGGATAGAAAGTTCTCTGCCCCATTTATCATGGTCCCCTAGCACCCAGGGCCCTCACCAGCTGGATCTAAGAAATACAATATTCATCACAACTGGCTCGTGCTTATATTTTCTATTCTATTATGCTCTATTCTATTGCATTTTCTTAGAAAGCTGGTTGCGACACAGACCCAGTGAATTTCAAAACTCACAAAAGGATCCCAACCTGTCATTTGAAGACATTATGATAATGCAAACTACAAAATAAATGTTCAATATTCTTGGTTAGTTTGGATGATGAGACTGTAAGCTTTTTATAATTCAAATAGATAAGACTAGAGATGACAAACCCTTCCATTTTCCTTGCTTTAATATAATATTTTCCTGCATAAAAGGAAACTTTATTATGTAGAAAAAAATGAGGGAGCATTTTCCATGTATTAGATCACTTTAAATATAGCAACAACCTGGAATAAATTTACAGTAATGTAACACGGCAGCTAAATTGGTGATGCTGAAGAAGAAAAGAATAACAGGAGGCACATGGCATCTGTGAAACTGGCACAGGCCTGCTCAGGCCCTCGTGGCACAGGCAAGAACTAGCTATTGAAATGTCTGAAACTCTCCAAAGTGTGGGGTAACGCACTCAAAATTGCCAGTTGTATGAAGGAACATTTTCATCTATTCATATTTATTATAAATTCTTGATATATTCATTTAATGCATTTTATTTGTTAGCTTTAGAATAGGAAACAAAAGTTATTTTTAAAAAATAAAATAAAATGGTTAATTAATAAAATTCATAAGAAAAGCATTTGGTGAAAAGCCTACCCTTTTCACAGCCATTCAAGTTCACGTCCTGGAAGGAAATCAGTGGTATCAGGTTCTTGCATATCCTTCAGTTGTTTTTATGCATGTGTTCCTCCATTAAAATACATAAATGTTTACATAATGTACTCACACTTTTTTTTGTATGCTCTATGGTAGGGGTCATATTTTATTAATTTTCTTTGTGATTATCCCAGTATTGCAGGACCATTGGTTGAATTTTTGTTTGTTTTTTGTTTTGTTTGTTCGTTTGTTTTTTGGGAATTGCATGGACTGGGAATGGAACCCAGGTCCCCCACATGGCAGGCGAGAATTCTGCCACTGAACTACCTTGTACCCCCTATAGTCACACTTTTAAATCGTGCACTTTAAAAAATCTTTACGATTTATTTGGGGCATTGTTCTATATCAGTACCTACCAGGCTTTCTCTCTGTTGTTCCAGTTGCATAGTGTTCTACTGTGTTTAACTAGTCTTACAGTGTGTATTTAGGTCACCTCTGGTTCCTTGCTACCAGAACAGCGATACAAAGAACAAACATCAAGTTTCATAGTATTTCTGTAGAAACTCCTAGAAATGGAACTGCTGGGTCAAAGGGCATGTACTTTTGTAATTTGGGTATATGTGTTCAAAGAATGTACCCATTTACACTCCCACCAACAATGTTTTAACAGGCGTGTTTGCCAGCACCCACACCAATATGGAACTTTTCCAGGCTTTTTGATATCTGCCAGTCTGATGGATGAGAAATGGCATCTCAGTGTAATTTTAATATTCATTCTAATAATGAATGAGGTTGGGCATCTTTTAATATGATTAAGAATCATTTGTAGTTTGTTTTCTGTTGAATGTCTCTTTTTATTCTTTATTTTTCCATTGTGTGGGTCTTTTCTTACAATTTCTAGCATATATAGGGAAATATATATATATCAGAGAATTAACCTCTTGTCTATAACGTGCGTTGCAAATGTGTTTTATCATTGAATTGTTTACTTTTACCTCTGATCATTTTTGTCATGTAGAAGTTCACTTTTATGTTGTTGAGGTTAAAGACTTTTTCTAACTTTATGATTTTGTTCATAACAGAAAGAGTTTCTGTTTTCTAAAATTATAAGAATAAAAAAAAATGCCCCTATGTTTTTTTCTACTGTTCTTTTTTATGGTTTCTTGTTTTGCATTTTAACTATTTGATCCATCTGGGATTTATCCTGATATATAACTTGAATTCAGGTTTTATTATTTTCCAGTTGGCTGCACCATTTAATTAAAATAATTTGGTTATTGAATAGTTCATCTTTTCCTCACAGATTTAAATTTGGACATATACAAGTGCAAGATGTCCAGAGGTATATGGATCTATTTGCTGACTTTACATGCATTGATTTTCAACTGATTAACATTTCAGTACCACACTGTTTAATTATCTTCACTTTATCACACTTTCATATCTAATAACAAACGATACTACTTTGTTACTCTTTTTCTTAGAATGTCTCTGGAAACTGAACATTCATTTTTCCATATGAATTTTAAAATCAACTCACCACACCCTCACTCAAATATTTTTCTTATTTTATTGGGATTTCATAACATTTGTACATTAACATAGAAAAAAGTCATTTTTCATGATACTTAATCTTCTTATTTAAGAACATAGTATGAAAAAAATTTTTTTCAAATCATGCTAAGGGACATCAGTGGTTTTTTCACCTCTTTTCATACAGATCTTGTATAGTTCTTATAAAGTTTATCTAAGCAATTTGTATATATATATTTGGTGCCTTAAAAATAGGGTTTTTGATTATCTCTTCTAAGTGGTTTTTGTTTGTAGATATGAAGATTTTGTTCCTAACCATCATTCTGAATTTTCTTTTACGTATTGGTTTTTTAGTTTTCTCTCTTTACTTACTCATATAATTATCTGTAAATAATGATAACTTTATCTCCTCATTTCTAATTTTTAAGTATATAATTGTTTTGTTTTTTCTAATACCAATTAGGCACAATTTTCCATTGCAAAATTTCCAGTTATTAAACATGAGATGGGCACTTATTTTGAAGATTTAATTTCTAATTCCAAACTTCATTTGTTGTTGAGAAGGAAGATTCCCAAACAAGTATTTCAGTATACAATGAGTCACTACTTTTAGTTGATAAGGAATCTTTACGTTAGTTAAAATATCATCAAACTTGGCAGTATGATCTTTGTATCTTGCTGATCTAATTAATAAACTGATAGATTTCAATACTGTCTTCATAATTACCCATACTCCAAATAATCCTTAATAGGATTAATGTGAAACATAAATAAACTTGAAATTCTGAATATAATTGACAGAGTTCAATCCCAAAGTACAGATGTGAATTGGCTGAAGGAACTGCTCGTTGATTCCCTCTCAGTTGGACATTTATGAAGCAACTGCTATCTAGTCTTGGTTCTTTAGTCTGATGCAGAAATTTATTACTCTGATTTCAAACGTTCTATACCAATTTGATCAAAGAGTATCATGAGATTCAAAGGCTAACTGTTAAAAAATTAATTGCAGCTAATTATCTGTATGTATCAATAAATACAGAAATTAGCTGTAAGCTGGAGGCTGAAGTTGATTTTTTTAAATGTAGCAAATCATATGACTTGATATTAGACGTCTATAGACACCAAAAGAGTCTTCATTCTCCTTCAATTTACTCTTTAAGTAATTTTTTTCAAGTTTGAACTTTAAAAATAAAGATGTGTTAATCAAACATAATTCTTTTATTCCCTGCTATGACCTATGAGAACATCGGAACACTTAATTTTCCTCCTAGCTCTCTATCCATCCTCCATCTCCAGATATTTAAGTTAAAGCGTAGTTACTCTAACTCTGTGAAGTATTATAACATTTGTGTTATTTCTGTAACTCTCCATTTTTAAACTTTATTTTCTCACTTCTTGATAATTATTGTTTGTTACTAGAATCGCTATTAACTAAATATATTTAATTAGCCCTATAATTGTTTGTAATAGCCACAATGAGTTCTTCCATCTACATACCTCAGTTTTTATTTAGATTCCATTCTTACTAGGGTAAATACAATCATCACAGAAGTCTCCAAAAATATTACATTTTTGTTATATGCCCTAAATTTTTACATGATGAATTGAAATTTGGCTGGGTAGGAAATTTCTCAGTTCTTCCCATTCAGAATCCTAGAGCAATTTTTAATTCATCTTGTGACATTGGATGTTCCCATACAGAAGCCTGTGGCTCATCTTATTTTCTTCTTTAGAGGTAACTTGCTTCTTTCCTGGACAATGAAAGCAGTTGCTCTTAAACCTTAGAACTCAGTATCTTCACCAAGATAATAGTTCTGTGTCTTTTTTGTTTTCATTCCTGGTACTAAGGCTGCCTTTTTCACCTTAAGAGTCAGGTTTCCTTTTTATTTTAGAAATGTTTTGTTCTATTTTATTTGATAATTTTACTTTCTCTTTATTCTTTCCACATCAGGAATACCGGTTATACTCAGTTTAGTTCTTTTCTGCCTTGCTTTAGATATGTGTTACTTCATCTTTATTCACCATCTCTTTTTATTTCCACTTAGTTTTTGGTGATTTTCTCATTTCACTGATTCTGTGTTCATTGTTATATATTCTGATACTTTTCCTAAATACATTTTTAGTATTACCACAGTGATACTATTAATCTTCGATTTCTTTACTGTGCTTTGCAATCTCATTTTATATGTTGTATTTCTTTTCTATGGTATTTCTTAGCCACATCTGCAAACAAAACAAAACAAAACCTATTGGCTCCTCAATTTATTTGTGAATATGGAGAAATACTTCTTAAAATTTTCTTTTATTACTTACAGTGATTCTTCTTCTTAAATGCACTCTTTGCTTGTAGTTTTTCTTTCCTTCGTCTCAAGAATTTTTGGTGTTTATGCAAATGTCAATTTAATATCTTTTCCTGTTTACTATGCATATTATTGGGATGTTTTTATCTGGACCTATTGTTTGCTCAGAAACAGTGGGGAAGAGAAGAGGGTGCTAGCTGATGCAGTCAATAGCTTCCGAGCAGTTCTGCTGTCACCAAATATCTTTTCCCAAATTCTACCCTCTTCTCTGCTCTGGGAACACAGCTCCTTTCTTAGATTTGGTGATTTCACCTTTTAGGGTAAAATGATTCCCTAAGTGACTCCTAGTGATGACTCTTAGCTCAAAGGTGATTATATGAATGACTTGACATTGACTTCTCTCCAACGGTGATTAACTCTGGTTAGCAATTTCTTATTTCTGGCTGTTTCTCCAAGTTAAGAAGTCATGTCCATAGAACTAAATGAGATTTTAAGGGCTGACCCTACCCCAGCCCTTGAGGGTAGAATTATTCCTGTCACATATCTATATCATCATTGTTTGTTTTTCATATGGGATCATAAAGTTCCTCAAGGTCCCCTTACTTCCAAAGCAATCCAAAAATATTGAGAGGCACATATCAGTTTCTGAACAATTAAAATTCAGATTCACTTGCAAGCTGTAGAAAACCCAATTGATACAGCCTGAAATATGTGCAAAATCTACTGTCTTTCATAACTAAATAGCCCAGGGCCAGCCTAGATTCAAATGAGGTTTGTCCAGGGCTTAAGCAATAGGACCACAAACCACAAAAACTATTTCTTGGCTCTTTGTCCTTGGAATTGGCTCCATCCTCAGGCAAGCCTCTCTTGGTGCCCTCAATATGGCTGGAAGATCTTCCAGCTGACATGATTTCTCATCTCAGAGGAAAAAAAGAAACTACTTCTCCAATAGGTCAATCGAAATGCTGGAACTGAGTCTTGTAGGACTAACTTGGGTCATGGGTCTGGCCAGGGGCTAAGACCATTGTCTGTTTCAACCTAACCAGGGTTTACTGCTTGAGCCAGGAAAAGTTCAAGTCCACTAAACAATATAGCCCAGAAGTGAGAGTGCAGTTAGGGAGGGGAAGGGAAGACGGATGCTGGGGAGGCAATCAGAAAGTATTCCCAGCTGATCAGAGTGTCACTCTATTTGGTAGAAATTCTCTATACTTTGAATTGGATTGTTTTCCTTTCTTAATTTAATTAGAGATGGAGTTTTCTTCACTAGTTTCATGCTTTGTCCACATTCATGACTTTAAGAGAAGGGGGAAATGTAAAATCTCCTTATTTCTCCGTCTTTAATTGAAAGCCCTAGATTAGCAAATTTATCAGCTTTATGGTTCGGATTTTTCTTTATTCATTGAACCAGCATATTTTGAGCATCTTCAGTTCTGTAGACATTATTTTAGGATCAGAGTTTTGACATTAACCAAGGAAGACATTGCCCCTGCCCTCTTAGAGTTTATAGTGTAATATGGAAGATGTAATTTGGGAGGGAAAATGTGCTCTACTTTCCAAAAAGTTTAAGAACCACTGATCTATTCCGTGTAATTTTCCCTTTTCTTTATTTAGGGGAAGGGGAAAGTTTCAGTAACAGTGACAGAACTCAGGGGATGTGGGACCTCTCCCAAAAGATGCCACATACTTCTGAATTCTCTTGGCTTTGGATTTTTAGGGCTCCCAAAGTTAACTCCCCTTGGACTTGGACATCTTCTTTGTATTATTCTTGTTAGCAAGGCCTTTTGGCATGACTCAGCACATTCCCAAAGCCTGGAGCTCCGTGTAAACTTGGATGGCTGACTCTTCCTTTCTTCTACCCTCTTTCTCCACCTCCTCTCATCTTTCCTTGCTCATCTACTTCCAGGTGGTCTGAAAGCAAAGACCTAGGACCTGTGAGCACAGCATACTTATGGAAGGACTGATGGGTGACTGACAGCAAGAACAGAGTGGGGTCAATACCTATAGCATGGAGACATGGGGCCAATTGAAGCCCATGCACGCCCTGATGCGCTGCTGCCAGTACTGGATGGAATAATGGTGGGACACCCAGGTGGTCAGGTCCAAGCTACCCCTGGGAGCAGCAGATCCACCATGGGCTGCTCTGACAGGTCCAGCACAGGGCTCAATCCCTCATGTGCACCTTCTCGTTCAGTTCCCAAACCCTCCAACAAGCCTAGGGTTATTTCCATTTCACTGATCGAGGATGGGTTACCCCAGAGCCCTTCATCCTGTTCATGTCACAAAGCTCACAGGGCTGACCCAAGCCTGTTT
Organism: Tamandua tetradactyla; assembly: GCF_023851605.1. NCBI lineage: Eukaryota > Metazoa > Chordata > Mammalia > Pilosa > Myrmecophagidae > Tamandua > Tamandua tetradactyla. Next base: position 2,444,071 of record NC_135351.1, on the reverse strand, counting down.
TCCTAGGGCTATCCAGCTCCAGAGGCCAGTGCTCACACACCTTGCTCCACGGAGCAATTCCTGAGCTGGGTGGGATCTTTCTCAGGGAAGGAGCGTGTGGGGAATTGCCTTTCTCCAGTGTGGCACTCCCTTCATCTCACATCCCTTCTCCCTTACACAGCAAGAATTTTTCCCTCGGAGAGGCAGCAAAGAAGGGAATGGCAAGGGAGAGAGCCACATGGATTGAACGGGAATGTTGTCCTGCTTGTCGGACGATGGGGAGTGTTGGGTAAGAGGGCAAGCTTTGGGAAGGCCTCGATATCAGTGCTTTGAAGACCGTTTCCATGTGTTTTGCATTTTCTTTGTGCCTTTCTATTTTGTTTTCCCCTCATGTTGTTGTGAAGTTTCTTTTGAAAATCCCAAGCATTCTCAGCTGTGCAAAGGGGAACAAAGAAGAAGCTTTGGTGTTCTGTCCACAGTTGGGCAGGTGTTTTAAGAAGGCAGCGTGGGAGGGTGTGGAAGAGATGGCAGCTGGGCTCATTCGTGCCCTTTTCCCATTACCACTTTTCCCACTTCACACGTCTGAGTTGGGTGTGTCCTTACACACAAAGAGCCACCTGCCCCTGTATCGTCCAACAACGTGGCCTAAAACCAGTGCATTGGTTACTGTTTTATCCCTAAAAAGGATCCAAGTCAGATTATCATGCTCCCTATCCCATCACTGCCATCAGTCATTCAGCATAGCATCCACATCGAGATGTGTCCTTGCCCAGGTAAGTCACTTCACCTTTGTGAACATTTGCTTCTAAACCCAAAAACGAAAAAATATCTGAAACTTTCTTCACAGATGAGTGTAATGGCTGAAGAGGGTAAAAGATGTGCTGTAGACCTTAGAGAGTGGGTACATTTGCATCATTTCTGTGCTGTTAGAGCCAGTATTCCAGTTAGTCTAAAAAGGCAGCAGGCAAGTTAGAGATGGTCTGAGCAGAGGGCTTCTGGAGCTGGCTTACAGCACCTTGTGAGAGTGGATTCTGCACATCCCCTTCCCTGGTCCTAGAGTCAGTGCCACACACTGGTAGCTTGGAATCAGCCGTGGTGGCAGTGCCGCAGAAATCAGCCAATGCAGCGGATCAGCGGGTTTTTGATTAGTATGTCCATTTACCAATTCACCACTGGGGGAGATTGAAAAAGAAAGATTTCCAGGTTATTATTTAAATGTTAAGTGAAATGTGACAGAACAGATGAACATCATCAATATATTATTCACATAAAAGTTAACTAAGACCCCCCATTAGAAGCCTAATTAATACAATGAACAATTATCATAATTACCAACCATTCATTACTATAAACTTTTCTTTTTTAGGATTGAAAAATATGTTTTTTTTTCTTACTCTAAACTGTGTTTGCTATTTAGCATGGTTGGTTTTAGAATGACGCTATGAATTTATTACCAAAAAAAAAAATCCAGTGAAATTTTTTTAAATCTAAAAATGAGTAGGCAAAAATCAAATCAATTCAAAAAGAACTGTAATGACTCACTGGTCTGGGGGTAAAACTTGGTTCAAAAGCTTCCTCAGAAATAGCTTTTCTCAGGACAGAGCTAGAGTATCTATTTGTGTTAATAATGACAAAGGTTGCTATTTTGAAAGGATTTTTATCAAAAGGACAATAAAACATATGAAAACTCAGGCTTGCCCTTGGAAAAGTGCCTTTTCAAATAGTCATATATAGCTTAGTTGAGTTGAGTTGAGTCTACATTTAAGTTCTCAAACACAAGTCAGCAATAAATAGTGTGAGCTTACAATGCCAACTCATTACATTACATTCATTAATGGTTCATTTTGAACGTCTGAGAATGGAAATTCCCTGCTCTTTTCATTTGATGTTTGTTATCCAGAAACAAGACCCGCAGTGTCTCATGCAAACTTCAGCCTGTCCTTGGCTCCTGCAGAAAGCACACGGAGTGCACACCCACCAGGTGGTGGTTCCTGCCCTAGTTTACCTTAGCTATTTGGGCACTGTTGTGTCTGTGATGGTTTGAAGTATATGCGCCCCAGAAAAGCATGTTCTAAAGCTGATCCGTTCCTGTGGTAACCTATTTATTATAAGTAAGATTTTTTGGTGAGTAGGGTCTTGGCTTGAGATGTGACCCACCTCACTCAGGTGGATCTTAATCCTTTTATTGGAGTCCTTTATAAGAGTAGAAGTTCACAGACGCACACTGAGAAGCTAAGAGAGAGAAAAGCCAGAGAAACTGAGAGACAAGGAAACATACAGAAGCTATATGGGAAGCCACTGAAGCCAGAAACTGGAAGCAGTGAAATCCGGTAGAGAAGGGAGAGACCAGCAGACATCGCCACATGGCTGGTCATGTGGCAGAGGAACTGAGGATCTCTGGCCTTGCAGAAGAAGGTATTGTCCTATTGATGCTTTGATTTGGACATTTTCACAGCCTCAGAACTATGAGCATGTAAGCTAATAAATCCCCATAGTAAAAGCTAATCCATTTCTGATATGTTGCATGCCATCAGCTTTAGCAAACTAAACAGTGTCATAATAAAGAACGAATGTCTGTCAAAGTTTTAAAAGCCCACAGCTGTTGGAGGTGAGAAGGAATACTTCAGGATATTTGCTATAAGTAGTATGTGGGCTGTACAGTGAGGGGAGACCCTGAGAGGAAAGAGGTGGCTATGGGTGCCAGTGCCAGCTGCCTGGAGACCCCATAGCAGCTGCTGGGCAAATTTCACTGCGGTGAAGGCACGTGACATATAAAGATGAAAGGAAGCTGCCCCTTAGAAGTATCACCTTTCATCTACGGTGCACTGTCTGTGGGCCCTGGTCATGACTCCTGGCTTCTCCTTTTGGCAATTGAAAGAAGTTCAGTAACTGCTCTAAATGCAGTATAAATCAATTCTGCAGGTCTCTGTGTTCTATTACAGCCACACAAGCAATGGGTCCAGGTACAAAGGAGGAGCTGTGCAGGTAAGAAGCTGGCTTCCAGACCTGGCTCTGGGGTGCTGGAAGAGATCATGCCTCGCAGTTTCTAACTGCAAAGCCCCAGGGACGGTGCACTGAGACCCAATGATGCATCCAGGTCAAGGTGGCCAGGTTTGCATCATGGGGTATCTTAGCATCCCAGCTCCTATCACAAATTCCACATGATGGGTTGTCTTGGATTTATTGGCCCATAGTTTTGAGGCTAGAAGTCCAAGCTGGTGATCCTCTGGTCCTTGGTTTTCTGTTACTTTGGGAGGTCCTCTCCTTTCTCTTTTGATTCCCAATGACTTCCTGCTTCTTGCTCCTCCCTGGGGCAATTCTATTCATAGTTCTCACGAAATCCTGATTCACCCTACTTCGGTAGGCCATGCCTTAACTAAAAGCAACATCTTCAAAAGGTCCTATTTACAAAGGGTTCACATCCACAGGTGTGTGGATTAGATTGAGAACATTTCTTTGTTGAGGTGCATAATTCAACCTACCACTGCACAGGTTGACAGCTCCTAGCCTTCTCCAGCTCCCTCCTGCTTTTTTTCACAAAGATATTTTCCTTAATAAAATCCTTGCAGTTTAGGGGTATATAATTCCATCTTGATGTCTGCTCCTCAGAAGACCCAGACTAGCACAAAAAATACCAGGAGTGGTCCAAGAAAGCAGATGAACTGAGGATTTGGGACTGGATCATCATTGTCTTGTAGGCAAAGAGGACACTTTCCTAGCAGCAGAACATTAACATCTTTGGCACAGGATGGCAGCTCAGCTGGACCAATTTCCCTGGTGGTGACCATAGAATGTGAGCCAGTAGAGGACAATGATGAGATCAGTGCAATGCTGTGAGCATTTGTAAACTGGAATGATACCTACGAAGAGCAGAGTTGGCTGGTTGTTGTGAAGCTGAGTGTCTTCCAAGAGGGAAAGAAGAGCTGAGAGTATTAACAAGCAGTTAAACTGCCAACTGTAAGAGCCACAGATCTTCAGCAATAGCTTGCAAAGAATCTCATCACCTGCAGGAAGGGCCAGTACAGGTAAGTACAGGCTGAAGACCCCCTGTGAGACCCTTGGTGCTCCAGAAGGATTTGGATGCTCAGTCAAAGCAGGTCTGAGAGGTAAGGTCAGGACCCTGTGAGGAAAACCTGGAATCCTGAATACTGGGGCAGTATCCCCGAGAATGTTGACTGTGCACACACCATGGGCCCTCTGTGATGGCAGTGGTGGTCCACCCTTTCCTGGTAAGATCATGGGAGCTTGTCCCCACAAGAGAACAGGTGCCACTCCCCTCCTGACAGCCAGGACACTAACTGGGGTGGAATCCCAGCAGAAATCAGCTGAGGATGTAGGGGTCTGAAAACGGAGGAAAAGGATTATGTGCCCATATCAATCAAGGCTTTCCCAAGAAACAGAACCAAGAAGAAATGATTATAGTTGTAGATGTAGATGTAGACATAGACCTAGTCGTAGATGTAGATTTAGACACAGACGCACACAGAGCATAAACTTAGGCATAGACCGTAGACATAGACTTATGCTTAGTCACAGACATAGACTTAGACACAGGCATAGACATACCTTATATGTGTGTGTGTGTATGTGTGTATGTATATTGTATGTCATATGAACCTGATCTGATTATGGGGCCTGACAAGTCAGAATTCTGTACACAAGATTGGAGGCTGGAAATTCCAGGTGAAGTGATGTTGAAGTCTTCAGTCTGAGTCTCTGTGGGCAGTCACAGAGCAGTGGAGGGTGTATTCTAGAGGCAGAATTCTTTCTGATTCTTGAAAGCCTCAATTCTGGCTCTTAAAACTTCCAGCTAATTGGATGAATCCCACTCATGTTCCTGAGGATAATCTTCTTTACTTAAAGTCAGCTGATTGTGGTTCCAATCTCATCTATATAATATCTCACAGTAACATGTAGGCCAGCGCTTGTCAAACAACTGGGTTTCATAAACTAGCCAAACTGACAGATAAAATTAACTATTAAACTAACTGTCACAATACTTAAAGAATGGAAAGAACTTTGGACACACATACTGCCTATGCCCCAGCAGGAGTTAGAAGGCACTCCTGGGTTTGTACATAGCAGATGTTCAATTAAGGTGGCCAGATATAAAGTTGAATAAGCAATAATTGGGGTTGTTTTCTTGGGAAATGGGCTTTACCACCTGTGATGGTTAGGTTCAGGTGCCAGCTTTGCTGAGTGGTGGTGCCCAGTTGTCTGGTAAGGCTAGCACTGGCCTAACCATTACTGCAAGGATATTTCATGGCCGGTTGATAAACCAGAAGACTGGTTTATTAAATCATCAATCAGTTTATTGCATCTGTGGCTGATTACATCTATGATCAACTAAGGGTGTGTCTTCCACAAGGGTAGAATCCAATTAGTTAGATTAATTCAATCAGTTGAGAACTTTTAAGAATCTTCCCTTCATTAGCCAGCCAGCCTCTCTTGTGGAGTTCATCAAGGACCTTCATTAGAGATGCCAGCCTTGTGGTCTGTCTTATGGATTTTATACTGTTGCATCCCCACATTTGCATAAGACACTTATAAACCTCATATTTATAGATATTTCCTCTTGGCTCTATTTCTCTAGAGAAGCCTGGCTAATACATCACCTTAGGAAGGATCCCAAAGAATGGGGAAAACTCACTACTAGGTTGGCTCTTAGAAACCTGGAATAAACAATGGCTGAGTCTGAGCAAAGTAGAAATATTTGAGCTGCCCAGGGAGATGGTAACAGAAGGAACAAAAAGGCTGTGGGAGGTAGGTGTGCTGAAATGGCTGTGTTATGTTGGTCCATGATGAGAGGACCAAGGCACAACATGTTCGGGCACAATCAGGAATTCACTGGTAAGAAGTTTTTTGATGGCCTCCTCTGGGGCCATGGCCGAGTGGAGGAGAGGCAGTCCCAGTACTGGATTCAGTAACACCCTTGGGATTGATGGGGTCCACTGTCATAAAAGCTAGAAACAAGGAGTTTCCAACTGCCATGAAGAAAGTCCAAGTTGGAGAGGCAGCCAAGGGGACTTGTTCTGCAGAGAGTTGCAGATGGTGAGTTGAGTAGAATGCAACCAGGATCAAAGGAGATGGGCAGCCCACAGAGTAATGCTTAATATCTATAATAAAAAAAAAAAAAGGAAGAATGGAGGAGCAGGAGGCTGTCCTCTAATAAAAAGTCAGTCTCTTGCTCAGTTCCCAGACCTGAGCCGATCTTCAGATTTGGAACCCATTGACTGAAGAGGTGACTTGTCCCCAGAAAGGAAGACCCTGTGGCACAGTGGCAAGTATGTGCCAGTACTCATGTCCTTCTCCCAGTAAGGCACATTATTCAGGTGACTGTACACTTGGGAGAAGAACCAACCTGACATTGACATGTTTGTTGGACCTGGGGTCTAAGTTGACAGGGTCACCTGCGTTAGTTTTCCAAAGTTGCTTAATAAGTACCACAAACTCGTTGGCTTAAACAACAAGAATGTATTGTTTCATGGTTCCAGAGAGTGAAAGTCCAAAATGAAGAGGATACAAAGGCCATGCTTCCTCTTTAAAGGGATGCTTCTCCTCTCAATCTCTGCCTCTATCACATGGCTTTCTCTCTCTCTGTGTCTCTCTTTCTCTGTTTGCCTGTCTCTCTCTCCCTCCCTTCCTCCCTTTCATTTTCTCTGCCCGTGTCAAAATTTCCTCTTATAAGGATATTGAACATATTGAATTAGGGCCCACTCTAATCCAGTTTGGCTTCATCATAACTAAAAATATCTTCAGAGATCCTATTTCCAAATGGGTTAGATTCACAGGACCAGGGGTAGGACTTGAACATGTCTTTGTGGGAGACGCAGTTCAACCCTTAATAATACCTGAACCCCAAAGAGTCATTACAGTCTCCTATCAGAGGGGGTGCCTCTGATGTTAATAAGTGGAGTCCTGGCAAAGGCCACTTAACAGTGGGCTCACTAGGTCTATGGGCCCACCCACTGGTTATCTCTCCAATTCTCAGTTACTTTCCTGGCAGCTGGAGTTGTCTTCACATTAGGGTTCTTGGTCTATAGGGTATGAGCTTTCATGACGAGGAAGGCTAAATTGTAAAAATGAAAACCTCTGAACTTGACCCCCCAGCTCAGTCAAGATGTTAAATATTAGATCTTGGTGGGGAGGAGGTTAAGGAAGGCAGAGATAAATGTTATCATCAATAACCTAAGGGTGCAGTGTGGAATGCATCATGCCTCCAATTAATCTGTCACCCAGAAGAGGCTTAATGGTCTTGAAGAAGGACAGCAGATGGTTCACTTTAACAAGGAGCATCCATTCTCACAGCTGCTGAGTGGATGTGGCATCCCAGCAGGAGCACTTCAGCCAGGACCTGGGCTCATGGGGAGGCAGTCATGGGCACAGGCAGTCATGGTAGAGTAGCAACGCATTCCATACCATCCCAATTAGCAAAGCAGAACAGAATAGTTTAAACTAGATGGGACTGACAGTAATGGTCACTCATGATTTTGGTCCAGGGCTCTGTCAACTCTTCAATTCTCTGTCATAAGATAATCAAATATATCTGAGCTGCCTACTCATAGAGCAGAACATCCCACTGGTGGATGACGTCATGTTGAATGGACAGAGCAATCAAGAGGCAGCCAGCACATTGGGGGCTTTGATCAGATGCACAAGCTGTAGAGATAAGGGAAAGACCCCATAAAGATTCAGTATGGATCATTCAGTTTATGGGGTACAGTGTTCAGCCAGATGCCTGTGTATCCCCTACAAAGTAAGAGACAAGTGACTGCATTTCACATCCCCTATCACAGAGAAGTAAGCCCAGAGCCTGCGTTTAAGTGGGAACTTGTTCCATGCTCAGATAGTAGGGAATAGGGAAGCCTGTTGGCTTTACAGGGGGCTGGAGCAGGAAGGGCTCTGCAGCAATTCAGACTATGGTGCAGCAGTTCTACTCCTTGGACTGTACAATCAGGCAGACCCATGGTGCTGCAGGTTGGTGGTGAGACCAAATATGGCAGGTAGCTCAGGGCCAGCTGCAGTGGGGGCATTAAGGAATAGCTCCTGGATTCTGGAGCAGAGCCCTCACATCTTTGAGAAATAGTTCTTGTGTGTTATGAAGTCCTTGCAGAGCTGTAATCCTTGGCTATGTGGCACCAAGTTATCACCTGTCCACAATGCCCATTACAAGGTGGATTCTGTCAGACATAGCAATCGTAAAGTCAGATGGAGCCAGTGGCAATCCATCATTAGATAGAAATGGTTCATTCAAGGTCTAGCCTGAAGACAGCAGAGCACAGGAGCAACTGGCACGAGTAGAAAGCCCCAATTCCAAAATTGCCCACAACAGTTGTCCCAGTGCCCCTTTCCTGGTTCAGACCTATGGCCATATGGGGGTAGGGGAGAGGGAAGAGGAAGCTCATATGACTAATCCAAAGAGAAGCAAAAAGCCAAAGTCTCATTTATGGATGGGTAAGCTCAGCACATGGATGCAAGCTGAAAATGGACATCATGACCACATTCAGGGATTGCCCTGAAATACAGTGGAGTGGGACATTGTTCCAGTTGATAAGATGCAAATAGTATACCTAGTCACCCACTTTGTATGGAATGATGAGTGTCCCAAGATGAGACAGCAGTGGGTAATGGACTGACCGTCTGTTCTGGAGCCTGGAAGCAAACAGGTTGGAGTGTGGGAGACAAGAAGGTAGGCATAGAGGAATGTGGATGACCTTCTGAGACAGAGTGTGCAGGGTGAAGGCTTATATTCCACATAAACCCCCACCAGGTAGCATTTGCAATGGAAGGGGCATTGAATAACTGGGAGACAAAGGGACTCTGCTTATTGATGGTAGCCAGCCCCCTCGGAAGTGGAGTGATGGGTGCAAGAGGAAAGGGCCACAATGGCACGCCCAAAGCATGAACTCTCATTTATTAAGCCTGATTTAACTATCCTTGCCTGTGGACGTCAAACTTTTCAGCAACAGAGGCCAAAACTGACCCTATACCATGGCATGAATTCTCAGGGATTCCAACCAATCACTTGAGACTATGTCAGGCCCCTTTATCTTGGAAGGGCTGGTAGTTTGTCCTAATAGGGATAGAGACCGATTCTAGGCATAGGTTGCCTTTCCTGTCCACAAAGCCTCAACCAGCACCACTGTTCAGGTGCTCATGGACCACATGGAATTCCACATAGCAGGGGACCACTCCACATAGAAGGAGATGCAGGAGTGGGCCTACGACCATGGGATCCCTTGGCTGTGTCATATCATACACCATTTGGAAGCAGCTGGTCTCCTAGAATGTGGAAACAGTCTTCTAGAGGCCAAGCAGTGGCTCTAAAGGAGAAAGAACTCCCTGAAGGGAAAGTCACCATCCTTTAGGTTATAGTGTATTAATTAAACCACGGACTCTGAGATGGTGCTGTGTCTCCAGCAGGAAGGATATAGGGGTCTGGGAATTAAGTGGTGGAAGCATGAATGGCCCCACTTAACTTTACCCTGATAACTTCCAGGGAGATTTCGGCTCCTCATCCCTACAGGAATGGAGGTTCTAGTCTCCATAAAGGGTGAACTTTTGTTAAAGGATATAGCAAGGGTCTCATTGAATCAATAGTTTAAAATGTCGTGAGGTATTTTGGACACCTTGTGTCCAAGAGCCAGCAGGCAGAAAGAGGAGTTACCATCCTGGCAATGGCAATTGACCCTGATCTTCAGGAGGTGGTGGGGCTGCTGTTACACAAAGAGGTGGGGAAGAGTAAGGCTGGAACGAGGACATCCATTTGGTGGCCTCCTTCACCCTTGCCTTATCCATCGTTATGTCCCAGCAGCTCCGTTTAGAAAAGAATATGATGGCCAAAGGGTCAGACCTTTCATGAATGAAATCTTGGGTCCTCCTATCAGATAAGCCACCAAACTCTGCTGCGGTGCTATCTGAGGGTGAAGGAAATGAAAATGGATGGTGGAGGAGGGAAAGGGTGAGAAACAGTCACAGCCCAAAATCAACTACAGCAGTGGGGAATATGGTTCATCCCTCTTCTGAATTTCCCCTTAGGAGGTAAGTCCCATAGCAACCACAGAGAACTACATGGACAAGTAGACTTGCTCAGTATGAAGGGTCCAAGCCTTCAACTATGGAGCATAACTAGACACAAGCCCAGCTTCCTCATTCTAAATGTTATTGCCATATATGTGCCAAAGTCATGCTCCCTACAACTGCTCCCAGCCAATGACTGGGATGCTGAGACAGGCCCATTCCTGGGAAAGCAGAGGTCCTGTGACAGCCAGTGTTGGCTTGAAGACTCTCCCACTGTCAGTAAATCTTCCACCATCTCCTCTCCCTCTTTTTTTCACTAGGATTCAGATATGCTTCATGGTCTAACAGCTCTCCCAGCCTTCTCTGATTCCCTCACTATTTTCTCACACAATTAATTGTGCAAGGATTTATGAAATCCTTGCACAGTTAATTACATGTAAGTGTCTCTTCCTAAATGGCTGTGCCCACACAGTTTGCCTCTTTGGACCTTGGATTTTCCTTATGTAAATTCATGGAGTTGGAATTTAGGAATCCAAGGTGGTTTTAGAGATTATTTTACTCATCTAATCAGGTTCTTAATTCAGGTCACTCTCAAATACCTAGACCAACGGAAAACTGGAGCTTGTTAGTGAACTTGCAGGTTAAAGTCATTTGAGCTATGGGATGGGTGAATTGAGAAGATGGATTTCCTTTGCAGTGACCTTACTGAGGTGATTCACAGCAGGTACCACTGCCCCATCCTCTGCCACACACTTCTCTGCCTTGCTGCAGGTCCTGCAATCACACTTGAATTGGCAGCTTGAATCTATGGGTTTGGTGGAAAGAGCACTGAAAGGGGAATTTGTATGCCTGGTATTGAAGAACCTTTACAGTTTTCTCACCCCTATTGAAAGACAGAATAGGGCACAAGGGGAAGCCTGAATTTGGCCATCTATTTCCCCCAGAGGCTTCTAATGCATAGCAGGGCTTGCCTACTCTGACATTTTTCAGAGCTATTGGTATTGTAATAACCTGTTATCTTATCTGTCTTATCTTACTAACTCTTAAAAGGTGGAAAAGGTGCCTTATACATTGAGCCTAGCACAATGCTTAGCATACAGGAAGTGCTCCATAAATAAATTTTGAATGAATGACATTAAAGACTGGTTTAATTTGTAATATGAAACACAATGCAATCTTGGGTAAATCATTGAAGTTGTTTGAACCTCTATTCATGTCTTCATTTGCAAAGATAATACAATTAGAACTCACCTTGAATTACCTTTTAGCTGTAAAGGTCTGTAATAATAAGTAATATATATTGAGCTAAAATATGCATGTTATTATACATATATGTCTACATACATAAATATAGTAAAGCTTAGAATTATGTACTTATGTTCATAGGAAGGAAGAATAATGAGAAATAAATTTTGATTTCTTCCTGGTTTAGTGGTTTAAGGTAATAGTTAATGTTACTGAGTTTAAAACTGATTAGAAATGCCAATGTGGCAAATACATCAGGTATGAATTGGAAAACTGACAGATTTTGTGGAAATTCACATGTTGTTTACAGAAAGGCACAAATAATTCTAGTGAAGTCTGAGAAGCAGTGTTCACACAAAGAGCTACAGCTGCCTCTAAGATATCAGCAACATCCCTACTAGTGAGCATTCTGATGGTGCTTGTAAATGCAGATGTTAGTGTGATATATACACAAACATGAATTAATGTCTTTTTAGAGAATATGAATTTCTTAAATCAATGGCATATTTTTCATGGTAACCCAAGGAACAAATTTGTTCTTCCTTTTCTAAATCTGTTTTGAGTGAAATGTTTTTTGTAGGGCCTGGAGGGTAGAGTGGAGAATAGAGAAAAGCAGATCACATAAATTAGGCTGATCGGTAAGTGTTTATGGATATTATTTGAGCCCTTAAATGAAACAGAATGGGGTTAGCTCTGGGGTATACAGGTGGAAACACTTAGTGGGAATCCTATCTTCGGTCACATGCAGGCATTGATGGAGAAAGACTGGAAGGCTCACCAAAGGATAAAGAGCCTTTTAGATTCTTCCTTCAAAATTAAGCCAGACAATATCTCATTGGGGTAGAGATATTTCTCTGAACCCCTCCTTGTTACTGAAGGAATAGTGTGTGTGTGTGGGGGGGGGGGCAGGGATTACCTCAAACTAGCTTTATGACCTCTCAGCATCATAGCCCTGGTGCAGTTAGCCCCAGAAAGGACCTCAAATGCTTAAGTGACTTTCCTGCCCATTGACCTCCAAGCAGAAGGCCTTAAATGCTTATCTCAATGAGACTATTACCCACGCTTGCCTCTGACTCCTTTAGGAATCTGAGAATCCATTTTCAGTGGCAGTGCTCAATGTCCATACCCCAAACTTTGCAAAGTTGTCAAATAGTCAATTAATATATATCTGCCTTTAAATCAAATAGATATTAATGATAACAATAATTTTAATTCTTCCTAGGATATGTTAGGGTATTTGCTTGATTCTGGGGAACCGTTCTTCTATTCTACTCAATTAGTGATGTCTATTTTTTAAATCGTGGAACAATAAAGTTTTAAAATAGGACCCCATTCTTCCCATAAGATATGCAGGGCATAGCAAACTGACTTTCAAGTTAAAGATAAAAATATATTATTGAGCAGTCCTAGAACTGCACATGTACATGGCCTTCTAAGAAAGTGCTGAACTGCATAGCCAGGTCACATCCCAGTGTATGATCTATTCTGGAGAATGTTCCATGAGTACTAGAGAAAAATGTATATCCTTGTGCTATGGGATGCAATGGCCTATATATAAGTCTGTTCAACACAGTACCAATCAAAATTCTAATAACCTACTTTGAAGATTTGGAAAAGCTAATTACCAAATTCATCTGGATGGTAAAGAGACTCCAAATAGTTGAAAGCATCTTAAAAAAGAACATGGTGAGAGGATTAGCACTCCCTGACTTTAAAACCTATTATAAAGCCACAGTGGGCAAAACAGCATGGTGCTAGCACAAAGATAGAAGCATTGACCGATGCAATCAAATCAAAAGTGCAGAAATAGCCCACAAATCTATGGTCAGCTGACTTTTGACAAGGCACCCAAATCCTCTGAATTTGGATTAAATAGTCTTTTCAATAATTGGGGTGGAAGAACTGAATATCAATAGCAAAGATAATGAAAGAGGACCCTATCTTACACCCTACACAAAAATTAACTCAAAACGGATCAAACATGCAAATGTAAGAACTAGCACCATTCAGCTTCTAGAAGAAAGCATAAGGAAACATCCTCAATACCTAGTAATAGGAGGTAGCTTCCTAAACTTTATACCCAAAGCACAAGCAACAAAAGAAAAAATAGATAAACGGGAACTCCTCAAAATCAAATGCTTCTACACCTCAAAAGACTGTCAAAAAGGTGAAAAGACAGCCAATTTGATGGGAGAAGATATTTGGAAATCACATAGTGGACAAAGGTTTGATTTCCTGTATACACAAAGAGATCATACAACTCAACAACAAAAGAACAGACAACCCAATTATAAAATGGACTAAAGATATGAATAAGCATTTTTCTGAAGAGCAAATACAGATTGCTCAAAAGCACATGAAGAGATGCTCATTTTCTTTGGCTATTAGGGAAAAGCAGATCAAGACTACAATGAGATACCAACTCACACCTATGAGAATGGCTACTATTAAATAAACTAGAAACTATAAATGTTGGAGGGGATGTGGAGAAACTGGGACACTTACACACTGCTGGTGGGAATGGGTAATGATGCAGCCATTATGGAAGACTGTTTGGCGGTTCCTTAGGAAACTAAATATTGAGTTGCCCTATGACCCAGCAATAGCACTACTTAGCATACATGCAGAAAAGCTGAAAGCAATGACACAAACAGACATTTGCACACCAATGTCCATAGCAGCAATATTCACAATTGCCAAAAGATGGAAACAAACCAAATGCCCATCAATAGACAAGTAGATCCAAAAATGTGGTATATACATATGATGGAATATTAATCAGCAGTAAGACAAAATGACGTCCTGAAGTACATGACAAGATGGATGAGACTTGAGGACATAATGCTGAATGAAATTAGCCAGATACTGTATGATTCCACTTTTATGACCAGCATAAAGGTATGATCAGAGGCTTATAATACAGAATATAGGGGACTTAGAGATACACAGAAGCTAGAGATGCATGAACCATTTTCTAATGAGGTTGTAATCCAATGTAAGGGAATAGGTAGGAGTGAAGGTGGTTCTCTAATGGGTTTATAAGTAACATTACCATATTGAAAGTGAACCCGACTGAAAGAGATTATATAGACTTGTGTGTTCCACTGATTAATGCTAGAAATATGAATTAATTCTTGCAAGAATTACTTCTAAGATATAATTCTTGTACAAAGAGTGTTTAAGTCTAGGGTACAGGGGGAAACTGCTATTGCATGCTATGAGCTATATTCAAAAGGAAATCATCAGCACTACCACAGCAACAGCAGAGGTAAATAATTGTGAGAGGGACAAGAGTTAAGAATAGGTTTATTTCCTATGTAGTGAGGGTGTGTTCGTTGGTTTGCTTTCTCTTGGGAACAGCAAAATTATCTAAAATTAAGAATGTTGATGAACTGTGGACTTTGGGCTCTGTACATGATGCCTGATAAATGCAGGTGGCTGAAGGATGCACAGAGAATAGATTGTCAATCGATGGTGTATACTTATGAACAAAGGTTGTGCTGTTACAAAAAGGAACAAAGTCGTGAGGCATGCAACAATGCGAATGAACATGTGGGACATTGGTGACACAAAATAAGCCAGAAACAAAAGATCTAGAATGGTATGGTCATCTTTAGAAAATACTTAAAAGAAAACAGTGGCCCTGATAGTTAGCGTTTAGAACAGATACATTAAGTCTGGAGTAGTGATTATTATTTCTGAATTTTGAGAGGCTGTTTTACATATATAACCTAATATTTAGAGATAAGAATGAAGCTCAACAGGTTGGGGTTAAAGGAATTCAGAACATAGGGTAAGGAAGACAGTGTCTATATTTTAGAACTGCACATACTCTCTGAGATCAATGGAAGAAAGGTTTATTTGGTTTGGAACTAAAATTTTCTGTAGTGCATAATCTAATTTAACCTATCTGTATCTCTCATTTCAGCAAATGAAACACAGGGAGCACAGAATAAGAAAAAGGTCCTTTACTCCTATAGATTATTTTAATGCCTGGATCCATCTTAGAGTATATTAAACAGATAATCAAAAAGTATTGGCAAAGTCCGCTAAGGGATGGGAGAAAGAATATGGAACTATTAAACCTTAATACCAGGGAATCCCCTGATACTGTATCAAACTTTAGGGACACCCAAATTAATAGGCCATTTGTGCAATCATGAGACTTAGTCTTCTGAAGCTTATGTAGGTAGCATAGGAGCTTTGACTACCTATAGGCATGCCTAAGAGTTACTTCTGAAGGACCTCTGTTGTTGCTCAGATGTGGCCTCACCTTCTCTAAGCCCAATTCTGCAAGTGAAATCATTGCCCTCCCCCTGCGTGGGACATGACTACAAGGGTGGAAGTCTCCCTGGCAACATGGGCCATGACTCCCAGAGATGACTCCAAACCTGGCGCTGTGGGATCAACAATTCCATCCTGACCAAAAAGGGGAAAAGAAGTGTAATTAATAAGGTATCGGTGACAGATAGAGTTCAAATACAGTCAAGAGGCTACTCTGGAGGCTGTTCTTACACAAGCTTCAGGTAGACTTTGTTACTTATCATAACCTGCCAATCCCCAACCAGGACCATTCCAGCCAATCCTAAAGAACACCTAGGGCAATGTATAAGATTCCACCAGGATTCCATGCACTACAGTAACTTTTCAGAAACCTACAACTTCCAGATGGGTCCCTTGTCCAGATAAGTCCTGAAACCTAGCCCAGCCTCCCCAGAGCATCAGATAGTTCCATCTCCCTACCTCATATTAGTGACACACCCTTCTAATATAAAAAATTTAGAATTGCCATAGCCCAAACAACCCTTAACAGAGGGATGGAAAGATCAAAGGTGATGGTGGAATTATACAAAGAAGACAGGCTTTAGCAAATTAATATGAATGCTAAATCATTAAATTGATATGTATTTTAGTCTCCAGTATTTTAGAGCAACTAGAAGTAAAAACCTAAAATCATGGAATTGGAACCCATGTCAAACTCTGAAATATATTCTACCACTAATTATGGTGCTGTGCTTTGAAATTTATAGCTTTATATGTTATCTTTCACACACAAAAAAGAAGGAAACAAAGTAAAAAACCATATTATTGAAGACTGTGGGAAAATAGTGGAGTGAGGAACTCCTGGACTCAGTCCTTCCCCCAAAACAGCTGTTATTCAGGCAAGAACCAACTGAAACATCTATTTTTAAACTCCAGAGGCCAGAAGAACATTGTACAACATCCAAAGAAGAGGAGAGAGGAAGAGGCTGATAAATTACTATAAAGAAGAGTACATTTCTCTCTGTGCTCGCAACAGCTATTGGAACCCAGCAGCACTCATCCCCTACTTTTGCGGCAGGCCACCAAGTGGTCCAGCTCACTGGTGACAGAAAGGGCCATAATATTCTTATTCTCAAACAAGATGGTGGGCACGGCTGATCACTGATCATGGCTTTTGATTAACAACTCCAGGTGGCTGGAGAACCAGCATCGGTGGCTGCCATTATTTTAATCTGTACTTGACAAAGTCAGCAGTGGTGGAGGCTTAAAGATGTTGCATTTCCTCAGGACTGCAGGAGATGGTGAGTTGGAGGGCTGAATTTACACGGTCGGTCAGAAAAGCTCAGCTTTGGGAAGCTAGTGGAGAAGCTCTTGGCGCCATTCCTGATCCTTTCCAAGGGGCATTTCAGAGCTGGTCTGTGCCCGCACTGGGGGCCCCTCACCCTGCTTTATCTGGCAAAGCCAAACTCCTCTTTGGAAGCCCTTCCTCTTAGAAATTGTCCTCCAGGCAAAAGCAGCTTGAGACAATGAAAGGAGTGTATCAGGCTGTAGACCAGACCTTTTGAGACGAAGACTTGCTGGCTTCCAACAACCAGGGAGGAAAGTCTATCACCTGGTGAAAGGGAAGCCAAATTCCTCTAAACAGGGGAACTCCAAGACAACTAAGAGGCCAAAGCCCAGGACCAGAGACAGGTCCAAAAAGACAGGGAAAACCCTGCACTCTACATTTACCTTGGGAAGACCTTCCTGATAGGAAGCTGAAGCTCAGGAAAGTCTCTGCCTTATCACCAGGTCCTTCCCAAATCAAGACATAGATATTTAAGGGAATAAATCCCAGAGTTAACAGTGTGCAACAAGAGAGTACCAGGCAAAGAAATAGGAAAAGATGGCCCATCCAAAGGAAGAAGGAAAAAATCCAGAAAATCCCATCAGAGAAGATGAGAATGTGGACTAACCAAATAAAGTGTTTTAAGAAATTATCCTAAAAAGGTCCAGGGAGACAAAGGAAAATACAGTGAAAGAACTAAAGGATATCATGAAAACAATGAATGAACAATGTGAGAGTCTTAGTAAAGAGATAGAAGTTTTTAAAGGGAACCAAAAAGAACTACCAGAGTTAAGACCACAATAAACTGAAATTTAAAATTCCCAGGGGGGTTCAAGAGCAGATTGCAGCAGGCAGAATAAAAAATAAGTTAACTTAAGACACTTGAAATGCATCAGAAAGAAAAAAAGGACTTATTAAAAGCAAAAAAAATAGCCTAAAACACTTCTGGGACCCCATCAAGTGAACCATAGGTATAATGAGAATTATATAAGGGGAGAAAGAGAGAAAGGGGTAGAATTAATAGTCACAGAAATAATGACAGAGAACTTCCTAAACTTAGCAAAAAATGTGAACATGCACATCCAATAACCCAGAGAACACCACAACAGGCATCATATATTGATCACCCTGTCAAATACAAAAAAAAAAGAGTCCTGAAAGCTAAAGAGAAAAGAAACATGTTATGTACAATGGAGTCCAAATTATATTGAATTCTGATTTCTCACCCAAAACTGTGGAGACAAGAGGCAGTGGGTTGAAATACTTAAAGTGCTGAAGGAGAACAACTGCCAGCCAAGAATTTCATACCCAGCAAAACTTTCTTTCAAAAATGGGGAAGTGTGTAGGACATTCTCAGATAAGCAAGAGCTAGGAGAGTTCATCACCACTAGATCTGCCCTATAAGCAATGCTAAGGAAAGCTCATCAGACAGAAAGGAAAGGATACTAGATACTGATTCAAAGCAACATTAAAAAAAAAGAAGACCTGCAGTAATGGTAACCATTTGTACGATCATTAATGTTGGTATTATTGTATTATATTTTTACATCTTATAGGTGCTAAAATGCAAATATTAAAAGTGAAAAATCTATGTTTTTGTACAAATAACATATAACAACATAAGTGAAAACAAGTACAAAAAGCAGTTGAGGGAACAGAGGGCTATAGGAAAAGTTTATCTATGCATGCTATTGAAGTTAAGTTGCTATCAATCCAACTATGTTTGATTGTTATGTACTCAGGATGTTAATTTTTAACACCATGGTAACTAAAAGGGAAACAGATGAAAAATATATCCACACAGAAATGAGAAGGCACAAAAAAATGGCATGCCACAAAAAAGCAAATAAATATAAAAGCAATCATTAACAGAAGTGAAGGGCAAAAAACTCTTCACAGACAAAGAAGTCCTGTAAGAATTTGTCAACAAGAGGCCAGACCTAAAAGACATACTAAAAGGAGTTCTGCCAGCTGGAAAAAAAGACAGGAGAAGGAGGTCTGGAGGAGGGCACAGAATTGAAGAGCACCCTTGACAGTAATTGAAAGAATACAAAGAGAAAAAGGAAAAAGAATACATAAATCTGACAAATAAAATGAAAAAGATAAGATGGTGGATTCAAGAAATGCCTTTTCAGTAATAACTTTGAATGTGAACGGACTTAACTTGCCAATGAAAAGATACATATTGGTAGAATGGATTAAGAAACATAATCCAGCTATCTGCTGCTTACAGGAGACTCATGTTAGACACAAGGATACAAATAGATTGAAGGTGAAGGAATGGAAAAGACTTCCCACGCAAGTTGTAACCAAAAGAAAGCTGGATCAGCTATATGAATATCAGACAAAATAGACTTTAAATGTAAAGACATCATAAGAGACAAAGAAGAACACTATATACTAATTAAAGGGCCAATTCACCAAGAAGATATAACAATCATAAATGTTTATGCTCCCAATCAAGGAGCTCCAAAGTTCATTAGATGACATTGGCAAAACTGAGGAAGTGATAGATGTTACAACAACAATCCTAGGAGACTTCTCCTCTATAGATAGAACAACCAGACAGAAGATCAACAAGGAAATAGAGAATTTAAATAACTTGATAAATGAATTGGACTTAACAGACATATATAGGTGATTGCACCCCAAAGCACAGGGTTATACATTCTTCTCTAGTGCTCATGGAACATTCTCCAGGATACATCATATGCTGGGGCAAAAAACAGGTTTTTATATACATAAAAATATTGAGGGCGGGCCATGGTGGCTCAGCAGGTAAGAGTGCTTGCCTGCCATGCCCGAGGACCTGGGTTCAATTCCCGGTGCCTGCCCATGTAAAAAAAAAAAAAAAATATATATATATATATATATATATATATATATATATATATATATATATTGAAATTATTCAAGGCACTTTCTTGGATCACAATGGAATGAACTGGATCTCAAAACCACCAAAGAATGAGAACATTCACAAATATATGGGGATTAAAAAACACAGTCTTAAACAACCAGTGGGTCAAAGAAGAAATTGCTAAAGAAATCAGTATCTATCTGGAGATGAATGAAAATGAGAATACAATTTATCAGAAGTGATGAGATGCAGCCAAGGTTGTGTTGAAAGGGAAATTTATTGCCCTAAATGCCTATATTACAAAACAAGAAAGAGCAAAAATCGAGGACTTAGCAGCAAACTTGGAGGAACTTGAGAAAGTACAGCAAATTAACCAAAAGGAAGTAGGAGAAGAGAAACGACAAAGATTAAAGCAGAGATAAATGAATGGGAGAATAAAAGAACAATAGAAAGAATCAATAAAACCAAAAGTTGGTTCTTTGAGAAAATCAATTAAATGGATGGACCACTAACAAGACTGACAAAGAAAAAAAAGAGAGAGGATGCAAATAAACAAAATCAGAAATGAGAAGGGGTGTATTACCACAGACCCTGAGGAAATAAAAGAAATCTGAAGAGGGTACTATGAACAGCTATACACTAGCAAACTAGACAACTTAGATGAAATGGACAAATTCCTGGAGACACACAAACTCACTACACTGACTTGGGCAGAAACAGAAGATCTCAACAAATCAATCACAAGTAAAAAGATTCAACCAGTCATCAAAAATATTCCTACAAAGAAAACCTCAGGGCCAGATGGCTTCACAGGGGAATTTTATCAAATACTTCAAAAGGAACTCACACCACTCCTGTTCAAACTTTTCCAAAAAATTGAAGAAAGAGGAACTTCACCTAACTCATTTTATGAAGTTAATATCATTTTAATACCAAAACCGGTTAAAGATGCTATAAGAAGGGAAAACTACAGGCCAATATCCCTAATGAACATAGATCAAAAATTCTCAATAAAATCTTAGCAAATCGAATCCAGCAACACATTAAAAGAATTATACACTATGACCAAATGGGGTTTATACCAGGAATGCAAGGATGGTTCAACACAAGAAAATCAATTAATGTAATATAGAACATTAACAAATCAAAAGGGAAAAATCACATGATCATCTAACTGATGCTGAAAAAGCATTCGACAAAATTCAGCATACTTCTGATAAAAACACCCCAAAAGATAGAAGTCAATGGTAACTACCTCAATATAAAGGGAACATATGTAAAACTGATACCCAGCATCATACTCAATGGTGAGAGACTGAAAGCTTTCCCCCTAAGATCAGGAACAAGACAAGGATGCTCACTGTCACCACTATTATTCAGCATTTTGCTAGCTACAGCAACCAGGCAGGACAAAGAAACAAAAGGCATCCAAATTGGAAAGGAAGAGCAAAACTTTCATTATTTGCAGATGATATGATACTATACTTGGAAGATCCTGAGAAATCTACAGCAAAGTTACCTGAGCTAATAAACAAATTCAGCAAGGTGGCTGGATATAAAATTAATGTGCAAAATTCAGTAACATTTCTATACACAAGCAATGACCTAGCTGAGGAGTCAGTTAAGGAAAACATTCCATTCAAAATAGCAACTAAAAGAATCAAGTACTTAGGAATGAACTTAACTAGGGACATAACGGCCTTGTACACAGAAAACTACATAACATTGCTAAAAGAATTCAAAGGAGATCTAAATATGCAGAAAGACATTCCCAGCTCATGAATAGGAAGGCTGAATATAGTTAAGATGCCAATTCTCCCCAAATTGATCTACAGATTCAACACAGTACCAATCAGAATTCCAACAACCTACTTTGAAGATTTGAAAAAGCTAATTACCAAATTCATCTGGAACAGAAGGAGACCCCAAATAGCTAAAAGGACCTGAAAAAGAATGAAGTGGGAGGACTAACACTTCAAAAGAGTGCAGCAATAGACAAACAAACAAATCTATGGTCAACCGATTTTTTGACAAGGTTCTCAAATCCTCTGAGCTTGTACAAAATAATCTTTTCAATAACTGGGCATGGAAGAACTGGATATCAATAGCAAAGAAAATGAAAGAGGACCCTATCTTACACAAAAATTAACTCAAAGTGGACCAAACACCTAAATGTAAGATCTAGCATCTTATAGCTTCTCAAAGATAATGTAGGGAAACATCTTCAAGACCTAGTAATAAGAGGTAGTTTCCTAAACTTTACACCCAAAGCACAAGCAACAAAAGAAAAAAAATAGATAAATGGGAATTCCTCAAAATCAAATGCTTCTGCACCTCAAAAAATTTTGTTAAAAAGATGGAGAGGCAGCCAATTCAATGGGAGAAAATATTTGGAAATCACATATCAGACAAAAGTTGGATTTCCTGTATACACAAAGAAATCGTACAACTCAACAGAAAAGAACAAACAACCCAATTATAAAATGGACTAAAGATATGAATAGGTATTTTTCTGAAGAGCAAATACAGGAGGCCCAAAAGCACATGAAGAGATGCTCATTTTCTTTGGCTATTAGGGAAATGCAGATCAAGACTACAATGAGATCCCACCTCACACCTATAAGAATGGCTGCTATTAAATAAACAGGAAACTATAAATGTTGGAGAGGAAGTGGAGAAACTGGGACACTTATGCACTGCTGGTGGGAATGGATAAGGGTGCAGCCACTATAGAAGACTGTTTAACAGTTCCTTTGGAAGCTAAATATCAAGTTGCCCTATGACCCAGCAATAGCACTACTTGGTATATACCCAGAAGAGCTGAAAGCAATGACACAAACATACATTGGCACACCAATGTTCATAGCACCAATATTCACAATCATCAAAAAATGTAAACAAACCAAATTTCCATCAACAGATGAGTGGATCAACAAAATATGGTATATACATATGATGAAATGTTATGCCGCAGTAAGACAAAATGACATCCTGAAGCACATGACAAGATGATGAGCCTTGAGGACATAATGCTGAGTGAAATTAGCCAGACACAAAAAGGACAGATACTGTATGATTCTGCTTTTATGACCAGTATAATCAGAGGCTTAATATAGGGGACTTAGAGATACACAGAAGCTAGAGATGCATGAACCATTTTCTAATGAGGTTGTACTCCAATGTAAGGGAATAGATAGGAGTGAAAGTGGTTCTGTAATGGGTCTGTAAGTAATATTACCATATTAAAGGTGAACATGATTGAAAGAGATTGTATAGACCTATGTATCCCACTGATTAATGCTAGAAATATGAACTAGTTCTTGCAAGAATTACTTCAAAGATATGATTCTTGTACAAAGAGTGTTTAAGTCCAGGGTACAGGGGGAAAACTGCTATTGTGTGCTATGAGCTATGTTCAAAAGGAAATCATCAGCACTACCACAGCAACAGCAGAGGTAAATAATGGGGGTTGGACAAGAGTTAAGAGGTGGTTTATTTCCTACATGGCAAGGGTATGTTCATTCATTTGCTTTCTCTTGGGAACAATGAAATTATCTAAAATTGAGAATGTTGATGGACTGTGGACTTTGGGCCCTCTACATGATGCCCAATGAATACAGGTGGCTGAAGGTTGCACTGATGGAGAAGTAGATTGATGAATGGTGATGTATACTTATGAACAAAGGTTGTGCTGCTACAAAAAGGAACAAATTCATGAGGCATGCAACAATGTGAATGAGCATGTGGGCCATTTGGTGAGACAAAATGAGTCAGAAACAAAAGAACAACGATGGTATGGTCACCTTTAGAAAATGCTTATAAGGAAACATTGGCCTTGATTGTTAGCATTTAGAGCAGACACATTAAGCACAGAGTGTTGATAATTATTTCTGGATTTAGAGAGGCTGTTTTATATATATAGCCTGACATTTAGAGATAAGAATGAAACTGAACAGGTTGGCGTTAAAGTAATTCAGAACACAGGGGTAAGGAAGGCAGTGTCTTTATTTTAGAACCACGCATGTTCTTTGAGACCAATGGGAGAAAGGTTTCTTTGGTCTGGAACTGAAATTTTCTGTAGTACATAATCTAATTCAACATATCTGTATCGATCATTTCACCAATTGAAAGATGGGGAGCACAGACTTTAAAAAAGGTCCTTTAATCCTGTATAAATTATTTTAATGCCTGGATCCATCATAGAGTATATTAAGAAGATAATCAAAAAGTCCCCTAAGGGATGGGAGAATGAATATGAAACTATTAAACCTTAATATCAGGGAATCCCCTGATATTGTGTCCAACTTTAGGGACACCCAAATCAATACGCCATGTCCTCGATCATGAGGTTTACTCTTGTGAAGCTTATGTACATAGCAGAGAAGCTTAGACTACCTATAGGCATGCCTTAGAGTTATTTCTGGAGGACCTCTGTTGTTACTCAGATATGGCCTCACTTTCTCTAAGCCCAACTCTGCAAGTGAAATCATTGCCCTACCCCCTACATGGGACATGACATCCAGGGTTGGCAATGTTGGAGATGGCTCCCAGGGTTGAATTCAGACCTAGTACCATGGGATCAACAATTCCACCCTGATTAAAAGTGAGGAAATAATTGTAATAAAGTATCAGTGACAGAGAGAATTCATATAGAGTAGGGAGGCTACTCGGCAGATTGCTTTTACACAAGCTTTCAGTTAGACCTTGCTACCTATAGTAACCTGCCAATCCCCAACCAGGACCATTCCTGCCAATCCTAACATGTAGGGCAATATATAAGATTCTTCAAGGGTTCCATGCACTACAGCAACTTTTCAGAAACCTACAACCTCCAGATGGGTCCCTAGTCCAGATAAGTCCTGAAACCTAGCCTAGCCTCTCCAGAACATCAGACAGTTCCATCTTTCTACCCCACATTAGTGACAGCCCCTTCTAATATGAAAAATTTACAATAGCCATAGCCCAAACACTCATAAACAGAGGGATGGGAAGATCAAAGGTGATGGTGGAGTTATACAGAGAAGATAGGATTAACAAATGAATATGAATGCTGAATCATTAAACTGATATCTCTTTTGGTCTTCAGTATTTTAGATCAGCTAAAATTAATAACCTAAAATTGTGGAATTGTAACCCATGTCACCCTCTAAAATATGTTCTACAACTAATTTCAGTGCCGTGCTTTGAGGTTTATAGCTTTTTTATATGTATTATCTTTCACAAAATAAAGATGGAAACAGTCGATTGTGTTGATAAAAAAATATTTAAGCCCTGTGCTGGCTTGAATGATGTAGAAAAGCCATGTTTTAATCCTAATCCCATTTTGTAAAGGCAGCTGTTTCTTCTAATCCCTATTCAGTACTGTATGTTTGAAATTGTAATTAGATCATCCCCCTGGAGATGTGATTTAATCAAGAGTGGTTGTTAAGCTGGATTAGGTAGAGGTATATCCCCACCCATTTGGGTGAGTCTTGATTAGTTTCTGAAGTCCCATAAAAGGGAAAACTTTTTGGAGAATGAGAGATTCAGAGAGAGCAGAGCAGAACAACACAGCCATGAGAAGCAGAGTCCACCAGTCAGCGACCTTTGGGAATGAAGAAGGAAAATGCCTCCCGGGGAGCTTCATGACACAGGAAGCCAGGAGAGTAAGCTAGCAGATGACGCCGTGTTCACCATGTGCCATTCCAGGTGAGAGAGAAACCCTGACCATGTTCACCATGTGCCTTTCCAGATGAGAGAGAAACCCTGAACTTTATTTGCCTTCTTGAACCAAGGTATTTTTTCCTGGATGCCTTAGATTGGACATTTCTATAGACTTGTTTTAATTGGACATTTTCTTGGCCTCAGAACTGTAAAGTAGCAGCTTATTAAATTTCCCTTTTTAAAAGCCATTCTGTTTCTGGTATATTGCATTCCAGCAGCTAGCAAACTAGAACAAGCCCTCTAGCCTCCTATATCCTGCAACAGCTAGAAGGAAAAATCTGAGAGGATCCATATCATCATCCATGACAAATGCTGGGATCTGTCCTGTAACTACTTGTTGAAGAATGCTTTGAAAACTATTGCTTTTTTATTTCTTTGCTTTGTATACATGTTATACCATACAATAAAAAAAAGTTTAAATAAAAATGCGCAAAAGGCTTGAATCAACATCTCTCCAAAGAAAATATACAGATGGCCAGAAAGTCATCCAGGAAATGCAAAGCAACCAACAACAAGATCCCATTTCACACCCCTTACAACGGCTGCTGTTACAAAAATGGAAAATAACAAGTGTTTTGAGAGGAGTCAGGGAAATAGGAAAACTCATTCATTGCTATAGCAATGTAAAATGGTTCAGCCACTGTGGAAGTCAGTTTGAGTGCTCCTCAGAAAGCTAAGTGTCAAATTACTCTGTGATCATGTTTGTGAAAGTTGCAGGAAATCAATATACCAGAAATGGAACAGCTTTTAAAAGGGAATTTATTAAGTTGCAAGTTTACAGTTCTAAGGCTATAAAAAAGTTCAAACTAAGGCATCTAGAGAAAGAAACCTTAGCTCAAGAAAGGCTGAAGGGCTAGAACATATCTGTCAGCTGGGAAGGCACATGGGAATGTCTGCTAGTTTTTTCTCCAGACCTCTCATTTCAAAAAGCTTCTCTGGGGGCATTTTCCTTTATCTACAAATGTGTTTGGCTATGTGAGCTCTAAAGTTTTTTCCAAAATGGTTCTCTGTTAAAGGACTCCCGTAAGCAGCCCCATCTTGAATAGGTAGAGACACATCTCCATGGAAACGACATAATCAAAAGGTCCCACCCCCAATTGGCTGGGTTACTTCTCCATGGAAACAACCTAATTGAAAGATTCCACTCAACAATATTGAATCAAGATTAAAGAACATGGCTTTTCTGGGGTACACAACAGTTTCAAACTAATACATTCTACAATCTGGGACCCCCAAAAGACATGTTCTTTCCATATACAAAATATATTCATTCCATTACAATATCAGAAACCCTTAAACATTTCAGTAACAGTCCAAATACCACACAAAGTCAAAAGCAGTACAAGGTTTCATCAAAGTCATCTACAGGTATGGCTTGTCCTAAGGCAAAATTATCTTCTGGCTCTGGACCTGTAAAACTCAGAGCAAGTTGTATACTGCCAATATACAAAGTCATAGGATACATATTCCCATTTCCATAGGGTGATATTGGAAGGAAAACAGTGGTCAAAGGTCCCAAACAGTTTCTAAAGCCACTTTAAAACAAGGATCACTTTCCTTCCCGTTTGCAATAACATGTGCATCAATTCTGTCCAAGGCCTTATCAGAAGTATCCTGAGAGCCCACTTTTCTACTACCAGTCTCTTCTAAGCATTCTAGACCTTCTCTATCAAGCTCCTCACAACTTTTCCAGAATCTTCCCCTTACACATTAAAAAAATTGTTCCAACATGTTTGGTAGTTGCAAACTTCAGCACCCCACTTCACAGGTACCAAATGCTGTTTTAGTTTGATAAGGCTGCCAAGGAGAGACATACCTCCATGGAAATAACTTAATCCAAAGATCCCACCCAGCAATACTGAATCAGAGTTGCAAAACACGGCTTTTCTGGAATACATAAAAGTCTCAAACCAGCACATACAGCAATGCACTACTAGTGAATACCCAAAAGATTTGAAAACAGGGACTCAGGTATTTTCACACTGATGCTCACAGCAGCATTATTTATAACTGTCAAAAGATGGAAACAACACAAATGTCCATCAACTGATGAATGGATAAATAAAATGTGGCACATACATACAATGGAGTATTATTCAGTTGTAAAAAGGAATGAAGTCCTAATACATGCAGCAACATGGATGAACCATGAAGACATCATATTGAGTTAAATAAGCCAAACAAAAGGACAAATACTATATGACCTTGCTGATTTGAACAATTGGAATAAGCAAACGCATATAGTCAGAAGCTAGAATAGGGACAGGCTGGGGATGGGAAATGGGAAGTTAAGACTTAAAATTTACAGGGTTCCTTTTTGGAATGATGGAAATGTTTTGGTGGTGGATGGAATGATGGTTGCATAATTTTGTGAATGCATTTAGCAGTTTCTGAAATACATATGTGAATATGATTAAAGGGGGAAATGTTATATATATGGTAACAGTAAAAATTTTTAAAGATCCATAGAACTACACGACATAAGCAATGACCCCTAATTTAAACCATGGGCTTTAGTTAATAGTACAATTATAAAAATGTGCTATCATCAATTGTAACAAATGTTCCACACCAATGCACAGTGTTGTTGGTGGGATGGTATACGGGAGTCCTTTATTTTGTGCATGATTTCTCAGTAAAATCACAACCTCTCTAATAAAGAAAAGCTATTTGAAAGAGATATATAGATTATTAATAATATGAAATAGCTTACTGAGCACAAATTATGTGCAGATAGTTTACCAGGCACTTTGTATTATCATCTCATTTAATTCTCATAATAACCTATGAACAGAGATATTCCCTGTATTTTTCTCTTTTTCAGGCATGAAATTGTTTCAGAGTGGTTAGGTGAATTGTCCGGGGTACACAGTTAATGATGAACACTCCTAGGATTCAAATTCACAAAAGCCGATTTTCTTTCCACTGCCCTGTGGTGTCCATTCTGACTGCACAGAATCATGCAAACAACTTTTAAAAAATTACCCATCCCTGTATCCCCTCAAATTGGTTGAGATACAGTCTCTGGATGGTGTGGGAGGAATCACATATAGACTTGTTTTAATTCCAGATTCTAATGGACAGACATTTGATACCACTTTCCAATGAAATATGGACACACACCAATAATTGATACAGGCCTGTTCCCCTGCATTTTGTTTCAAGAGCCAAGCTCTTTCTCAGACATTTTAAATCCAAATTACTGGTTAATTTGTTCATTTTTTCTGAATCTAAATTAAAACATTCACTGCCCCTTGTAACTATGCATTAAGGATCCATCACAGGCAGAGTCCTCATGGAGCTGACTGTGCCAAGTTGCATGATGTATAAATCAGAGTCAGGTAGGGTAGTATGAGCACAATGTCTCTGAAATTTGCAGATTAAATCATGTAATAGTCAACCTGTTTTAGTGTCCTAGATTGATGAAGCAAATAACATGCAGTGGGTTGGCTTAAACCATGGGAAATTATTAGCTTACAGTTCTGAGGCTGGGGAAATTCCCAAATCAAGGCAATGTCTAGGTGATTCATTCTTCCCAAGACTGTGGCATCCTGGAACTGGCTGCTGGTGACCCTGGGTCTTAGCTGATCATGTTGGTGTCTGCTGGTCTCTCCCTTCTCTTCTGGGTTTCAGTAATCATAGCTTCTGGCTTCTGTGGTGCACTCTCTCTTTCTTTATCTGAATTTTACTCTCTTATAAAGGACTCCAGTTAGAGGATTAGAACCATCCTGAGTGAGGTGGGTCACACTTTAACTGAAATAGCCTCATCAAAAAGTCCTATTAGCAATGGGTTCACACCCACATGGATGAATTAACTTTGAGAACATGTTTTTCTGGAGTCCAATACAGCTTCAAACCACCACACAGCCCATCACATAATCAAAATTTTGACAAGGTCTTATTGTCCTGCTCTTTTCAGACAGAGATAATAATAATAATAGCACTTACTATGTGCCAGGCACAGTTCTCAGTACTTTATATGTATTAATTCATAATCTTCATTATCATTATCTCTATCGTCCAGAGGAGGAAGCAGAGGTTCAGAGTGGTCAAGAAGCATGTCCAAGTAGCATGTCACGAGTAGAAATAGGATTCAAACCCAGGCAGTCTGTCCCAGAGTCCTTGTCATAATCAGATGTTATTCTGGGGAGGGAAGGGCACCAATTTTTTTGATACCTGTCAGAAAATTAGAAATCACAGGTGAGCAATGGGGAAAATGTCACTAGCCATCTGTTCTAGTTTGCTAGCTGCTGGAATACAACGCCGGAGATGGATTGGCTTTTAATAAAAGGGGATTTATTTTGTTAGTTCTTCAGAGGAAAGGTAGCTAACTTTCCAGTGAGGTTTTTTCTTATGTGGGAAGGCACAGGATGATCTCTGTTGGTCTTCTCTCCAGGCCTCTGGGTTCCAACAGCTTTCCCTGGGGTGACTTCTTTCTGCATCTCCAAAGGCCTGGGCTGAGCTGCAAGTGCTGAGATGAGGTATGCTGAGCTGCTTAGGCTGTGCTATGTTGCGTTCTCTCATTTAAGCACCAGCCAATTAAGTCAAACATCAGTCATTGCAGCAGGCACGCCCGCTAGCTGACTGCAGATGTAATCAGCAACAGATGAGGTTCACCTACCATTGGCTCATGTCCACAGCAACAGAACTAGGAACCTTCACCTGGCCAAGTTGACAATTGAACCTAACTACCACATCATCCTTCTAGACATAACCACTGTTTTATAAATACTCTTGCAGATTTCTTTTTCATGTGTATATACATATTTACATTTTTTCACAGAAATAAAAATCATGCCATACCTTGATTCCTGTATATTATTTTCAAAACGCTAACTTAGTGACCTTTAGCTTGTTGGCACAAGTTAACACATTTCCTTTGAGATAATAAATGTCCTTAAATATAGGAAACCATTCTTTTGAGTTTCCTATTTAAAAATTCCTTCTTCCAAGTATTCACTGGAACGTATGATTTTCTTTGTCAATATCAAACCAAAATTTCAGTTTTTTATTTGAGAATTTTCATCATCCCTTTTCCATGGAGAAGTAACCCAATTGTGGGTGGTAATTTTTGATTAGATGGTTTCCACGGACATGTGTCACCACCCATTCAAGGTGGCATTGCTTACTGGGACCCTTTAAGAGGGAACCATTTTGGAAACAGCTTTAGAACCATCAGAGCCCACACAGACTGCTGAAGATGCATAAAGAAAATACTCCCCTGGAAGCTGTTGAAGAAGCCTGTAGAGGAAGCTAGCAAACTTCGCCATATGCCTTTCCAGCTGAGAGAGAACCCCCAAATGTTATCAGCCTTCTTCAACTAAGGTATCTTTTCCTGAATGCCTTAATTTGGGCATTTTCATGACCTTAGAACTGTAAACTTGCAACTTCATAAATTTCTTTTTTAAAAAAGTCATTCCATTTCTAGTATATTGCATTCTGGCAGCTTTTACAAACTCAAACAGGAAGAGTCTATGATTCGATTTTAATCAACTGCCATAAATAGAGTTCAGATCAGGAATACCAGAGTATGGGAAACCCCCAGGAGTGAACAAGAGCTGATGGATCTCTGGATTATTTATGTGTAAATCACCTCGATCCCCCACAAAACCAAATATCTGCTTTAGGTACTCATAGGAGGAGGGTAATTTTATGCCTTCTCTCTGTCCCATTGCCTTTCTCCATGCATACCCTTCAGCTTTATGGGGCCACTTTATGACCCTCTGTTCTTCTTGCTCCCCCCAGATCTCAACCATCAGGACTCACTCATCAAAGCTCAGCTTAAGGACCATTTTCTCCATAAATCTTTTGTTTTCTCCCTCCAACCAGACACAAATAATTACTCTTTTTCTTCTGCCTTCTCAAAGCATGTTGCTTTTCTTTCTGTTTATCTATCTTATTCTGTTCCCTATGTTATAACTATCTGGGAACTGTCTTATGGCTTCTACTACGATATAAACAACCAGGCCCTGGGACGAATCTTCTGTATTCTCTTTACCATTAGTCCAGTACCTGACATGTTTGTTTTTATCCAATAAATAAATGAGTGAACAGATAAATGGCTGAATAAACGCATGTAGTAAGATGTAGCAAATCCCCATATCGTCTTCTTTTCATTTTGTTTTTACTAGATAATTTTATAGTGGGGAAAACTGGTAGTTTGTGCTATATTTGGAATTCTCCAGGACCTTTATTAAAAGGAAGCTTGAAAATTCTGTCATGATAACCCTGGCTTGTTTTAATATTTTTGGTAGGAGGGACTGCTATGGGGGGATTTGACAGGACTGCCATTCTTATTCAAGAATAAGAAAACAAATGTGACACCATTAGCCTGTTTATTACTTTTATTTATGCTCTGTCTCCTGTTTTGAAATTAATTTCTTTATCAAAAGTTCTAGAGGCAGTTAATATGCTGGTCTTTAATTAAGCATGCATGAATGTGTGTGTGTGTGTGTGTGTGTGTGTGTGCGTGTGTGTGTGCCCTCCCTGAGACTGAACTGAAAAGCCAAAATTTAATCAAATCAACAATTACTCTATGGTTTTAAATGCACTGACGGTCATTGATGCCTCATCTTTCATTGTGTCCCTTTGGACTACAAAACTCACAGTTATATATCTTTACATGGGCGGGCCCAGCCCACTGGGTTTGACTGATTTATTCAGTCCCTCAGGGCTCTGTCATTGAGCTTTGATGAACATGACAAAGGAGTGAAACAGTCCAAATAGAATGTTACAGTTGTAGAAAATCCCTGAAATAAGAAAAGGCAGTTCTGAGGAATGTGGACCTCTCATACTATGATGTTTCCTGCAGTAGTTTCCACTTCTCAACTGGAGATAGAGGGACTAAAAAGGCCCAGTTTGGTCCTATTTCCTAGAGGGCCTTGAAGTCACACCTTATTTGGGAAAGGAAACTGAACTCATTGAAGACCTAAAATTTAGCTTTGGCTTGCATCAATTGGCTGTATTCTTGAGCAAATCATTTAGCCTTGTTGGAGCTCAGTTTTCTGCCTGTTCATCTCACAGGATTGTTTTAGGGACATCCAGTTAGATAAAGAAACTGAAAGCTCTAAGCAGACAACAGAGCTTATCTGGGCCCCTCATGTAGTACCCTGTGATTGCAAATTACTGAGTGGGCCTCCAGTCTAGATGTTCATCCACTCACTCAATGTGATATCCACTGCAGGTTTGTACCTGGGCTAAAGTTACCATGAATACTTTGAAATATGCCCAGGAGGACGTGAAAGGAGTCCTTACTTTAGGTTGCATTTGTGATGCTAAGTATAATCAGGCAAATGAATAGACTTACGGAGAGTTTTTATGTCCCTGATACTGGGCTTCTACCAATATTCCATTTGTTAAAAGTATGCATGTTGGGATGCTAAGAAGAAACACCCTAAGGCTAAGGGGAAAATTGTTAGAATAAAGACTCTGAAAAGCATTCCATTGGAAAGCACTGCCTTGAGTCACTAATACAAGTGGAAGTGAATACGCTGAGTGGAGAATATTTATTACGACGTACTAAGGCTTATGAAAAACCTGTCTTGTACAGGCAAGAAAATAATCTCAAGCACAACTTAAACTTGCCAGTGAAATGTTTTTATAAGGTGAATTATAAGTCTTCTATAGCTTTACTCAGCCTAATGGATAACAACATCAAACAAAAAAATCATAAATATAGCGTGATTTCATAACCTTTCCTAAAGTACATTTTTCATGTCAAGTTCATAATAGGTTCTCAGAAGAGGATGGGTGGAGTTGAAATTTCAAGATAAAAAGAAAAGAAGGCCACATTGATCAAGAAGTAGAACAGTGGAGGAAAGTGACATTTCTTGCAAAGCTCTTGAAAATATCAGTTCATAGAAACTGCATTGAGCTGACAATTCTACAAATGAGGTAGAGTAGTGAAGTTACAGAAGAGAAGTAGAACAACAGCTTAGTTTCCTGGCTGGCATGACAAATACCATACAATGGGTTGATTTAACAACAGGGATTTATTGCCTCATTGCTTCAGAGGCTGGAAGGCTTGCTTCCTCCCAGGATCAGATGCTTTCTGGCTGATTGACTGTCATAAGGTTCCTTGGCTTTCCCATCCTATGAAGATTAGGGTTAAGGCTCAACCTGATTCACTTGACCCCTTAACAAAAATAATATCTTCAAAAGGCTCTATTTACAATGGGTTTGTACCCAAAGGAATGGATTAAGATGAAGAACATATTTTTTCCGGGGTGCATAATTCAACCACTACAAACAATATGACCCAGGATTGTGTGGGATCAAGTGGGCCTTTCCCTGAAGCTACATTCATTGAATGTTGATGTTAACTCTCTGAAAGGGTGAGAAAGTGTCCTTAGGAAAGGCCTGGACCATACTTCTCATAGATGAGGGCACTAGGTGAGGTCAGTTCCCTTCTTCTAAGATGGACTTTGGGAGGGTGGGGGGGGGGGCGTGAGCCCCCACAGGTGGTCCATCTTGCACCAGGCTCCATGGCTTAGAGGTACAAATACATACCTGTGCTAAAACACTGAGCTGCTCTTTCAAGCTGTTGCCATAGAGAGAGCTTGGCGACTTGTCCTTGGAGAGGATCTGGAAAAGCCTGCAATATTAGGGTCATTTCACAAATTGCTTAGGAATAGGAATAAGACTGAGGAATACTATCTTCCACTGTCTGGTCAAACTGTTCCTATAGGGCTGTGGAGCTATATTTGGGGCCCACAAAGCCATATACATACCAAGCACAGTCTACTGATCCAATAAATGTCTCTTGCACATAACTATACAACTTTTCAAATTCTGTAGATACCATTAGGATTTAAGAAACCCAAATTCATTTATAATAATTACTGACTTCATGGTAACTTGACGTTATCATGTTATTTAAACGATCAGCACAACTGAAAGTTACAGGTCTTCCCATAAGAAGGTGTCCTTGAAATGTGTGATCTTTATATTTTATAAACTTGGAACAGTGAAGAACAATATTTCTGGGTTGCAGCATTACAGAGGTCAGCTTTTTCTAAGCTCCAAGAGCCTGGTTGAGCTGGTCTTGTGTTAACAGCAGCAGGCCGCTGGAGCAGAGCTGGTGAGAAGTAATTGGCCCCCAAGGACTTCCAAGAGTACTCCTTTGGAGACTTTTTCTCTGCAAGGTTTGCTTTGAAGCACATAGTGGAGAGAAAGTCACACCCAGAAGGCCAAGGACAGAACAACTTTGAGATGGAAGGTAAACATGGGCCTGAACTGGGTTAAGGCAGAAAATGCAAGGATCTGGCTGAGGCCTTCCAGTTATAGGAGTCATGAGGGGAGCCCGGCCCATGTGCCTCTCCACTCTGTTCTAGTCTAAACATAAATCACACAGATGACCAGGCCCTAATCCCCTAACCTGTGAATGAAAAAGGGACTTTGCAGATGTGAGAAAGTTAAAGAACTTGAGATAGGGAGACTATCTCAGATTATCTACCTGGGCCCAACGCAATTACAAGGGTCCTTCAGAGCAGGCAACTTTTCCTGGTCGAGGTCAGAGGAAGATGTGACAGCCAAAGAAGGATCAGAGAGATACGGTATTGCTAGCTTTTATGGAAAGGGGCTATGACCCAAGGAATGCAGGTGGTCTCTACAAGGTGGAAAAGAAAAGAACCTTTAGAATGGAACACATCTGCATTCCCCAAGGCTAGCTGCTCCTGAAGTAGCTTGGGTGCCAGCAACCCACAGAGACCCTTAAGTGTAAGTGACCTGGGGGGTTGATAAAAAGAGGACACTTTGCAAAGTAAACTCAGGGCTTGGGGGGAGCAGGGTCTCCACTCAAGTTGAAAGTCCACCTGATCAGAGGCTTGGTGCACCACAGAACAAGGCCTACAAAAATGAGTGAGGAACCCCCAAAATAGGCAACTCCATTATTTTTTCTAGAAGTTGGCAAATAACCAAATATAAAGTGTTTATATAATGCACATCATTTACAAAGAAAGAAACTATTGTAGAGTAAATGTGGAAAATGGGCTTGGAATCCACTATTTTCACATCACTCAAGTTAACTGACTGGAATTTTTTTTTGATGCTTTCCAACTCAACCCATTGGAGGAGTCTTCTCACAGTAGCTATAAATACATTTAAAGATGGAACAAAATGTCCTTGGTTTTCCCTGGAAGCAAGTGTTCTTTTGCTCTGCATGTGTGCTGCCTAATAAAGACATAGACTGTAGCTCATTTGCTCCAAGCACCTGGAGTTATTCACAAGTGGCAGAGGCACATGTAAAATAAGCCCTGGACTATTGAACACTGAGGTTGCAGTGAGAACTTGTGGAGATGACTTGACTGTGTGTGCTTGGTAGTCAGTCATCTGGGAGCACATTTATCAGAGAATGCAGGTTCATGAAGTTGATGCCACGTTGTGAGAGGTAAAATGTTCATAGGCATCAGAGAAGGAAAAGACAATAAAGACCATTTAGTACACACCTCACGACTGATGAGAGAATTAACTGCACACCCCAAAGCTGGAGAGCAATAGAGCTGCAAGTGTATGGTAAATCTCAGGGGCTCCAAGTGGTTCATGGTCAGGAAACATGGTTCTTGTGTCTAGTGCAGGAGTCAGAGCAAATGTCAGTGGAGAATAGAAGTCGCCAGGGGGATGGGAAGTCTTTGTACAAGTAGGTGAGGAAGGGTTAGGTTACTTGTATATACAGGACCATGAGGATCAGGGAACTTGTAGAGGGAGGACCAAAAGTGCTGTGTTACATCAGGATTTGTTTGAGATGGTGTGATCTAGTAGCCCCAAATAAGCAGTGAGTGTAATGCATTATGGATAAATGGAGTTATTCTCAGGTAAATTTAGTAGCAACCTTTACTCCTGGGCTCTTCTTGACTTGGGGATGTGGAGGGTAGGGGTGGCAGGCACATGGCCTTGGGCTCTCAGGACCCATCTGGGAGGGTACAGCATTTGCAAATTTACCTCCTTCTCAGGACTCTGCAGTCCCCACACCTTCCTTGGTGGCCCAGGAATGTTTGGTCACCAGAACCACGACCACAAAAAACTCTATATGCTCCAGCCTCTCTGGAGGCTGAGCTTCTGTTGCCCATGGAGCATGGAGCATGGCCCCTGGAGCTGGGTCCTCATCATACAAAGGGGGCTGCACCCAACTCTCAGGAGTTAGGGAACTTCTTGCCAGCCAGCAAGCCTGACAACACTCTCAATGACCACTCTGACTCTCTCTCTTTCTCTTTCTGACCCTGACCCCCTCTTTCTGTCTTTCTCTGTCTTTTCTGGCTCTGGCTCTCTCTGTGGTTCTCTCTCTCTCCAGCTCCCTCTCCCTTTCCTTCTATGTCTGTCTTTCTCTGTCTCTCTGTCTTGTTCTATCTCTCTGGCTCTCTCTGACTCTATCTTTCTCTATCTCTCTCTGTCTCTATCTCTGACCCTCTTTGATCTTGGATAGCTTGGCCTGATGGAGCTATTATCTGTAGTACTGATTCTACCCTCCTCTGAGAACCTGAGAACAAGCACTTTGGGCCAGGTCGGGCAATTGTGGGTCACCCATCTGGAGTGCTGTGCCCCTGTGGTCATCCCCCACCCTGCTGGACAGAAGGGTCATGGCAAGCTCTCTGTTGACAGGACGGAGACTTGCATCTGCCCACCTCAAGGAATGGGGGCCAACCTGGCCTCAAGGTAGAGCGGGAGCTGACAGGGGCCTGGCAGACATAGGGACAGCTCGTCACATCACACCAGCACTAAGCTGAGCATTTCCAGAAGGTCCTAACAACCAAAAGTGCTGTCCTTGGCCTCCTCCACACTGACCCCTTTGCAGACAATAAATCAGTTTATCCCCTGACATATATGTACAGCTTCCTTATTTTCTTCCCTCTCTGCTACTATTCTTATATACGTCTGTTCTTTCCTTTCTTAGATACATTGATAAAGTGGATTGACCTCTCTTATTTGTACACAAGTAATCAACTGATGATAATTCACTTCTACTTACTTTTTGACAATTTCTGTTCTACATAAGGTTGGAGCAAATTTTTTGCCCCTTCATGTCAGAGAAGCACAATTTGGGGACTTTTAACTTGAATAAAAGCTATAATATTTTTTGTCATTTTTCCCCCAAAGCCCTGAAGGGATCTCTTGAGGACTCTGGGGAACCACTTCGTGGCTCTTTGTCCACCAACTTTGAAACAGGTGATCATCGATGGCTATAGAGGAGTACCATAAGAGTCTATTATATTGTTTGGATTTAAAACTCCTGAACCACCCTCTGAGTGTGCTGTAGAGAACTCAGCCACCCCCAAAATCCTGCTCAGGAAGCCCTTCTGGTCTCCTGCAAACACTCAGGCTTGAGGATTGGGGCAGAGGGTGGCTGGCACGGGTTATTCCAGATGTGGTTGGAAGGTCTCAGAGGAGCCAGGCAAGAGGAGAGCCAAGGGGTATTAGACCTCTTGTGACCATGTACGATAGAGTTCCTTGCCTGGTGGAATCTTCATTTCTCAGGAAGGTGGCACTCAGAGCTGGGTGCCCATCTGCCAGGTGCCCTAGAGGACCTTTGGGAAGACTGACCTCTGTCAGGGGAGACTCTGAAGCATCTTCTCATTTATATTCCTCTCTTGGATGCATCCATCTACTTTGACGTCAGAGAAATTGGACACCTTCTAACTGACTATTGGCATCTTTCTGTCAAGTGTATTCAAGTCCCCATGGGCCACCAAATCAAGACCCAAAGGGAAGTTAATATTTCCTTAGAAACGATAGAGGCAAATACACATTGGAGAAAAAAGTACCCAACCAGGGGTAGCCGAGAGGGCTGAAGTCTGAACCAGTTCATTCTTCTTGACAATATAAAAATGTAAAGACATTTTCTCACACTAATGAGCCTATTTTTATTAACTGATGCAAAAGTAGACTACATATAGATTGATAAGCCCTATTTCACTTCCAATTTTTATTGTAAAAAGGGGGGAGAGTGAAAAGGGAGAGATGATTGTGTGTGTGTGTGTGTGTGTGTGTGTGTGTGTGTGTGAGAGAGAGAGAGGGGACAGATAAAATTAAAAATGTATGAAGGGGGTTGCAACGGTGGCTCAGTGGCAGAATTCTCGTTGCCATGCCAGAGACCCGGGTTCGATTCTCAGAGACTGTCCATGCCAAAAAGAAAAGGAAGAAGAGAACATACATAAATATATTTCAGAAAATGAAATCCGGGATCTGTTATTTGGATTAACCTATTATAGCATCGGCACATTTTTTTTAAATAATGAAAGAAATATTAATTACAAGAAATGTATACCAGATATTTTTTTAATATCAAATTGGTGATCTTTATAATAAGGACACAACAAGGGGAATAAATTATATATGATAAAGAAGGACAATAAACAATTTCAAACCATTAGGAAAACAGTAAGTCTTGAGATAGTTGTGCTTGTAAATACCAAGTGAAAAAAGCAAGACAGGAGTACGTTATAATGATGGTTTACAATCCTAAATTTGT
The DNA here is from genome assembly GCF_023851605.1 of Tamandua tetradactyla. NCBI lineage: Eukaryota > Metazoa > Chordata > Mammalia > Pilosa > Myrmecophagidae > Tamandua > Tamandua tetradactyla. The sequence goes on along the minus strand of NC_135351.1, from coordinate 2,405,212 downwards.
GTGGGAAAAGAACAGATAATTCCAATTTTTTAAACTGTATTTTCAAGTATTTTTACCAAAAACACATATTATCAGTATATAGTGATAACTTTAGAAGGAAATTATTCTCTCCTCAACTTCTTTCAAAGATACATGTTTTTTGTTTGCAATACTATCATTATTTTTATTTTTACAAACATTCTCCCGTCCCCCTCCAACCATCCTCTCTTCCCCATTCCCCCAAACCTCTAATCTACTTTGTATCTCTGTGAATTTGCTATTTCTTGTTATCTCTTTTTTTAACGCAACTTTATTGAGATATGGATCCATAGCATATAATCATCGAAAGTATACAATCAGTGGTTCACAGGATCGTTCCATAGTTGTACATTCATCATCAGAATTGACTTTTAGTCATCTCTTAGAAGTGATATCATACAATTGTTGTCCTATGTGTCATGCTTATTTTACTGAGCATAATGCTTTCAAGTTTCTTTCATGCTGCAGCATGTCTCATAACTTCTTTCTTTCTATGACCAAATAATATTCCTCTGTATTATATGTCACATTTTGTTTATTTATTTATTTGGTTTATCCATTCATTTGTTGACGGACATTTGAGTGTTTCCAGCCTTTGGCTATTGTGAATAATGCTGCTGTGAACGTTGGGGTACAAGTATTTCTTTGCAATACTTTTTTTCACTCTCTTTAGCTGTATATCTAGAAGTGGGATTGAGAGGTCAAATGGTAATTCTATATTTAACTTTTTGAGGAACCACCATATTGCTTTCCACAGCAACTGCACCATTTTACACTCCTACCAATAATGCACTAGATCTACAATTTCTCCACATCCTAACACTGGTTATTTTCTGATTTTGTTGTTGTCCTTTTTTTTAATAAAGAAGTTGTTTTAATTAAACTTTTTATTTCAAAAATATTAAAGACCTACAGAAAAGTTGCAAGAATATTACAATGTTAACATTTATATGTTCTTTACCTCTATTCTCCCATTATTAACATTTTGCCTCATTCACTATTTGTGTCTCTGTTCCTATCCCTCCACATTTTTATCCTTATTCTTTTTCTGGGGGGTGGTGGTGCATGACCCGGGAATCAAACCCAAGTCTCCTGCATGAAAGGCGAGCATTCTAATCACTGAGCTGCCTGTGCACCCACATTCTTATTCTTAAAAAAAAATTATTTGGTGAAAGTTGCAATCATGACCATTCATTTATATGTATTTAGCATGTAGCTCTGATAACCAGAACATTTCACGTAATCACTTGGAATTATCAAACTAAGAAAACGTAACAATGTTACAATACCATTATTTAACATACAGTGAATACTTAAATTTTGCTGATTGTCCTAAAAATGAACTTTTTTCCAATGCAAGACACAATCTAAGAATGAGCACTGCATTTGGATGTCACATCTCCTTAGACTCTTCTAATCCAGGACTATCCTCAGCCTTTCATTGGTTGTCATGACCTTTGACAACATTTAAATGCTCAGGGCTACTGTTTTGTAGAATGGCCTCGATTGGGTGTGGTCACAGATAAAATGCTGTGATCCAGATGTCTCCACTGCAAAGGTGTTTTCTACCTTTGCATTATATAAACAATCTATGAGCAGATACTTCGAGACTATGTAAATATCTAATTTCTCCCAAACCTCACCCAATGATTATAGGATTTGAAAGTTCTTACCTGAGCCAATTATTATTGTCACAGTTGCAAAATAGTAATTTTCTAACTCCATCATTCCTTCTTCAATTATAAATTGGCTTTCTACTATGAGGAGGAGCTTTCCCTTCGACCTCACACCACCATAAATGATTTTATCATTTGTTTTCTGGTATCATTATGCTCTTACAGATTTTTTTCTTTATTCAACAAGTTATAATTTATTACTGTCATTTTATTCATTCTGACACTCAATTTATCTCAGATTTGGTTAGTAGCAGCTCCTTCAAATTTGTTCCTTTTGGCATGTTCCTATCAGTTTTTTTAATAATTCCTTACTTTCTGGAATAAGATGTTCTGGCCTCATCTTGTGCTTTTCTTGCTCCTCTAAAGAACCTTATTTCCTTTTAGTGGGTCTGGCATACTTTTAACCAAGAAAGGTAAGGAATGAAGGGAGGGGGTAATAGGGAAGGAGGAAGAGAAAGAGAGGGAGGAAGGGAAGAAGGAGATTCAAAGCTCGAGTCCTTCATTTAAGGGAGTCCTAAAGGAGTATGGGGAAAAGGTTAATTTCTTGACATCCAGAGTTAATTTTAAATTTTGCCCTTGCATCCTGCCCTTGAGTATTTTGCTTTGTGAAAGTTGCACTGTCTGTCTTGAGGAGGCAGATCAACCCAGCCTTTCTCCAGTATGAGCTTAATAAAGCCACAAGAATTTGAGCTCACAGGATGACTCATCTCCAAATCAAGTGTTTGAGTGTATCATGTCAAAGAAAACATCCAATCTCATAATGGCTGCTTCTAACAAAATATGTTCATGCACTCCCAGCTAAGAGAAATATTTATTGCTAATAGCTGAAAGGACTTTATTAGTCCTAGTATCTTGATATTAATTTCCTCAAGAAAGAGAAGCCTGTGTACAATGGGTCTGAGACCCAGCCATTTGGCTGAAATACACATCTCTAAACAGATATCATTTGTGTCCATAGAAGTGCTTGATATGTGCATGTATGTATGTAGGAGAAAAGATATGGAGGAAAATGAAGAGATGAGTAAATATCTAATAGGTTAGATATTCATCATCATGGACATTTTTGGAGTTAAAACCAGCATTTCCCAGGATAGGAGTTCATAACCTAGGAGTTTTTCAGAGAGTAGTGGGAAGCAAAAAGAAAAATGTAGACAGAAGGGACCATGTTTGAGCATGAGAGGAATTTAGAAGCAATTTGGGACGGGTTGTCTAATTTTCATTGATCATCAAAGTCCTCAGAAATCTTGGGGGTCACATGATTTGGTTGGTGTTAGAACTGCGTTGCATTCAAAGTACATTCCAACAGTGATAAAGAATTGGAAAATAAATTGCATCTTTATATTCTTGAGAGGTCTAAAATTAGTCCACAGCAAACTTAAATGCAGCGTCATCCTAGAGACTTTCCTCACACAGCACAGTTGCTGAAACACTTCCACCTTAACCCCATCAAAGCCCTCCCTTCTTCTCACTAAGCCTGTTATTTCCTATTTTCCAGCAAAACATTCCTCTGTAGGATGGTAAGGAGGGGGAAATTGAGTTACTAATCTAAGTAGAGGGTTGCTTTTGCAAGATAGATAAGAAGGAAGTCTATGAATAATCTCATGTTAATAAATTTGCCTCATAAAATTAGTTAAATCATTTCCCTACATCGTGCATTTGTTTTCATAGCTAAAACATTTGGATTCTAATAGGAGTGAAGTGTTTGGAAGGTTGAAATGTATTCTATAAATCCAAAAATTTGTATTAAAGCAGCTGCAAAAGTTCCATGAACCCTCTTAGATTGTCTGCAAAATCTCGCAGGTTTTTCAGGAGGTGGGTCAGGGTACATGGTTCACAACAGCTTTTCAAAGTAGTCCCTAACCCAAAGAGGTTTAATTCATGTTGGGAATTGAATCATGCTCTCCAACAAGACATATTCAAATAAATCATAATTCTGGGTCCTTTGGGTGTGAACTCATTTGTGTATGAGATCTTCAGAGATCTTTTTAAGATAATGTCAATTTGAAACAGGATGGGCCTTTATCCCATATGACTGGACTTCTTATAAGCAAAGGAAATTTGGGCATGAAACTAGAAGCCACAGGAGGAGACTGAAGGGAAGAGATGGCTATACAACAGAGGTCGAGAGTGATCACTGGCAAGCCACCACCAGAATGCAAAAGACTTTAGAGAAGGCAAGTCCCCTGATGATACCTTGATTTTGGACTTCTAGCTTCCCAATCTGTGAGACAATAAATTCTTGTTGCTTAAGTCAACAAATCTGTGGTATTTGCTATAGCAACCTTGGAAAATTAAAAGACAATTCTGCTATTAGCAATTGTGTGCTGCTGTGACAAATGCCTGAAATTGTGGAAGTGGCTTTGAAATTGGGTAATGTGTAGAGACTGGAAAATTTTTCAGTACTTGATAGAAAAGGTCTAGATTGTCTTCAAGAGCTGTTGGTACAGATATGGACATTATAACTGATTCTGGTGAGAGCTCTGGAAGAAGTGAGGAAAGCTGTAGAGAAAGTTTCTATTGCCTTAAAGAAAAAAATATATATGTAAATAATCATAAACATTGGTAGAATATGGACATTAAAAGTGCTCTTGGTGAGGCCTCAGAAAGAAATTATGAAAGTGATATTGACAACAGTGGGAAAAGCTATCCTTGTTCTAAACTGACAGAAAAGTTGGTGATATTGTGTTTTGACACTGGATAGAAAGCAGAAGTTGTAAATGATGAACTTGAATATTTAGCTAATGAAATTTCCAAGCAAAGTATGGAAAGTGTGACCTGGATTCTGCTTGTTGCTTATAGTATGACTTAAGAGGAAAGAGATAAACCAAGGACTGAACCCTTAGGCAAAAAAGGAAACAGCACTTGATGATTTGAAAAATTCCCTGACTATCCAGATAGTATAGTCTGAGACTAAGGCCAGAAGTGGTCCTAAGAGAGCTTTCTCTGAGCTCCTGAGAGATGGATTACTAGAAAATGGAATTCTGCATGAGGCTGTGGCTGAAAAACTGTTTGCTAAAGAGATTAGGTATATGATTCATGGATTCAATTGGCCTTCTGAAAAGAAGTGAGAAATGGGGATGCAACTATCAGTGGGATCTGTAGAAAATCCTTTTGTCTGATGGCTTAGACTTCCCTTGAATTGCACTGAAAACCAACAACATTTGTGAGAATTTTGTGTGAACAGAACACTGCCAGCCTGGACTAAAAGAGACAGAGATGAAATGAAATGAAGGAAGAATGACCTCAAGGACGGAACCATGGAAACAGAGATCATGGCAGAAGAGATCTCCTTAGGTCAAGAGAAGAGAAGCTGCTGCCCCAACATGTAGAATGGGTGCAACTCCCACCATGGTACTTGGAGAGGGTAGGGCTTCCCCTCCAGCAGGTCAGGAAGACAAAGCATTTAGTTGGAAATTACTCTCAGACTTTGAATTCTAATGGAAATTGCCCTACTTGGTTTCAGACTTGCTTGGAACCCATGAACCCTCTTTTCCTTCCAATTTCTTCCTTCCACTAATGGCAATGTCTATCCTATAACTCTTTCACCATTGTATTTTGGAAACACATAACTGCTTTCAAGATTTCACAGGTCCACAGAAGGAGGGGAATTTTGTCGTAGGAAGGACAGATTCTTAACCGATTAGATGAAATTTTGGACTTAGAGTTACTACTGAAATGGCTTAAGGGTTTTGGGATGTCGGGATGAGGAAACTGCATTTAGCATGTGAAGAATGTCTTTTTTGGATCCACTGGGTAGATTTCTGAGGATTGAATCATGTTCCCCACAAGACATGTTCAAATCCTAACTCCCAGTCCTGTGGATATGAACTCATTTGTAAATGTGCTCTTCCAAGACCCTGTTAAAATGAAGCTAATTTGGGTCAAGGTGGGCTCTTAATCCAATGTGACTAGACTCTTTATTAACAAAGGAAATTTGGAAAGAACTTGAAGCCACAGGACATTAAAGGAGACAGATTACTATGTGATGGAGAAAGAGATTTATGAGTGGCAAGCCATGGCCAAAATATTACAGTCTTTGGAGAAGATATGGCCTGCTGCTACCTTGATTTGGACTTCTAGTCTCCAAAGCTGTGAGAAACCAAATACCTGTTAGTTAGGTTTGGAAAAGAATAGATTCAATGGTATAATGTATTTCACACGTAGATCACTGATGCTCTCCTTATAAAATCAGGATTATACTTATTAATATAGCATTAATTAATTTACCCTAGAGTAATTGCTTCCAGCATTTTCCTTGATAAAAGCAAAGAGAGTTCACCTTTTAGTTAGTTCATTTGGCCTTTTAAATGTTAACTTTATCAAATCCATTAGGTTTTTAAATATGGAAATATCACATAGGCTCTGTTTACAATAAAGTGGATTCTTGGGGAGATTGTAATCTCAGATTTAGAAACTGTATTCTGTAAAATGAACAATGTAGAAATACTGAAAGAAGTAAAGTATAGGAGGAAGAATGCACCTCAAAAATATGGCACTTTGTGTATAATTAACTGTTATTAAAGTCAAATTAATCATAAGTATAACTAACTATATCCCAAGGACAACATCGATGTGTCCTTGGCCGTAATGCATCCCAATTGTCCAAAGCTGGATATGCCATTGGAATGTGATGCATGAACAATGCAAGTAGAGTGGGAACCAGAACAGACTCTTCCACAATGATGCTTTGGCGTAAGTCCTCCTCCTCCATTCACTAGTTGGTACTGCGGGCAAGTCACTGGACCGCTCAGTGCCTCATTTTCTTCATCTCTATAATCAGGTGAGAAAAACATTATTGTGAGGACTCAAAGAGTTAGTATATAAAAAGGGTGCTTGTCTCAGAGTAAGTGCTAGCTTGGTGTGTCGTTGCCTCCCAAGGCATCCATGTCTCTAAGCCTGAGTCCTTTGATGATCACCTCCTGTGGCTTTCCCAGCTTCTTTGCTACCCACCCATCAATTGCTGATCCTCTTGTATGCTACCTACACAATCAGCAAAACCTGATCTTCATCAGGAAAAGGCTACAATATAATTACCTCACTCTCTCTTCCCAAAATTAAAGAGGAAGTTATTAAATCTCAGTTCCTTTTCCTTCTGTAAACAATGACTAATCAATGTGAAATAATTCACTCAAGCTGCTTCTAGACACAACTAGGGATCATGAAACATGGAGCTATTTCTGGCTGGAATTTTTCTTTAAGGAATCAATCTTTCTTCTGATTTATTTAAATATATCTTGAACACATGAAAGAATTTCAAATACTGTTAAAGAAGTTAGGCCCTTCTGTTCCTCATTTTTTTCTTCTAAATTCCCCTCCCCCCATCTTTGGGCCTCCCCTTCTCCATGTTCTTAACTTGATATATGTAGTGTCAAAGTTAAAGGGTTTGTTTTCTTTAAAAATCGCTATTTATGACATGGAAGATCTTACACTGGGGCTGGCATAAGACCCCAGAATGCGTTGCTTTAGTTTTGCTCGTATGTCCCCATTCTTCCTGGCCATATTTTATCCATTTATCATAACCCTAAACCAAACAGATATGCAGGACAATGTACTATAGAAGGCATTTTTCTGCAGCAGCATGAATGCTCATTAATTAAGTGGTGTAAAAAAATTAAGAATGTCACATTTGTTTCAGATCCTTCACATAATTTTATGTGGTCTCAGAACATATATTTACTTCCATACCTGGAAATAATGCCTAGAACAAAAGGGAAATGTTTACTGCATTTTCCTATATTTTGGAGAGTTTGCTAATTTGGATTATGTGAAAAAAAATTGCTATAAACTTGTAAATAAAAATCATTTGTGGCCCATAGAACCATTTTTTACATATAATTCTCCTACGTTGAACTTAAATCACAATCAAAATAGGAGAGATTCCATATTGCTTTGAAAGTGATTGGAGTTCAGTGGCCACAGTTGCAAAACATGTCTCTGAGCTTATGGATTTTATGCTTCTCAGTCCTCTTCACACAGATTGTTAAACTAAGATCAAACATTCAGTAAATCACTGATTATTGAGTACAAAACTCACTCTTTAAATCTTTGGCACAATGCTTAACCTCTAGACCCAATAAGTTCTTGTTAGGGTTTCGTCATGGACTTTATATCGATGCATTCCACAGCACTGTTAGTGGAGCTGGGAGTGAAGACCAAAAAATTCCATTGAAGTGGGAATCAGTTTAACCTACAATTGTAACTTTCAGATGCTTATGCAAGCATCATTGTCCTTGTCCCCAGTCCTAACCTGGTGGCATATATCTGTCTTTTGTTTAAGATGATTGGTGGGTGGGCTTTATTTTTAAGAATTATCTTATAGTTATTTCCCTGAAAAAACTGTTAATGGACTATGAGAAAAATCAGGTAGGGTTTGATGTTGAAAGAGCATACTGGTAGTTTTGTCAAGAAAATAGTGTACGAGTGGAAGGCTCACAGACACAGGGTCCTGGGCTGGAGAGGGCAAATGGCCCACAGTGGATGAGAGGCTGTGGAGACACAGATGTGGTCTCCATTTCTGTCCACAGACTCCAGTATAAGGAGAGGCGTCAACATGGAGGAGACCTCTCTGTGGTTCAGAGACGGCATTTCTGCCTATAGGGGTTCCACTGTTTGTCTAGAGTGGCTTCAAAAATGATCTAACCATGTCAAACTTAGTGGAAACTCAGTCATTACTTACCTTAAGTCTAATCCCATGTCACCTTACCTCTGAATAGCAGAGAGAACATAACTTTAAAAATGTGCCATAGAGAGAGGTTCCAGGCAAGATGACAGAGTAGAGAGTGTCAAGACTCACTCTGTCTTCTGGGGCAGCTAGTAAACAGCAAGGAACTGTCTGAAATAACTGTTTAGGGGCTCCAGAGATCAAAAGAACACAAACCATCCAAGGAGGAACAGAAGGAAGATGTTGGTAACCTGTGATGAAGAGCTGTGAGTAGAACTCTCCACGCTGTGGAGGCTGCTGCCCATCTCTCACACACATGGCAGGTCACTCAAGGATCCCGTCCTTGACTGGAAATAGAAGTGTTCTTCTTTCCCAAAAGTGTGTATGTATGCATTGGGAGAAGGGGAGATGTCTGGGTTCCAGCCATAAGAGCAGCTACAGTTCAGTTTCAACCCTCCGAGGACAAACGTTGCTGGCAGCCTTTGCTTCTCCACCTTGGACAGGAGTCAGAATTAGTTAACGTAAAGGCACAGTACTACTTAGGACTGTGGGAGTGGTTATCTGTAAAGCACCATCTGATGGGCAGGTCAGGAAGGCAAAGATTCAGGGAGCCATCAAAAAGAAGTTTGGGGGCGGGCCGCGGTGGCTCAGCGGGCAAGAGTGCTTGCCTGCCATGCCGGAGGACCCCGGTTCGATTCCCGGCCCCAGCCCATGTAAAAAAACAAGCGAACAAACAAAATATAATAAAAATAAAGATGTTTCCCTTCCTTCCATCCTTCCTTCCTTCTCTGTCTTTCTTTCCTTCCTTTCCTTCCTCTCTCTTTAAAAAAAAAAAAAAAGAAGTTTGGCATCCTTTGGAGTCTCTTCCTCAGGGTACATTGAAACTTATCTATATCCCTTTATGTTTCCCTGCCCCTGTATTAACTGAGAAGTAATGTCTTCGGAGAGTACTTTCTGGGATGGCCCTCCTCCCAAAATTGGTCATCCAGGCAAAAGCAGCTAGAGACAATGAAAGAAGTGTTTAAAAAGTATAGAGGCAAATATAAGCAGGTTTGAACATACAGAAGAAAGAATCAGTGAGCTGGAATACAGGATGGTTGAAATCTTACAAACAGAAGAAATTACCCAAAGCGCTCTTCCTGACCATAAAAGAATGAAGCTGGAAATCAATAAAAGGTGGAGGATGGGAAAATTCATAAATATATAGAAGTTAAACAACACACATTTAAACTCGTACACTATTTTCTAAACAAAACAGATCAACATTCCCAGAGAAGAAACAGGGGAAAGAAGCAATCCCCTGTGGGTGAAACAATTGCACAGATAGTGTAGTCTCAAAAATTGTACTGCATATCAAGGCAAGAATCGGATGAAGAAAAGTTGAAAAATCTAATCAGTTAAACAAGAACCAAGTTTCAAAGAAGTGCCTTAGTACAATGCCAAGCAATAAAAAGACCCTAGATAAGAAGAGTAAACTTATAAGAAAATCAAATACCTAGACATCAGCAAAAATTATAAGCTATACTAAGAAATAAGAAAATATGGCTCAGTCACAGGAAAAAATTAAAACATCAGGATGAGATACAGGGCTTGAAACAACTAATCAATGATGTTCAAACAAATTTCCAAATCAATTCAAGTGATGAAGGAAAATATGACTAAAGAGATAAAGGATTTTAAGAACACACTGTGGGAGCACAAACAAGAAACTGAAAATATAAAAAGAAACATAACAGAAATCATGGGATTGAAAGACACAATAGAAGAGATTAAAAATACACTGGAGGTATACAATAGCAGGTTTGAACATACAGAAGAAAGAATCAGTGAGCTGGAATACAGGATGGTTGAAATCTTACAAACAGAAGAAATTACCCAAAGCGCTCTTCCTGACCATAATAGAATGAAGCTGGAAATCAATAAAAGGTGGAGGATGGGAAAATTCATAAATATATAGAAGTTAAACAACACACATTTAAATAATCAGTGGGTCAAAGAAGAAATTGCAAGAGAAAAACGAATGAATATCTGGAGACAAATGAAAATGAGAACACAATATATCAAAACTTATGGGACATAATAAAGGTAGTGATGAAAGGAAAATTTATAGCCTTAAATGCCTATATTAAAAAATAAGAAAAAGCTAAAATCAATGACCTAACTATATACGTGGAGAACAATAAAAAGAACAGAAAACTGAAGGAATGAAATAACATATTAGAGGAGATATAAATGAAATCCAGAGTAAAAAACAGAAAGAATTAACAAAACCATAAGTTTGCTTTATGAAAGGACCAATAAAATTGAAAAACCCTTAGCTAGAAGGACTAAAAAAAGAGAGAAGATGAAAATAAATAAAATCATAAATGAGAGGAGCAACATTACTACTGACCTACAGAAATAAAAAGGATCGTAAGAGGGTAGTGTGAACAACTGTATGACCAAAACTTGGACAACCTAGGGGACGTGAACAAATTCCTGGAAACAGATGAACAACCTACACTGACTCTAGAAGAAAGAGAAGACCTCAACAGACCAAACCCAAGTAAAGAGATTGAATCAGTCATCAAAAACCTTCCCCCAAAAGAAAACCCAAGACCAGATGGCTTCACAGGTGAATTTTACCAATCATTCCAAGAAGAATTAATCCCAATCCTGTTCAAACTCTTGCAAAAAATTTAAGAGGAGGGACACTATCTAACTGATTCTAGGAAGCCAACGTCATCTTAATACCAATGCAAGATAAATACACTGCAAGAAAAGACAATTACAGACCAATATTTCTTATGAATATTTATGCAAAAATTCTCAGCAAAATACTTGGAAAGTGAATTCAATGGCAAATTTAAAGAATGATACACCATGATCAAAAGAGTTTTATCCCAGATATGCAAGTGTGTTTCAACACAAAAATACCAATTAATGTAATACACCATATTAACAGATCAAAAGGGAGAAACACATGATCATCTTGATTGATGCAGAAAAAGCAGTTGACAAGATCCGGTAGCATTTCTTGATAAAATATTCAAAGATAAGAATAGAAGGATACTTTTGCAACATGATAAAAAAGCATATGTGAAAAATCCACAGTTAACTTCATACTCAATGATGAAAGACTGAATGTTTTTCCTCTAAGATCTAGAAGAAGTCAAAGATACCCAATGTCACCACTATTATTCAACATTATGCTAGAAATTATAAAGAACAGTTAAGAAAAAAAACCAAAATTTTCCAAATTGGAAAGGAAGAAGTAAAACTTTCACTATTTGCAGATGACATGATCTTTTATCTAGAAAGTCCCAAAATCTATAACAAAACCACCAGAACTAATAAATGAGGTTAACAAAATGGCTGGATATGAGATCAAAATGCCAAAGTCAGTAGTATTTCATACACTGGTAATGAGCAATATGACAAGGAAATCAAGAAAAAAATTAATTTATGATGGCAATTAAAAGAATAAGATATCTCAGAATAAATTTGACTATGGATATAAAGAATTTGTACACAGAAAACTATAAAACATTGGTAAGATAAATCAAAGACCTAAATATATGGAAGGACAATCCATGTTATTGAATTGGAAGATGAAAATCATTAAGATATCAATTCTACCCAAATTGGTTTGCAGATTCAGTGCAATTCCACTTAAAATTTCAACAACCTACTTTGCAGAAATGGAAAAGCCAATTATCAAATTTATTTGGAAATTAAGGCACCCCACTAGCTAAGAACATATTGAAAAACAAGAAAGAAGTTTGAGGACTCACTTCTTGACTTTAAGACATATTACAAGGCTACAATGGTCCAAACAGCATGGTCGGGCATAAAGATAGATATATTGTTCTGAGTAAGGGGAGCGGCTGGGTAATAGGACAGATTTCCACCAAACTGCAAGGGGTACAAGGGACCAAAAAATTACTCAGAAGAGTCCAGTTCAGCAAGTAAGATAGAGCATTTTATTGGGGGCTTACACGGGATCCTTGCCCCTGGCAATGTGAAGAGAGATAGCAATTCCTTGCCATGATGGTCTGTGTTGTTTGGGGTTGGGAGGAGACAAAGTTTTATAGTGTGCAAAGACAAAGAAGGCACAGAGCCAAGAGAAGGCATGCACATGTTGCTAACAAAGTTAACTCTTTCTTAATTTTTGTCTCCCTGGCACAATTTCCCACGAAATTAAACTTGGGGAAAGATAATGAAAGCACAGAGCTGAGAGAGTGCAGGAATGTGCATAATTGTTAACAAAGTTGTAACAGTTGGGGAATATGGGAAAATGCAAAACATGACTATGTTACATATATTGACCAATGGAATCAAATTGACAGTTCAGAAATAGACCTTCACATGTCTGACCAATTGACTTTTTAAAATACTTTTATTAACAAAACAACATACAAACACAAACATTCTTAACATATGAACATTCCATACTTGGTGTACAATCAATGGCTCACATATCATCACATAATTGTACATTCATCACTATGATCAATTTATTAGAACATGTGCATCACTCCAGAAAAAGAAAGAAAAATCTCATATACCCCTAGTCCTTCCCTCTTACTGACCACTAGTATTTTCATGTACCCAATATATTTTAACGCTTGTTCCCCCTGTTTTTTTTCCTGTACCTCTTACCACTCCCTTTCATTGATCACTAGTATTTTAATCTACTCAATTTATTTTGACCAATTGATTTTTGACAAGGTTTCCAAGTTCACTCAACTGGGATAGAAAAGTCTCTTCAATAGTGATACTGGAAGAGCTAGATATCAATATGCAAAAGAATTAATGAAGACCCCTATCTCATTTCTTATGCAAAAATTAACTAAAAATGGATCAAAGACCTAACTGTAAAAGCTAGGACTATAAAATTTTTAGAAGAAAATGTAGGTAATATCTCATCAGTATTGTGATAGGAGGTGGTTTCCTAGACCTTACATCCAAAGTGTGAGCAAGGAATAAAGAAATAAATAAATGGGATCTCCTCCTCAAATTAAATACTTTTTTGCATCAAAGAACTTTGTCAGGAAAGTAAAAAGGCAGCCTATGCAATTAGAGACAATATTTGGAAACCAAATATCAGATAAGGGTTTAATACCCAGAATATATAAATAAATCCTACAACTCGACAATAAAAAGCCAAACAACTCAATTTAAAAAATGGGCAAAAGACTTAAATTTTTCTAGTTGGATATACAAATGGCTAAAAACCACGTGAAAAGATGTTCAATATCACCAGCTATTAGGGAAATGCAAATCAAAACCACAGTGAAATATCACTTCTCACCTATTACAATGGCCACTATTTAAAAAAATAAAATGGAACAAAAAATTCCAAGTGTTGCAGAGGATGTGAGGAAATAGGAACACTCATTCACTGCTGGTGGGAATGTAAAACGGTGCAACTACTGTGGAAGACAGTTTGGCTGCTCCTCAGAAATCTAACTATGGAATTGCTGTATGATCTGAGAATTCTGCTACTAGGTATATATCTAGAAGAACTGAAAGTAGGGATGCAAACGTACATTTGCACATGGATGCTCACAGCAGCATTGTTCACAATTGCCAAAAGATGGGAACAACCCAGTGTCCATCAACCAGCAAATGGATAAGCAAAGTGTGATATATACATGTGATGGAACATTACTCAGCTGTAAAGAGAAATGAAGTCCTGATGCATGTGACAACATGGATGAACCTGGAGGACGTTATGTTGAGTGGAATAAGCCAAACACAAAAAGACAAATATTGTGTGCTCTCACTAATGTGATCTAGCTATGCTAAGCAAACTCCTAGAGTTAAAATCTAGAATGTAGATTACCAGGAAAAGAATGAGGATAGAGAAAAGGAAGCTGATGCTTAATTTGTGCAGAATTTTTAATTAGGTTGATTGAAAATGTTTGTAGATGGATAGAAGTGATAGCACACTCTGGTCAGTTCAATTAACAGTGCTGAATTATGCTTGTGATTGTGGTTGAAAGGGGAAGTTTAGGGTCATATATGTCTGTAGAAAGAAAGGTAGAGGATAAAACACAGGACTGTATCACACAGTGAACCCTGTTGTGGTCAATGGCTGTGGTTAATAGTACAAAAATAACAATTTTCTTTCATGAACTTGTGAGTGTCCATCACTACTACAACGTGTTAACAGTAGGGTGGTATATGGGGAAAATATATACCAAGTACAAACTGTGGATTGTAGTTAATAGTAATATTTTAATATTCTTTCATCAGTTGTAACAAAGGTACTTCACCAATGCCAAGTGTCAATGATATTTGGAGTATGGTTTGTTTGCTTGGGTTTTTTTTCTTTTCTTTTTTTTGCATGGGCAGGCACCGGGACGAGTATGGGTTTTTTATTTTTGGAGTAATGAAAGCATTCTAAAATTGATTGTGGTGATGAATGAACAACTTAGAGACTATACTGAGAGCCATTGACTCTACTGTTTGGATGGATTGTATGGTGTACGAATATATCTCAATAAAATGGCTTTGATAAAAAAGATGTGCAATAAAAATCATACATTTTCTAAATGGGGATGGGGCAGGGTGGCTTACAATACCATACAGCATTTTACAAAGTTGGTAGCATGATTTTCTTTTTTTTTTTTTAACATGGGCAGGCACTGGGAATCGAACCCAGGTCTCCGGCATGGCAGGTAAGAACTTTGCCAATGAGCCACTATTGCCGGTCCCTGGTAGAACGATTTTTTATGTTTGTTTGTTTTCTAGAAGATGGGAGTGAATTTCCTTAGGTAATAGGAGGGGAGGTGGATGCTGAGTTTAATGTAATTCTCTCTCTCTAATGAAGCATCGAGAGAGACTTGCCCAATGGCTCCAAGAAGGAGCAGTGATTGATAAAATTCATTGTGAAACAGAAATACAGTGTCATAGAAATTCATAGGATCCATTGTGAAGGCATATAGTTTTACCTTGCATCTTCTGCATGAAACTGAATGATGAAAAGTTAAACAATGCTATGGCTTTTGGTAGCCACTATGCCAGGTGTGGATCTTGCCAGAGTTAATTATTTTTAGCTTCTTCCTTCAGTGTTTCTGTGGGTACAACTCTGAAAACATGTACATGGTTTTACTGTAACAGTTCAATACAGAAGAAAATCTATAGAACCATACAATCTGAACTAAACAGATTTCCCACCAAATATAAGCTGCCTTAGAATTTCTACCATCATTGTACTTGTTTCTGGGAAATAAATAAATTCAGAATTAGGAGCTGGTGACCAAAGGGATGCAGCATTATTTAGAGTTTCCTACAATAGCAGGGACTGGAAGACCTACTATTGCTGCTCAGCTCAGAAATGAAGAATATATGATTAGAGATGGTTTCTTGGCAATGTCTCTAAAGCAGTTCCATTGTCGGTGGACAGCTTTCCAGGAGACAGTGTAAAACCACCTAGAAAATACAGCACAAAAGACAATTCAGTAAAGCTTTACTGTGACCAGACTTTAAAAGTCTTGCTGACAATTGTTTCAGGTTCGGCTGGGTACTGAATATAAATACCCAGGACACAATGGAGCTTTGTGGCCCATGGAATCCTGTTTCTCTGTTGCCAACTTAGGGTAGGGCATCAAGGAAGGGCGCATCAAAAGCTTCTCTCAGCTTCCCGCTTGAAGAAATTCATAAATGGTAAGAAACTGGAGAAGGACAACAAGTTGAAAAAGTCAGGGCTGTTTCATCATGGGTTGTTCAGACCCACTGAATTGCTTTACTTCCATCCCACCTTCTTGAAAATTTACAGTGGCTGTCCACTGTCCAGTTTCGGGAATGCCCCAGGGAAAAGCTTCTAGACACCCAATAGTCACAGGCAGTGGAAAAGGGCATTCTGCAAAATGAGGGGTGTCATTGGTTTCCTGCCAAGCTTCCAAGAGATCTGAATTTACTCCTTCCCTGATTCTTGCTGACTGCAGAACACAGGAAAATAATAAAAACGGTGTGTTTGTCACAGTGTGATATGACGATTAAATGGGATTAATGCCTGTCAAAAAGTGGGAAATGCTCAATAAATGTAGTCTAAAAAAATAAGAGAGGAATCCTCCTAACTAGCCTTGTATGATCTACAAATGTTCTTTTATTCTATTTCATTATATGGAGTTGTTTATGTGTTAATGACATAAACAGAAAGTAGGTCAGCTGCTGAGGGGAAAAGAGGTGTTGGGAATTGCATTCTTTACTGAGAGATGAAAATCACGTTTTAAAGATTGTTTTTAGTATATTCACAGACTTGAAGAACCATCACCATAATTGATTTTAGGCTATTTCAATGGCCCCAGAAAAGAAATCCTGTACTTATTCATTCCCCAGGCTTCCCGATACCTCCTTTCCCCTGGCCTCAGGCAGCCACTAATTTGCTTTCTGTCTGTATGGATTTGCCCTTGTAGACACTTCATATGCATGAAATCCCATAACATGTTTCCTCTTTTGTCTGGTTTATTTCAATTAGCATAATGTTCTCTGCTTCCTTTGATTCCCTGCTCCCTTACTAAAAAACTTTGCTGGTATGGCTAACCCTTTGCTGGCCTATATAGGAGAAGCTGTTTAAAGACTCATATCAAACAGAAACAGATGTAAGAGACCTATTTAGTTAGGTACTAATGTTTAACCTTCATCTCCAACAAAATTACTTTTAAAACAGAGTTTAATGCTTACCTTCCATGTGGGAGACCCGGGTTTGATTCCCAGACCATGCACCCCCTACCCAGCCCCCCAAATTTAGTCCACTTGCATTTCCTTAAAATTAAATTAATGCAAGGAGATAATTTAACAATTCCCTTTCCTAGAAAATTTAGTGCTAAGGAGCTGCAATGCAAAAGTAAATGGAGTGAGAACTACAGATAGTCATGTTTTAAAGTTATATTGAAATCACGTATTAGTTTTACATATTAGTAAATTATCTCTTATATGTGAGTGCTCATTCCCACATTTATAGATGCTGATATAAACCCTTTTTCCCCCCATGGCAAATAAGTGGAAAGTGGAGAAGGTTATTAAGAAAATCACTCAATTACTTTAAGAGTAAAATTTTCCCACAGGGCAAATGGCTACAAATTACTGTAAGGAGACAAATGGCCAAATGGTCCAGGTAAATCTCAAAGAAAAACGGTAAATTTCAAAAACAAAGTTCTACAGATGGTAGAAAATAATGAATCAATTTATTAGCAAATAAAGTTGTAAATTACAGGGAAACGGAAAATAATTGGATCATACTGATGTTAATCACGGAGAAGTTTACTCTCAATTAAAAAATGCTCTGTTATTGAAAACACAAATGAAAAAGGATACTAAACGTGCGAACTTCCAGATACACTCAAACAAAACCCTCTCTTTGGCTGTAGGCAGTAACTTCAGCATAAGTAGGTCCCCAGATAGTTGACTGTGCTTCAGCCATGGCTCGAATATGTATATCTGAGGAGCAGGAGAGTACAGACAACAAACCTGGCTTTGAGTGAAGCAGCTGTAACCTGGGAGTTAGAGCTCTACGTGGTTGAGGATTTTCTAACACAGCATTTGCCACAGTGTGAGAACACGCGCAACATATAAGACTATTTTATTGCATATAGTTGAACATTTGAAAACAATATGTATGTACTTATTTTATTTATTTTATTTATTTTTACATGGGCAGGCACTAGGAATTGAACCCGGGTCCTCTGGCATGGCAGGCAAGCATTCTTGCCTGCTGAGCCACTGTGGCCCACCTGTGTACTTATTTTAATGTGCATTAGAAAATGCAACAGCACATCAAACCCATGGTGTCCCCATGTTAATGCAAAGGAAGGAGGGTAATGACAAGCTTCATAGGCCACAGGAATTCCTGTGCTCAGTGGGGACCCTCAGCTGCCGAGTTCTCCACACTAAGTGCTTAGAAACAGTGGGAACTGGTGGTGGGGTTTGTTTATGTGGATTCCTGTATATGGAAATGACATGCACAAATTGCTTTGTTTTCAGTAATACATTCAAACATCACTTCTGGGCCTTAAACATTTGCTAATATGCAAAGTATGTATAAGTCTATATAATTTTCTTTTTCTGTATGTGTGTGCACATGTTTGTATTGAACCCATGATGCATTGTTGATTAAAAAACTATTGGGAAGGAAATAGTACTATAAATGGTGATTGAGATAAAAATTTATTCTCTGTATATATGCAGAGAAACAGGGCTGTTTTTAAAGAAGTTCTTAATAAAGAAGTTAGCTTATTGGCCATCTCAAAGGCTCTTTGCTTTCCCAGATAAAAGATGTGCACTGGCTGCAAATGCTACTGGCTCACTCTATAGCTCATTGGGTTTAGCACGAAATGGACCTTATTGCTCTCTTCAAGTTGCAAGTTGTTGTTGCATTGTAGAAGTTCTTTATATATTCTGGATATTAAAGCCTTATCAGATATATGATTCCCAAATAACATCTCTTATTCTGAAAGGAAAGGTTGTGGTTTTCTTGATAATGTCCTTTGATGCACAAAAGTTTTAAATTTTGATGAAGTTCAATTTATACTTTTTTTTGTTGCACAAGCTTTTGGTGTCATATTTAAGAATCCATTGCCAAATACAAGACCAAGAAGATTTACCACTATATTTACTATTGACAGGTTTATGGTTTTAGCTTTTGCATTTAGGTCTTTGATCCATTTTGAGTTAATTTTTGCATGTTGGGTGAGGTGGGAGTCCAAATTCTGTATTTTGTATGTGACTATCCAGTTCTCCCAGCATATTTGTTTATGAGACTATTTTCCCCCATCAAATGGTATGGTGCTCTTGTCAGAATTCAATTGGGGTGACATCATCAACACGGTGATGTAAGATATCCCCTGGAAAAGTACCCCCTGCAAATCAACTAATAAAAGGACAAGTCTTACTTGCTTGGATCTCTGGAATGAAACAGAGACTGAAAAAGGATTCCACAAATGCTGAATTGAAGAAAAAGAAAAGCAAACACCATAATCAGGTAGGAGATTTGGATCCCTGACCCACCAGTCTGGACCTGTCCCCTTCATTCAGTCCTGCACAGCCTGGGGGTTACACGAAGCAGCATAAACCAGGTCCCTCCTGCCAAAGATGCAAACCATAGAGCCACTCACAGCAGCAAGTTAGAGCCCTGCACATAGCCAGGCACAGAGACCCAGCGTGGATCACAAGTGGCTGAAGACTGCTGCATACAAAAGTGCTCCTGGGGAGGGGTGGGCCGCGGTGGCTCAGCGGGCAAAGTGCTTGCCTGCTATGCCGGAGGACCTCGGTTCGATTCCCGGCCCCAGCCCATGTAACAAAAACGGAGAAACAGAATACAATAAAACAAGAAAATGTTTAAAAATGTTTCCCTTTCTTCCTTCCTTCCTTCCTTCTATCCTTCCTTCCTTCTCTCTGTCTTTCCTTTAAAAAAAAAAAAAAAAAAAAAAAAAAAAAAAAAAAAAAGTGCTCCTGGGGAGAAAGAGACACCAGCAGAACTGTTGGCAAGAGGTGCACACACGCAATCCAGTCTCTGTTTGCTGGACCACCTAAACACAAAACAGACCTGTCTGGATTGATCCCATCTGCTCCCCAGGGTGTGTACCCTAATGGTGAAAAATTGTAGGCAGAAAAGCCTCATGAGGAAAATAGAGTTGGGGGTGGGGAGAGGGTACTGAACTGCTGTAAGATAGGATGGGTCCCAGAAGTGAAAAAGTATAACAAAAAGGGGACACTGAGTGAGAGAAATAATTCAAACAAATTATAAGAGTAGGGGAGAAAATTTTGCATGAAAACAAAAACAGAACAGGTCAAGATTACTTCAAAAGAAGTAATAAAGGAAAGAAAGCTTTCTTCTGGAGGTGAAGCAGTTGCATGTAAAAAGTACTACCTTAAACTTTGTACTGCATTTATGTGCAGAAGAAATGATAAAATCTGAACAGTTAAACATGGGTTACTCTAAATGTTCAGAATACGTTAGACCAAGTAACAAAGAAGAACCTTCACACAAAGCCAAACAAAAATAAAACTTTAGGCAAGAGAGAACTGTGATTTACTGTTAACACAGCAAAATAATCAGATGCCAGACATCAGCAAAAAATTTACAAACCTTTTAAGAAACCATTGTCCTGGTCAATGGAACAAATAAAAACTTCAGAGGAGTAAGAAACCATTGTCTTGGTCAATGGAACAAATAAAAACTTCAGAGGAGACACGGAATTTGAAATAACTATTTAAAGAAGTTCAAGCAAATCTAAATCAATCCAAGGAGATGAAGGAAAATTTGAATAGAAATAAACAAACAGTGAATTAATAGCTAAAGGATATTAAAAAGATAATATGTGAGCATGAAGTAAATTCAAAAGTTTAAAAAGAGGCACAACATAAATTATGACCAGGAAAGGAACAATAATGAAGATCAAAATATACTAGAGTCATACGACAGAAGATATGAACAGACAGAAGAAAGAATTAGTGAACTAGAAGACAGGACAGTAGAAATCATAGTCAGTAAAACAGATAGAGAAAAGAATAGAAAAAAATGAACAGCATCTCATCATGAAGTACACTAACCTATGCATTATGGGTGTCCCAGAAGAAGAGAAGGGAAAAGGAGCAGGAAGAGCATTGGAGGAAATAATGGCCCCAAATTTCCCAATTCTTATGAAAGACATGAATATACATGTCCAAGAAGTACAATGTACTCCAAACAGAATAAAAAAGTTAATAGACCTACTCCAAGACATATATTAATCAGAATGTCAAATGCCAAAGATAAAGCGAGAATTTTGAAAATGGCCAGTGAAAAGTGATTTGACACATAAAAGGGATCCTAAGTAAGATTAAGTGCCAATTTCTCAACAGAAACCATGAAGAAAAGAAGACAGTGTTATGATATATTTAAGGCACTGAAAGAAAAAACTGCCAGTGAAACATTGCTTATCCAGAAAAACTGTCCTTCAAAAACGAAGGAGACTTTAAAATGTTCACAGATAAACAGAAACTGAGAGTTCATCACCAACAACAACAACAAAAAAAACCCTGCCCTACTAGAATTATTACACGGAGTTCTTCAGGTTGGAAGGAAGTCAGGTTGCATGAAAGGAGAGAGAGTGGTTTGTAATAATGTGAAAAAGTAAAGCTCTTCAGTAAGGATAACCAAAAGGGTAAATGTGAAACTCAATTGCACTGTATTCTCAATATGTAATTCTACTCTTTAATTCTTATAAGTATCAGAATGCAATTTAACAGGAAAAGTGATATTTCCTAATAATGGATATGCAAAATATAATGGATATGCAAAATATATAAAAAATAAAATGGATATGCAAAATACATAAAATGTAAATGGATATGCAAAATATAAAATATAAAGTCTGAGACAAAAACAATATAAACAGTGAACACTCAGGGAGGTGGAGAATGTGTACACTATTGAAGTTAAGTTGGCATCTTTTCAAATTAGTGTGTTATAGATGAAGATTGTGTAATACAAACCCCAGGGTAACCATAAAGACAGCATTTTTAAAATATCCAGAAACTGAAAGGAGAAAAGGATAAGACAGATACATCACGCAAGATCAACTAAACAGAAAATGAGGCTGCAATAAAGGAAAAGAGAGACAAAAAAGAAATGACATATAAAATCCAAAGGAAAAAATGGTTGAAATTTTTCAGTAGTAACACTGAATGTTAGTAGATTAAATTCCCCAATCAAAAGACACAGATGGGCAGAATAGATTTTAAAAAAAAGCATATACCATTTGTTTACAAGAGACTCGCATTAAACCCAAAGACAAAAATAGGTTGAAAGGTGAAAGGACAGAAAAAAATATTCCATTCAAATAGTAATGAAAAGAGAGGTGAAATAGCTCTTCTAAAATCAAACAAAATAGACTTTAAGAAAAAACTAATACAGGAGACAAAGAAGGACACTATATTTTAATTAAAGAGTAACCCACCAAGAAGAAATAACAATCATAAAAATTTACGGGCCTTACCAAGGAGCACTAAAATACAGGAGGCAAACACTGGCGAAACTGAAGGCAGAACTAGACACCACTACAATAAGAGTTGGAGACTTCAATACACTATTCTCATCAACAGATAGAACATCTAGCCAGACAGTCAGTAAAGAAACAGAGGATTTGAATAATATGATAAATGAACTAGACCCAGCAAATGTATACAAAACATTGCACCCCCAAACAGTCAGATGTACATTCTTCTCAAGTACACAGGGTCATTCTTCAAGACAGAGCACATATTAGGCCACAAACAAGTCTCAACAAATTTAAAAACACTGAAATTATATAAAGCATCTTCTCTGACCACAACAGAATGAAAGTGGAAATCAATAACTGGCAGAAAACTGGAAAATCCACAAATGTATGGAAATTAAATGACACAATCTGAAACAATCAGAGTCAAAGAGAAATTATGAGGGGAATCAGTAAATATCTTGAGAAGAATGAAAATGAGAATACAACATATCAAAACTGTGGGATGCAGTTAAGGCAGCACTGGGAGAGAAGTTTATAGCCCTAAATTATTGCATTAAAAAATAAGAAAACTAAAAGGAAAGAATTAATTGAATAGATGGAGGAACTAGAAAAAGAACAGAAAACTGAATGCAAAGCAAGCAGAAGGAAAGAAATAACAAAGATTAGAACAGAAATCAATGAAATAGAGAATAGAATAATAAAAGATAGCATTAACAAAAACAAAACTTCATTCTTTGAAATACATCAATAATTTTACAAACCTTAGCTTGACAAAGAATAAAAGAGAGAAGACTCAAGTAAATAAAATCACAAGTAAGAGTTAGGCACTAATCCCAATTATACGGAAATAAAAGGGATCGTAAGAGCATACTATGAACAACCATATCCCAGCACATTAGGCAATCTACGTGAAATAGATGAATTCGTAGAAATATAGAAACAACACTGACTCTAGAAAAAGTAAAAAGTCTCAACATACTATTTACAAGTAAAGAGATTAAATCAATCCTTAAACGCTCCCAGAAAAGAAAAGCCCAGGACCAGAGGGGTTCACGGGTTAATTCTATTAATCATTCCAAGAAGAATTAATACCAAAGCTGCTGAAATTCTTCCACAAAATTGAAGAGGAGGGAACACTACCTAACATATTGTATGAGGCCAGCATCACCCTAATACCAAAGCCAGATAAAAATACCACAAGAAAAGAAAATTACAGCCCAATTTCCCTTAAGTATAGATTTAAAAAATGCGAGCAAATTGAATCCAATAGGACATCAAAAGAATTATACACCATGATCAAGTTGGATTTATCCAGATATGCAGGAGTGGTTCAGCATAAGAAAATCAATTATTTAATACAGCATATTAGCAAAACAAAAAGAAAAAACCCTCACGATCATCTCAATTGACATAAAAGAGGCATTTGACAACATCCAACCATACTTTCTCGATAAAAAACACTCAGAAAACTAGGAATATAAGGAAACTTCCTTTAAAACTTCCTCACAATTAAGGTTATATATGAAAAACTCACTATGCAATGGTGAAAGACTGGAAACTTTTCCTCTAAGAGCTGGAACAAGACAAGGATCCCCATTGCCACCACTGTTATTCAATATTGTACTGAAAGTTCTAGCTAGAGCAACTAGGCAAGAAAAAGAAATAAAAGGCATCCAACTTAGAAAGTAAGAGGTAAAACGTTCACCATTTGCAGATGACAGGACCCTACATATAAAAATAATCCTGAAAAATCTATAATAAAGCTACTAGAGCTAATAAAAAATTTGACAAAGTGCTAGGGTGAAATCTCAACACAATCAGTAGTATTTCTATACACTATTAATGAGAAATTTGGGGAAATTTTCATTTACAAGAGCAACTAAAAGAATCAGTATCTTGAAATAAATTTAACCAGGGCCTTTATATCATTCATGGGAAACTTCAAAACTTTAACGGAGAGACATTCAATGCTCAGAGACTGGTAGACTAAATACTGACAAGGTGGCAATTCTGCCCAAAATGATTTACCAATTCAATACGATCCTAATAAAAATTCTAGGAGCCTACCTTGCAGAAAAGGAAAAGCCAATTATCAAATTTATTTTGAAGGGTAAAAGGCCCTGAAGAGTCAAAACAATCTTGATAAAGAACAAAGTGGAAGACTCAGACTCCCTGTTGTTAGAACTCATTACAAAACTACAGTGGTCCAATCAGCATGGTATTGGCAGAAGGATAGATATATCAGCCAATGGAATCAAATTGGCAGTTCACAAGTAGATACTCATATCCATGGCCAATTGACATTTGACAAGGCTGCCAAGTACATTCAATTGGAAAAGAATAGTGTCTGCAACAAATGGTGCTGGGAGAACTGGATATCCCTACATAAAAGAATGAAAGAGGACCCATCTGTCACATCATATATAAAAATTAACTCAAAATAGGTCAAAGACTTAAATATAAGAACTAGGACTATACAACTTCTAGAAGAACATGTAGGGAAGCATCTTCAAGATTTTTTGTCAGACAATGATTTCTTAGATTTTACATCCAAAGCACAAGCAATAAAAGAAAAAATAGACAAATGGAACCTCATCAAAATTAAAAAAACTTTTGTACTCATAGACTTTATTACAAAGTGAAAAGACAACCTACTCAATAAGATAAAATACTTGGAGACCCGTAACTGATAAAGGTTTAATATTTAGAATGTAAATAAATCCTACAAATCAACAATAAAAAGACAAACAACCCAATTTGGAAAATGAACAAAGGATTTAAACAGACATTTTCCAAAGATGATATACAAATGGCTAAAATGTACATGAAAAGATGATCCACATCATTAGCTATCAGGGAAATCCAGGTCAAAACTACAATGAGATACCAGTTCACACCCACTGGAATAACTTCTATTAAAAAAACACCAGAAAACTTCAAGTGTTGCAGAGATTTGGAAAAATAGGAAAACTCATCATTGCTTATGAGAATGTAAATTTTTGCAGCCACTATGGAAGTCAGTTTGACAGCTCCTCAGAAAGCTAAGAATAGAACGGCATATGACCCAGCAATCTCACTACTAGATATATACCCAAAATAATTGAAAGCAGGGACTCAATCACATATTTGCTCACCAATGTTCATAGCAGCATTATTCACAATCGCTGTGAATCAGCCAATGGAATCAAATTGATAGTTCACAAGTAGATACTCATACCTATGGCCAATTGATATTTGACAAGGCAATTTACACTCAATTGGAAAAGAATAGCGTCTTTTTGGAAAAGATGGAAACAACCCACGTGTTCATCAATAAATAAATGGATCAACATGATGTGTTATATACATACAATGGAAAATGATTCAGCATTAAAAGTGAATGAAGTTTTGATACCAAGACAACATGGATGAGCCTTTAAAACATTGTATTGAATTGAAATAAGCCAGGTACACAAGGACAAACATTGTATGATCTCACAGACGTGAAATAATTAGAATAAGAAAACTCATAGAGTTACAATCTAGAACACGGGTTGTCAGGGGTTAGGTTGGGGCATGGAGTGGTGAGTTACTGCTTAATTTGTATAGAATTTATTGATTGTAAAGTTTGGGAAATGGATGGTGCTGATGCTAGCGCAATGTTGTGAGTGTAATTAAAAGGACTGAATTCCATGTGTGAACGTGGTAAATGAGGAAGTTTTAGATCAGATGCCATTGAGCCCTATTGGAAATGATGGACCACAGATAATAGTACAATTTTTAAAATGTTCTTTCATGAATTATAACAAAATACCTCACTAACATAAGGTGTTAGTAATACGGTGGTATATGAGAATTCTGCATTTTATACATTTTAGGCAAGACATATCTGTAAACTTACAAATTCTCTAACAAAATTATTTATTGAAAAAACAAGAGACACTACCTATGATGTGGCCAATAAAAAATAGTTGTTGTAATAATTCTTGGCACATCAAAAAGTAAAAGCATCAAAATACCTAACAAGTGTTCCTCCAGATTAAGCTTATCACAAAAAAGGGAAAATCTGAGAAAGCGCCACATTCTAAAGGAGCACAAGGGTACGTGGAGACTAAATGTTATGTGCTATCCTGGTTGGGGCCCTAGGACAGAAAAGGGACATTAGGGAAAAACTAAGGACAGCTGAATAAACAGAATTTAGTTCATTATTAAAAAAAAAAAAACTCACTTGGCCATAGATGTGTAAGTTTACTTCTGCACTCTCAGTTCTATTCCAAGACCTATCCATATGTCTACCCTTACACAGAACCCCACTGATCACTTTAACTTTGTATAAGTTTTGAAACTGGAATTGTGAATCCTTCAATTTAGTTACTTTTTTCAAAATTGCTTTGGCTATTCTGGGTCCCTTGAAATTTGACATGAATTTATGGATTAGTTTTATATTTCTGCAAAAAAAGTGATCATTGGAATTTTAACAAGGAATGCCCTGAATCTATAGACTACTTAGGGGAGTGTTGCAATTTTATCAATATTGTCTTCCAATCCATGAACCTGAGAAGTTTTTCCATTTAATTAGGTCTTCTTGTCTTTCAGCAATAAAGTTTATAGTTTTCAATGAAAACATATTCTTAGGCATTTTATTATCTTGGCTGCTATTGTAAAGGGAATTACGTTTTTCAGCTTCCTGTTTGGATTGTTCATTGCTGGTGTGTGGAAATATAATCAATTTTTTTTTTTTTTTACATGGGCAGGCACCGGGAATCAAACCTGGGTCCTCTGGCATCGCAGGCAAGCATTCCTGCCTGCTGAGCCACCGTGGCCCGCCCTGTAACAAATTTTTGTATGTTTATCTCATAACCCACAACTTTGCTGAAATCAAAGATTGAATAGTTTTTCCTGGACTCTTTAGGATTTTCTATATTTAAGATTATACATTTGTGTACATGGATAGTTTTAATTTTTCCTTTCCAATTTGGATGCCTTTTATTTATTTCTTTTTTCTTACAATTTCTAAGGAAACGTTGAATAGCAGTCACAAAAGTGCTTGTTTTGTTCCTGAGAATGTTTTCAGTCTTTGGGAGAATGTTTTCAGTCTTTCACCATCGTATATGATGTTAACTGTGGGGTTTTATTAATGTCATTAATCAGATATGATCATCCCCTTCTATTTCTAATCTGTTAAATGTTTATATCAGGAAAAGATGATGGGTTTTGTCAAATGTTTTTCCTGCATCAATTGAGATGACCTTGTGATTATTTTCCTTGAATCTATTAATGTGATTTATTACATTGATTTTCATATGGCTCACACCTTTGCATTAGTGGAATAAATCCCACTTGGTCATGGTGCATAACTCTTTTAATATGCTTCCAGATTTGGCTAATTGGTAAGTTGTTGAGTTTAAAACCTATCCTTAAGGGATATTGGCTTGTAGTTTTCTTTTTGTGTGACGTCTTTGTCTAGCTTTGGTATCAAATAGCTTTGGTATCTTTGGTATCAAGATAATGTTGGCCTTAAATTAATTGGAAAGTGTTCCTTCTTCTTCTCTATTTTTTTTGGGGTAGATTCTGAGAAGGATTGGACTTAATTCTTCTTTAAATGATTGGTAAAATTCACCAATAAAGTCATTTAACCCTGAGCTTTTCATTCTCAGGAGATTTCTGATCACTGATTCAATCTCTTTAGTTGTTTTAGAGCTGTTCAGATATTCTGTTTGTTCTAGGATATCTAATCTTCTGGTGTGCAATTGTTTATGGTATTCTCATAGTCCTTTTAAATTTCTATAATAAATAAAATCAGTAGTACTGTCTCACTTTCATTTCTGATTTTAGCAATTAGAGTCTTTCTCTCTTTTTCTTGGTCAATCCAGCTAAGGGTTTGCCAATTTTGTTGATTGTTCCAAAAGACCAACTTTTGGTTCTGTTTATATTCTCTATCAGTTTTTCACTCTCTATTTTAGTTATTGCTGTTCTAATATTTATTATTTCCTTCCTTATACTGACTTTGGGTTTAGCTTGCTTTTCTTTATCTGGTTCCTTAATTTGTAAAATTAGATTATTGACTTAAGATCCTCCCTTTTATTTAGCATCGTGTTTACACTCTATTTCCTCAGAAGTACTGTTTTTGCTGTATCTGTAAGATTTGATATGTTTTTCTTTCATTTTCATTCATTTCAAGGTATTTTCTAATTTCCCTTACAGTTTATATTCTTTAAGCCATTAGTGTTTAAGAGTGTATTGTTTAATTTCCATTTATTTATTAATTTCCCGTTTTCTTCCCATTACTTATTTCTGATTTCATTCCATTATGGTCAGAGAAGATATTCTGGATGATTTCAATCTTTTCCACTTTATTGAAACTTGTTTTGTGGCCTACCATATGGTCTGTCTTAGAGGATTTTCCGTGGGCACCTGAGAAGAATGTGTATCATCCTCTTTTTGTTTGGAGTAGTCTACACACATCTGTCAGATCTAGTTGGTTTACACTGTTGTTCAAATCTTCTCTTCTTACTGATCTTCTCTCCAGTTGTTCTGTCCATTATTGAAAGTGGGGTATGGAAGCCTCCAATTATTATCATAGAACTGTCAATTTCTCCCTTCACCTTTGCCAAGTTTTGCTTTCTTTTTTACCTCTGTTGTTAGGTGTATATGCTTATAATGCTACATCCTCTTGATGGAATGACCATTTTCTCTAAAAGTAATGTCTGTCTTTGCCCCCAGTGTCTTGTGCTGACTGATATTAGTCTGTTCATGCCAGATCTCTTTTGGTTATTATTTGTGTGGAATATCTTTTTCCATTTCAAGCTCTCATGTCCTTGTATCTTCAATGGGTCTCTGACAGAAAGTATATAGTTAGGTCATTTTTAAAATCCATTTTGCCAAAAATTGCCTTTTAATTAGAGTATAATTCATTTTTACACTTACGTTAATAAGGATGGACTTACTTCTGTCATTTTACTATTTGTTTTCTCTATGTCATATCTTTTCTGTTTCAATTCTTGCCTTCATTTGTGTTTAACTGATATTTTATAGATAGTGTTTTGATTTCTTTTTCTTTTAATTTTTAAAATAATTCTTAGTCATTTTCTTAGTGGTTTCCCTGGGATTACAACTGACCTCTTAAATTTATAACCATAAATTTTTCATTACCTTTGCTTCAATGGTATGCAAAAATGTACTCCTATAAGTTCCATCCATCTCCCTGTAATTACCTGTTGTCAAATATTACATTTTTATACATTTTGTGCCCATTATAATTATTGTTTCATGAATTTTTCTTTAAAATCATATAGAGGAAAAGAGGTACTACAAATAAAAATGATCAAATACTGGCTTTTACGTATATAATTGCCTTTACCACTGTTCTTAATATTTTCATTTGGCTTCAAGTTACCATCTAGTACTTTCATTCCCACCTCTAGAAATCCTTTTATCATTTCTTGTAGAACAGGTCTACTAGTGACAAAATCCCTCAGCTTTTGTTTATCTAGGATATCTTAATATCTTCTTCATTTTTTAATAGTAGCTTTTATGTATTTGGAATTCTTGGTTGAAGGTTTTCTTCCTTACAGAATTTTAGATATGTCACTCCATTGCCTTCTGGCCTCCATGGTTTCTGTTGTGAAATTGGCTGTTAATTTCACTGAGTAACTCTGTATGACAAGCCACTTCTCTTTTGCTGCTTTTAAGATTTTCTCTTTGTTTTTGTCTCCAAACAGGTTTATTATAATATGTCTCCATGTGGAAATCTTTGCATATATCCTTCTGTGAATTCTTTCTAGTTGCATATTATGCATGATATTATACATATTATGAGCTACTTTTATGTGCAAATGTCTTTTTTTTTTTAATTTGGACTGGTTTTGGCATTTATTTATTTTTATTATTACTCTCATTATTATTAAAATTCAGATTGGAAAAGAAGTCTTAAAGTGGCAGGTTATGCTAATTGGCACATTGCTTTTATGTATTTATTTTTAAAACAGGGTTTGAAAATTTTTCCTTTTTGTTCATTCCATCACATTGAAAAGAAGGTAAAAAAATGGCTTTAAATTCACTTAATATTTTGGACTTCTCAGATGAATGGGACAATGCACACAATTGAAACAGAGAGAGAGAGGAAAATGGACCCCACCAGGCACCAGTCAAAAAACTTGAATATAGTTCATGAATTTCCCAAAATGATTGGGTTACATGAGCAAAAACTCACCGTAAAACCACCAAGAAACAAGAAATGTTTAAGCCACACTGTGTGGCTTGGGATATTTCCTTTTTTTTTTAATGAAAAGTTTGCCACACAAAGAGCAAGAGGGTTAGTGGGTAGGAGATGACACACTTACAGACATGAGCAGTACAGGAAGAGAGAACAGAGTGGGGTTGGATAAAGAATGGGGAGAGACAGGGGTCAGGATAAGAGGGAATAGAGGGAGAGAGGAAGAAGAAAACAAAGGAAAGGAAAAGGGGGAAAAAAGGAAGAAAGAAAAGGGAAAAACACCTCTCTCTAATCTGTGTAGATTGGCTGTGTTCAACATTACCGAAGCCATATACAGCTCTGCCTGAGCCTTCACTCTCTACTTGTGTTGAGTCACTTTTAAGTTGCCTTTTTCTTAATTCAACACATACTTGGTTCTACAAACCTTTGACTATATTTCACAATATGACAAAGTTGATTCTTACAATTTTTGCTCACTATTTCAGTGTTTCTGTAACAGGATAGGCCTTCGAAACTAACTATTTAACCATTTTCACTGGCATCATTCTCATATTACTTTTGAAAACAGATATTCCTACAACTTACCATTTATATCACTATTTAAGCATTTATTTTCTATATCTACCATTGTCAGAGAAAATACTGAAATAATTTTTTTGCTCTTTCTACATATATGCACATACAAACAATCCTTCCCTTATACCATCTACAAAAATTAACTTTAAATAGGATCAAAGACCTAAGCGTAAGAGCGAAAACTATAAAAATCTTAGAAGAAACATAGGGGCAAATATCCACGGCCTTGGATTCAGCAATGAATTATTAGATATGACACCAAAAGCACAACAACCAAAGGAAAAATAGGTAACTTGGACTTCATCAAAATTAACGTTTTGTCTCTCAAAGGACATCATCAAAAATGAAAAAGACAACCTACAGAATGGGAGAAAATAGTTTCCAATCATATATCTCCCAAGGTCCTTGAGTGTAGAATATATAAAGAACACATTCTAGTAACCCAATTAAAAATGGGCAAATAATCTGAATAGACATTTCTCCAAGACAGATACACAAATTGCCAAAACCACTTCATACTTGTTAGGATGGCCAGAATCAGAAAGTCAGATAATCATAATTATTTGAGAAAACCTTCAGAGCCACAGAGCCCCGAGAGCCACAAGAGCCCACACAGCCAAAGACTTTGGAGATGAAGAAGGAAAACACCCCTGGGGGAGCTTCGTGAAACAAGAAGCCTGGAAAGAAAGCTCGATGTCGCCATGTTCACAAGGTGCCTTTCCATTGAGAGAGAAACCCTGAACTTTATCAGCCTTCTCAAACCAAAGTATCTTTCCCTGGATGCCTTAGCTTGAACATTTCTATATCCTTGCTTTAATTTGGACACTTTCATGGCTTTAGAACTGTAAACTTGCAACTTAATAAATTCCCCCTTTTTAGAAGCCATTCCATTTCTGGTATATCGCGTTCCAGCAGCTTGCAAATTAGAACACTGACCAATGGGTAAACAAAATGGAATGTTATTTGGTCACAAGAAGGAATGAAGAACTGATATATGTACAACATGGATAAATCTTGAAATCACTATCCTAAGTCAAAGAAGCGAGTCATAAAAGACTACATAGTACATGGTTCCACTTAAATGAAAGTTTAGAATACAGAAACCTATATATACAGAAAATAGATTAGTGGTTGCTTAGGGCTAGTTGGTGGGGGCATGGAGGATTGGGAGGGGAGAGCAGGATAGGAGGGCAAAGGCTAAAGGGTATGTGGTTCTTTTTGAGGGGAGATGATGAAAATGCTGTAAAACTTTAGTGATGGTCACAAATAAAACTATATCACATTAAATGAGTGAATTTTATGGCATGTGAATTACATCTTAATAAAGCTGTTTTTTTTTTTAAAGAATGATTGTGATTTGAAATAACGCATGTTAACCCTTCTAGAAACTTGATAGTGAAAGAAAGGAGGGTAATAGAGCAGTCTTTTAAGAAGAGAGATGGTTAAGGAAATTTTCTTCTGATGGGAGAGGCCTGCAAATGTGTGTAGCCAGAAAGAAAGGAATCAGGGGAAAGAAGTTGAAAGCATTAAAAACACTAGAAAGTGATGGTATTGATGTTTCAGAACAGATGGAAAGTGATGGAACCTTGAAGAGGGGAAGGTAGGGCTCTTCCTTGCACCCAAGTGAAAAAGAAGTAAGATACTGTGGTAGACACAGAGATATATACCTGGAAGCCCTTCAAGGAAGGACTTGATGTCCAGTGCGGCAATGACAGATACACCCTCCAGCCTCAACCCTTCAAAGTCTGCCTCTACCGCAGAGAACTTCTCACCTGAGCTCCTGCCTTCCCGGGGCAGCTCGTTGCTGACAACCCAACTTGCTACAGATACTTATGTAGAAGGGAATGGAAGAAATTGGCGAAACCAACTAAAACTGTGGACATGGATCAATTCTTTGAAAAAGTGAATGTAGCAGAAATTAGACTTAGCAGAAATTAGATTAGAGATTAGAGATTAGCAGGTGATTAAGAGCCTTACAGCTGGTTTGAATCTGTTCACTTAACCTGCTGGCTTTGAGCCTCTACTTCATGCAGGGCATGCGGTTTTTATATTCCCACCAAGAACTTTAGCAATGCTGCCTGCAGATCCCTTTCACAGCTTCTCACCACATTCTGGGGCAAGTGGAAATGCGATACTCAGGCATACTGTGACACTGTTTAATTTTATACCCTAATGATGATGGTTTGCGTTTGTTCAACACTCCAAAAAGTAAAACAATTAAAACTCCGGGAAATTCTGAAACACTGCCCTGGAATATAATAAACATTCATAGTACTCCGAACCCTCGCTGCCAAAGTGTATCTTTAAGCACTAAATGTTTGTATTCTGGACCCAGGTGGAAAGAGAACTGCAGCAGGAAATCCAAGCCTACCCTTTATCTTCCAAGGGAACTGTACGCCAAATATAAATTTAATGAAACTTAAATCCTTTCATATTATCCGAAACACTTGTCTATTTAGATGGGGCAGATCCCTGTCATTATCTTCTGGCCTAAAGCCCTCTTCTCAAAACAGAGGGAAGCTATTCAGTAAAACGTACCAAGGACATTTCACCTGCCAGCCCCACCCCAACCAGGTCCTGCGTAAACTCCTGCTACCTGCGAAACTTCGCCTAAGGCTTCAGGGCAGAGTCACTGAATCACGATTTGGTAGTGTTGAAACACGTTGCGTATTTTTAAAACACCAAAATATTGAATTAGGTAAAGTTACTAGGGCAACTGTAGCTTGGTTAGAGCCAGATAATATAGCATAAACAGAGAACGAGATGTGTAAGAGGGCATTAGAAGCTGAGCGCAGGCACCTGTGCCCGCGCGCGCGGACTCTCACAGGCTTGGCTCTTGGCTGCTCAGTGACTGGTCTCCCACCTAAGGCGGAGCCGAGGGCTGTTCATTCCCACGTTTCTCCAAGGCTTGCAGTCTCTCTTGTAAGAGTGACCTTAAAAACCTTTCCCACCATTTCCTTTTGTGTTATTTATATTCTCTTTTTTAAAAAACATTGCTAAGGAAGGTCATTCTCTTCTCACATAATCTTAGCACTACTCTCTATAGATAGACAGATGGGTAGATATCTCTATATACACAGATATATAAATACCTATATCTATAGATATCTGTCTTTATATCCATCTATAAATATAAATATAAAATTATTTATATCTATAAAGAGATAGATATAAAGAGAGATTCCAGAGAGAAGCTCTGTGAACATCTACAAAGTGGGAGAGGGGAGCTCACACTTATCAAACACCAGGCACTCTCCTTTTGCAATTTCATTGTAGAATCACAAAGGCTTTGTGTGTTTAATGTTTCTCCCCATTTCCCAGATGAGGAAATTGAGGCACAATAATACATGCCCAAAGTCATATTTTCTGCATTTTTCGCGATCATTTCTGCGAAGGTTTCCCCATGTAAAGCAGCTTCTCTCCAAGGAGAGACCGAAAATCGTTCTTCATGACCACAAAGGAAAGAACTTCTACAGCTTAACACCTGAAAGTTCTTTCTCATAGCTAATCTAAATTCCTAGAAATTATTTTCTTTTTATCCTGTTCTGTTCTTAGCAAGATTGAGTCTGGTGGGTCTCCATCTCAGCCATAAAACCTTTTACTTGTTTATAACTTTCCAGACTGTGGTTTTGGCCAGAAGTTCCCAACTCCTGTTATCTACTTTAGAATTAAGCCTTTTCGGCTTGTGAAGCATCTTCATTTTTCTCCCACTGCATGTCTTCTATGTATGGTGAAACGCAGAGGATGGATTTTCAAAACAGAGAGATTTAAGCTTAACTCCCGACATCTGTCACAGACTCTGTGATTTGGAGAAAGTGACTTTATCTCTGAGCCTGAGTCTCCTCATTTCAAAAATAACAGTAATAACCCGGAACCTCATGGGGTGGGTATGAAGATAAAATAAATCACAGGTGAGTACGTGTTCGCTCCCTGGACACGTCGAGAACCCTACTGACATGCTCCCTGGAGCATCAGCACAAACTTCACACCAGTTTTTGTCTTGGTGTTTATAGGACAAGCTGATACCACCATGCAATGTTCATCAACCCTAGCTCTGTGCGACTCAACCAGGCACCTTTTGAACATTGTCTGGGTGTTTCAGATGTGCCACAGGGCAGGGGATCGTGGTTTTAAGGATTCCTAGGTCTCAGCAGTAGTTCAGGGTCTTCATGTACCTTACACAGCCATGCTGGCTGACTGGTGCAGGCCCCCAGCACAATGTGAGATTCACAGTAGAAGGGACCGGGTTAAAAAAAAAACAGGAGAGGTAAGGGAGATTGTCCACTATTACCTCCTGCTGTAACTTTTATGTTTTTTTTTTAATTGTGTGGATATATGAGCCATTCAAAAATGAGATGATTAAAATATGTATTTCATCTATGGCACTCTGGAGAATCTGTATTGGTGCCAAGAGGCTATAGGAAATGCTAAATATTACGAGGAGATTTTGTCATATGTGGAGCTGGGCTCCAGGAAAACTGTTCAAGGGATTCTGAAACATTTTGCAGAGTCAGGCTTAGATGTGATTTAAACATGTGGAAAACTCTTTATGTGCCTTTGTGTTTTATTAAAAAAAAAAAATGAACCAGAATTGTTTGATCCTTCAGGGAGAGAAAATGCATTGCTAAAATCCTCATTCTGATTATGAGGTGTTTATTATTCAAAGATAATTCTCACATCTAAGAGGGTTTATAAAAGGCGGTTTTAAAGAAAGGACTTAATGCTTCAAGACACAGTCACCAAAATGAGCCCACAACGGCAAAGTTTCTCTTCTGTTATCTCTAAGAATGTGTCCCTTCATAAAAATTTTTAAGATGCACAGACATTTGAAAACCAATGTGATATATTTCCCAGTTGATTTCATTTTCCATGAAAATCAAGCCATGTATAAAACAATTAACTAAAGACTGAAAAAGCCTTTAAGAAATGTAAAGACACCTCTTAAATTGTCTGAATTTCCAAGTAACTATTTATGTTCTGCCAAAATAAAATAATTCATTGTCTCCTGATACTGGTGGGACACAGTGAGATCTCGCTAATGTCTTTCCTCAGCCCTATTTCTCTACTTTCGTTTGGGTTTATTTGGATTTATTATACTGTATTGAATTTTAACCAGTTATCATTCGAGCCTTACAAAACTCCTGACTGTTAATAGTTTGGAATTCTAGCTCAGATGAATTGTTTATATGATGGTGTGTGCAGATTATTCATAAGTGGAAACTGTTATATCCTGTCATTAACCCTCTTTGCATATATTCTCCTCTGCTGTTTTTTTTTTTAGTTCCTTCAGTATTAAAATATTGTTGTTAAGTAGTTGTTGCTAAAAGATTAATAGGAACAAATAATTACACCAAGTTGCTAGTTAAAAGTCCTTTAAAAAATCAGTGAATGGTTCAAATATCATTGATGAATTTTTCGTAAACATTAAAAAACGAGCATGATGCCTCCTCTTGACTATATATGCCCTGTTTTCCTTATTCATAATCAATGCTGTCTTCCAGCTGTGTGTTTGTCAAGATACTGGCAGTTTACGAGCTGAACAAAACCAAAGATTTAGATAACAACCCCAAATATTATGGAACACGGAAGTGTTTTGATTTTCTAAAGTTCCAGCAAAAGGTAAATTTGAGAAGATTAAACTACAACTGCATTTGTTTAGGAACTTTCCATCTCTATTTTCTTAATCAATTTCCCTGAGTTGTCATCTGAAATGCAATCTTTAAATTGGAAGCCCTTCAAGTAACTGGTCTCCTTTGAGAACAAGGATGGGGAAAAAGTAAAGGAATTAACATGGCATTTGAATGTTTTGCAAGGTACAGCAGGCATGCAATTGCTTATAGAGTCACAACTGCATTGAGTAAACAATGAAGTACATTTTCTGAGTGCAAGCAAGTGATGTACAATTTGACATTATACCCATACTTATAGGGGCATTCCAAGCCAAGAATATTAATATTTTTATAAGGTTACAAAATAAGTTGCTTCTACTGACGACCCCCAGGATAGGTCCTAAGTGGTTGGGGGACAGAGATAGAAGAGAGCCTCTATTTTGTACTCTATGTCGTTTTATATCTCTTGAATTGTGCAACATGTCCTGGTAATTACCTTTTCAAGAAAAAAATATCTTTCACAAAATTATAAAATATGACTTTGCTCAGCTGTGTACAAATACATTTGAAAAATGTAATAAAATTGATAGTTTTTCCTAAGAATATATAAACTACCAGAATAAACCAAAGTAGATCCTCTAAATAGACCACAAAAGAAATAGAGCTAAGCCCCCAAAGAGCCCTGCGTCCGTTTACAGCGAAATGCAGAGAAGCTTGTGTAGAGTGTGTTAAGTTTGAGTAACAAAAAGAGGCATGTACTCTCTCTTTCTGGAAGGACACAGAAGCAATCACCAACCCTTCAGAGGAAGGGCACTGGTGGTTGAACACAGAAAGAGGAGGGAGGGTTTTCACAAAGTCGCCTTTAGCCCTGTGGAATTTTATTCTGTGGGCACATATAATCTAGTTGAAAAACCACTGAAATAATTTATTTTTGCAGTATTGCATTATTTTTCAGACACTGAGAGTGCCCCTTACTGGAAAGTCCTTGAATTTCTTTCATAAAGCTTCGATTTCTGTTTGTCAAGTTTTCCAGCCTCAGTTACTGCCAGGATCACAAAGAAACTTTGCAATCTAAATGAGAAGTCTGTAGCAGGAAATTCTTTTGCCTCTGTGTCTTTGCTATCTCCTCTTTGGCATGCTCTTTCCTTCCTTGACCACAGAGACTCCAAATTGCCTTTGAAGGTTCAGTTCAAGAATCATGTTTCCTGCGAAGTCTTTCTTGGATTCTCCTCTCCATCCTTCATTC
Source organism: Tamandua tetradactyla (assembly GCF_023851605.1). Taxonomy (NCBI): domain Eukaryota; kingdom Metazoa; phylum Chordata; class Mammalia; order Pilosa; family Myrmecophagidae; genus Tamandua; species Tamandua tetradactyla. The sequence goes on along the minus strand of NC_135351.1, from coordinate 2,367,262 downwards.
CTAATAGGCAGGTGGTTTTCCTTTTAGCCCTTCTCCACAGAAAACCAAGCACTATGCTGAAGAGATCACTTGCATTACCTCTTTTAACCCACAAGAAAAGTCTTGGAGATTGAAACGACAGTAATTCACCTGCAAACTGGCAATTTTGAAATGTCTAGTAGACGTTCATCCTAGATAAGTTGATTGACAAACTTTGAGGTTTCTAACATAAATTTCTACCACATCTTTTCACATATGTATAATTTTCTGCTGGGAAATTTACCTATATGCCAAAAATAAACTGAGGGTTAAAAATCAAAGCAGACAAGCTATTACTTAAACATGGCACTGAAATAGTGCAAATATTGAGCATTGAGAATTAGAATTTATTCCCATTTCACAGCCCAAATGTATAGTACTGAATTTTTTTAATTGTCAATAAGTTTTATCTTAGGGAGGGAAATTAAATTACCTTATGTACAGTATTTATCTCAACACATCATAAAATGAAACAAATGACTGATTTGCTAACTTTTTAAAAATTTTAAATCTTTTTTAGTGTACAATTCAGTGGCATTAATGTCTATTTTAGAATACAGTTCAGTGGCATTAATTTCTGTAGTGTACTCTTTAATAGCTTTTTTATTTTACAGCAGTTTTAGGTTTACAGAAAATTGAACAAATAGTACAGATAGCTCACATATACCGACTGTCTCTCCTTCACCCCTTTACACTTCCTATTACTAACATCTCGCATTAGTGTGATGCTTGTTACAATTGATAAACCCATATTGAAGTATCATTAGCAGCAAAAGTTCATAGTTTACATTAAATTCACTCTTTGTTTTGTACTATTTTATGGGTTTTGAAAACTGTGTAAAGTCATGCATCCACCATTACTGGTTTTACTGCCCTAAAAATCCCTTGTGCTTCACCTATTCATCTCCTCCACCCGAACTCCTGGCAGCCACTGCTCTTTTTACAGCCTCAATAATTCTGACTTCTCCAAAATGTCGCATAGTTATATTCAACAGTATACAGCCTTTGCAGGAGACTAGTTTCTTCAACTTAACAGTATGCATTTAATATTCATGTCTTCACGTGGCTTAATAGCTCATTTCTTTTTACTGCAAAATGAGAGTCCATTTTATGGATATATCACAATTTGTTTACCATTTGCATATTGAAGGGCATCTCAATTTCTTCCAGTTTTTGGTAATTATGAATAAACTTTCATGTGCAGGTTATTGTGTGACCATAGGTTTCAACTCATTTGGCTAACTATTACAGAATGCAATTGCTGGATTATATAGTAAGTCTATGGTCAGCTTTGCAAGGAACTGCCGAATCGTCTTCCAAAATAATTGTGCCATTTTGCATTCCCATCAGCAGTGAATGAGAATTCCTGTTGCTTCACCTCTTCACAAGCATTTGATGTTGTCAGTGTTTTGGCTTTCAGCCATTCTAATAGATGTGTAAGGTTATGTCATTTTTGCTTTAATTTGTGATACCTTAATGACATAAAATATTGAGCAGCTTTGCATATGCTTATTTGCCATCTGTTTAACTTCTCTGGTGAATTTGTTCAGCCTTTTGCCCATTTTTAAATTGGGTTGCTGGTTTTTATTGTTTGATTTTAAGTGTTTTTTGTATATTTTGGATACAATTCCTTTGCATAATTTGGTACAAAAATATATATCAGATATGTATTTTGAAAATATTTTCTCCCAGTCGGTGCTTGTTTCTTCATTCTCTTAACAATGTCCTTTGCAGAGTAGAAGTTTTTAATTTTAATGACTCCAGCATATCTAAAAACTCAGCAGCAAACTCAGTTACCTAGGTTTTTTCCTGTTTTCTTCTGGAGCATTTATACTTTTACATTTTACATTTAGATTTATGATCCATTTGAGTTAATTTTTGCAAGGTGCAAGTCTGTGTCTTGATTCATTTTTTTGCACATAAACGTTCAGTTGATCCAGTACCATCTGTTGAAAAGACCTTTTTTCTCCACCGAATTGCCTTTGCACCTTTGTCAAAGATTAGTTGACTATATGTGTTCCATTTTCTATTTTGTTTCATTAACCTAGTTCATTGATCTATTTGTGAAGTGAACACGGCCTACTACTGGATACCATCTCATATAACCAAAAGCCCAAGGAAGAGATTTTAGGGATACCTAACATTTTCATCATACTTCATCAGGTAAAGCAACCTGATCATATTGTGAATATATATAATAATGAGGTATGAGATTTATTATTATTAGAGGCAAGCAGGACCCTCTGTTTAAGAAATGAATTCATTTTCACTTGCATCTGGAAGCTCTGTATGGGAAACACTGAAATGAATAAATATAACCCATGCCTTCAGGAAACCAAATTTCCTAATTAAAATCTGAAAGGGTTTTTTTTTTTCTAATTTCAAAGCCTTAATAAAAATTGATGTTGCTGTGGGGCAAATCACTAGACTAGATTTGTCATTCTTATGCAATAACCAAAGAATATGGAGTTCTCATCTCTCTCAATATGCCTTTTAAAGTAATGAATTGGAACACAAGATCAATCAATTGGGAGCCATAATGCCATCTGTTTCTCATAGCTGCATCTTGGAGTTCAATGCCTCATCTGTTCCCAAGTTTGAAATATTTTGGGGGTTGAGACAGAGGCAGGGAACAATTGTTTTATTACCTGTTTTCATCCTACAGAAATGTTTGACTTCGGTCCAATATTAAATCCATTGATATTCTACCTTGACACCTTCCTCCATACTGCCTTCCACCTTTCTGCTTTACTTATCTTCTGTTCCTCAGAAAAATCCCTTCTCTTATGCTCTTGCCTGGTGCCCTGATGCGGTATCTCCCAAGTTACCCTCAGATCTGGGAAAATCGCTCATGTTTCCTTTGCCAAGAAATGCCCCAAACTCCACCTTTACACCTCTCTGTCTAAAATGTTCCTAACAATGCACATTTACCCTATCCTTGTACACGAAGTTCATATGTCTCGATTTATTTAACATTGTTTGTGTGAGTTAATACGTGCCTATGGTATAAAATAAATAAGGGGATGGGGAAGTTATTACAAACAAAGTTACAGCAGGTTTATGATAGTAAACAAGCGTTCCCAAGTTGATCGTGGTTTTCTGGGCATGAGAAGAATGAAAATATTGATTCAGAGGGAGAGAATTATACTTCATCTTCAAAATGGTGGGGACAGAGTCTTTTAAAGAGAAAATGCTTTTAAAACACAAGCTTGTTGTGCTAAAGAAAATGCAGATAAGACCAGCCTCTCCTAAGCATATTTGCCTTATTCTCATCACACTGTGGAATCCAAAATCACATTTACAGGAAATGCCAGTTTCCTTAATAGCTTCCTAAGGGGTCTGTTCCTTATCAGACATTTCCTATAGTTTCATCATTCATTCTTTTTTTTTTTAACAAACATTTATTTAGTACCTATGAAAATAGCACAAATTGTGTACTCTTACTCACAAGTGAGCAATTTACAACTATTCTGAAGCTCATGATCCCTGTAACTTGCTTTCCTAAGCAGAAATCAGATGTTTCTCTTTGCTTCTTTTTTTCCAGAACCTTTACCTTATATATTATTGTTTCCAATTTTCAAATACATTTACTTTCATGTAGTGTCAATTATAAATGAAAGCATGAACTTCTGTTTAACACCCACCCCAAATTGAACAGCTTAATACTTAGTTTCAGTCATGTTTACCCCTTGAAAGGTGTGGGATGTATGTCACTCATTTAGTTATGCTTTCTATGGCTTCTTTTGTCCACATGGCTTCAAACTGGAAAAAAAGCACTGAGTTAAGTCACCTTTAGGAGTTTACACTATATACTGGAATATGATCACGTGTGATGAAAATCACACCTTTTATTAAAAGTTTAAGCATGTTTCCCAATCAGTTTGTCATATAGTCTTAAACCAAGAAAGAAGGTGACAAAAAAGTATGCTTATTATTAATTTTACTTTTGAACAAAATACTTATCTATATGTAGGAAAATGTCTAAAGGGTTATACTCTTGTAGCGGAATTTTATTGGATACTTTCCACTCACATCCATTTCTTCTTCATGCTCTTAACGATGATCCAGTTTTCCCCAAAGCATATTTGCTGGGATAAGTTCCATCCCCAGTTTAGGCAATGGGTCCCTAACTGATTTGAACCAATGTTCCTTAGTCTCCTGATCACTGGGATTGATTCGGGGATGAGCACATGACTCAGGCCTTTTAGTCTGTGCTTTCCAAGAACATGGTCTATTTTCTGGTGGACTTGAGCCTGAGAGTATATGGCCCAGGAAGCTTCTGGTAGCCTTCTTGTGGCCGGAAGGTACAGCTCACCTTGAATGGAGCCAGACTGGAAAAATGGAGACAAATGGTGTCCCGCATCTTGGTCTCATCATTTGAGCGGCTGGATAAAAATCTCACCTAAAGAACTGTCTTTAGACATTTTGATAAATTTTTCCTATTTTTTAAGGCAGTCTGAGTTCAGTTTTTGTTATTTAACAAACAAAGCATCCAAACTGATAAAACACTAGAATGCTAAAATGGTTATTTCTAGAAGAAATTATAGATTTTAAAATTACTTTAAAATTATTCTATAATGAAAGTGTGTCTTTTTTAACTTTGAAATGTGACACATTTCTGCATCTGCAATGGTTCTATATAATAATATTTTCAGACATTATGTAGTCCATAGTACTTATCTTTGATTCCATTAATTTCATTTGTTTTTAAACTCTTGCTTCTCAGGTATTCTTCCTAAGAATGATAAGTGTCAATTGTCTCTTATAATTAAGCCATCCATCTTAGGTATACTATGTCCAGTTAAGGATGGCTTAAGGGGATGATGTCATCAACATGGTGACATAAACAGCTATTGAAAAATCTCTCCCTGGAGATTCAATGAAAACAAGGCCAATTCTGAATTTTTCAGAATTCTGGAGGAAGATATAGACTGGAGAAGGACCCAATATTTGCCGAATTTGAGGAGAGAGAATATTATCAGGTAGGAAACCTCTATTCCAGCGCAGCCAGTCCTCTCCTCTCCCTCTCACTTGGTCTCACACACAGCATGGAAAGGGCACAAAAACAGCAGCCAGGATACCTCCCATCAGGGACACAGAATATAAATTATCTCACAGCAGTAAAACAGAATCCCACTGTTTGGAGACCCAGGGGACAGGGGAGGGCATTTCAAGTGAGGGAAAGCTATGTAACTCATTCTATGAAGCCCACATCACCCTAACACCAAATATAGGCAAAGATACTAGAAGAAAAGAAAATTACAGATCAATATCTTTAATGAATATAGACGTAAAAGTCTTCAACAAAATACTTGCAAATCAACTCTAGCATCACATTAAAAGATTTATACACCATGACGAAGTGAGATTTATCCCAGGTATGCAAGAGTGGTTCAACACAAGAAAATCAATTCAAGTAATATACCATATCAAAGCATTAAAGAATAAAAACTACACGATCATCTCAATTGATGCAGAAACAGCATTTGACAAAACTCAGCATCTTTTCTTGATGGAAACACTTCAAAGTATAGGAGTAGAGGGGAATTTCCTCAACATGATAAGGGCACAATATGAAAAATATATATTTATTGAAAGCTTTCCCTCTAAAATCAGGAACAAGACAAGGATGCCCACTGTCACCATTGTAGTTCAACATTGTGCTGGACATTCTAGCTAGAGCAACTAGGCAAAAAAAAGAAATAAAAGGCATCAAATTGAAAAAGAAGAAGTAAAATTTTCACTGTTTGCTGATATGATCCTATATGTAGAAAATCCTGAAAAATCTACAGTAAAATTAGTAGAGTTTATGAACAAGTACAGCAAAGTGAAGTCATTTAAAGGACTCCCCTCTGTCTTGTTCTTGATATTCATGAAATCTGTCCTTTTTTATTTACCTGTTTCCTTCCCAACACTTTACATTGTTTTAGAGGATGTGCTTCAGTAGATCAACTGTGCAATTGTTTTATAAAAGACAGAATCTCAGAACACTAACTAAATTCATATCAGGTGAGTAACAATTTATGGCTTGTCATAAATTTAAAACATTAAATAATCTTTCAGCAATTCTTTCCTACCTGCTCGCCTTCTCTCCTCATACACACACCCCAGGACTCACTCTTCCAGGTTTTCATCACAACTGTTCTCCAGGACATAGACCCAAGTAAGAGCCAGGGAAGTTCTCCCACTGCTTTGGTCTGTGTATGCAGTGTGTCTCTTCTAATCCCTGTCATTATTTTAGAGAAAGAGTTTTATTCCATTCCTGTTCTGAAACTGTAAGTACATTACCTAGCATGAAATTCTAAAGGAAAAAATATGTGGAAACTACATTACTATATATTGCTTTCCCCTAACCACTTTGTTCCTCTGCCACGTGGAAATAAAGCAGCGTCTTGTGTGTTCTTTCATGGATAGTCTATTTATAAATAAAATATTTATTTGTATTTATACTCTGATAGATTTGAGCTTGCATCTTCATTGCCTTACAGGGATCAGAAAGCTCTTTCCAATAGGAGATGTCAGGTGTAGGTGTAGGTGTTATACTCCTAATATACTTCTGTCCTACCATTTGGTCTCAGCCAAATGGGGAGAGAAGGACTCCCATCTTTGTGAAACGCATTAATAAAACAGACAGTCCCCCTGACATTCACCATGTCACACTTCCCAGGCTGCAGCTTGACTAAGGTCAGAGCCTTTGCATTCTATGACCACAAATATTACTCCAATCTGGAGTCACTGCTCTCTATTCCTGGTACACAGCAGATATTTTGGGATCTCCATTCACCAACCTCTTTGTGATTCATTTTGCACCACTCCTACATTTGATCCCCTGTTTTCTGAGTCTCATGTACTTCCTTTTCTTGGTTTGTTACACTCATGTTGTGGAGCACATCTCCATTCCCTTCTTGACAAAGGGTTTGAGCAAATGTCTTTCTTTTCCCTCCCACTTGTTTGGCTGGGAATCAAATTTTAGGTTGTAAATAATTTTCCTTCCAAATTTTGAAAGCATTGTTTCTTTATTACTCAGTGTCTAGTGTTGCTGTTGAGGAAAAACAAAAAACAAAGGGCATTCTAATGCCTATCCCTTTTTTGTGACCTGTTGATATTGCTGCCGTATCTGGAAGCTTATAGGATCTCATTTTGTCCTCATTGCTTTGAAATTTCAATATGATGTGGCTTTATGTCAATCTATTTTCATCCATTGTTTTGGGTTATTTCTTTCAATTTAGAAGAATTATTAGAGCTACTTATGTACTTCCATTCTAGGGAATTATTAAAATTATTTTGTTGGTATTTTCTCCCTCTTTTTCTCACTCGTGTTTTTGTGAATTTTGTTATTTAAATGTTAGACCTTCATTTTCTTAACTTTTACCTCTTGTTTTTTGGTTCTTTGTCAGTTTGCTCTACTTTTGGTGCATTTTGCTCTACTTCACTTCATCTTGAAAGCTTTCCATTACTCTTTTTCATTTCTAATGCCTTTTTTTTTTTTGAGGCTGTACTTTTCTTTTCCAAAAATGCCTTTAGCATCCTGTTTTATAGACACAATACATTGTATGTTCTAGGGAAAGTCTGATGGTAATTTTCTGATCTGAGTTCTTAAATTGGTCAGCTCAGATTTCTCCAGAAAAAAACTTCTTATATTCTGTCTGAATGGCATAGTCTCACTGCCAGATTTTGAGGGCCAAGTAAAGGGATCTGCAGGTCTCATTATTTAGCATTTGGGTGTGTGCGCTGACAAAGAAAAATTATCCCAAATCTTTTCTGAGACAGAACCTTTCTGTGTGATGTAATTCACAACCTCCTTGGAAGAAATTATAATTCATGATCAAATGTTTTTGCAATTAGTTGATAAACTTTAATGAGGTTAAGACCTCTTCTAAGACATTAGCTCTTCACCTTCTCAACTGTCTTTCAGGAAAATGAATGATCTTTCAACAGATATTCTTTTCCTTATATTCATCTTTCTTTTCTTTAAAAGTCCTACCAAGAGCTGATATTTAAATAGGACTGTTTTGTCTCTTTTCTCATAGCAAGTTTGCAATGAAACAGTGACGCATGCTCGCCAGTAAGTTATATGATTTTTTTAACCACATAGTTAATACACTGGTTTTGTTTGTTATTATGCAACTGTGCCTGAAGCCCCAGTCCAGGGACTCTATTTTTAAACTCGTTAGAGGATAAACTTCCAGATTTCAGTCCAGTTAAGGGGAGGTGGTCATGTAGAACCAGCAAGGGGATATAGAGACACATCTGCTTCCAGGACTGCTTTCACAAACCTCCGTAATTTAACTGCCATCCCTTCATTCTCATTCCAAAAAATTCTAGTGCTACTAGTTCTTTCCCCTCTTGGTAACCTATTACCCTTTCCAAGGTTTATCTGTCTCAGGAATGCTAAGTCAGTTGCCTCTATCAGTCAACTTTCCATCTCCTGGAATTTTGTGGCTTTTATCCCTCTCCTGCTATTAAAGACTCTACAGTTTTATGTATCTTGTCTATAGTGTAGTAAAATTTGGGGAGCAGAATTAATTACAGTTACCCCTGAAAGTTCTTTTCCTTAATGTTTTATTTCTTCTTAATGTTATAAAGCCTGATAAATTTGTGCAAAATATCTTCAATTTAAAAATATAAAGAGGGTGGTGCAATGGTGGCTCAGTGGCAGAATTTCTGCCTGCCATGCTGGAGATCTGGGTTTGATTCCTGGAGCCTCCCTGTGCCAAAATATATGTATATATATATGTGTGTGTGTGTGTGTGTATAATATTGTCATAAGCAGCCCGTTTGTTAAAGCCACTTTCTGTTACAGCAGGCAGGTCCCTGTTTACTCGGACCACTCCTTGCTTAAAAATCTCCCAAGCTCCGAGGACAGTCAATAGGCAGGATAAGAGAAGTCCCTGTGAAGCCCCCTCCCCAACTAACTGCTCATCCACTTCAGTAAACCCAGCTTTGTGCCCTTCTTGATTTAAACCAGCCAAAGGTTTACCTTATCTTTAAGGTGTCATCTTGTCTATAAAAACTGATGCCTGAGCCTTATGACCATAGACAATAAAACCTACTTCCTGAAACTTCGGAACCTCGGATTCGGTTTGTTCGGTTTCTGCATAATGTTTCAGGAGGCTTGCAGACTTTTCCCTGTTTCATGCAACAATATAATATTATGTTTATATTTATAATATATGTATATTTATACTAAAATATGTATGAATTTTAAAATCTTAGGGATGTTCATTTCTTTTAATTTTGTTTCATATATTTTCTTGTCTATTTGAAGGTCATTACCTCTTCATTCAGTGGGGAATGGCACACTTAACAAGCTTGCTGGGGTTTTTCTCTGCTTTCAGAACCCATTCCAATGCATCCTTTCAAATGCCCTGACCCATATATTTTTCAGTCTCACAGGATCAGCCCCTTGGAAACCCAAGCACAAATGCATATTTCCATACTGTTCATCTCTAAGCTTCGGTTTCCTTTCACTTGATTTTTTTAGCATGACCACAATCATTAATGCATTTACACTTGGATGCTTCTGAAAAGATGCCTTTTAAAATTTTGGTCTAACAAGTGAAGTACGAAATTTTGAGGCGCTCAGGCAAATATTTCTTTCAATAATATATCTTGCTTTCCACAAAAGACAGTATAAATGCTTTACAATTCCAGAGTAAAGGACAGAGACATGGTGCAGAGAAGATTGTTCTATTGTATGGGTTTCACATCTGTTTTGGTTTGCTAACCCTGCTGAAATACAATATACCAGAAATGGGTTGTCTTTTGCAATGGAAATTTATTAGTTTATAAATTTAAGGCCATGAAAATGTCCCAGTTAAGGCATCAACAGGACAATGCTTTCTCTGAAGAAAGTCCACTGGCATCCTGGGTTCCTCCAGCAAATAGCAAAGCACATGGCCATTTGTCTACTGGTCCTTCGTTCTGTTCCTGGATTTCCTTGCTTTCAGCAACTTGTTCCAGTGGCTTCTTCTCTGAACTTCTAGGGACTTTCTCTTAGAATCTCTGGGGCTTTTCTTTCTAAGCTTTCTTGGCTTTTTCCCTCTGAGCTCTCTGAACTTTTTCGGTCCTTTATCCTCATAAAAGATTAAGACCCACCTTGAATAGGATGGGTCACATCTCAATTGAAATAAACTAACCCAAAGTTCTTCTCCATAACAGGTCTGCACCCACAAGAATAGATTGAAAGAATATGGCATTTTCTGGGGTATTTAACAGCTTCAAACCAGCACAACATCATATCAAGTATCATCCACTCCAGTGCTTTCATTTTACAGATAATGAAAAGGAAGCCCAAAGAGTTTAAGCCACACAGGTAGAACTACCAGCCATCAATGCCCTTCCTGCCCCAGATGAAATACTTGAAGTTATGGGAGACCAGGAAACATGTCCCTTCTTTCAAAGCATGTCTTGACAAGGTCCATTCCTTGTGCATGTCTCAGTGGGACGGTTCAGCTGCCTTCATGTTTTTTCCAGTGTTCCATACCATTTCTCAAATGTTTTAAGTTTGGCTAAGCCCCACATGTATATTTGTTAAACTTCTTCCTTTTTAAGTCTACATTTCAAAGAAAAGTGAGGCATCTGTTTCTGTACCATTGACTTCGCTATTAAATTTTGGTAAGAACTATCTAAGTGCTGAAGCCTTCCACACCCTCTCTGAACCATTTCAAAATGAAAGTGTTTGCACAGTCAAGTGCTTTCTAAACTCCTCCTTTTAGCTAAATGCCTTTGATTAAATGCAGCATGCACCTGCCCAATGGTGAAATAGGAGAGGGAGGATAAGTCCAGGGCCCTGTGACACCTCCTGGCACTGTCCGTGCCCACAAGCTGCTTGCCCAGGTGGTGTAGTTCAAGATGGCACAAACCACATTTTTTTATATACACTTCCTTGTGTTTAAATAACTGCTATAGAAACCAATGCTAGTTACACTATTATGTTAAAAATGAAAATCAGAAGAATATGATACGACAATTCTCATTTTACACAAAATAGCAATGCATATAGTGAGAAATCATTTTTCATACTAAGCTAATTGCATTTATTGAGTATAGAAGGAACCTGGGAACAAGCTATACTTAAATTTTTAATTCAGTATTGCAGTTTCATTAAAACTCTTATTCATAAAACATGATTTTATGACTGTATAATAATCATTTACCTAGTTTTCTTTTAGAGTGTTTCTACTTCTTTGTAAATCATGCTCGGGGATATCTTTGTATATGTCTTTAACTAGCACTCTGATAATTTCCAGAGAATAGATTCTTAAGAGTAGGATTGCTTTTCACAATGTTCGTTATTTTTAATACTTTATATACAGGCTTTAATAATTAAATTAGCAATACCCCTAGAAGTTGGACATTTAGGTTCTTATAAAATTTTCCCTACTACAAATAAGTGATTCCTAATGCCATTTCTTTTTTAAAAATACTTATTTATTTTCAATAGTGGTAAAATATACATAACATACATTCTCCTTAATCATTTTAAGTGAATAATTTTTGACATTAAATACATCGACAGTATTGGGTATCTCTCACCTCTATCTATTTCCAGACTATTTTCATCATTCCAAACCAAAATTTATACTCATTTAACAATAAATCCTCATTTTCCCCTCCTCTCACCCCCGGTAACCACTATTCTGCTTTCTGTTTCTATGAATTGGCTTATTCTAAGCATTTCACTATAAAAGAACCATACAATATTTGTCTTTTTGTGTCTGGCTTATTTCAACAACATGATATTTTCAAGATTCATCTAGGTTATAGCATGCACCAGCACTTCACTTCTTTTCACAGCTGAGTAATATTCCATTCTACGGATACACCACTCACCTGCTGATGGAGACTTGGTTGTTTCTACCTTTTTGACTATTGTCAATAATGTAGGATGAATATTAGTATGCAAAGATCTGTCTGTGTCCTTGCTTTCAGTTCTTTTGGGTATATACTTGGGAATGAAATTGCTGGTTATATAATAATTTTACGTCTAACCTTCTGAGGAACTACCAAACTAAGTTTTCCAGAGAGGCTGCCCCCTTTTACATCCCAATCAGCAATGTTCCAGAGTTCTTATTTCTAGACATCCTCACCAACTCTTGTTTGCTTCAGTTTTTAATAATAGCTATCCTAGTGAGTGTGAAGTGGAATTTCATTGCAGTTTTAATTTTCATTTCTCTAATGGCTAATGATGTTGAACATCTTTTCATATACTTATTAGCCATTTGAATATCTCTTTTGGGGAAGTTCAAATGCTTGGCCCGTTTTTCAGTTGGGTTGCCTGTCTTTCTGTTAATGAATTATAGTAGTTCTTTATGTATTCTAGATAGTAAACCCTTATACTTATTCCTAGGTATTTTATTCTTTTAGATGCTTGGTTTCTTGGTTATCTTTTCAGATTGTTTATTACTGGTATTCAAGAAACCCAACTGACTTCTGCATGTTTATCTTGTATTCTACGCCTTTGCTGAATTTGTTTATTAGTTCTAGTACCTTTCTTGAGGATTTTTTAAGATTTCCAAATATAGCATCATGTTACCTGCAAATGGGAATAATTTTACTTCTTCCTTTCCAATCTGATTGCCTTTTCGCTATTTTTCTTGCCTCATTGCTCTAGCTAGAACTCCTAGTACGATGTTGAATAACAATGGTGACAGTGAAAATCCTTGTCTTATTCCTGATGTTAGGGAGAAAACTAGTAGTTGTTGCTGCTAGTTCTTGTTGTTGAGGGCTGGAGCCATTGATTTTTTATTTTTCCAAAGTATTTTTGCTCCCAAACTAGGAATGGAAAGAGGAGAGAGAGAGAGAGAGAGAGAGAGAGAGAGAAAGCAAAAGAGAGAAATTAGTGCCCTAAGACTCTTCTGCTGCTTTTTCCCGGAGACTGAGTGGAGTTACAATGATGGCCACCCTCAAAGACAAACCCCCCCCCCCCCAGGGGATCTGAAGTTGCTGTTCAGAAGCAGTGATCAGCAATCCATTAACACTCATTCCCTAGGATTTTTGAGGAATAGGTCCAAAGAAGTCCTACTTTAGCCCTCACTGCTGCCTTGCATGCTGTCAGGAAATGGAGAAGGGTAGTCACTGCATGGAGGTTGAAATTCAATGACATTTGCCACAGTTTACCAGCCTCTTTGTTCAGCTCTTCTTGGGATGCTGCACAGTGTTTCACTAGACTCCAGAGTTTCAAAAGAGTTAATTCAGACAGTTCTCCCAATTCAGTAGGTGTTTTGGTGGAGGGGTTCTTGGGGCTCCCTACGCTACAATCCTCCCACACTCCTTCACTGATGCCATTAATTTTAAAGCACACTTATTTTAATCATAGATAGAATATAAAATACTTAATGTTCACTTTAGTATTCACTCTAGCATACTTAAGGAAAAGATAAATGAAATAATCACTCATATTTAAAGAGATAAATTGCAGTCTTCATTGAGGAGATTAACTGGTGAGCAGGCCAAAAGAATTAAGTCAAGTGAAGACAAAATTTAAGTTTATCTTCAACAAATAATGTATTTGAAGGAGGAGCTAGAAATCGTAGGTGGATGATCCACAGAGGCTTGTGAGAGTGAGAAAACTGCATACAAACCAGGCAAATGACATCAAAGAAAAATCCATAAACCAATATAGTTTAATGGAATCAAGAAGCTAATAATAATAATAATAACTGCAAAATTTTGAATAAAACGTGCATTTGAGAAGAAAGACGAATATTAAGGGTGGAAAATGATAAAGTAAGTAGAGATTTAGAAAGGGCCTTCACAAAAGGCAGAATGTGAACTCTGATATGTGGAAATACTTGAATGGAAAATTCAGATTTTGAAGACATATATTCTGAAACATAGTGGGTGACCAGATGGCCAAACATTTCAATGATTTAAGAACCAGGAGAAAAGCTTATATGCGACAGAAAAACAGGGAAACCTTTCTTTCTAAAAACAAACAGACAAACACCAAGTGTAATGTTATGAATTAGAAGGCACGTCTGCCTTCACATCCCAGCTAGATAACCGCAATGGAGGAAGGGGAGAGAAGAGAACTATTGAAATAGCAGCAGTGTGTAAATAAAAAAAGCCTTAAAGCTTTTGCTTATTATCATATGACAACTTTTCTGAATCTGCGTTTTTGGGTTCATAATGTAGAATTAATGAAATCTACCATGCTTGCCGCAGAGTTCTGTGAGGATGATGTACACTGTCATGGTGCAGTGCCATGTGAGCGTAAGTTATTGTTTGATCTCTCTTACCTGAAGACTAGGAAGATCTTTGGGAGTTATCTATGCCAAGAGGCTAAGTGTAACCTCAAAGACAAAGCTGACTTCCCCACCCCTCACACTTGGTTAACCCACATGTGAAACTCAACACCTGTTTGAACTCTCCCCAATAATCCATTCTTACAAACGCACCATACCCAATTCGGGCATTTCTAAAGATCTTTCAATTGCGGTCAGCCATCCACTCCACATTGCATCATCGACTGGATCCATGGGTATCACTTCTGTTCTGAGTTCCATCTCATGCCTCCATGGTGTGATTTTCTTCTGGTCCTTCCCTCTTCTTCTCCCAAACAAGGCCCATCTTCCTGGGTCTTTCCCTTGTTCCCTCCCCTCTCTTCCTCTCCCTGTATCACATAGAACAATTCAGCTTTCTCTCTTACCGCCCCCAGAATTACAAGAATTCCTCCAAGATACTCAGGAGAACCACCTCCTCCCCATTAATGAGATACATTTACTTAGCAAGCAATTAGGATAAGGAGAGCAAAAACTAATAGCAAACAAAAATAAATTTTAAAAATTCACATAAAAAACACTGGTAGAAATTTTACTGCTTCACTGGGATGTTATACAAATAATTCATTTATTAAACAAATAATGATTTGTGTCCAATGAAGGAATGTTATAAGCCAAGTAATACAAAGAAAGACATTATTTCTTTTTTTTTACATGGGCAGGCACCCGGAATCGAACCTGGGTCCTCTGGCATGGCAGGCAAGCATTCTTGCCTGCTGAGCCACCATGGCCAACCCTATTCTTTTTTTTTTTTTTTTTTTTTTACATGGGCAGGCACCAGGAATCGAACCCGGGTCCTTGGCAGGCACTCTACAAAGAAAGACATTAGCTGGAAGGCACAGTAGAAGCTCACAGGACCATTTCACACAAATACCCAGGAATCTAAGAATTTCAAGAAATTCCTTCTGTGAATACATACTCCTATGGGGGAAAAAATGTATATAGATGAAAAGTAAGACTTCCTGGAAGATGGCGGCTTAGTAAGACGCGCGGATCTTAGTTTCTTCTCCAGGACACCTACTAGGGGAGTAGAAACGATACAGAAAGCGCCCAAAGCCACAACAGAGATAAAAAAGACAGCGTACCCCATCCTGGAACGGCTGGCTGGCTGAGAGAAGCAGCTCGGGTGAGATCGCGGAGGCGCGCGGGCCTTACCGGGCGGGGTGGCAAGCGGCCGGAGTTACTCCCTTCCCCCTTCCCAGGCCGGCTGGGAGAATTGGAGAGGTGGTCCCCTGAAACAAAGACGGCTGGCGCCCACACCACGCACAGCCCCCGGACCAACTGAGAGAATTGGATCGGAAACCCCCAGGCCGCGGAGAACGGTGACCCCGTGACTCCCGGGGAACGTGCACTCTCTCGGGCGGGCCGCTGCCGCTGGCGCCCTCCCACCACGCTTGTTGCCCAGGGCCGACTAGGAAATTCGGACGGGCTCTTTCCCTGGCTGCGGCGACCAGCAACCCTCCCTGCGTTCGGACACCCTCCCTGCGTTCGGACCCGGCTCAAGCCGCTTCGGCTAGCGAACCCCCAGGACGGCGAGAGTTTTCCAAAGTTTAAGGTCCCACAGCACCTTTTACTGGTGGGACCCGCAGACAAACGTGTGCCACGAGCGCCACCTACTGGGCAGGATAAGAAAAACAGAACCCAGAGATTTCACAGAAAAATATTACAACCTTGCTGGGTCCAACACCAAGAGAAATCTGAATAAACGCCCAGACACCAGCAGCAGAAGATAACTGTCCACACTCAAAAGATTGAGAATATGGCTCAGTCAAAGGAACAAACCAATAGCTCAAATGAGACACAAGAGCTGAGACAACTAATGCTGAATATACGAACAGAAATGGAAAACCTCTTCAAAAATGAAATCGATAAATTGAGGGAGGACATGAAGAGGACATGGGCTGAACATAAAGAAGAAATAGAAAAACTGAAAAAACAAATCGCAGAACTTATGGAAGTGAAGGATAAAGTAGCAAACATAGAAAAAATAATGGATAGCTACAATGATAGATTTAAAGAGACAGAAGATAGAATTAGTGATTTGGAGGATGGAACATCTGAATTCCAAAAAGAAACAGAAACTATCGGGAAAAGAATGGAAAAATTTGAACAGGGTATCAGGGAACTCAAGGACAATATGAACCGCACAAATATACGTGTTGTGGGTGTCCCAGAAGGAGAAGAGAAGGGAAAAGGAGGAGAAAAACTAATGGAAGAAATTATCACTGAAAATTTCCCAACTCTTATGAAAGACCTAAAATTACAGATCCAAGAAGTGCAGCGCACCCCAAAGAGATTAGACCCAAATAGGCGTTCTCCAAGACACTTACTAGTTAGAATGTCAGAGGTCAAAGAGAAAGAGAAGATCTTGAAAGCAGCAAGAGAAAAACAATCCATTACATACAAGGGAAACCCAATAAGACTTTGTGTAGATTTCTCAGCAGAAACCATGGAAGCTAGAAGACAGTGGGATGATATATTTAAAATACTAAAAGAGAAAAACTGCCAACCAAGACTCCTATATCCAGCAAAATTATCCTTCAAAAATGAGGGAGAAATTAAAACATTCTCAGACAAAAAGTCACTGAAAGAATTTGTGACCAAGAGACCAGCTCTGCAAGAAATACTAAAGGGAGCACTAGAGTCAGATACAAAAAGACAGAAGAGAGAGATATGGAAAAGAGTGTAGAAAGAAGGAAAATCAGATATGATATATATAATACAAAAGGCAAAATGTTAGAGGAAAATATTATCCAAACAGTAATAACACTAAATGTCAATGGACTGAATTCCCCAATCAAAAGACATAGATTGGCAGAATGGATTAAAAAACAGGATCCTTCGATATGCTGTCTACAGGAAACACATCTTAGACCCAAAGATAAACATAGGTTGAAAGTGAAAGGTTGGGAAAAGATATTTCATGCAAATAACAACCAGAAAAGAGCAGGAGTGGCTATACTAATATCCAACAAATTAGACTTCAAATGTAAAACAGTTAAAAGAGACAAAGAAGGACACTATATACTAATAAAAGGAACAATTAAACAAGAAGACATAACAATCATAAATATTTACGCACCGAATCAGAATGCCCCAAAATACGTGAGGAATATACTGCAAACACTGAAAAGGGAAATAGACTCATATACCATAATAGTTGGAGACTTCAACTCACCACTCTCATCAAGGGACAGAACATCTAGACAGAGGATCAACAAAGAAATAGAGAATCTGAATATTACTATAAATGAACTAGACTTAATAGACATTTATAGGACATTACATCCCACAACAGCAGGATACACCTTTTTCTCAAGTGCTCATGGATCATTCTCAAAGATAGACCATATGCTGGGTCACAAAGCAAGTCTCAACAAATTTAAAAAGATTGAAATCTTACACAACACTTTCTCGGACCATAAAGGAATGATGTTGGAAATCAATAATAGGCAGAGTGCCAGAAAATTCACAAATACGTGGAGGCTCAACAACACACTCCTAAACAACGACTGGGTCAAAGAAGAAATTGCTAGAGAAATTAGCAAATACCTCGAGGCGAATGAAAATGAAAACACAACATATCAAAACTTATGGGACGCAGCAAAGGCAGTGCTAAGAGGGAAATTTATTGCTCTAAATGCCTATATCAGAAAAGAAGAAAAGGCAAAAATGCAGGAATTAACTATCCATTTGGAAGAACTGGAGAAAGAACAGCAAGCTAACCCCAAAGCAAGCAAAAGGAAAGAAATAACAAAGATTAGAGCACAAATAAATGAAATTGAAAACATGAAAACAATAGAGAATATCAATAAGGCCAGAAGTTGGTTCTATGAGAAAATCAATAAGATTGATGGGCCCTTAGCAAGATTGACAAAAAGAAGAAGAGAGAGGATGCAAATAAATAAGATCAGAAATGGAAGAGGAGACATAACTACTGACCTCACAGAAATAAAGGAGGTAATAACAGGATACTATGAACAACTTTACGCTAATAAATACAACAATTTAGAGGAAATGGATGGGTTCCTGGAAAGACATGAACAACCAACTTTGACTCAAGAAGACATAGATGACCTCAACAAACCAATCGCAAGTAAAGAAATTGAATTAGTCATTCAAAAGCTTCCTAAAAAGAAAAGTCCAGGACCAGATGGCTTCACATGTGAATTCTACCAAACGTTCCAGAAAGAATTAGTACCAATTCTCTTCAAACTCTTCAAAAAAATCGAAGTGGAGGGAAAACTACCTAATTCATTCTATGAAGCCAACATCACCCTCATACCAAAACCAGGCAAAGATATTACAAAAAAAGAAAACTACAGACCAATCTCTCTAATGAATACAGATGCAAAAATCCTCAATAAAATTCTAGCAAATCGTATTCAACAACACATTAAAAGAATTATACATCATGACCAAGTAGGATTCATCCCAGGTATGCAAGGATGGTTCAACATAAGAAAATCAATTAAGGTAATACACCATATCAACAAATCAAAGCAGAAAAATCACATGATCATCTCAATTGATGCAGAGAAGGCATTCGACAAGATTCAACATCCTTTCCTGTTGAAAACACTTCAAAAGATAGGAATACAAGGGAACTTCCTTAAAATGATAGAGGGAATATATGAAAAACCCACAGCTAATATCATCCTCAATGGGGAAAAATTGAAAACTTTCCCCCTAAGATCAGGAACAAGACAAGGATGTCCACTATCACCACTATTATTCAACATTGTGTTGGAGGTTCTAGCCAGAGCAATTAGACAAGAAAAAGAAATACAAGGCATCAAAATTGGAAAGGAAGAAGTAACACTATCACTGTTTGCAGACGATATGATACTATACGTGGAAAACCCGGAAAAATCCACAACAAAACTACTAGAGCTAATAAATGAGTACAGCAAAGTAGCAGGTTACAAGATCAACATTCAAAAATCTGTAGCATTTCTATACACTAGTAATGAACAAGCTGAGGGGGAAATCAAGAAACGAATCCCATTTACAATTGCAACTAAAAGAATAAAATACCTAGGAATAAATTTAACTAAAGAGACAAAAAACCTATATAAAGAAAACTACAAAAAACTGCTAAAAGAAATCACAGAAGACCTAAATAGATGGAAGGGCATACCGTGTTCATGGATTGGAAGACTAAATATAGTTAAGATGTCAATCCTACCTAAATTGATTTACAGATTCAATGCAATACCAATCAAAATCCCAACAACTTATTTTTCAGAAATAGAAAAACCAATAAGCAAATTTATCTGGAAGGGCAGGGTGCCCCGAATTGCTAAAAACATCTTGAGGAAAAAAAACGAAGCTGGAGGTCTCGCGCTGCCTGACTTTAAGGCATATTATGAAGCCACAGTGGTCAAAACAGCATGGTATTGGCATAAAGATAGATATATCGACCAATGGAATCGAATAGAGTGCTCAGATATAGACCCTCTCATCTATGGACATTTGATCTTTGATAAGGCAGTCAAGCCAACTCACCTGGGACAGAGCAGTCTCTTCAATAAATGGTGCCTAGAGAACTGGATATCCATATGCAAAAGAATGAAAGAAGACCCATCTCTCACACCCTATACAAAAGTTAACTCAAAATGGATCAAAGATCTAAACATTAGGTCTAAGACCATAAAACAGTTAGAGGAAAATGTTGGGAGATATCTTATGGATCTTACAACTGGAGGCGGTTTTATGGACTTTAAACCTAAAGCAAGAGCACTGAAGAAGGAAATAAATAAATGGGAACTCCTCAAAATTAAACACTTTTGTGCATCAAAGAACTTCATCAAGAAAGTAGAAAGACAGCCTTCACAATGGGAGACAATATTTGGAAATGATATATCAGATAAAGGTCTAGTATCCAGAATTTATAAAGAGATTGTTCATCTCAACAACAAAAAGACAGCCAACCCAATTACAAAATGGGAAAAAGACTTGAACAGACACCTCTCAGAAGAGGAAATACGGATGGCCAAGAGGCACATGAAGAGATGCTCAATGTCCCTGGCCATTAGAGAAATGCAAATCAAAACCACAATGAGATATCATCTCACACCCACCAGAATGGCCATTATCAACAAAACAGAAAATGACAAGTGCTGGAGAGGATGCGGAGAAAGAGGCACACTTATCCACTGTTGGTGGGAATGTCAAAGGGTGCAACCACTGTGGAAGGCAGTTTGGCGGTTCCTCAAAAAGCTGAATATAGAATTGCCATACGACCCAGCAATACCATTGCTAGGTATCTACTCAAAGGACTTAAGGGCAAAGACACAAACGGACATTTGCACACCAATGTTTATAGCAGCATTATTTACAATTGCAAAGAGATGGAAACAGCCAAAATCTCCATCAACAGAAGAGTGGCTAAACAAACTGTGGTATATACATACGATGGAATATTATGCAGCTTTAAGACAAGATAAACTTATGAACCATGTAATAACATGGATGGACCTAGAGAATATTATGCTGAGTGAATCCAGCCAAAAACTAAAGGACAAATACTGTATGGTCCCACTGATGTGAACGGACATTCGAGAATAAACTTGAAATATGTCATTGGTAACAGAGTTCAGCAGGAGTTAGAAACAGGGTAAGACAATGGGTAATTGAAGCTGAAGGGATACAGACTGTGCAACAGGACTAGATACAAATACTCAAAAATGGACAGCACAATAATACCTAATTGTAAAGTAATCATGTTAAAACACTGAATGAAGCTGCATCTGAGCTATAGGTTTTTGTTTTGTTTTGTTTTGTTTTGTTTTGATTTTACTATTATTACTTTTATTTTTTTCTCTATATTAACATTCTATATCTTTTTCGGTTATGTTGCTAGTTCTTCTAAACCAATGCAAATGTACTAAGAAATGATGATCATGCATCTATGTGATGATGTTAAGAATTAATGATTGCATGTGTAGAATGGTATGATCTCTAAATGTTGGGTTAATTTCTTTTTTTCCGTTAATTAAAAAAAAAAAAAGAGAAGGGATAATTGGAGATGAAGGGATACAGACTGTACAACGGGACTGGATATAAAAACTCAGAAATGGACAGCACAATACTACCCAATTGTAATGCAATTATGTTAAAACACTGAATGAAGCTGCATGTGAGGTATAGGTTTTTTGTTTTTGGTTTTTTTTTTTTTCTTTCTATTATTGTTTTAATTCTTATTCTGTTGTCTTTTTATTTCTTTTTCTAAATCGATGCAAATGTACTAAGAAATGATGAATATGCAACTATGTGATGTTATTAAGAATTACTGATTGTACATGTAGATTGGAATGATTTCTAATTGTTTTGTTAATTCTTTTTTTAATTAATAAAAAAAAAAAAGTAAATGAGCAAAGCATGTGTGGAATTGCTAAAAACAGAAATATAAGGGGTATCAGAAAGTAGTACTCAATTATTTGCCAGTGATTTAATCATTAAGGAGCATGATTTTAGTGTAAGAAGAGATCACTATGGGATGGCCCTATTTGGGAATGCTGCAAGGTTGACATAGGTTAAAGTGCTCATGAGTAAGCCACAGATGAAAATGAAGGAGCAGCAGTTAGGAGGCAAGGTATGAGAGAAGACCCAAAGATAAGGAAGCCTGGGACCAGGAAAGAGTGATGAGATCATTTTAGGTGCAGGCTTCACCTGGTGAAATAGGAGAGGGAAGACTGAAGCATTGTATCGGAGAGTCTTGAATGTCAGGCTAGAGCTTACACACAGGAAACTCAAGGTTCTTGTGTAGTGGCATGACATAATGAAATTAGAATATGAGTAAGATTGGTCTGATGGAGTCTGAGGGAGGCCTACAGGATGGATTCCAGCAGCTGCTTTCAGGAAGACAAGGAGGCAATTTCATTGCTCCAAACTTGAGATGAAGAGGACCTGAATTTCAGTAGTTTTGAAACAGAAAATAAAAGAAAAACCAGAAAGTTTCAGTAAATGATTCAATGTAAAGGTGGGGAAGTAAAAGATAAGGAAAGCAAAAAGTGACAGTATCATGATTAGAAATAGAGCTGGAGGAGGGGAGCGGTTGATGGAGAAAGTTGGTGAATAGATACAGCAAGGAGTTTGAGAAGTGGGAAGAAAAAGTCAGGAAAAATCAGAAAATACGTCAGAACTAAAAATTATAGAGGATCTCCCCAGCTTCTTCCTTCCCAGACTTTATTCAAGGTTCAAACGAACAATGTCAACCTGGAGATTTTGCCAGAAGGTCCACTTGTACCCAGAGGTACCATTGCAGCTGGTGAGAGAAGCTCTGTCCAGTGTGGCAGCTTCAAGATGGACATGACTACAGATCCTGCTTCTAGATGGGGGCATGATGGAGACAAGAGGCAGTGGCCTCTAAAAGCAGGAGTTTGGTTGGGATCTGCTACAGTCTGGGTACCTTGGAAGCTTCTCTTTTTGAATGTGCTGAACTTCCTGGCAAGTAGAGTAAACCAAGAAAGGCAAATGGAGAAAGGGAAATCACCTGAAATGGCAAAGTGTGGAACCCCAGAGCTCTAACCAAGCCTCATATCGAAAACCTGGTGGGGTGGGATGGGAGACGAACTCTTACGAAGATAACTCATTTGAAAAATTGTTTAAATTTAAAAATTTTTAAAGCTCTTCCCTCACTGAAATAAATCTGGATGCCTTACTTGGGGCGCTTCATAGAAAATTGTGGGGCTGCGGTCTTGTAGAATATTTAAAAAGGACTTGACATTTTGCCAAGGAACTGCTTAGAATACTGTCATCTTTGATTCTGTGTTTGGAAAAGTCATACAACCATGGCTGTCTTTTTCCAATGGAAACAGCAAAATAAAACTTGTTCAGCTAAACCATGCTGATCTTAAAACATTCCATCCTCTTGAACAACCAGATTAGCCTGCAAACCTCATGTAAAACATTTTAACTTCTTCTGACATTAATTGTTTAATGAAACAACAAAAAAATCTAAGTTTTTAAATACATGTAATCTGTTGCCTTAATGTTTCTGGACTATAATGAGAATAGCTGCTGTTTAATAGAGCATGTCTACTTGTTTTAATCATTAGAGCATGTTATTTCATGAAATTGCTTTTTAACAAGCCACCGATGAATAGTTTACCCTTGATATTAGCATTTTTAACTAATCATGGGCACTAAACCAACTGAGGTTTTCCTTTCTCTTCTGTTTTGGTTCAGGTTGTCTGAGAGAGCAAAGAAGATAACTTTGAGAGTTGTCTTTTATGGAGGAAAGAAAATTAAGGAGGAGCATAAATTAGAGGTCAAGCAAAAATAATGACAACAAAACTCAAGAAAATGTAAAGAAACTCACTGGCAAGATCATTTGTTGGTCTGTATAAGAAGCAAACAAATCATCAATGTTATTACAAAAATAGCATCGTAAGAAAATGATGAACCACAAACACACACATACTTGCCCCTCCAGGCATCTGGGTACTGCAACACAGTTTTCAAGTACTGAAACACCACCGCGAGTAATTGTCAGAATTAAAGACACAACCACGGAACTTTAAAAACACTTGCTGTTCTAGGCTCATTTGAAAAATGATGAAAAAAGAGATACCTTCCAGCAAATAAACAAACAAGAGCAATTATTTCTACAAGTCACTGCGTGTGTTTATGTTTTAATGATTTGCTAGGAGAAGAATTTCATAACTAATTATGCCTAATTGTTAAGAAACTCATTTTATGTTTTAAATGCTTTCCAGTTCCAATAGATAAGAAAACAAACATGAAGAGAGATATAGAGTAAAATAATTTTCTACTATAATAGTGCAGTATTAAGTTACATGTAGTAGACATTACAGTCCTTATAAATTTATGTATAAATGTGATTTCAGAGTTTTCTACTACTTTTTTCTTAGAACCAAAAATTATGAATTAATTCCCCCTTAATTTATTATGCTACTATCAATTAAAATGTATTAAGCAAACATATAGAATCATAGTCACTCCACATTTGTAAAGACAGCCCATTTGGAAGGTAAGGCTTGTTGACTCTAGGGTGCAATTTAGTAAAATGGTACAGTTTAGTACGTGTCGCTTCACTTATGAATCAAAGTGGGTTAAAAGAGTTACTCTCACTTTTCTGATGGCTTAAAAACCAGAGAGGGGCTTTACGTTTACTGTAGTACTCTAGACCAACACTTCAAGAGAAATAGAATAGACTGCAGTGCAAACTACATGTGTAATTTTAAATTTTCTGCTAGACAAAGTAAAATTAACTTTAATAATATATTAAATTTAACCCAAACATACAAATATCATCATATGGCATGAAATTAATCTACAAAACCACTGATACATTTTACATTAAAAGTCTGGTACTAATTTTACACCTAAAATACATCTCAATTTAGTCTAGCGACATTTCAAGTGCCCGATAGCCACATGTTGCTACTGACTACCATACTGGACAAATTAGCTCTATATCAACTGTATCGATCAGTGTGCTCTCAAAAATAGATATAAAATGCAAATGACATCAACTATTACATTAATCCAATTTTTAAAAATTTGTGGTGGGAAGAGCAAAAGTAGTAGATTGAAGGAGACTGGTGTTATTAAATATATTTTAAATGCTTTATTTAATTACTTCTTTATAATATTGCCATATTTTAGAAAGACAGCATAATACTAAAATGTGCCAATAATAGAAATAGCTTATTGAAGAGGATAACGTTTGTTGCCATTTGTCTTTCATATACAAATAGATGAACCATGCAGGCTAACATCTGCACAGGAAGATGAATGCAAGATTCCTTTAAAGATTTGATTTGAACTATTTTTAAGGTAGCTGCAAATTAGTGGGAGACAATTATTAAATTAAATATCAGGAAGATTTTTCTGCTGCATACACTTCCAGAGCATATCACCATGTGAAAATGTAAAGATTATGATAAAACCTAAATAACCCATGAATAAAACATCATCTGAGGAATATTTTCTGTGCAAGATTGCCACTGGTTTGCATTCTACCATAATAAGGCTTCCATGTTAGTTGGAAGGGTTTCATTCCCAGGTATCTACTAAGTAAAGCAATGGTCTAATGGAGAACACACCAACCACTTGGAGAAGAGCAAGTTTTACTCCCATCTGGAGTACCTCTTAACTCAAGGCCACAGCTTAGTAAACTGAGTCTCCTTGGAACCAGAGACTCGGCCCATGTAGGGTTGACTCATCCATCCCATCAGTTTCCAATAGGGAGTCTCACATGAGACTCTGGAAACTGGTCTTGAATCCATTGCTCATGTCACTAAATCTCTCTGCTGCTTGTCATACAGAAAAGAGAGCACTTCCACCTCTCCAGACACTTGAGTGTAGCTCACAGTCTTATGTTTCTGGAAATCACTGGATCTTAAAAAGAAATCCAATCAATAACAAGAGCACACAGAAATTTTAAAGATCAATGAAGCAAAGAAAATTATTATGCTGAGCTTTGCAAAAACCCTAACTCTCAGTATTTAGGAAAACAAAATGGCTCATTTTTGTAATCACAAATGGGAGGCAGATAGATTTGACTGCAAAAGAAGAGGAGATGCCCATGAGACCACAGATGCAGAGATTGGAAGAATGTGGCCACAAGCCAAGCAATGCTGGCAGATACCAGAAGCTGAAAGAAGCGAGGGATGGATTTTCCCCTGGGCCATGAGATACCTTGTTTTAGCCCCATAAGACTCAGTTTGCAACAATGGCCCCAGAACTATAAGAGAATAAATTTCTGTTCTTTTGAATTACTGGGAAATAAAGTAAAAATAGAAAACTCATTTGTAAGAGACACCATAGTAGTAAGAATGACATGGCTTTGGAATTCAGACAGATCTAGGCTCAAATTCTACCTCTGCTAGTTACTGACTGTTTAACTTTCAGCATCATTATGACTTGAACCTTCAGTTTTCCAACACATAAAATACAAATAACAGTTCTATGTCATGGGATAATTAGAAGGGCTAAATAAGACAACACATGTAAGGCATCCAATGTGCCACCTAGTACATAGTAAACAATCAATCAATAAATGATAGCAAGTATTATTAATTAATTAATGAGATCCATGATCCTTTAAAAACTCAATTTCATACCTAAATAAAAGTACACACTGAAGCTCTATACCAAAAAAACAAAGTCAAACCAGCCTGACAAATAAGAAGAGCATTTGATTTTGTTGGCATCTGCACCAATATATATACTTAGTGTGCCATGAGGTCTTAAGTATCTAAATACTGTGCAGAATGATATATTCCCATGTGTACATTGTGAAGTTCAGATAATCTAATGCTGAGCTCTCAAGGGAAAATGGGGTGGATCTGTATGGATATTTCCGGACGCTTTAGATATTTAGATGGCAGGTGGTCGTTTCTAATCACACAAGTGATCATGTGAAAAATGCACTGGCATCTATTGAGGACAGATGTTCCGATGGGCTTCAGATTTTTATTCCACTAAACCTGCACATTCAAGGAGAAGATGGTACGGGAAGGAATTTTGTAACAGTGGCCTTTTCAGGACTGTACCCCTTCTGTACAATTCTTCCACCTCGATAACAACAGGGGCTAAAATCATCCATTTATTCTATATTATAAAAATGGACTGTGGAGCCAGGAGATGGTGGCTCAGTGACAGAGTTCTGTTCTGCCAAGCCAGAGACCCGGGCTCAATTCCCAGTGCCTGCCCAAGCAAAAAAAAAAAAGAATGAACTGTGTAGTTCAGGGGGCAGTTTAAGCCCAGAAGCAGCAGCAGAGCTGCAGCACCCCTTCTTCCATTTTCTTTCTTAAATTGACCTGAAAAAAAGTAGCAAGGGACAGGTTTTAGGAAAAGTGTGCAGGTTACTGATAATGGCTATGTGTTGCGTCAGTTTGAGACTGTTGTGTACCCCAGAAAAGCCAAGTTCTTTAATCCTCATTCCAAATGGTTGGGTGGGGTATTTTTGATTAAGCTGTTTCCACAGAGATGAGTCTCCACCTGTTCAAGGTAGGGTTGCTTCCTAGAGTCCTTTAAGAAGGAATCATGTTGGAAAAACTTCAGAGCCCACACTGCCAGAACCTTTGGAGAGGCAGAAGGAAAACAAGAAGCCAGGAAGAAAAACCTAGCAGAGGCCTTCTGCCTTCTCAGCTGACAGGTATCCAAAAGCCAAACACCCCAGCAGACACCAGGCATGGGCCTTCCCAGCTGACAGAGGTGCTCTGGACAACATCAGCCTTTCTTGAGTGAAGGTAACCTCTTCTTAGTACCTTAACTTGGACTTTTTCATGGCCTTAGAATTGGAAACTTGTAAGGCAATAAATCCCTTTTTAATAGCCATTCCATTGCTGGTATATTGCATTCTGGAAGCATGAGCAACCAAAACATGTGTACCCTCAGATGAGGAGGTGAAACCTGATTGGGTGATGAAGCAGTGGTTCTGCTATGCTGTTAATTCAATATTCACAAAACTGTTGTGAGTGTGTCCTCACTCTGCACAGGTGCTGTTCCTTGGGCTTTTGGAGTCTCATCATCTACATTCCACATCTGGGTTCTGCCAAGTAATTGGTGTGGGACTTTGGACAACGTGCTTCACCTTCTCAAGCCTCTTTCTCAGAACTTGAAATGGGATCATAAGAATACTTACCTATTACTGCTGTGAAAAATGCAAAATGTTTATTGCAGTGCCTGATGTAATAGACAATCATTTTCTCCAAGCTCTTTCTTGGCGTTGGAAAGACTAACTTAAAATTATGTTCTAAATCTCTGAATGAATCTGTAGCTTACCAAAGAAATAATAATAATACCTCCCATTTCTGAGTTCAAG
This sequence comes from Tamandua tetradactyla, assembly GCF_023851605.1. Taxonomy (NCBI): domain Eukaryota; kingdom Metazoa; phylum Chordata; class Mammalia; order Pilosa; family Myrmecophagidae; genus Tamandua; species Tamandua tetradactyla. Next base: position 2,339,158 of record NC_135351.1, on the reverse strand, counting down.
GTACTTTACAGCTATTTACCAGGTTAACAAAGCTATTGATAGAAATTCTACTATCCCCCTTGCAGCTGGGAAATTAAGTCTCCATGGATGGCAGTGCTGGCAGTCAGGGGTTCAGCTAAGGTTGGAGTCTGACCCCAACACCCACATCTCCCATTTTGGCACATTATCTTTACCTATGGCATTGACCTTTCTATGAAGGAAAAAATGTGAGCTTGAATCCAGCCTCAACTCCCAATTTTATCCATGTTGTAAGGTTTGGATTTTTCTGTATTTTTGGTCATCATTTTGATAAAACAGATCTAAAGAATTCTCTTCCTAAGGACTTTTCAAACAAAAAGCTCTACTGTGTAAATAAAAGCACTACTATCGTATCTCTATGTCACCCCGAGAGTGCTGTATGTGGAATAAAAGGTGTTCCTCTTCTTCAAAAATGGGACTTTTCTTGGTTTAACTTTTAGACATAAACAAACTCATCAACTAAAAGATTTAAATGGTGGGTAGGAACCCATCATAGAGACAGACCACATAATTCCCACTGACCTAAAATCCTTCAAAAGGCTAAAGTATTTCCCCGGTAAAGACCAGGCAAACCTGGTTGGACACCTGGTTCTAAAATTTCATCATACCTGTCTACTATTAGTGGACAGCTTTAGGGAAGGAGCATAAGAAAAGACGAATTCTAGGATACTCAGTGGTGTACACCTGTTGCTCCCTTCAGAAGCTGAGAGCCTGGTTATTAAAAGAGCCCTGTGAAATACGCTATTCACCCTTCCCATCAGATAAAGCATCTCCTCCAAGGTACCGAGCGGGTAGCACTTTCATATTCATATTGCTTGATAAACTCTGGAGATCATCTCAGAGTCATATCGCTCCAGAGCCCACCCCACCCCAGTTAGTTTCCCACAGCTATTGTAATAAATTCCCACAAACCTAGTGGCTTAAAGCAATATGCATTTAGTACCTTACAGTTCTGGAGGTCAGAAATCCAAAGTGGGTATCACAAGTTTGAAGTCACAGTGTGAGCAGTGCTAGCTCCTTCTGGAAGACAGGTTTTCTAGGGGCAAATCATTTCCTTGCATTTTCCAGGTTCTAGAGGTCACTCACCTTGCAAGGTTGATCTTCCCCAGCTAACCATCACATCACTGCAATCTCTGCTTTCAACATCCAATCTCCTTCTCTGACTGGGACTCTCATGCGTTCCCCTTATGATTCCACTGGACTCACTCAGATAATTCAGGATAATCTCCTTATACAAGACCCTTACCTCAAAATATTCAACTTCCAGAGACTTCCGTGTCAAGATGGCGGCTTAACAATGTGCGCGTTTTAGTTCGTCCTCTAGAACAACTACTAAATAACCAGAAACAGTACAGAACAGCTCCTGGGGCCACGTCAGTGACCAGACACACAGTGTACCCCAGTCTGGACCAGCTGGACCAGCTGTGAGACCCCCCAGAACCGTGAGTTCCCAAAGCTGCGGCAGCCAGCGCCCCTCCCCCACAGGCCACTTCCCAGAGGGGAAAGGAAAGGACTTTACCAGCAGCAGGGACTGGGCACAATAAAACGCCAATTGTGGAACTAATTAACAAATTCTGACTACTAAAAATAGGCCCCCAGCTTAGGTGAACCTGATCAAAGCAGAGGTTGCCCATTTTTGCCCTGTCGCCAAGGGGACAGGACTGACAGAAAAAAGGGGGGAAAAAAAGGAAACAGAGGTTTTCGTGGTTGTGTATCTACAAAGGCTTGACTGCCTCTGGATACAGTGGCAGAACTTTTCAGGCTGCAACTGCCCCAGGCATAGGCAGAAATGAGCTCTTTTGGGGGCTTGTCTGGAGCATGTGCCTTCCCCAGGGGAGGGGTGAAGCCCAACTCAAGTGGAACCCCTCCATCAAGGAATTCAGACCCCAGGGCTTGGTAATTTGAAGCCATTAAAACCAGCCTACAACCTCTCCTCTGTCTCCACCACACCCCCAGCAGGGAGAGTCTGCCAAAGTTAAAGGTACCGCATCATCTTATGCTGGTGGGACCTGCAGTCAGACAAGCGCCACACACAGGGCAGGATAAGAAAAACAAAGTCCAGAGACTTCACAGAAAAGTCTTTCAACCTGCTGGGTCTTACCCTCAGGGAAAACAGATGCAGGTGACTCTTTCCTCCTGATAGGAGGCCAGTTTGGTCTGGGATAATCTGGCTGGGTTCTATAATATCTAAGTAGACCCTCCTAAGTGTGCGTGTGGGAAAGGCACCACACAAGCAGGGCAAGAAACAAGAAAACAAGAACTGAAAAATTCTCCTCTGTTAAACAAAACTTAAGCTAAAGGTCCAGATAAAGTTGAACAGAATATCAAAGAACAGATAGACAACAAATTCATCCAGCAAGAAAACCCTAGATAAAAGAAGCGAAAGCAATCTCCAGAATAAACTAATTAAGGTAATTAAATGTCTAGACACCAGCAAAAAATAACAAATCACACTAGGAAAATTGAAGATATGGCCCAGTCAAAGGAACAAACCAACAATTCAAATGATGTACAGGAGTTGAAACAATTAATTCAGAATGTATGAACAGACATGGAAAACCTCATCAAAAATCAAATCAATGAATTGAGGGAGGATATAAAGAAGGCAAGGAAAGAACAAAAAGCAGAAACTGAAAGTGTGAAAAAACAAATCACAGAACTTACGGGAATGAAAGACACAGTAGAAGAGATGAAAAAAACAATGGAAACCTACAATGGTAGATTTTGAGAGACAGAACATAGAATTTCAAAACTGGAGGATGGAACATCTGAAATCCGACAAAAAACAGAAACTATAGGGAAAAAAATGGAAAAATATGAGCAGGGACTCAGGGAATTGAAAGACAATATGAAGCGCATGAATATACGTGTTGTGGGTGTTCCAGAAGGAGAAGAGAAGGGAAAAGGAGGAGAAAAACTAATGGAGGAAATTATCACTGAAAATTTCCCAATTCTTATGAAAGACTTAAAATTACAGATCCAAGAAGTGCAGCGTACCCCAAAGAGAATAGATCCAAATAGACATACTCCAAGACATTTAATAATCAGAATGTCAGAGGTCAAAGAGAAAGAGAGGATCTTGAAAGCAGCAAGAGAAAAGCAATCCATCACACACAAAGGAAGCCCAATAAGACTATGCGCAGATCTCTCAGCAGAAACCATGGAGGCAAGAAGACAGTGGGATAATATATTTAAATTAGTAAAAGAGAAAAACTGCCAACCAAGAATTCTATATCCAGCAAAACTGTCCTTCAAAAATGAGGGAGAAATAAAAACATTTTCAAACAAAAAATCACAGAGAAATTGTGACCAAGAGACCAGCTCTGTAAGAAATACTAAAGGGAACACTAGAGACAGATATGAAGACAGAAGAGAGAGGTGTGGAGAAGAGTGTAGAAAGGAAGACTATGAGTAAAGGTAAAAAGAAGGAAAATTAGACATGACATATAAAATCCAGAAGGCAAAATAGTAGAAGAAAGTACTACCCATGCAGTAATAACACTGAATGTTAATGGATTAAACTCTCCAATCAAAAGACATAGTCTGGCAGAATGGATTAAAAAACAGGACCCATCTATATGCTGTCTCTACTCAAAGGACACGAGGCCAAGGACACAAATGGACATTTACACACCAATATTTATAGCAGCATTATTAGCAATTACCAAGAGATGGAAACAGCCAAAATGTCCATCAACAGACAGTTGACTAAACAAACTGTGACATTTACATAAGATGGAATATTATGCAGCTATAAGACAGAATAAAACTATGAAGTATCTAACAATGTGAATGGACCTTAAGGACATTATGCTGAGTGTGATTAGCCAGAAACAAAAGGACAAATACTGTATGGTCTCACTGATATGAACTGACATTAGTGAATAAGCTTGGAATATTTCCTTGGTAACAAAGACCATCAGAAGATAAAAATAGGGTGAGATAGTGGGTAATTGGAGCTGAAGGGATACAGATTGTGCAACAGGACTGAATATAAAAACTCAGAAATGGACAGCACAATACTACCTAACTGTAATGTAATTATGTTAAAACACTGAATGAAGGTGCATGTGAGAATGATAGAGGGAGGAGGGCTGGGGACATAAATGAAATCAGAAAGAAAGATAGATGGTAAAGATGGAGATGGTATAATCTAGGAATGCCTAGAGTGTATAATAATAGTGAAATGTACAATGTACAAATTTTTTAAATGTTTTGGCATGAGGAAGAACAAAGGAATGTCATTATTGCAGGGTGCTGAAAATAGATGATAATACTTTAAAATGTCACCTTGTGTGTGAGACTAAAGCAAAAAATGTTTATTTGTTACAAAATTTATATTTTGACTAGAGCATTTCCTAATATAACTCATGTAGATAGTTTGATTGAATGTCATAAGTACTTGCAATCTCAGGTAGGACATGAGATTTTGTTGATTTGCCCAGAGTGATCCCCCGATGAATCCCAGAGTGATTTGATCAGTGACTGGAAAAGTATTTGCAAGCCCCATTCGGGGAATAGTGAGAGTGGGGAGAACTTCAACTTCCCCAAGTTGAATTCTTGATATTCTCACAAGCAGTGTGGCCAACCAAAGCTATAGGCTGAGCCCCCATTCTTGGGGTTTGTTCATATGAAACTTAACCCCACAAAGGATAGGTCAAGTCTACTTAAAATTTAGGCCTAAGAGTCACCCCCAAGAGAGCCTCTTTTGTTGCTCAGATGTGGCCTCTCTTCCCACCACCATGACGAGCAGTCTCACCACCCTCCCCCTCTCTGCGTGGGACATGACTCCCAGGGGTGTGGATCTTCCTGGCAACATGGGACAGAGATCCTGGAATAAGCTGAGACTCCACATCAAAGGACTGAGAAAAACCCTAGAATGAGCTGAGAATTAACATCAAGGGATTGACAGAACCTTCTCGACCAAAGGGGGAAGAGTGAAATGAGACTAAATGTCAATGGCTGAGAGATTCCAGAGTCGAGAGGTTATCCTGGAGGTTATTCTTATGCATTAAGTAGATATCACCTTGTTGTTCAAGATGTAGTGGAGAGGCTGGAGGGAACTGCCTGAAAATATAGAGCTGTGTTCCAGTAGCCATGTTTCTTGATGATGATTGAACAATGATATAGCTTTCACAATGAGATGCTGTGAATGTGAAAACCTTGTGTCTGATGCTCCTTTTAGCTACTATATCAACAGACGAGTAAAACATATGGAATAAAAATAAATAATAGGGGGAATACATGTTAAAATAAATTTAGTTTGAAATGCTAGTGGTAAATGAAAGTGAGGGGTAAGGGGTATGGTATGTATAATCTTTTTTTTTCTCTGTTATCGTTTTACTTCTTTTTCTGTTGTCTTTTTATTTCTTTTTCTAAATCGATGCAAATGTTCTAAGAAATGAATATGCAACTATGTGATGATATTAAGAATTACTAATTGTATATGTAGAATGGAATGATATCTTAATGTTTTGTTTGTTAAATTTTTTTAATTAATAAAAAAGTTAAAAAAAATATTCAACTTCTCCATTTGAAGAATTCCTGATATGTAGGGTCCACCAAATCAATAGGCCAAGCCCTTGATCTTGGGGGTTGCCCCTGTGAAATTTATTCCTGCAAAAGATAGGCTAAGCCTACTTATAATTATGCCTGATAATTATAAGAGATCCTCTCTTGTTGCTCAGATGTGGTCTCTCTCTCTCTCTCTAAGCCAACTTGGCAGGTGAACACACTGCTCTCCCCACTACGTGGGACATGACTCCCAGGGGTGTAAACCTCCCTGACAGCTTGGGACAGAACTCCCAGGATGACCTTGAACCCAGCATCAAGGACTTGAGGAAGCCTGCTTGACAAAAAGGGGGAAGAGAGAAATGGCTTAGAGATTTCAGACAGAATTGAGAGGCTATCCTGGAGACTATTCTTATGCATTATATAGATATCCCCTTTTCAGTCTATGTATTGGAGTGGCTGGAGGATAATACCTGAAACTGTTGAATTGTATCCAGTAGACTTGAGTCTTGGAAGCCATTGTGCAGCTTTTACGATGCGTTTGTGTAATTGTGAAAACCTTGTGTCTGATACTCTGTTTATCCAGGATATGGATAGATGAGTAAAAAATATGGATTAAAAAAAACAAATAATAGAAGGAACAAAGGTTAAAGTCAATTGAGTAAATTGAAATACTAGTGGTCAATGAGAAGCAAGAGTAAGGAGTGTGGCATGTATGAATTTTTCTTTTTTATTTCTTCCTTTTGCTGGAGAGATGCAAATGTTCAAAAACATGATCATGGTGATGAATACACAACTATGTGATGATATTGTGAGCCATTGGTTGTACACCATGTATGGACTGTGTGTGAAGATTTGTCAATAAAACATTTTTTTAAAAAAGATCCTTACCTCAGTTATACCTGCAAAGTCCCTCCTTCCATGTAAGGCAACATATCCACAGGTTGTGGGGATTAGGATATAGATGTCACTGGCCATCACTATTCGGCTTTCCACCACGCCCAAAGTGGGGACATGAGACTGGATGGAGAACAAACCCAGTAAATAAACAGCTTCCCGCATTAAGGTTCTGCGAGTGAGAGCACGTTCCCCTCCCTTGAATGGGTTTGCCGTTTCTCTGGTCCCAAGTTTATCAGCTTTAACAAAAGCACTGGAGGCTTTGGACTATATTCACTGAGAATGAAAGGAACAACTGAAAGAACGCTTCCATGTGACTTATGGGTTCTAAATCACTCATTTAAAAAAAAAAGAGTAGAATAAGGGACAGATGTATAATAATAAATTATTTCATAATTTCAAATAATTGAACATTGATCTCTTTTTCTATTCAAATATGCGAGATTTTCCATTAGAGCATTTTGTTGACTTTGACATTTTCAGAAAAGGCTAATAAAGAAAAATAATAGAATGTAATTGGAAATCAAAACAGAGTTGAACCCAGAAAATTATTGTCTATTACATCAGTTAATGAACAATTGAGATCATATTAATTTTATTTTAGAAATTACATTAACCCTCAATAGCAATTAACACAGAAAGAGATTATTTGTTTAAGTTATCTGATAAGACAGGTTCATATATTTAGTGCATTAATCTAAGAAAGATATTAGTATCCAGGAAGTCATTGATCTGTTCACCCAAATCAATGTCAGTGAAAACAGCACCCATTTTCCCCCATTAAACTGCACACTGAATCTGAAACCTTACTGCAACTATTGATAACAGAAAAAGAAGTTCTGGCTACTAGAAAATATGTTAAATTGGTTTTTCTGTGTTAGAAGCACCAACCCTTACCTATTAGCATACCCATTCTAAAACACTTATGGTAATGATCAAAAAAAGAATAAAGCAAAAGAAAAACTAAGATCAGCATTTGGAAAATATGTTCAAGTACAACAGTAAAACCACAACCAACCAATGTATGGTTAACAGTTGAAAATTTACCATGGGATAATCATTCTCCACAGATGCTATACATGTAACAGGAAATATACAAATACTCAATTTGTAATCTTTATGATTGCCCAGAAGGCATTGTCCTTTGCTACCTCTAGATTCTTCCATTTTCTTCAGAGTCCTCATGGTTTAATTGCTTAGGTTTTGTTTTTGAATGTTAAACATTTTTATAGATGAGGTAAAATAGCCAATCAACTCACATGAATAAAAAAATAAACCTCAGTTGCTCCTATTCTATCATCCTCTGGACAGAGCATTGTCAAGATTCTGATTTTCCTGACTATTAAAATGTTTCACTGTTAAGTGATGGGTCAGAAATGGAGCTGATATAGTTCTCAAGACAATCTGAAAATTGGCAACACATTGAATTAAATCCTACGGTGGCTGAAAAATATATTTAGTAAATGACACAAAGCAATGATTGCGGTCACCAATACAAACTATCACAGATACTTGGAAAGGCAAAAAAACCCCAAGGCATGAGCAGCAAAACAAGAGACTATTGGACAACTCAAGGAACATATACTGAATACATGCTGCATGCTGGGATATTGGGTACCTGGATCTGTTAGTCAGTATTAGGGACACAAAGTTGATCTAGTCATATTATTGACCACGAAAGTTCAAAGAAGATGACCATAGCAAGTAAATATAACACAATATAGTAGTTATGATTAAAAAAGGGAAATTTAGTTAAAATTTAGTTTGGTCCAAGGAGTCAGAACAGTCACAGAAAGCAAGTGACATCTGAAATGAGTATTGAAAGATGAGTTTCACCAGTGTGATGGTTTGGAGCTATGTGCCCCAGAAAAAAGTGCTCTCAAAGTTAATCCATTCTTATGGGCATGAATACATTATAAGAAGGGCCTTATGATGAGATTTCTTTAGTTAAGGTGTGGCCCTACCCAATCTGGACAGGTCTCAATACTATTACTGGGGTCCTTTATGAGAAAATGAAGTCCAGACAAAAAGAAAAAAGCAGCAGAGGGAACAGCCAGAGTTGAAATCAATGGTACCTAGAAGAGAAGATTGAGACCAGGAGATACTACCATGTGTCTTGCCATATGACAAAGGGGCCAAGGATCACTGGCAGCCAACCCTGGAAGGCCAGTCTTCAGGAATAAAACATTGCCTTGATGATGCCTTGATTTGAACTTTTTCCCAGCGTCCAACCATAAGAAAACAAATTCCCACTGTTTAAGTCAACCTGTTTCATGGTATTGCTTCATCAGCCTAGGATACTAAAACAACCAATGAGGGAAAAAGGAGAAGGTAGTTCCTTCAAGAAAAAAAGAGTGAGCAAAGTAAGAGGCATGCAAAAGGCATGGCCTGTAGCTTGTATGGCTGGAGTAGAGAAATATGTACATGATGATGGCTGGAGATAGCCTCATAGGGGTAAGCTGGGGCCAGAGTGTGAGGAAGCTTCTTGCCATAGTAAAAATCGGCCACAATTCTAGGCAATGAATGTTACATTATGAAATGGGAGTTTCATAATCACATCTATTTTTAAAAGATATATTAGAGATTCTAAGAAGGAAAAATTAGAAGATAGAAAGAGTGATGATGGAAAAAAAAGTTGGAATGCAAGAGTCGAAACAAGATATGATTAGTGTATTGGGCATAGAAATGGCAGTGCTGAGAGCAAGGTACAAAGGTTTATTAATGGTGGACTAACCAAAGGCAATGAGGAAGATGAGGAGAACAGTTGTCACGAATGATTCTCTAGTTTCTGGTGTGGAAAATTAGGTGGATGGTAGCACCAATAACTAAAGTAGGGAAGGCAGGAGCTAAAACACATTTTTAAGTCCAATTTATTGAGATATATTCACATACCATGTCATCACCCAAAGTGTACAATCAGGGGTTCACAGTATCATCATATAGTTGTGCATTCATCATCATAATTTTTGAACAGTTTCATTACTCAAAAAATGCATAGAAGAATAAAAGTGAAAATGAAAAAGGACACCCAAAACATCCCATGCCCCTTATCCCTCCCATTATTTATTTACTTATTGTCCTTATTTTTTCTTATCTGTCCATACACTAGATAAAGGGAGTGTCAGCCACAAGGGAAACACATTGTAAGAAAAAGGTGGTTTGCCTTTGGAGAAGCATAATGGAATAATAACCTAGCTGGGACCAGGGAGTGTTGATCTGGATATATAGAGCAGAAGAGACAGCTGTAGTCATGGGAACAGGTAAAATCATGCTAAAAAAAATAAATTCTGTTGGATTTCATATTTCTTTCCCTATACAAGGAAGACAAAAAGTGTAGGGAAAAACACACCATCCTGGAACTCTTAGAAACCTGGAGGGACTATAACTTAGTACAAGTTTCTGGAAAGTAAGTTTTCCAAATATGTCAATTGTAGTCTAGAAGTTCCAGTTCCAAGAATTTACCCTAAGAAATCACTGAAAATATGATCATGAATTTACTTTTAAAAATACTGCGCAACCCAATAAATCCCAGAGTGATGTGAACAGTGAATAAAGAAGTATTTGCAAAGTCCCCTTGGGGAAATAGTGAGAAAGGGGGAAAATTCACCTTCCCTATTTGGAGAATTCCTACTATTCTTGCAAGGAGTGAGGGCAACCAAAGCAATAGGCTGAGCCCTCCATCTTGGGGTTTGTTCATATGTAACTTATCCCTGCAAATAAAAGGCTAAGCCTACTTAAAATTAGACCTAGGAGTCACGCTTAGAGACCCTCTTTTATTGCTCAGATGTGGTCTCTCTCTCTCTCTCTCTCTCTCTCTCAGCCAACATGACAAGTGAACTCACTGCCCTTCCCCTCTCTACATGGGGCATGACTCCCAAGGATGTGAACCTTCCTGGCAACGTGGGACAGAAATCCTAGAATGAGCTGGGACTCAGCATCAAGGGATTAAGAAAACCTTCTTGACTGAAAGGGGGAAGAGAGAAATGAGACAAAATAAAGTGTCAGTAGCTGAGAGATTCCAAACAGAGTCGAAAGGTTATCCTGGAGGTTATTCTTACACATTATATAGATATCCCCTTTTTAGTCGAAGGTGTATCAGAGAGCCTAGAGGGAAGTGCCTAAAATTGTACAGCTGTGTTCCAGTAGCCACGTTTCTTGAAGATGATTGTATAATGATATGGCTTTCGCAATGTGACTGTGTGATTGTGAAAACCTTGTGCCCAATGCTCCCTTTATCTAGGGTATGGACAAATGAGTGAAAAATATGGATGAAAATAAATAAATAATAGGGGGAATAAATGTTAAAAAAATAAATAGATACACGGGGGAAGGTACCTATTGCAAACTATGCACTATGGTTAACAGTAATATTTTAATATTCTTTCATTAACAGTTAACAATTGTACCACACCAATACTATCGGTGATTGGGTGGGGAGGGAGGGAGGATAAGGGGTTTGGAAAGATTTGGATTTATTTTTTATTTTTATTTTCTTTCTGGAATAATGAGAATGTTCCAAAATTGATCATCGGGATGTATGAACAACTACGTGATGATACTGTGAGCCAGTGTTTGTATACTTCAGATGGTCTATATGGTGTGTGAGTGTATCTCAGTAAAACTGTATTTAAAAAAACTGCTGCTTAAAAATATTTTAATATTTTAAAATTTCTGGTAATGCTTAAATATCAGAAGCATTATACATGATCAGCAAAAAGAATGGTTAAATTACAGTATTTTTATAGTACCATAGCTAAAAACTATGTTTTTAAGGAATATTTAATGCCACGGCAAACTCCTCACAATAAAATGTGTGGCATGATGCAGTTGACCTAATAGGTAATATTACAGAAGTTTCAACAAAATTTTTTAGATGGAAATGCATAAAAGCGTTAATAATGGTTTCCTTGGGATAATGGAGTTGTGGATAATTTTCATTTCCTTTTTATATTTTAATATTTTGTCATCATCTTGTTCAAAAACATGATCCCTTTTTTTGAGCAGAAAAAACATTTTTTAAATCATTAATGGAAATGGTAAATATATATTTAGTTACAAAATATGAAGAGGATGAAAAATGAAATAAATGCACTTGAAGGAGAAGGGCAACCCATCCATGTAAGCTAAAAAGAAACAGAATAAAACTGGGGAGGTAGTTGTGATAATTAAGTTCATGTGTCAACTCAGCTAGGTTAAGGAGTCCAGTTGTTTGGTCAAGCAAGAATTTGCCAGATTGTTATTGTAAAGATATTCCACAGATTTAAATTACTAGTCACTTTATTGAATCTATGACTGATTTTATCTATGATCAAGAAAGAACGATGCCTTCCACAATGAGAAAGTCTCATCCAGTCCGTGGAAGGCCTTAAAGAGAGAATTGATGATTTCAGCAGTGAGAAAGAATTTCTATCTCTATTTCAGGCAATCACCTTCTCCTGGATAATTCATTGAAACCTTCATTGGGGTTTCCAACTTGCAACCAGCCCTGTGGAAATCAGACTTATCATTCCCCATGGTTGAGTGAGCCAATTCCTATAATAAATCTTATAATAGCACCTATATACAGTTTTGTTTCCCTGAAGAACCCTGACTAATAGATACAGTAATCTAATGTGGGTCTACTTTTTCCCCCTGAGGTTACTCAAATTTATGTAACTTTTTCTCTGCACAAAAGACACTATTCCAGTGCAACTGACTATGAGAAAATGATATGCTGAGCTTGTCTACATCACTATGGCACTTTTTTCTCATTAAAATCATGAATTGCCATTTGGGATCAAAAAAGAAAAGAAAAGATGCACAGTAAAGCATCTTTTGGGGGGATATAGCAAAAATAATTAATATCATTATCCTCAGATTCCTGAATAAATTTGATATCTTCTCATGGTAATTATCTGGCACTGGTTGCAAGACGCGTGTATATTTGCTGACTATATAGAGGCAAATTATCGTGTTTGCTATTTGTTAAGTCAATTGATAAGATCCCAGTACCTAAATATCATAAAATGAAATGGTCTGTGAAAACTTAACATTAAAATTTGACTAAAGTACCGGCCCCGCCCCTTGCAACCTTAAAAGTTCTGATTATTTTTATTATCTATGGCGCCAGTCTATATTTGAAGGAACTTAACCAGTACAATGAAGAAAGTGATTTATTTTTGCCAACAGCTTCCTTGTTTTGTCATCACATGTCCAATGATTTTTTTAATAAGATATCTCTTCTTTGATAGTTCACATGCAATTGCTTTCTTCTTGGGTTTTACTGTCTCCTTCTAATCCAACAAGTAATTAACAATGCAATTTTCATTTATTACAAGAATCTATCCACTTGTTAAAAAGGCAAGATGAAGATACTAGGCAGATAGAGAACTATTTAAAGTAGAACAGACCAAGTGTGCTGAAAAGCATTTATTTCTGCAGAAGACACGCTCAGGATAAATTAATTGAAGAAATGAATGCAGTGCCAAAATATGTGTCACAAAAAATAGGTATTATATGTAGTAAGTATTAGAGATAAGAGGTAGAAATATAAGAAGACAAATTTAAAGGCAGGATTTGGAAAGGCAAGAAGCCGTGCTGGGTAACAAAGCTTGATTAAGCAAAGTTCAGAGTCAAGAGTGAGACAAGCCAATGAGAGAAAGAAAGATTCTTTTCCCTAGACCAGGGAGTTCAGGTTGGAGGGCAGAACTGATAAACTCCAATGGTTAAAGTTGTCAACTATAAAGGCAATCTTGACTTGGAAGCTAGGACTGCAGACTTGAGAAGTGGGCAATTGGGAAGCTACTGGAAGTTCCTGAGCAAGGGAGTGAGATGCTCAAAGCAGCGAAGAGGGTGTACTGAACTGGAGCCAAGAGAGATGGGAGGTAGCAGGTAGAGTGAAAAGCTTTACTTCAACCTATGGGTGAAAAGGGGAGATTATGTTCTAAGGTGGTATCTATATGTTTTAGTTTTCTGGACTGTTCAAGCTAATACTATGAAATGGGTTAACATAAGCAATGAGAGTTTATTCACTCACAGTTTGAGGCTGGGAAAAAGTCCAAATCAAAGCAAAGATTATGCTTTCTTCCTAAAGACTGTGGCATTCTGGGGCTAGATACTGGTGATCCTTGGACCTTAGTTTGTCGCAAGGCAATACACATGGCAGTCTCTTCTGGATTCTCCCTTCTCCTCCAGGTTCCATTGGTTTCAAATTCTGGCTGCTCCCTTTGTGGTTTTCTCTCTCTGTTTCTGAGTTTAATTCTTTTTATAAAGGACTCCAGTAATTGAGTTAAGACTCATCCAGATTGGGCTGGGTCATACCTTAACTGAACTAACCACATCAAAAGGTCCTACTTACAACGAGTTCACACCCCCAGGAATGGATTAGATTTAAGAACATGTTTTTCTGGGGTACATACTGCTTCAAACCACCACACTATGCAAATAAGGCCAAGGAATAACACCAAGAGATATTTCAAAGGAAGCATGAGCAGACTTAGCAACTTATGCAGATATAGGGAATAAAGAAAAGACAATAGGGAAAAACACTTCCAATTTTCAAGTCTAGTTTCTTAGGACAATTATAATTCATTAAACTAAGTGAAAAAATTGGGTAAAGGCCTTTTCAGAGTTTAGGGTACCAGGAACATGGAGGCACCAAAATTTTCCAAAATAGTTTGATATTTTAGAAAAAACTCCAAGTACTTACGTTAAGAAAGATCAGAGCTTAGACTTTCTCATGCTTTCTTTATAGTTTAGTATTTTAAATTGTTGTGAGTAGCAGTTGATAGGTTGGAAAGAAGGTGTCACACAATTTTTTTAGTTTTGAGAGATACTGTAGACCCTGCAAGCAAGTGTCCTGGCCTGAACAGAGTTTGAGACTTACTGAGTTTGGTATGAGAATGTGGATATCTCAGGTGGTTCAGAAGTTCATCAGTGTGAGTGCTGAGAATATAGGAAGAACATTACGGGTTTTCTTTTGAGAAAAGATAATTCTACCACACACACAAAAATAACAGTTCTCATTTTTTTCATATCTATGAATTTTTCATCTATAAATAATTTAATAATTTCTAACTTTGTATCTATGAATATGTTGCCATTATAATAGTTACATATGGAATTTTCTATTCTTGATGTTTCCCTTCATAGTCTCACAAGTAGTTCCCTATAATTCTATACCATCTTCACAAAAATGATTGCAATAGTCATCAAATTGGCACATCACGATGAATTCTCCATTTACTTGGGCTATTTCCAGTTTTTCTCCATCATGGATAGTTTTGCATTAAACATTTTCATGTACATAACATTTTCTTTTAAATTATTTCAGTTAGGACAAATTCAAAGGATACGAAATCAAATCATATGAACAATTCTACAATTATTGATTGCCCTGATGTTTGCTTTCTATGTTTTTTCTGTTCATGAAATAGAGTAAAATTTTGAACTTTATAGAGCTCCACAAGAGAGGAAAAGAAAATTCCCCAACTCCAAAAAGTAATCATTGTCTCCTCATCTTAATTCCTAATTATGCCCCACACTTTATCATGTCTTGCCCATCTCTAACCTCAGTTTCAAGAATTCCACCCTTCAACCAGAACTGACTATCATCCTAACTCACTTAAATACCATGATTCCAACTATCCTCCTACCTGACAAGAAGCAAAAGATCCTATTTCCTTTCCCTGTCCCTCATCGCCCTCATACCTCACATCTTTACCTTTCCACGATTTAGTCATTCTAAGAGTCATAATCCTTTTCCTTAACGCTCACCTCTTTCATCCCTCTCCTACTTCATCATACTCTCCTGGACAAGCCATAATTCTGGTTAAATACCATTGACCACCAACTTCATACCTGCACCCATACTGTCAAATGTGACTGGAGAAAAACACAAAATGATGCTGACTGCTCTCATGCTGAAATCCTGACCAAGCCTCTCACGGGATTTTCATGCCAGTGGGCAATCAAAAACGTTGAATTTCCTGGTCCATCTATTCTCATTTCTCCTAGATGACTACTTCATACTTTCTCCTCTCTCGTCAACCCTCCAACAGCTTCTCTTCCTACTTTGGGCTAAGATGATGAACTTGCTTCCTATTTCCCTGAAAAGAGAAGTCTTGCAAGCTTCTACCACCTCATCTGCACACCTACACATCCATGCTCTTCCTTACAATGCTGTAATAGAAATGAAGTGTCCATTCTACTGAACACCAACTGCTCCTCTTGAGCTTATCCTTTCTTACCTACGGGAAAATATTGCTTCAGCAAATCTCACCCATCTCCACTGCATCTATATTTTCCTATCTCCATTGGATCATTCCCTTCATTACACATGCATGTATGCATTTCTCCTACTAATTTCTTATTTTAAACCTCAATTCCCTCTCTAGCTACCAACTCCTTACTCATCTCTTTTGGAGCTAAACTTCTCCAGCATTTTATATTCTCAGCCTCCAGTTCCTCTCCTCTTAGTATCCTTATGGTCAAAACAATCAAGCTTTTTGCCTTCCCTAAAACTACTTTTGGGAAGGTCACCACAGGGCTAAATCCAAGTCAATTCATTCTTCACTTTTCGGCCTTTAGTAGTTTTGACTGTAGTTGGTCATTGCCTCCTTTTTGAAATGCTTTCTTCCTGTGGCTTCCAAGACACCATACTCCTAGTTTTCTTCCTAGCCTGGCCATGCTTTCTCAGTTTCTTTTACCAGGTATATATCTTCCCATTATCCCAATATTGGAGATCCCAAGGACTGAGTCTATTGACATCTTCACTTCTCTAGTTACACTTGCCCACTTTGTGCTCTAATATCATGGCATTAAAACTAGTACTATGCTTGTATCTCCCAAACATATATTTGGCCTCTATCCAGCCACCAAGACCTCCTTTCTACTCTTCCTCCACACCAGGCACATTTTCAGCTCAGGGACCTTTGCACAGGTTGTTCCCTCTGCTTGTAATACTCTCCCCCCAAACTGCTATATAGCCCTTTCCCTCTGTTTCTTCAAAGTTTTGCTGAAATGTCAACTGCTCAATGAATTCTTCCTTGAATGCCCCATTTAAAATTATAGCCTCCCAACCCCCCATCTCTTGACACTCTGTAGCCTCCCTTCCTCTTTTAATTTTCTCCATATTTTTTATTTCATAGACACATAATATTTAATTTGTTTATTGTCTCACCCTCACCCAGCTCCACTGTAATGTTAGCTAAGTGAGAGCAGGGGTTTTATGTGTTCCCTGATTGATTGCCAGTGCCTTGAATAGTTTTTTACTTATAATCTCAATAATTATATGTTGAATGATCAAATGAATGTATAATAGAGCAGTGCATAAATGTGCCAGAATGCTCCAATTAAAAAAATGTTTATATGGTAAGTTTTTTTTAACATTTATTTTTTATTGTAAAATATAGCATACATACAGAAAAACAATACATTTCAAAGTAAATTTTAACAAATATAGAACAGATTTCAAAGTTTGGTATTGGTTATAGTTCTATAATTTCAGGTTTTCCTTCTAGTTGCTCCAAGACACTGGAGACTACAAAGAAATACCAATAAAATGATTCAATAGTTATACTCATTTGTTAAACCCTAACTCTTAGAACTTTTTCTCTTTTGAGCTCCCAATTTTTAGGGATATTTGGGCTATGCCATTCTAACATTTTGTGTTGCAAGGGGTATTGGGGAATGAAACTGGTTGATGTTTCTGGAGATCCTGGCACCTCTGACTTTTAGGAATTATCTGGTTTAGGAATCATTGAAGGTTTTAGATTTCTGAAAGTAAACTCAGTGCATGAAACTTTTGTAAGATCTCAGATAGAGCCTTCGGCATTCTTTAGGTTTAACAGGAATGATGTTGGATGGGGTTTGACAAACCATGGCAATTAGCAATATCTAGGTGACGCTTGCACATGAGAGTAGCCTCCAGAATAGACTCTCAAATCTATTTGAACCCTCTTCGCCATGGATACTGTATTTTGTTACATTTCTTTTCTCCCTTTTGGTCAGGAAGTCACTGTTGATCCCTCGGTCCCAAGGTCAAGCTATCAATAGGAGTCATGTCCCACTTTGCCAGGGAGACTCACACCCTGGGACACCAGGTCCCACGTCAAAGTGGTGGGGGAGTGGGATGAGTAATGATTTTACTTGCAGAGTTGGGCTTACAGTGAGAAAGACCATATCTGAGCAACAAAAAGTTCTCTGAAGTAACTCTTAGGCATAATTATAGGTAGGCTTAGCTTCTCCTCTACAGAAATAAGTTTTATAAAGGCAAACCTCAAGATCAAGGTCTTGACCTATTACCTTGGGAGTCTCTAGTGTTTGATAGAGTGTCAGAGGTGTCCCAGGTGGGAGAGTTTAATAGCTCCACATTTTTTTTCCAGTCTCTCAAAGGACTTTGCCAATACTTTTTAATTATGGGCCCAACATACTCAGGGATGTAGCTGGGTATTACATTAAGCTATACAGAATTACAAGTCCTCATTCCCATTCTGGGTTCCACGTGTTTGTGTTGTTTACATGGTAAGATTTTAAAAAGACCTCAAGGTTTCCTAATGTGAATTTCTCTGAAACTACCAATTACTTAATAAAATTTCTATTTGTTTACCGTGTCTATTCAGAGTCTAGATTTGAGATGCAACAAAACTGTTTTCTGTTTGCCTACCACGATATCACACAACAATCTAAAATAGTAAATGTGTAGTGCAGTTTGTTGATATTGAAATTTAAAATGGTGTACACAAAGAATGTATTATTATTAATAATTTGGAGCCAGCAGAATGCTTTCTTAAATCTTTAGTGCCCTGACTAATCTACCCTGGGTTGGTTTTAGAAAAGATGCAAAAAAGTAACACTACTTGACAATTCAGGAAGGTCATCATAAAAATAAAGAGCCAGGTCTCCAGTGTTCACTTGAGGCTGCTGGGAATGTAAAATGGGGCTCATCCCAATTGAGATATGTGGTAAATGCAAAATTCACACCAGATTTGGAAGATGAATGATGATAAAAATAGCACATTATATTTTATTGCTATTTTACATTAACTACATGTTGAAATCATGATGCTTTTGATAAACTGGATTCAGTAAATATGGGATTAAAATCAAATTCAACTGTTTCTTTTACTTTTTAATGTGACTGCTAGAAAATGTACAATTGCATATGTGGACAGTGCTAGTCTAGTTTAAAAAAAAAGACGAAAAAGCCATGACAACAAATTGCAATGCATGACTCTAGATTCAATCCTGGTTTAAAAAATAACAAATAATTATTTAAAAAATCTTATAACAAAAGAATTTGAATATAGAGTGAAAAGCAGATATTAAGGAATTATTATAAATTTTCTTGGTTGTGATATTAATAATAGCTATATGAAAAATTGTTTTTTTACTTAGGACACATGATAAAATATTTCGGCATGAAATATCATCATGGCTAAACTTATTTTCAAATATGCAGCAATACACATGTATATGGTATAATATTTTATAATTATAGTATTTATATTATATTTAAGTGTTTGGATTTCTTATATTAAGAAATAATATAATATATTTGGGTAATATATTTGTTATAAGTATTTTAATATTTACATGTTATATATTTTCATATATAGCTTTGTGTATACACGGATAGCAAAATATTAATAATTATAGACTCTAGTCAGAAGTTAGATTGGTTTTCACTGTACTATTCTTTCAACATTTCTTTAATTAGAAATGTTTCAGAGCAAAAAGTTGGGGAAGTTTCCGAGCCCCAAAAATCTTTTAACTAACACTGTGTGACACAATTGTGCCACAGTAGCCACCATTTAGAAGACAGCTGGTATAAACAGTTCTATTTTTAAATAGCATATAAATTCTACGCAAGCTTTTGCTTTTTTAACAATGACTATTTTAAAATAATATATAAATTCTATGCAAGTTTATGGATTAATTTATCTCTAAATATACTAATATCCCCTTAAAATTGTTGAGTTGTTTTCTTTGTTTGAAATAGTAATCTTTTAAGGTATACCCAAAATCAGACAATATTTTACCCAGAAATGCCTACACTTTGAAAGTGTGGTTGATTTTTCACTTTCTATGGATGTTAAAACATAGCCCATGTCTTCAGAATCATGGTACACACCTTTGAGCCACACCTATAGGCCTTACCTGCAGTAATCTTTTCTGGTTTGATTGACAGCTCAGTTTTCATATTCACATCTACCTCTAGAGAGTTAGTCTCAAATTCCCTGAGGGTATCTTGGGAAAGGTTATTAGAATGGCATGCAAAAAAAAAAAATACAGTTGTTAATAGGAGACTATTAACACTGTGTTTTACAGATTTAAAGATTGAGTAACACTGATTGTGAAACAGAAGTAGATTTTTAGCAACATGTTTATTTGGTTTCAAAGATATTATGGAATTAGCACATTACTTCAGTCAGAGCAATATTCTCAACACCACGGCAAAACATAAAATGGCAAAGGAGCATTAGATTCATGAAAGACACTTATTTAAATTTCCTCAAGAGCAAGCAGGTAGTGGATGTTTCTCTCTTATAAGAAAAGATTATTGTGGTCCAAAGACTAGGTCTTTGTGATGTCACAGGCTTCAATTTAATACCTAGACAGTTTCAGCTCTGGGGATCCTGCTAAGATCTCACTAGAAGTCATAGTGCCCTAAAGAAAGTTCAAATGCAACCAGAACAATTAGTGGGAAGTAGAGTCAACATGTGAACTACATGCTCAGTCTACAATGCCAACATTTGGCTTGGATTGCCCACAACTCATCCATCCTGAATTGTCCAGCCCAGAGAACCCTTTCTGGTGAAGGCTTCCTTCCCCACCTCCACCATGGAGGGTCCATCAGTCCATCCTTCATGTCTCCAGGGTGTTTTCTCTCTCCCCTGAGAGAACACTCTCTGTTCCTTTTGCCAACCAATATTTCTCTGACAGCAGAGCTGAACGTTTAAGGTTTCAGCTTTCAGTAGCTCACTGACTCATAGTAGATGCTCAAGAAATGGTTAGAGGAGTGATTTTTCAATCTCTTTTTAACTGAAACCCACAGTAAAAAACAAAAACAAAAACAAAAATAAAAACCACCTATTAAGTGCCAGTCAGTAGATACATATACCTGCTTCTCTATATAAACTGGAACAAAAGCTTCAGGAAAAAGTACTCAATCTTACTATATAATACATGGGTATTTTCCAATGTACTCTATTTTGTTTTTAACAAATATTGGTCAAGACCACTAAATTCAACTCAAATCTATTAACGCATTGCTAAAAACCCACTGAATTTTAAAATGTAGACTGTTAATGGTCAGTTAATTGGCTATTTAGGAGTTGGTACAAGGGGAAAACAGTCTTTACCAAAGGTATTCACCGTAGGTTTCTTGGGGTCTGTTTCATTCATTGCTAGTCCAATATACATTTAGGGAAGAGCCACCACCTTAACTTCTCATCATCTTTGCCCATTAGCAAGGCATGTTGATGACAGCTCCTGTATTTCTTCGGCTCTGTCCTCTGTAGTTACCAAGATTTTAGCCCTAGAACTTGCTTGGCATGGATTTCTTGTGTCTTCAGTTCTCAGACCAGTCCTGAAGAAGAAAGTGGACAGAGACCTTATGCAACCACTCAGTGGACTTGGAAATTGAGTCTCCATCCTCAAACTTAGGACCAGAAAGCCCAGCCTCAACCTAGGCTGCTACATTTGTTCTCCTCCCTCCCAAGCCCAGGAGCCCATGAGTTGCAACTATCAACTGTGTCCTGACCCAGTTCTTAAATGGCTGTCTTTAGACCTGGAGTCCAGGCCTCCTGGACCCCAATTAGTCTTTGTTCTCCTCCCACCATTCATAAACTCAGAGAGTCACTATTTGCTCCATGCATGCCAGGCACTGCACTGAGCACCCGCATAGGATGGAAGAGAAGGCTTTCATTGCAGTGTCTTATTCGTGGTGGCCCTGCCTGCTGTGCAGTATGTACACTGACAGTGCTGGCTGCCACCTGGTCTAACATCCGATCACACAGCTTCCTAGGATCCTGACCAGCCATGCTCCACCCCACCTGACTCCTTTGGATTGTAGCCCTGCTGTGGATTGTCTTCCATGCCCTTTGCTTGCAATGGCTTGGAGAGCCAGAAACACTTTCCTGGTTTTGCCTCACCCAAAGCCCAGGAGTATGAGTCCATGTCCTTCCCAACTTCTGCTTCTTCCCACGCATGTTTGGTTGCAGGGTTTCAATCCCAGTCCCAACTCCAAGACAAAGACTAAGGAATAGGTAGTGGAGTTTCTATTCCAAATCCCTCTCAGGAGGAAGAAGAATAGGGAAAGAGTGATTGACTGAAGGTCTTTGTGGACTACATGTCTCCAAGACAAATTGTGCTTAAAATGCACTGCTTAGACATAGATTGTTTGAAATCTGTGACGTTGGCCATTTCTAACTTTCATTTTCACATGTTAAGTTTGGTTAAGTGATGAATGTGGAGAGGTGCATAGCGAAATGGTTAAGAGCACAAACTCTGGAGCCAGACTTCTTGGCTGGGGTCCTGCTCTGCCACTTAGCAGCACAGCAACCCTGAGCACATTACTTAACCCTCCACATTTTGGTTTCCTCTTCTTATCTGTAAGATTGTGGAAATAAGGATGCCTACCTCATAGGATGGTTATGAGGATCAAATGAGTTACAGAACTAAGGGGCTTGGAATGATGCTTGGGAGAAAGGGAGGGAATGGAAGTGGGAGGGAGGGGAAGAGAAAGGGAGAACTAATGAGTCATAGAAGGCACCTTTGGGGTCATTTCAAGTGAGGAAATGAGGGACAAGAACAGGAGGGCTAGCCCCAAGAGGGCCGAAACCTTTAATAAGTAGAATATTTATTTAATCTGGTCCCCTGCAGATTGAAAGGGAAAATATTTTAGAGTCACAGGAGGGAGAGTCACTAATACTGGCTAGCCTCTCTACCCCCACCAGAGAAGTAGGGCTGTGTTCACAGGTCCCCATGCCCCTTTACTGTGTTGTGTCTAAAGTGGATTTAGTAAGGAAGTAGAGAAAACCAACAGTTGCAGAGCATCTCTTGTTGGTCGCTGTGCTCTTGTGATTATCCTCACAATAATCTTGTAAGAAAAATACTTTCCCATTGTGCAGATGAAGACATTGCCCAACATAAGGCCACTTGTAAGGACAGAGTTGTTGATGAACCCAAGATGCTGCCTCCAGCCCCCCAACTTCACTGAGCTTAGCTACATCCATTATAAGGTGAAGGTGTGCTTCCCCACATAACACACATCAACCTATCATCCAGGAAAACTGCACAGGTATAAGGAAGCTGCATCTCTCCCATTCAATTGATAGACCTTTATGTTTTAACCTTTAATAAGAAAAGGATCAACTAACTTTTTCCACATTTTCCTGTTTTTTCTTCATGGGTGGTTTCTGAGGAGTTACTCTACTGTAACATCTGGAATCTCTTAAAGACTTAGTAAAATCTGGCTGATGGTGGTGGGCTGTCTTTAGTAATGAGCTTCTATGCATGGTACAAAATGACTCCTTGCATTACAGGAGAACTTTAGCAGGCAACCTTTAAACAGAAGGCTTACTCCACACCCTTAAAATATGTTTCAATTCCCCCAAATCTAATACCCAACAACTCTCTAGGAACGTATCTATTGTGTAAAGCAAGGCAGACCCATGATTATATCATTATTTTCATCATGCTATCTCCTATCTTTACAAATAATGACATTTTGGATGTAAGAAACAGGTCCTGCAGGCAAAGGGGTTGGTTCCATGTGCAAGAATGAAGAGCACAGGTCTCATCACCCAAGGACCACCAACAAGCTGCCTTTTCCCACTGGAAGGAGGAAAGTGCAGAGCCCTCATCCACACCGCTTCTCATTCTACCAAGAATTCAGAGCAGTCGCAGGCTTGAAATTCAAAGGGATCTGGGAGATGGTCTCTCATTCTTATAACGAGGATGATGGCAGGACCTTGCAGGTCAACCTCAAGCTCCTTTGAACCCCACAACACCTTCTCACTCAGCCCAACCAACACAACCCCTACAGGGGACCTTGGTTTTTATTTACTCGTCCCGGCATCCTACACATCCCACTGCTTCAGAAGAATGAGTTCACTGGCCAATGAACAGGACTCATTTCCCCCTGTGCCCTCTCACTTCTGATGTGCCTGTTTGGAATGACCCTTCTCTGCCTGCCTCATAGGCTTCTCATCGTGGAGGGTCAACCTAGCCCAGCCTCTGCCTTGAAGACATTGCTTACCCCTGTTGTCATTGGTCAACTTGGAGTCCTTGAGCACCTGTGATGTCCACCTGGGTGCAGAAAGCAAGGGGTGGTGTTGGGGGACGGCTGTACCAGAACCTCAGGCAGGTTTCGTTGAATTGCACATCACTCTCTTCTGAAATTCTGCTGCCCTTGCCCTGTCCCTCCTTTTGCAAATGGCTTCTGTAATGACAAATGAAAGCAGAACCACATGGGATTATTCTGCATGTGGGGCTGTGAGAGTGAGGGGTGCAGGGGACAGT
The DNA here is from genome assembly GCF_023851605.1 of Tamandua tetradactyla. Lineage (NCBI taxonomy): Eukaryota > Metazoa > Chordata > Mammalia > Pilosa > Myrmecophagidae > Tamandua > Tamandua tetradactyla. The sequence goes on along the minus strand of NC_135351.1, from coordinate 2,315,227 downwards.
GGGATAAGTGATGGGTGAGGCTGCACTTATGGATTTCCGAACTCCCCGCTGGAGGCCAACCTGTGTCAACAGCAACTTTGTTGAGTACTCACTGTGCAGCAGATGGCACGCTAAGTGAATATCAGCATGGATGAGTCAGGCTGGACATGGGCTGCCGAGATATATATCCTGCCACCTGCTCTCTGTACCACCTGGAGCAACTGACTTCATGTTTTTTGCCTGAGTTTCTTCATCCTTAAAGTGGAACTTACATCATAAGGTTGTTTGGAGGATTAAATTAACTAACACACCAAAACACTTAAAAGTTGCTCAGTAAATGCTACTTACTATTTTTTCATCTACACTTTACAGATGAAAGAGCTGAGGCTCAGAGGCATTAAGCAATTTGCCCAAGAGACCCAAAGGGATCTGAGTTAATAAGATGAAGCATGCAGATTGAAGCAGCCATGCCTGGCCCATTGCCCATGGTCTTAGAGAACTGTCTTTTGCTTACCCCTTCCTGGTCCTCCCTGCCATCTTTGACCAGAAGCTGGAAAGAACAAGAACCCTGTGGTCCTCAGGAACAGGTTGGAGAAGCAGGCGCCAGAGACGCAGGTGGAGATACATGACTCAGGCTCAGAATTCCAGCATCCACCCTGCTCCCACTATAGAAAGGAATTTAAATTAGCGCTCTAGAGATTAAAGGTGAGAAGAGCCGACTGGAGTGGGAGGGATGGCTTTATTTTTTCTCTTCACACCAGAACTTAGCATGTAAATACCTCCTTTAAAGACAGAGGCTGCAGGGGGAGATCAGAGGTGAAGCTGGAGGAGGGTGCTGCTTGAACGTGCTGAGGAAGAGCCTGCCATGGTAACCATCTAGTGTGGGCGCAAGCAATTTGCCTGCCAGTCACTGGAATGCTGGGTTTAGAATGGGGCAGTCGGTCTCTTCCTAAGTGCTGCCTGGGGTGGAAAGCAGGAGGTGTGGCCTGCTGAAAAACATGCAGCCTCCTTCAGAAGAGAGGTGTGGTGAGGCAGGTTCTCTGTGGACCTCTGGGATGACATACATGGCGGAGGGTGTCACAGGTGACAATCCAAGTCTATACATGACTTCCATCTCTGCTACTTTCATCTCATGTTATGCAAGATGCTCAGTTATGAAAGTGGAAGTGGTTTGCTCAAGGTCGCTTGGCTAAGATGTGGCCAGAAACCAGGGTTCCAGCCTCCTGTACCCACATCATGATTCTACCATGCCCCTAAAAGAGCCCCTGGGCCTTTAGGAGGGTGGGTGAACCCAACAGTCCTGACACCAGTCTCAGGTAGTGAGTGAGGACCATAGCAACCAAACCTGTACAGCGTCATTGTTTGAGTTATGGCTCTTCTTTTGCTAAAGGTACAGAAAGGAAGATGGTGGACATTCAGCAAACTGAACGTCCTGTGCTGAACCATCTCACAGTTTACAAGATGAATAACAGCTTTATTCTTAAAAATATGGCATCGTGGTAGAATAGAAAGAGGGTTTGCCAGGGACCAAGAGGTCCTGAATTTTGGCTTCAGTTTGGCCAGCCATACATCATGGGGAAAGGAATTTAGGCTCTTTGGATCTCAGTTTCCTTGTCTGTGGAAATAAGAACTTGGACAAGCCCTCTAGGGCTAAAGTTTCTGAGCCTTTCATTTGTAGGAAACCAGAGCTCTGCTTGTGCAAAAAGGTGTATAGAAAAAAACCAGAATGGTTTCAAATGCCTGTTTCACACTTAGAAGACAAATGAGCTGGATATCCTTATTTTTTTCTACATGTAAGCATTTGAGTCCTATAGAGCCAACTATAATCCCAGGTTTATATCCTGCTACTGTTATAACTTTTATTTCTTCAAATTAGGGTTCAAAGTCTCCCAAGTTCCAGTACTATTCCTTTAATGTGACCTTTTCTAGTGTAAACCTACGCATGAATTCATATTGGCAAAAAATTGAATTTTTGGTTACTTATTAATATGATAGGATCTGAGCACAGAATCAGGTTAAGAAAGTTTTGAAAAATCCCAAGACAATGTACCCTGAAGGGGCCATTTTCCTACAGCATGGGGCTCCAGCCCCCACAGTCTTTCCACCCTACTGCAATCACAATCTTGTCCCCCTGTATAATAGTATCAGGTGTTTGTTTATTCCTTTATTTTCTTCAAGTTTGAATCACTGATCTAGGCCAGTGAATGACTTCTGATATGTGATGCATGAAAAATGTTACGATTTTTCTCTTCTAATTTATAGTCAATATACTTGAGCTGGAGAGGTGCCAGCTCATTTTACAGATGAGGAAATAGAATCTAGTGAATCTACATTTCCTGCCTGGAAAGTGGTGGAACTTGGGTTGGAGACCTATCCCTGTCCATGGATTTCCACTGGATAACTTTTCCAATGAGGTTTTAAGGACGCCATCTATTTTTTTTTCAATTGGGAAAAGGAATCTTGAATAAACTTGTGCCAAAGACTGGGGAGACTGAGCTATATCCAGCAAAGGATGATGAATTTGGAGAACTCTACTTTGGAAGCTCAGTTGACCTAGGAGGTCTTTAGCTATGAGTTTCTGATACAAGTGAAACTGGACTTTGAAAATTCACCTGCCTGGCCCAGGTATGTACCACAGACACCAACTCTCCCCTGCAATTGTCAAAGGTGACAAGGGCAAAGTGAAAGTCTTGGAGTCTTAAGGAGAATGTGTGAGTTCAGAGGGAGAAACTAGGAAAAGCAGGAGAAACTGGAGTCCTGCCTACCCCTATGAGGTCTCCTTTCTCTCTACCCCAGACCTAAAAATATCTCATATCCCCTGCACCCTGTGTACCAATTATTGTATTGTTTGTTATTCCTTGAAATTGTAACTGACTAATAAAGAGCCTCTTCTAACATTTGGGAATTTATATCTTACCATGGTGACTGAAATGGATTGAGTCTTGTTCTTGGGTGGTAGGGAATGATTGGAAATCTGAGAATATGTAACTCTTGGGCAGGTAGGAACATCAAGGGCTGCATAGAAAGTCTAAAGTCCCAATGCTGGGGACAGAAGGCAACCAGTGGCAAGACCTCAGCACAGAAGGAGGTTGCCCACAGGTGAATAGGGCTATGAACAGGCCATCAGATGCAGAAAAAATGTTCTTTCTCTTCTTCCCTTTCCCAAGACCCAGAATTTGGGCTCAAAATATCAGTACTCTAGTTTATGTTTCCCAGGTCCCACAACTGGAATACAAACAGGCTTTGCCACACGGGGCTCGGGTCAGTCAGGGCTGCACAGGTGAGTCGTCAGGGCGGCACCTAGTCACCCATGGTCCCACCTTCTGCTTGGGCTCCAGAGCCAGCTGAACAAGCATCCCACTGCCCACCACAGTTATGCTCAGGGATGGATCCAGAGGCTGCTCTGGACAAGGGTGGACCAACATAGAAGTCACCTTCCTTCTTGTCCCCCCATGCATGCCCTGGCTCCATCACCAGGCCACACTCACCTCCAGCACGCCAAAGTCCTGCCCTGGTTGCAGGATATCACAGGTTCTGTGCAAACCACATTTGCATGCTTCTTGGCAGTTCTCTTCTCTTCTCAGACACAAGTCCCTGGGGAGGGTGTCTACAAGTACTTATCCTGAGTGAATGAAGGAAGGAGCCAGTTCCTTAGATACAGTCCATCCTTCCAACACCACTACTCACTTGAGACCATTCCACTCTATCCTCCACCATCCTTCAGCACATCACTGCTTTCCAAAGGAACCCCATACAGGGAGACCAAGACCTTCTCTGATTCTGCAGAGGTCTTTTTGCAAATTCAATGCCTTTCAGGCCCATCAACCCAGGAAAATTTTTTTCAGTGATTTGTAACTTTTTAAAACTATTTTTATTGTGAAATATAGCATATATGCAGAAAAGTGATAAATTTCAAAATACAACCTAAGAGGTAGTTATGTAGTAAATTTCAATGTATAGTATGGGTTAAGGTTCCACAATTTTAGGTCTTGCCTTTTGGCTGTTCTAATATACTAGAAACTTAAATATCTATATAATGATCCAATAGTTTTAATCATTTGTTAATAACTTCTCTGTTACAACTCCTCCCTCTCATTTGATCCTTCTCTCAATCTTCTGGATTATTTGGGCAATGAGCATTCTAACTTCTTTATATTGAAAAGGAGTGTCAACATTATGGGGCAGTGGAATGCAACTGGCTGATATTCTAGGAAGACCAGTACCTCTTAAGTTTCAGAACTTATCTGGCATAGGAACAATCTGGAGATCTTAAGTTTCTGGAAAATAAATTTAATAAGTAAAATTGATATGGAGTCTTAGACAGAGCCCTAGGTTTCCTTCACCGTCTTCAGGAATACTGTTGGTTGAGGATTGGCATACCATGGCAATTTGTAATATCTGGCTGAAGCTTGCATAAGAGTAACCCCCAGAATAACTTATCGAGTCTATTTGAAATCTCAGCCATTGAAACCTTATTTTATTATATTTATTTTCCTCCTTTGGATCAAGAAGGCATCGTCAATCCCACAATGCCAAGGCTAGGCTGCTCCCTGGGAGTCATGTCCCACCTTGCCAGGGAGAGTCACATTCCTGAAAGTTATGCCAGGAGAGCCTTTTATAGAGGTCAATTTCTGCTTCATCTTTACAACATCTTGCAACGCCCCCAACGAGCTCATGCTCTCCTTTCTCAGTCCACGAAGTCCTTTTGAACTCTGTCAGAGGCAGCAGACAGCGATAGATACCTGCTTCTAGGGGAGCCACTGGCAGGCCCTGTGTATACTGGCCCGCCCCTCCAACCTCCCCAAAGCACCTGCCCACTGGGCGGCAGGCTGTTTTCGATCGATCGTAGGTATGGTAGGCAGTTACTGTCAGCGCCCATCTGCGGCATGCACTTCCACCAAGGGGCTCTGGGCATCCCTCTCACCCCGCATGAGCATGACAGGAAAAAACGTCAGCCCAGGATTATCATGCGCAGCCGCAGTTTGTGCAACTGCTCAAAGACACCTGGCTGAAATCTCTCCAGTGCTTGCTTGTCCACTGCGTGCTGCAACTGAAGCTGTGTGCTTCCAGCAGAGAGGACTCCTTTGTCTCATTTCTATCGTGCTGCTACATAGGTGGGGGTCGGTGTGGGAGCTGCCCTTACTGGCTCCTTACAACATCCCTGGTCTCATTTCCCAGCCCCTGGGGCCGCAGTGACAGGTCCCACGGAAGTACCTGTCCATCCGTCTCTCCAGAACCTTCCACCGCGAAACGAGGCCAATGCGAAATCCCAGGAAGAGCTAAGCCACCCTTTTCCTTCACCTGGAGAGCAGTACCTGCGATGGACCTGTACGCGAGGAGTGGGCTCCGCGAGGTCAGAGCACAGCGGCACTCCCGGATTCTGACTCCTGACCTGCCCCGCAGAGCCCCTGACGCGAGAGGCTCCTCCACGCGTGTTGATGGGATGAGCCACGCTTCCCGGGGTCTGAGCGTGCTCAGCGCACGCCCCTGCACACTTCTGTCTTCCCTAGTCCCAAGTCCTCCTGCCAGTTTGGCTCAGACATTAGCCTCCTTGGGGGTCCTACCCTGTCCGCCCCGGGCAGTCCTCTCCACGACTGTCCTTTCCCTCGTGTGGCCTTTGGGTCTGACCCACGCCCCTGAGAGCTGCTAGCGGGAGGTCCCATTAGCAGTCCTTGCTCGGACCTTGACCTTGAGGGGCCACCCTAATTTTAATATACTGTAGAGGCTCCGAAGATATGCATTCTGGGTGAATAAATTAGTCCCTATGCTTTTACTTCTGGGGATCTTTCACATTCTTCACTAGAAAAAAGGCCTCGTTATTGCTTAACATTTTTTCTTATTTTGGATTGTGAAGCATTTCGAAGACATAAAAAAAGGAGAATAATGCAACAAACAATTCCCATTGAGATTAAATAGAAACTACTTTGCTCTGTCGTTATATATTTTTTAAATAAAGTATTACAATATATTCATTAACCATTTGGAATTTGTTCTCTTTGTAGTCCCTGTTTTCTAATTCTTTGGCTTTTGTTTTCTCATCTACTTGAAAAAGTTGGTTGTTGTGTTGTGTTTTGCTTTGTTTTTTAAATACTAAGGGTATTACTCTTTTATCAGTTTTAATTATTATAAATAACTTCTCCCATTCTGTGGCTTATGTTTTCACTTTGCTTATACAGTCTCTTATGTAGATATTTTTGTCTTTACTGTAAGCAATTTATTAATGTTTCCTTTATGGTTTTGTGTTATTTGTATCACATTTAAGAAATCATTTTTTAAAATAATAATATTAAAATAATCCCTGAAGTTTCTATCTAAAAGTTTTACACTTTGCTTTTCAAATTTAGTTCTTTCATATATGTGAAATGTATTTTTATAGATGATGTGAGGGAGGAATCTAGTTTATTAATTTTCCAAATGGAAGGCCCGTTGTCCAAGCACCATTTATTTAGTGAGCCCTTATTTTACCCGTGGATCTCTAATTTCATTCCCATCATATGCCAGTTTTCATACAGGTCTTTCTGGGTTTCTGGTCCATCAGTTCTATTCCCTGTATCAACATGATGCAGTTTTAATTAATATAGCTTTCCAGTAGGCCAAAATATCTGTTAGGGCAATTCCCACTTACTCCCCTTCAAAATTGTCTTGGCATTTCTCGATCCTTTGCTTTTCCATACCTGTTAATTGAGTTTTACAAAAATCCCTGTTTTTCTGGAATTGCATTTAATTTGTTGATTAACCTGTGGAAAATTACTTATGATAATGAATTTTCCCATTCATTAACATTTATTTTGTGTCTTCATTTATTTACTTAACCAATGATTCTCAATTTTCCTCTAGAGAAATGTTGCTATAGATTTCCTGAGTACATTATAATTGCTTATGTGATTGTGAACGGGATTTTTTCCCTGTTATGTTTCAAATTTTCTGAGTGATATTGGTGATACATGGAGATTTTGTTGTTTTAGAATCCTGATCTTTTATTTTTAGCAAGTTTGGTAACTAGCCTGCAAGTTCTCTGCAAACAACATATTTCTTTTTTTTCAGTTGGTATAACTCTTGTTTTTCTTTTCTTACACATGCTAGCTAGACTTCAATTCAGTTTAAACTTAATAGTGGAAATCCTTGTTTCAGTTTTTATGTTAACAGGAATGTTTCCAAAGTGTCACCATTGAGCGATACAGTTGCTGTATTTTTAAGTAGATACAACTTTCGGTTACACCTTTTATCAAATGTGTTTATATTTTTCCTAGGAAACTTCTCGTTGATCTCTGTTACCACATTAACTTGCATAAGATTTGCTTACATTTGCTTGTGTTTTAATCTTCACTATGTTTGCCTTTTCAATCCTAGTAATTTTTGTATGAACTGTCACCTTCTATATGGGTCTTGCTTTTTAGGGGGTTGTTATATCGTCAGTCTGTTCAAAGCGACAAATTTTTCTGTTGACAAAATAAATAAAAGATATTTATTATTTTTACTCTATTTCAGTGATTTCCATTTTTGTGATTGATTTCCCTCCGGTTTCTTTGGATTTGTTGGATTTTTCTTTCCCTAAGTCCAGGAATAAGAATATTAGCTTGTTAATTATTTTTCTCATATATTCCTTTAAAGGTATAAATATTCTTGTCCAAATGTATCAGTTTCATTTCAGTTTTTAAGTACACTTGTTATTTGAGAATAATGTTAGATTTACAGAAAATTGAGAAAACAGTCCGGAGAGTTCCCATGTATCTAATACCCTATTCCCCTACTGTCCACATCTTATATTAGTAAGGTTAATTTGTTACAATGAAGAAAAAACAATATTAAGATATTAGTATTAGCCAAAGTCAATAATTTATTCAGATTTCATTATATTTTATTAATGTCTTTTTTCTCTTCCAGGATCCCACGTTACACTTAGTTGAATTGTCTCCTAGACTCCTCTTGGCAGTGATAGCTTCCAAGGTGTCCCTTGTTTTTAATGGCCTGGGCAGTTTCGCGAAGTACTGGTTGGATGTTTTGTGGCGTATCCCTCAATCGGCCTCTTTCTGATGTTTTCTCATGATTAGAGTGGGGTTATGCATTTATGCAAAGAAGGTCGTGGAGGTCAAACACCGTATCATCACACCAAGTCAAAGGTACATGCTGCCATTAGGACTTATCACTGCGAATATTAACCTTGATCACCTGATGTAGATAGAAGTTTTCTGATTTTATTTAACTTTTTAAAAGAGTCTTGTCCTGGCCCATCCTCCAACCAACAAAAGGACAAACTTTTTAAAAGTTGAGATTGTGCTTACTCTTCATAATGTCTTCACAACTAGCATAGTGCTATGTACAACAATACATAGCCTTTTATGTATGTAAAGGCTTTTACACCAATTAATATGAACGTGGTGGGTCCATTCTATTCTACAGAAGAGAAGTAATTCACTGTATTTTCACATCTGTCTCCTCATGAGGGACTGGGGAAACTACTGAGTGAGAGTTCGCTAAACTATGCTTTCTTAATCTGGGTCCAGAATGAAATCCACAGTGACAATTTCTAGCTCTCCATCTAACCTCATCCAAACTCCAGGCAATATTGGGTATAAGGAATGTGGGGAAAGATAAAAATTAGTCAAGGCTCATATAATTCTGCTAGATCGTAGTTGGCCATAGAATTTTGCCAGGCTATCCCTTGCGAATATTTGAATTTATTTGTACTTTGAAATATCCTTCTATTTGCTGTTTTACAATTGATTGTCTCTTTTAATGGCGTTTATGAATAGTTTCAAATATCTCTTCTCCATGATGTCACTATGGGCAACATTAGAACTAGAAACAATTGCAAAATACCTGAAAATTTTCCATTGGGATTTGGAAAATCCCTTAAAGCAGCTGATAACATTTAAATAGCTTCATTACAGTGAAATTTTGGTTCATGATCATGCATTTTAAAAAGTCCCAGCCAGAGGCCCTTAAAGTAATTCTATAACCACATAATGTTCCTATGTCCTTTTAGTAACAAAAATTTGTGCTGCACCAAAATTATTCCACGTTTACAAAATTATGCTTCTCTGCAGTAAGGCAAAAATAAATGAGTATGTTCAATATTTTAATTCTTTTTTGCTCATTTTCTAGTATTCTTTTACTTAGAAAAACCTGAAGGATTATTTTCATTTGTGTTATAACCATGTGTTCGTCCCCTCAGATTACAGGAGATACTTGTACTAGGATGAGCAGGGGAAGGAGCTCAGTTAGAATACAGAGCCATTTGCTTTTTTTGATTTACAGGTACTCTCATCAAATTAGGCATAAAATCTAGCAAAGAACACTGTGATGATCTCTGAAGGATGTGTGGTCCCATGAGTTCCTTTTCTTCCAGAGCCCTTGGGTGCTGTTTGACTCAAGAAGTATTTGGTCTTATGGGTCTCAATATGTAAACGACCTATGTCAGGATAGCAGTAAATCCTAGCCAAATACCCTAAAAACGGTACTGCAACATAGAATGGTTAGTTTTATTTTGTTTCCAAACTCATCATAGAGAAAATGTATGTGTTTGATTTGAGCAAATGCTCTTCAAAGAGAAAAGAAAGCTCTTGAGAGAAATCCACCTTCGGAAAGGAAGGTAGTATTGGCAGAACCCAACTTTCTCTTTTGATTTCTCAGCTCATCTCAAGAACCCCTACCACCCCGGACGGACCTAAACATCATTTTTAGTCTGAATTTATCTGTGGTTCCCAAATGAAGTTTAATAAAAGATGAAAAAAAGAAGAAAAAAACAAAAATCAGTATCTTTAAGCTTATCAATAATTCTCTTAAGAAAAGGAAAAATTGTGGCTTAGCAACACTCTCAACTTTTATTGTAGTCATGCTTAAAACATAAACTTGAAAACCTCCTTGTCTGAATTCCTCTCCCCCAGCACCAGGGAACTGGTCTACCTGAACTTCTTACTCCTTACAGGGGAATATTCTGATTTTCCAAAACATAACATTTTCTGAGACAGGAACCTAACTTCACAATCCCTTTCAATTTCTCTTCTGGATAAAAACACTTTGCAATCTCCACATAGCGATGAGCCACAGTGAACAACAAAATTCATCAGCTCTGCCTCCTTGCTGACAATCTCAGAGGTGATCTTTACTACACACACACGTGCATATACACACACATGCATACATGTGCACACAACACATACACACAACACAAATGCACACCTGCACATGCATGCATGCAATGCACATACATCACACATATGCATGCATATGCACACACAATGCTGGAACACACACATGCATAAACACAAAGTGTACCCATTCTGGGTAGCTGCAGAAAATACTTCTCATACCTGCCTTAACCGACAATAATGAATCTCATAACAACATACTATCTAGAAACAATGTTAATTATAACCTGGGTAAAGTTAATAACAATTGAAGAAATTAATTAAAAATTAACTGGTCTGCAGTTAATTTCTTTTAGCCATCAGTGTAAAATGCCATGTCTAAGATTAAAAATAAATCTTTTAAAACTGTATAATTTAAATATTTCTCCCTTGTACCATCTGGCCCATAATTAATCTTTTTATATACTCAGAGACTGTAGGGCCCTACAAGGAGGAGCCCTAAATTGTATTTGGAGGAGGCAAATTTGACATTGTGCTTTCCACCACCTCATCTTCCTGAGTTCATCTCCTAGCTTCCCCTACAATCCCATCAAAGATTCTTACAAAAATGTAACATTTCTCACAATCTTCCATATTCCAAAATATTCTTACCTGAATCTTCAGTCAAAACCATCTTCTTAATTTCTAGTCTCTGTTGAAAGTTAAAAGGAAAGCACTCTGATTAAATAATTCCACTCAGGTACATGTAATTTACAGCCACTAAATCTAGTCTCCATTTTTTTTATCTTGAGAAGCATGCCATCCTGTTAAAAATAAATAAATAAAACATTCACTAAACTTGCTCTTCTCTTGGCTTCTGCCATAGTGTAATACTGGTTGTTTTAAATTTTTTTTGTTTTTACATGGGCAGGCACCGGGAATCAAACCTGGGTCTCTGGCATCGCAGGTAAGCATTCCTGCCTGCTGAGCCACCGTGGCCTGCCCTGTTTTAATTTTTTTTTTCTGTTTTCTTCTCCTTCTGGCTTCTACTTCTCGGCCTTTTCTGCAAGCTTATTACCTTTGATGTAGCCATCAAATGTTGCTGTTCTTAAGTCTTCATCCTAGACCCCCTAGACTTTCTCTTCCTGCTCCCTTTGCAGACAATTTTAAACATGTTCTCTCCTACCTGGATGCATTTGGCCCTCCTCTTTACATGGATAATTCACCCTGTCTTTAAGAACCGATTGAAGCTTCATCTCCACAAAACCCTGCCTGACCACCCTCTTCAGTCTCCCACATTCTATCACCACCCTGTGTTCAAGCCCTTGTGGGCACCTGTAGCATCATAATTAGTGTTATCATTTAGCACTGATGAGGATGATATGACTCTCCCTTTGTCAGTCTGTCTCCTTGACTTGACAGGCATGGTACTATAGTCAACCTTAAATCTCCAGTGGCTGCCAAAGGGTGGAGGAGTGCAAAAAGATGGAGAGTGGTCAAAGAGGGGTCCATTCTAAGCATGGAGAAAACATAAGCCAAGACCAAGAGTTGTCCTTGATCTTGTCTTATTCAATAGTCAGGAGAGTCAAAGTGGAAGGTTGAATTCTTCCTTCAAATAAGTATTTGTTGACTTATTTCAAGGTCCCATGATAGCCGATGTGGGAGATAAATTTTGTGAAAGTATGTCATTGCTTCTTAGTTTTTATGATCTTTTTGTCCTTTAATAAAGTGGTCTCTGCCCTCCAAACAAAGGTGCTCACGGATTGGATTGCTCAAAACTCTAGCTGTTGGACAGAACTAAATAATTTAAGAGTTCCAAAATAGAAAGTGTCAAAAGATAATGCAAGACTAATAATAATAAAACAAGCCCCAAAGCTATTCTCTCAACTACTGTCCTCTTTTGCGCCACAATGTATGGGATGAACAAGAGGAAGCAAACAGAGATTTCAAGAAGGGGCCCCAGTTAGTAGACAAGGCAGTAATCGTGGTGTCCGTGTCATAGTTAGGTTGGTGAATTACCAGAGTTCTTGACACATAGTAGACATACAATTGTTTATTGGAGAAGAGAAAGGCAGAAATGGGAGCTGATTCTGACAGTAATGGGCAGAGTGAATTCTGTCATGCTATAAGATCTTGGCAAATACTTAAAAAATTCACAAACCTAGGAAATGTAGAGCACTGGGGAGGGAAATAGATGTAATTTTTTTTTTAATAAGAATATTTGTATAAGGCTTTGTAGTTAAAGAAATTTTCCTACCTTATCCTCACCATAACCTGACCTGGTAGACAAGGGTACTCATTATTTCCATTTAACACATATAGAAACTGTGGCTCTTAGAGTTTACGAAAGGTTAAAGGATTTATTCATTTTAAAGATAGATTAAGAAAACAGGTTTTTAATTTTGACCTGGTGCTTTTTCCATGATACATTACAGGCATTGTGTGCATTGTTTTTCCTGAGTAATTTGAAGGGAAAAAAGAAAAGACACCAGAACTGGTCAATTTTTATGATACATAGTAACATGATAAATGTTTCTTGGTATAAGCATTCATCTCTGACTGTACCACAAAGAAAACTTGGCAAGAAAAAACTTAATTGCAGCTTTTAAGAATGAATTTGTTTTACAAGTTATTCCTGTCTCTAAAACACTGTGTCATGATCACATTCATGACCTTGAGCTAACCTAGAAGTGTGGGGGCCTGTCTAAGGTGCTCAGAGCTGGTCAAAGCCTGTGGGGGCACAGCTGGCAAAGTGGCCTGCCAGGGCAGCAAGACATTTCCGTAGGGGGTGGGAGGAGCATGCACCCAAACCAGAGACATCTGTGACTGAGTTGACCCCTTGCCTGACTGTAATGCTGTCACTTCGGGTGAGGGACCTTAAGAGAAAAAAACCCTGAGTCCCCATTATTTGGTTTACCACAGCATTGCTCTAGAGATAAGAGCTGGAAAGAATTGAGCCATTTCCCAACCGCCTTGCTTCTTAGAATTATTTTTCCATCAAGATATTGATATACTGAAGCGGTAAATTTTCAGCATCATCAAAACTTCTTCCAGGTGTTCCACGATATATCTCAGGGTATTTCACACAAGATGTGAAGAAACTGGGGCATTAACTAGACCTGTGTATTAGGTATGGTGTGCATATGTCTCTGATAAGCTTTCCCACTGGGAGTAGAAGGTTTCATTGCAGCCGTAGAGATGGTGTTGCTGATTTGAAGTGTTCGAATGGAACTTGTCTCTAAAGGGCTAATGGGCATTGTACAATTAAACATAGTTTTGTGTGTGTGTGTGTGTGTTTTATTTCAATAGTGAACATAAGAAAGAGTCATAGCTATCATGTTCTGTATTTTGGTTTTATTAAATTAAATCAAATCCTTTGTGTCCAAGGAGATAACAGAGCATAAAAAGAGCAAAAATAAAGAACAATTGATGTCAAAAGGCTGACCAATAAGCATGAAATATTGTCGTGGGTATATAAAACACGAGTAATTGAGAACCTTTATATGGTGCGTAACCTTCTAACAAGATCCGGTCTGGAAGGAGGCTTCAGATGGCAATTAAGAAACTGGACGACTCTATTCACGGGAAGCTCAGGTAATCATGGATAGGCATTTGGGTAATGAGCAATAGAAACAGAAGTTTGGCTCTTACGTGAGTAGAATCTGCATTATTTTATTCATTCATTTGTTTATTCATGATATCTATTTATTGTATGTGTCAGTGTAAGACATGAGAATAACACCTCTGCAATACTGAGCAAATCCATTAACGATTTTAGTTATTATCCCAATTGTAAACAGTTAAGCCATGAGGCACGATAGGACTTGCTTTCATTTTCCTCCTTAAATCCGCACTATTCAAGTAAGTCATTTTAACGTATTTTCTCAGTGAGAATCTATGAAAATAGAGATGATGTTGACATCAGAATATTCTGGAAGAATGGAAAACATGGCACTGTTTCAGCTTGGAATACTGAAACCATCCTGGGATTTTTCCAGCACATTCACAAATAAAAATCTCTTCGAACTGGAATCCTGGAACAGAAGGCTGTTTTGAGATCTTAATTCAAGCAAATCACACATTGCTCTAATCCTTAGGGAAAAAGCCAAACTGAGCCAGTTACCAGCAACCCAGATACCAAACCACTACTGTCCTCTTGTGGTCTAGGAGATGAGATGCTTTTGATTCTCAAATCAGTTTAGGCAGAAGCTAAAGCTCCCGAGTCCACCCGCCCCATCTTCTGAAAGCTGCCACGTGGTTGGGCTTATTTCTTCAAAGCGTTGATAATAAGGGGGACTCTTCACCTAATGGAGCACCCAGGATTGGATGCTACATGCTGGGAACGAGCAATGGGAGAGAGGGAAAGCATGAAATTACTGTGTCTCTAATGTAGGAAGCCTGCTTTTTTGGGATAGAGCTCACACTGAACTCCAGTGCTCACAGAGGAATGTTCTTTGAGTGAAGTTGGGCACTTACAGTTGATCGGGCCAGGTACTGGAGTAAACGGTGCACATCACATGATGCTACAGGTGTCCTGATCCCAGGACCTCTGCTCAAGCAAACGGGCATCTCTCAATCCCAAACTTTCCCCATCCAAAATCCAGGAATTCAGAGCAGTAATTATATTACACTTTTTGCCATGCATTATTGTTTTTGTTCTATGAGTTCCTTATTTTTAAACGTATCAACATACTCTTGTGTCATTTTGCTATTCATTCAATTAACAAATATGTATCAAGCAATAACCATGAGCAAATCACCCTCCCAAGGATTGGGGATACCATTATGAGCCAACAGATATATCCCTGACCTCTTTTTAAATATCAGACTTAAAATACTCCTTCTGTCCTTCCCTCCTGCCCCCCACCCCTTTCTCTCTTTCTTTCTCCCCGCTCACTTTCTTTTACATCCAAAGTACCCACAAGCTTTAAGAATCTCTTCACTTTGCAATTAGGCGTTTAAATCTTGAAAGTTGACAGCAATGTAGCTATGGGCTCCCTATACGCACAGGCTATGCAGAGCTTGAACCCCTGGACTCCCGTGTGAGAATCTCAGGCAACTCAGTTTAGCTGCTGCTTGAGTCTGCCCCTGGCAGCTCTCCGTAATGATGCCAGTAGCATATTTCTGCTTGGAGCAGAAGGAAATCAGAGTGCATGCTCTGCACAGAGGACCCTTATAGAGAAGCCTCTTCACATCTCAGTTTCCACTTTGGGCATAAGACAGAAGAGATTCCTTCAGTCCCATTTTCCCATGGCAGAGGAGAGAAGCAAGCAGAAGTTCCTGGATGCTGTGCTAGAGCCTCAGCCCTCTGGGATGGGAAGGGTAGAGCCCTGCACCTCTCAGGAGGGGGTGCAGGACTGTGCCAGCCACCACCCTGAGAAAACCTACTCACAACTCCTCGAAGCTGTTGCAGGGGAGGGGGGTGGATTTGTGCTCTTGTTAAAAGCATTTAAAGCCTGCTGAAGGATGAGGAGGCATCCTTTCTTTTGAAATGTTTTACTTGCTTTTGTTTTCTGATTATTAAAGTAACAAATGTTATTCATAGAGCATTTGGAAGGCTTGGCAAGTTCTCTATCCAGCTACTTGTTGGTCTGCCAAATCCTGGGTCACTGGACACTGAGTGGTTTTGGCCCCATCATGACTAAGCTTCAACTTAAAGGTCAGCCTGAGACCATGTTGATGCAATGGAGAACCAGCACCCCCCACCAAGGCTCAGCAGACATGCTCTTGCCCCTCGCCCTGCTCGATGTGCAGGGTGGCAGAGGGCTGTTGCTTGTCCCAGGCTCTCCCTTTTGGATTGTTTATTCCTTCCCTTAGGGCGGCTCTGGCCATTCATTTTAATGCCCTTCAATGTGGATGAAAATGTTACAAGGAGGCAGTGGCCTGCCCTTCACCTATCTAAGGATGGCCTGGGGAAAGCAAGGGGGATTCTCAAATAAGAGTATATCAATCCCTCTAGCAAGCTCCAGCCTACAATCCCCTCTCAGAAGGGAATGCCCAGCAGCATTATTGAGAAATTTTGCTCAAAGGAAGTAGGTGTCTAAAGGAAGAGCCAGCTGACCTCAGTCTAAATTCTGGCTCTGTCATTTGGTGTGAGAACCCAGGTAAGTTAATTGACCTTCCTCACCTGTAAAATGGGTGCAATAAAATAAACCTCATACAATGGATCAGCTTAAATAAGCTAAATTATTAAAGCTTCAAGAACAGTATCTGATGCATAGTAATACTCAGTAATGGTGACCAACTGTGTAAATCTCATTTTTGTCTGAAAGGACATGGGAGGCCCTTAGGATACCACCATCTCGAAATTAAAGTGCATGTGTTAGCCACAAAGGGGCAAGTGGAACAGCATCTCCACTTTCCAAAAAATGTGGCATCTGAGGATACAGTTAGACCATCCACTAAAATGGAAAGAGTGGAGTTCCTTTCTGCGAAGCCCAACAGGCTTGACTTTATCCCCATGCTTATTCAGCCGGAGTGGATAAGAGAAGTGAAACAGGCTCACTGGTCACACATGGAAAACTGTGACTGCGAAATGGAAGAAAAGTGGGGTTCGCATTCTCTTATCTTGCGACATAAAGGAGAAAGCATGACTCACGCCACAGGTAGATGCTAGGACCCCAGGGTTATGAGGTTTGTCATGGTATATGATAGACAGAATAACCTGGGGAAAGCATCGATCAGACCAATGTGTGTTTGCTCCAGCGACCACTTCGCTCTCCTAATGGTTGGGCCGCTTGTGACTAAGGAAACTTCATAAAAGTCGGTTGGAAAATGCTTACCTTCACCCCTTCACTCGGTGGTTTATTATTAAGAGCACACATTATGTAGGGGCTTCCTTGGCGCTACTCTAACCAAAGGCTTTCTCAGGGTACAAGAATGTTCATTTTCCTTCAACTTTGGTGGGTCTCTCCTACACTGTGATTTCACTAATCCAGAAATAGAAAGTAGTTTGGTGTCAGTTTGTACTGGAAAGCTCAGCTGACTTGTTGTGTCTGTTTGCCAGGGCCGCTATGACAAGAAACACACACTAACTGGCTTAACAACAGAATTTATTGTCTCACGGTGTCGGGCTACAAGTCCAAAATCAAGGCTTTGGCAAGCCCAAGCTCTCCCCCTGAGGTCTGTAGCATTGTGGTGCTGGCTCGCTGCCATCTTTGGGGTTCCTTGGCTTGCATCTCTGCCTCCACTACATGGCCATCCTCCTCTCCTTGTGTCTGCTTGTTTTCATTTGCTGAAGCTGCTGGAATGCAATATACCAGAAATGGATTGGCTTTTATAAGGGGGATTTATTAAGTTACAAGTGTACAGTTCTAAGACCATAAAAATATCCAAACGAAGGCATCCAGAGAAAAATACCTTGACTTGGGAAAGACCAATGGGATCTGTAACACTGCTATCAGCTGGAAAGGCATGTGGCTGGCATCTGCTGCTCCTTTGGCTTCTGGTTTCAAACAGCTTCCCCAGGGGTCTCTGTACCTCCAACTGTTTCTGTCTGGGTCAGCCTGAGCTTTTTCCAAAATGATTGCCTCTTCAAGGACTCCAGTAAGCAGATTATGACCCACCTTGAATGGGCAGAGGCACATCTCCATGGAAACCAGCTAATCAAAGTATCCCATTGGTCTGATCGATATTAATCAGGATTAAAGAGCATGTCTTTTCTGGGGTACACACCAGTTTCATGCCGACGCACTGCTCTTTCGACTTGCTCTGATTTTTGGCTCCATGACCTTCTCTGACTGACTGCATTCAAATTTCTTCTGCTTATAAAGAACTCCATAAAATATGGATTAAGACCTGCTGTGCTTCAGGTGGGCCACACCTAAATAGGACTTTACAGGACTCTGTTCACAAATGAGTCAACGGCTTAACTGATGAAATATTTTCAAAGGGTCCTATTTACAGATGGATTCACACCCGCAAGAATGCAGATTAAGATTAAGAACAGGTGTTTTTGTTGGAGTGCACGATTCGATCTGTCACACATGGCAACTATTTATTTATAACTAAGACCTACTCAAAGCCCACTTGGCAAGAGCAGGTCAGGTTGCCCTTATCTCCACTATTCTGCTGTTGACGAATACCTAGGTTTTATGAGACCTACCTCATCTGAATGATCAAGGGAGGCTTTACATTTTATCTCACCTCTCCCAAATCCAAGGCATTGGATGAGACCATAAAGTGACCCTTTGGGTTCATGCCCCTGATTAATCTAGCTGTGGCCTGAGGGCACTTTTATGCTCTAATATCAGGATCTGAAATATAGGTAACAGGTGTGCCTTCCCCAGGGGCCACTGTAGGATAACGGGAAATGGGAACAAATGGTGTGCACTGATATCTGTGAGTGACCATGTGCAAGTCACATCACCTCCAAATCTGTTTCCACATCAAAATGGTCAGCTTGTATACCATATATATTATAGCTAATAACCTATTTATTGATATGAAAATGTACTAATTACATTTATTCTTCTCTCATTTTAATACTGATCCTCAAAACTGCCCACTGTCCCTCCCCACAAATAGCCCATTCTCAGTCCCTGGTTTCAAAGTATTCATATAGTTAAGTTTTAAATTTGGCCTAAATATTTGCAATATCATTAATATAAAAAGAAAAATATAAATTTAGTTCTACAAATGAATATATTGTATCCATATCTATTAAAATTTATCACATGTGAAATTTGAAAAAAAACTGTCCACTGTTGGAAGTAGAACAGATACTATTGTTTCCATTTACAAGGTCTGGAGAGATAAGTGATTTGTCTGCATTCACAGGACTAGTGTGTGTGTGTGCGCGTATATATGTATGCATGTATAGAGGGTATGGAAAAATCCTTTGCCCTACTTGTTTCTCAGAGGTATAACATTTGTGTGAAACAGCTTTTATAGGAGAAAGCATTATGGAAGTAGTAAAATTTTTATTGTTAATTAAGCATTTCAAATAAATCAGTGTACTCATCAAAGACAGTTTTGGCCGCTCCCCAAACCAATAAATACAGGTGTTTTCATTGTTTCTGGCTTTTTAAAGAGGCATTTAAGATGTAAAGAAAAGATGATTGCATCCTCAGTTTTTGGAACTCTGTGAGCGTATACAATAAATAGCAAAAGCTGGAGAAACATATCAACAGATTTTTTTTTAAGATGAAGTTGCCATTAAAATGGTCATCCTTCCATTCAGCATGACCATCGAGGAACGGGCTGAGGGGCCCGTGGCCTCCTGCCCCTGCTGGAACTGTGCATGGACCGCCAGGTATGAGGCAGGATTCAGAGGGGGCTTCCCTGCAGGGCTCCTGCATTTACCTGTGTGCTTCACATCAGGGCTTAATGTCCACTCTTAACTCTGAATTTGGGGGCAATCTATTTGAAAGATACTATTCAAAGGCATCCTATTGTGTGGTGTCTCTCAGGAAGTGGCTGGAGCTGCAGGAACGGATGACTCATTGCTTTGGCTTGGGCAGATCTTAGAGACTTATTGGTTATTTTGTCTACACCGAGGATGGGTTACAATACGCTGATGTCATTGTGACGGCATCGGTCTGCTTCTGTTTGAAGGAATTCATTTTTGGCGGCAGGGGGTACTTGTTAGATCTTTGTTTATCTTACAGTTGCGTTCTCAGCTACAGTCATGGAATTTTGATTTGTCAAGTTTCAGGAAATTATCATCCAGAGGGCGAAGAATTCTCTCTCCTCCTTAATTTACTGATGAAAAAAAAATTTTTTTTTGTCACTAGAAGAGAAAAAGGAATTTTCTTTCTGAGTATTTTCTTAAATATTTTCAAATGCATCTGAAAGAGGGTTTTGGCGGCTTCAACAACTGAAAGAGATAAATGGCATTTCTCATATTTAAAGTATTACATCAGAGGTAAGCGCAGTAAAAGGAATGCTACTATAATTCATTTTAGTTGAAGAGTTATTCTGATTTCTAAAACTATGCACCAACTACACATAAATTAATAAGTTCTTGAAAAAGAGTATTAAATACATATATATATGTTTTTCTATGTTATATATGTTATATATATATACACACCAAAGGGGTGGGGGGACTAGCAATGGCAATAATATAATATTTATTGAACAATTATTTGACCTCTCTAATCATTTTGATTCTGGATAAATAGAATCAAATGAACAATGACATCAATACATATAGGCAACTTAATGCTTCAGTAATAAACGAGTAGATCAAAATTAGAAGTGACTCTCAGAGGCGTAAAACAGCAAAGAATTGCTTCTTCGCTGTACTGCATGTCTGAGTGGGCTAGCAGGGGTCTTTGCTCCCCAGGCTGACAGAGCCACCGTCTCGACTGCTGCCCGCCAGGCCCTGCCGAGAGAGAGCACAGCAGCTCAGAACCCAAGAAACTTTCAGCTCCTTGGCAGAACTGGTAACATGGACCAACCCAACCTGAAACCTGTGCTGATTTGAAACTGTTATGTGCCCCAGAAAGGGCCATGTTCTTTTAATCCAACCTTGTGGGGACTTTTGAGTAGGTTGTTTCAAATGAGATGTGACCCGGCCCATTCAAGGTAGGTCTCAATCCTCCTTTATGAGGATAAATGGTGGAAACTCAGAGAGGAGAGCGCCCTGGAGATGCTAAGAGAGGACCCACAGATGCTCGGAGAGAAAGCCGTTGGAAGCAGAACCTGAAGGCTATAAAATCCAGGAGAGAAGGACCAGCAGATGCCTACTAAGTGCTTTTCCATGTGGCAAAAGGAACCATGGATGCCACGGTCCTTTCTTCAGAGAAGGTATCTTCTTCTTGATGCCTTAATTTGGAAATGTTCATGGTCTCATTGTAATAAATAATAAATCCCCATTGTAAAGGCCAACCCATTTCTGTTATGTTGAACACAAAGCCCACCCACAGGCCCCAGAAATACAGTCCAATCACATGCCTAGAAGGTGGAGAACTGGAGATATTTGATGAGCAGTATCAATGATTTCCATAATAATGCTGCATTCATTAATATTAGCCCATATAACTTTTTAAACTTTCATAATCACTACTGCCTTTCAGTTTTCTTTTCAGAAACAATGAATTGGCATGGCAGAGACTTCTAGTTAAGCCTACCCATTATCCATGCTCCTTTTTCTTACTAACAAGAACCCAGTTTTGTTGAAGCAATTGTGTGCTCAGTGACATTTCCCAGATTCCCTTGCAGCTCACAGTGGTCACATGGTACAGTTCTGACAGATGAGATATAAACTTGGGTAAAACTTCTAGGAAAACTCTTTAAACATAAACATAACTGTCTAGTTTGACCTTTTTTCCCTTTTCTCCTTGCCCTCTACTTTCTTTGAGCCTGGAACATGGATGTGATAGCTGGAGTTCCCGCAACCATCTTGTGAGCATGACACAAAGGCTCACATCCTTAGGATAGCAGAATGGAGATTTATAATGAGCTTGAGTCTCCAGTGACAGCAGCTGCTTACCTTCTTATTATGAGAAAAAAATAAACATCTATCTTATAGGAACCACTTATTTGAATTTTCTTTTGGAGAAAATTAAGCAATTTCTAAAGGCTGAAATTATGCAAGTAAGGAATATACTGCTCAGATTACAGCATTGATATTGTGTTCTTATTTTATACTTCTTGTTCATGGTTATTATACATGCCTTGGAGAGTTTTAACTGCTAGAGGAGGGAGCTCAAAATGAAAATTCCTTTTTGAACCAACTTCCTCCACTTTTACTCTTTTTTCACACTTTTTATGAAACATATTCCACTTAAAGGAATAGATCATAGATAAATATAGGTAGGTGGATATATAGATAGATAGATAGATAGATAGATAGATAGATAGATAGATAGACAGATAGATAATAGATAAATAGATAGACAGATAGAAAATAGATGGATAGATAAAGTATAGATGGATGGGTAGATAGATAGATGTAGACAGATGGTAGAGAGAGGATAGATGGCAGATGGGTAGCTAGATGGATGACATATAGAAGATAGAGGTAGAGGAGGATAGATAGATGATAGAATGAAGGAAAATATAAATAAATGGATAGCTAGCTAGCTAGATAAATATAGATAATAGATATAGATAACTAGATATAAATGATAGGTATAGATAGATGATGTGAATTGATGAATGAATGAATGTATAGCTATACGATAGATGGGTGAATAGGTGATAGATAGAGATACATAGATATAGATAGATGGTAGATATAGATGACAGATCTAAAGATAAAGAGATGATAAATAGAGACGACAAATGATAGATTTAGAAGATGGGGAGAGAGGGAGAGAGAGAAAGAGATGTGGATGAATGGGTAGATGGGTCGATAGACAGACAGAGGTACACAGATACACAGAGATGGCATATGTAGATAGATGATAGAAATAGAGGGATAGATAAACACATATATGCATACACACACACACACACACACAGGTACAATAGAAAGAAGGATATAAGGCGTGGACAATGGTCAATCACACAGCACCAGCAGCCTAACAAACAGAAAAATGACTGCTCCTCTTAAAGTTCTTTGCTTGCACCTCCAGGATCCTATCATGTTCCATCTCTTCTTAAAGTAACCACTCTCATGGGTTTTATGCTGACCATTTTTTATATCCTTTATTTGATGTATCCTTAAGCCATACTGTTCAGTTTGACCTGTGCCTTATACAGATGATATCATGCTCTTCGTATCCTTCTGTAATTCCTTTTTACCCAACATTATGTTCCTGTAGACTCATTCACATCAGTACACATAGCCATAATTCACTCATTTTTCACTGCCGTGTGCATTGAATGGTATGACTACATCTGATACATTTATCTGTTCTCTACACATATGTGTGCTGTTTCCAGTTTGGAGTATTTACAAAGATTATCACTATGAACCTTTCAAAAATGTCTCCTGGAACGCACGTACAAGATTTTATCTGGGATAAATAGTCAGAAGTGCAGAGTCATTACTGACTGGCAAACTACTTTAGGAAGGAATATGTACCAATTTATGCTCCCAACAGCAATGTTCTAAGAGTTTCTGTTGTGTGTGCTCATCAGCCCTAGCTTCCCTCTGCCGCACGCATCCTGGCCTGAGGGGCAGCTGGTCAGTGCTGGGACAGGACACAATCCCATGGGTCCAGCCTCACAGTGTCATGGGACCCGGCAGGCAACATACAATCGAGTATATCACCCCAGTCAACTGACTTGTTTCTTATAGGGGGTTGGGTACTATAGCACGACAGCAAACCATGGGAAAGAATTTAATATACGCAGAAAGGGCATGATATTGAGATACCAGCCGAAGATTCAAGTTCTCAGGCTGCCACTGAGCAATTTCATAATGACACATATGGCATACATAGATTTCTACAGATCTAATTTCCTTAACCTGCACAATTGAGGGTGTCAGATTTGGATATTTCTCTAGACCCTACGAGGTCTGATGTTTGGCAATACCATAATCTCACTTTACGAAGGAGAAGACAGGCTTGTGTGTGACAAGCTGTGAGATTTATTAAGGTTCTGAAAACTTCTGACCACATAATCCTTTGACTCAAACTGTGAAACCTTGCTTCCAACTGCTGGTTTAAAACAATAATAATTTACACTTGAACTTGGCTACAGACTCAAATTAGAACTTGTCCTTAGCAGTGATTTGGTCATCACCCATTATTTACTCTGGAAACACACTCAGCTTTCTAACTTACTCTGTGCTTTTGAGGCGTACAATTCACAACACTCGGGTTTTCAGGACAGCTTTGTGGGTGTGGCCCTTATGCAGCCACACCATCCCAGAGCCTTGTGGTTAGCTGAAGGCACAGACACTGCTATTCTGAAGTTCTTAATACTTTATAGACAACGGGCCTGGCATTTTCACTTTGTGCTGGGCCCCATGAATTATGTAGCCAGTTCTGGGTGTTTCTTACCTAACGTCATCTGTACACAATTTTCCTCACAAAATACAAGCAGAGCAAAACCAAGAGAAAGTGGCATGCTTTCTTTAAAAATAAGAGTGATATATTTATTCTTATTTTTTTCTTTAGTTGCAATCAACATGCATAAATGTTTTCTTTGCACAGTTTAGGAAAGGAAGCTTTATTCTTAAACTTTGCCCTTCCCCTCATCCCCATCCCAGAGGAAAAGAGTTCCTTTCCAAGATTCTGTTCCTAGACCCTTTAAAACACCAACTCCTGCAACCCCCACCCAAGTGTCAGGTATGCTTTTGAGAGGGGAAGTGGAGGGAGGATGAGAGAGAGCTGGCAAACGGGGAGCTTATACACATCACATCTCACATACACACACACATGCACTCATACCCTAACACATGACACACTAACGCACATGCACCTTTCATCCCTACACACACCCACAAGCATACACACCACATGCATCAACGCACATACCACATGCGTCAACTCACATCACACTGCATCGCACATACGCATAGCCACATATGCTCACACACACAGACATGCCACACACTGAGAGATTTCTGCCCACAGCGTACTTGGTAGTTTTTAATATGCTCATCAATATCTGATGGACAGTTTATGGGAAGGGATTTCATTACTTCTTTTATAGAATGTTAGAGACACCCCCCCCCAAAAAAAATATTGCTTCAGTGCTGTATATAGCATATGAGAAATCCTCAGCATTTCTAAATTTGTTTCTGTTTCAATTTAAGATTCCCCCATAAAATAAAATTTCTTAAAAGCTGCACCTTATTGCATTTAGACCTAAAATTAAAAAACACTGTAATTCTTTTGATTTTGTTAATATTCCAAAAATAAATATATTACTCATAAAGGTTAAGGAAAATTCATTCCTGTTTATGGCCCAGCACATGTCCTGCATTGGTTCCAACTCTGTCAGCCAAACAGCTGTCCCCTGCGCCAGCTGCGTGCCCTGGTCGCTTAGAGACCTGTTAAAACGCGTTTACAGACTTTCATATGGACAGGTGTCCTTACAGAAAACAAAAAGCTGCCTTCTGAAGAATGCAATGAGAAGGATAGCGTATTTCACACTATAAAGTATTTTAAACTGGAGGCAGGTAATAAAAAAAGAGAAACACCCGGACAACTTAAACAATAAGTTAGTTATTTGCCAGCTTGGCCTTGCTCTGGTGAGAAGGTATCTCACTCTGGCAGGTCTCACATCCCAGGGGCAGCCGCTGTCAATCAGTTTTCCATCCAGTGTTCCCTGGAGCTCGGCTTTTCCTCCAGATGGGATGGGATCCCATCAGTATTCGTGGTGATGCAAAATGTGTCAAGAGCTTGGCAAAGGAACTCCTCACTTGGAGACACCTTCAACGGTCATTGCTCTTGATAGAAGTATTTAATGGAATTTCTCCAGGTGCAGAATTTAAATTATAGAGAAAAGCTGTTCTTTTACTTTAGTGCCAATCGTATTAGACGCTGCAATTTCTGCTAGATATGAGCCAGTTGTGTTAGAAACATGCAAACTCAATTTACTTGATTATAGGTTGCTCAAAATTACTCTCACAAAACCACAGGCTAGCCATCTCTGGCAAGATTAGATGAAAAAACGCAAATAAACCTTCTGAAACGTCTTCTCGCCAACTTTTAACTTTTTATGTTGAAATAACCGAAAATTTACAGAAAACCTGCAAAAAATTGCACAAAGAGTTTCCATATCCTCTTTGCCCCGACTTACTGATTATTAGCATTTTATCACACGTGCCTTAATAGTCTGTGTGTCGGGTGGGGGTGGGGGTGCATTCTGGAGCCATCTGATGATAAAAAACTGGAGATGTGATGTCCCACTACTCCTTATTACTTCATCATATATTTCCTACAAACAAAGACATTCTTCTACACAGCCAAGTAGGAAATCAGGGCATAAACATTTCCCCAAAAGCGCAACCACATCCGCTGCCTGCCTCCAAGCTTCCCTGATCTCACCGACAATGTCCAGGACCACACGTTGCATTTAGCTTTATACCTCTCATCCCCTTCAATCTGATCTTTCATTATGCTGACATTTTTTTTAAAAGTACAGATCTTTACTCATTAGAAATACCCCCTCAGTTTGGGTTTGTTTGGTATTTCCTTCTGGTTTATGCATTTTGGACCAGACTACCTTAGAAGTGATGCTATGCTCTTGGGCATCATGTTTGGGGCCCAGAATGTTGAGTGATCCCATCACTAGTAATGCTAAGCTTGTCACTTGGATGAGAGGGTGTCTGCCAGGCTTCCGTCCTATAAATTCAACCAGTAAGTATTTCATACCCACTAGTGGATAAGCAGTTACTGAGCATTTGGAGGGGAGGAATTTCTCAGCTTCTACAGTAATGTAGAAACTTCCCTTCCTTCCCATTGCTTCATTTATATCAGCATGCACGCTTGGATTCTTGCTCTGCACAAAAGGTTCCAAACTGCAACTACTTTTATTCATTCCAACGCTCGCATTGTTCCATCCGCCCAGTGGGAGCTGTATCTCTTTAGCATGTTGGCTCCCATCATTTTTTGAGCGCTCTTTATTTTCTGGCACGCACACAAGTGCTCCAGGCTCACCGTGTATTTTCTCTGCTCCAACCCTGGAGTCAGCCATTTACCCATTTACCCAAAAAGTTCCAGTTTTTGAGTGGAATACAGTATATAGATAGAGCTCAAGCTTTGGGCACAAGGTATGCTCATTGCTACCAGGTGTCGTTGTTTCTGGTCCCTTTGATAGGCTAACTCAGGAAATACATGTGTAAACACATACACATACGTTTTTATCTATTTCTATATATATATGTATAAATATTTTTTTAAATATGAGTTTATGGCAATACCTCCAATCAACACTGTAGGGTATGTTTTTAACCATTCTTCTTTCCATACATGCGATTTAACTTTGTCAAAAGTGGAAAACAAACTCTTCAAACTGCTTATTGGCTCAGTTTCACCTGCATAACCAGTCTCTCAGCCAAGCTGGCTAAAAGCACTCTCTTCTTTGCCAGGGAGATCGCTGAACGCTCCAGCACAATGAAGGGAAAGGAAAAGAGAGAGTACGGGGATGGGGGAAGGAAGAAGGAGAAAGAGCTGTTCTTATAGCAATTTGGTAGAGTACTTTTATGCCTTGGGGTTGTATTTTGTATGTTGCTTTTCATGCTATTTTATAGCTATTCATTTTTGTTGTATTTTACAAAATTATTGGTCTGTAAAGTTTTTGAGAAACAGCAACAGCAGCAGCACTTAGACCATCACTGCAGATAGCTGCACTAAACCACTCTTCCATCCTGAAAATGGGGTTTGGCAAACAACTGCCTGCGGTTAACATGGCCACACCCATTTCTAAGGTATGGTCAACGGCTGCTTTGCTATAAGGCAGAGACTGTAAGGTCCACATAGTGTAAAATATTTACTACCTGGACTTTTGTAGGGAAAATGTGCTGACCTCTAGTCTAATATTACTATATAGCTTTTTTATCATGTATTTTGTTTATTTTCCCTCTCTCTATTTCTTCTCCTCCACCCCCTTCTTTCTCTCTCTACTAAATGGTAAACCCATGATGACAGTGATCAGATCTGTTTTTGCAGATGTATGGCAACCACTTGGGAGAATGGCCAACATATAATAGCTGCATTAGCAAATACTTACTGATCTGGTTACAGAAAGGGCCTTGGGGATCTTTAACAAAGCTGGAATTCAGATGGGTTGAATGCCGAGCAAACATTCATTAACAGGGCCTGAAAAAGAACCCAATTAACCCAGATTTGTAAATGCCTTGACTGGTTCTATTTTCCCTCTCCATTCTACCTCTAGTGTTGAGTCAGTCCACCCAAAAAACCACCTGCACCAACACAAACGAGGCTGAACTGTCACAGTTTGAAGTCAGTTCTCCATTTCTGTAGCTGTGGTTTAATAACTTTTAAGTGAGTAGAACTATCTTTGCAGAGTCTCTAGGAAAAGAGAAAGGAGACCATTGGTTTCAGATTCTCAAGATACAAATAACTGTATGAACCCCAGGTAAGAACTGGCCCTTAAAAAACCTTGTCCTGGGCCAAGCCCTTGGCTTGGTTAAAAACCCAAGCCCTTGGCCTTGAGTCTCTACAGAACATTCTAGAGTCTCCGTCTCCACGGAAGCTTCTCCAAGTTCTAGGGCACCTTCTAAAGGCACACTGAAGGCTCTCTGTAAACAAAGCCAGACTGCTTTTCCAGACATCACAGAGCCCAGAAACCACATGCGTTTCCCCCATCTTGGTGGGAGAAAACAATGCTGGAAAGAAGCCAAGTGAGACTGTGGCTGTTTTCCCAAGGCATGGGGTACTCAGCTTTGAAGATAACACAAGAAAAAGATTTCCTTGATCCTAACTGACATCAAGGGTACAATGAATCGCCAATATAATGATAGTTCTTTTAGCAATTAAAAAAAGAAATACCCCTATGATAAACGTGTTTATATCAATTGAAGAACGAACAAAATCACTGCGAGATTACAATGGAGACATATGAAGGGAAATTGCACCTTCAATAGAAGCGATGCCTTACAAATGTTCCTTTCCAGAATGTTATTATCTAGTCATCCATTTGTTAGACACGGGGCTTCCACTTGCCTACCTCTGGGCAGTGGTTCATAGACCCCACCGTTGAGCATGTACTTGAGGGAAAAGGATACAGGAAGGCACAGGTCTCATCCCTACATCATTTGATGGCCAGTCATCCCTACATCATTTGATGGCCAGCCTGCTCTTCCATATTATTCCCTCTGCGTTTCTGGTCCTCTAGGGCTGATGGAGAAAGGAGTGCATGCCCACATTTAACCAGTTCTTGGGAGAGGATATGGGAGAAAAGCCTCATGACCGAGGCACAGAACAGACACTCACACACACTTTCACCCACCACTAATTTATTAATTTGTGCAACAGATGCTTGTTGAGTATAACCATTAATATTCTTGATGCTCCACCAGAAACTGCAATCCCCCCAAACCGATGACCATGGAGCAACCAGCAAGTCTACCTAAACAAAAAGGAAGAAGCTCTTGTGCCGAACAGACCATACAAGCTGCACTGTATGTTATATACCTAAATACAGGAGATGCCACAGTAACAGAAGCAGATCAAACTCCCAGCCTTCCTGAAATAGTAGCCTTCCAGTATAGTAGGATAGCAAGTTGGTTACATGGGCAATGGAAACGCTAGGGAACAATCAAGACATTAGTCAAAGTAAGAAGTGCTGACAACCCCATGGCTGGAGGAGCAAAGCAGAAGCAGGAACTGAAGAGTGAGGCTGTGGGGTATGACCTGGGATCACTGCCAATACTAAATACAGAATGGAAGTAATACCCTAACTTTTCTCTCTGTCTGCCCACCAATTTCCAACAGTGCCTCTGATTGATCCAGCTGACTTGGAAGTCAGAGAACAGGCCACTTGGGAGAAGCAGGTCCCCTGCAAGCAAGGGGAGGGCACTGGGATGGCTCCAGAGCAGACAGGTGGCCTCCCGGCTTATGGTGAAAGAGCAGGTACAGAGGCAGGAGAAATAGCATCCATTCCAGAGCCACGAGGGCCTGTAATAGCAAGAGTTTTGGCTATGTAGGAAGGGGAGAAAAAATGCTGAGGCTAGCTTGCATAGTGAAGAAATGAGGTAGACCGAGGTCAGATCACATCAGCATGGTCTTCGCCAGAACGTACGTTATAGTGAAATAATACCAGATTTGAGTATTGCTGTGTTTCCAAGGGCTCTTTTCAGACAACCTAATGCAAACACCTCTAAACATCTTTGCAGAAAATCTAAACATTCAGCCTTCCAGAAACATTTGTTGATAGACTTCTTACCACTAAGTCCTACAGTAAAAGGGAAAGAAGAACAGTTGACATTCTTATGTTGCTCCAGAAACCGAAGTAAGTCCAGGCCCATGGGCGTGGAGCTGCCTACAAGGCTACCTAAGCACCGAGCAAGGGGCTCTGACTCTGCAGATTTTTCACAAAGCAGAAGGAAATCCTGGCTCTTATATGGCAGTACAGTAATGAACCTATATTTCCCCAAATCTCCCATATAAAACTAGCCAAGATAATGAAGCAACACTAGTCTTTTAATGCATAGAGTGAAGGGCTGAAGCTGAGAGGACCACCCACTCAGCCCTATCCTCACCCCACTTCTCTACATGCAGGGATGTAGGTGATTCTCACTGGATCATGGACCATGGTTTAGCTGGGTCCATCAAACACTTTTGAGTCATTTTCATTAGAATAAGAAGGCATTGTGATTAAAGCACTTGCTGTATCTCATGACGAGTTTTAAAAGTTCATAAAATCCCAGGATCAGCAAGAATAATAAGGCTTTGTGCTTGTAAAGTACTTTTCTTCTCTTACTGTAAGAAATGCCAAGCCCTGCACTCGTTTTGTTTTATTAATAATTACGATCTACCATATTGCCATAAATAGGGAAGGAGAAAGTATTGTGATTTGTCACTGCTAAGGGGTGGGGAGTGGAACCACAGGCAATGAACTTGAGAATGAGCCAAGATTAGAAGTCAGGTAACGATGCTTGAGGTATTCAAGCCTGTTCTGAGAACAGCGTGGCCTCAGCCCATGCTGGCAACGAAAGCAAGAGCGGGAAAGCTGGGAATCCCCTTGACCTTCTTGGAACGTCTGGATCTGTCCACAGTGCACAAGGCAGCAGAGCAGCTGTGTTGATGGGTGCTGTCCAGTGGAGGTGGCAGTGATGAAGCTGAAGATGCTGATGTGGATGGAGTTGTGGGATGGAGTGATGTCACCTACCCAGAAGCATCTCTTCACCGTGATCTCAAGTTAGCACCAAAGAACGAGGGAGAGCAACAGTGGCACATGTTCATTTGCTTGTCATGAGTAAGAGCCTTGTTTAAAGCAGGGTGGCATGCTGGGATTAGTGCAGGGGTCTCCCAACATGCCCTTGCACCTCCCCCCCTCTCACGTTTTATCATTTATATCTGTGCCACTTATCTGGTGGCTCCTAGTACGAGGCCCAAAGACGTCTTTGGCAATACAGCCTTGGATTGTCTCATGGGTTGAACTGTGTGACCCAAAATGCTATGCTGAAGTCCTAAGCCCTGGTCCCATGAGTGTGACTTTATTTGGAAACAGGGTCTTTGGAATTGGTGAAGATTAGGCCAAACTGGAGAAGCGTGGGCCCTTGATCCAATATGACTGGTGTTCTTACAAGAAGAGGGACATTTGGACACAGACACACAGAAACAGAGAAGAGAGGGCTATGCGACAATGAGGCAGCGACTGAAGGGCTGCAGCTGCAAGTCCAGGAATGCCTGGGATGACTGACAAACCAGCAGAGGCTAGGAGGCGGCAAGGAGGGACTTTCCTGTACAGGTTTCAGAAGGAACATGGCCCTTCCAACACCATGATTTCAGACTTTAGACCTCTAAGAACAGTGTGACAACACATTTCTGTTATTTTAAGCCACCGGTTTGTGGGACTTTGCTATGGCTTCTCAAGCAAAATAAGACAGATTGCTATTGGACTCCCATCAGGTTTTAAATGTCAGTGCATCAAATATGCAACTAAGTTGTAACTTCTTTAAAATCAGGAGTTGTCTTTCTTCCTGACATCCACTGCTGGTCCAGTGTGTAGGCTGAACAGATGGGTGGTTGTTTGAAGCTATATGTACCCCAGAGAAAAACCATATTTGTAAATCTAATCCACTCCTGTGGTTATGAACCTATTGTAAGTAAGACTTTTTTTTTTTTTTTTTTTGGCATAGGTAGGTTCCAGGAGTTGAACTTGGGTCTCCAGCATGGCAGGAAAGAATTCTGCCACCGAGCCACCATCGCCCACAAGTAGAAACTTTTGATGAGGCGACTTCAGTTAAGGTTCGACCCATCTCAATCAGGATGGGTCTTAATGCTATTACTGGAGTCTTTTAAAAGAGAATAAAATTCAGAAAGAGGAAGAGAAAGCCAAGGAAGCAAGAAGCTGAAATCAATGAATCCCAGAAGAGAAGGGGGAGGCCGGCAGATGCTGCCATTTGCCTTGTCATGCAGCAGAGGAGCCAAGGATCGCCAGCAGCCAGCCTCTGCGAAGAAAGCACCGCCTTGATGGTACCTTGATTTGGACTTTCTTTTAACCTCAAAAGTGTAAGCTGATAAATTCCCATTGTTTAAGTTGACCCATTTCATGGTATTTGCTTAAGAGCCTAGGACACTAAAACAGGATGCTTGCAGGTTATGAGAGATGCCCACTGATTCCTGACTGCTGCCCTTAGATGGCTGAGAAGCAGAGTGTGGCTGCCACCAGCAGGGGCCATGGGGGAGACGGCAGGGCTGTGTGAGTAAGTAGCAGGCCCTGGCCTGGAACACCGCCCCATTCAGAGCTCAACAAGGGCAACACAGTGTCCCCAGGCCATGCAACAGCCACCACACAGCTGCTGTATGGACAGATGGGAAGGGTTTTTCTCTCCCATTCAGGATACTCCCATCATCACTGTACCCCAAGACCACTATTTGTGACCCCCCCCAAGTGCAGGGAGCTGTGGCGGGGGTGGCAATAAGTCCCTGAGAGTGGTCTGCAGGTCACTTCAGAGTACCACTGACTGTGCTTGTACGAAAATATCTCAGCCGTTTCACAGATATTTTTTTTTCCTATTAAATTTCCTTCTTCACAGTTCTGTTAACTTTGCTAGTTAAACTGTCAGGCCAGTTTTGAAAGGGAGTAAAAGCTTTGTCCCTCCTCCCCATCCTGAAGCCAAAATCTATTTTGGTTCACATAAAAATAATCAAATTACAGCTCTCGGCATGTCTCTTAATTGGGAAAAAAATAGCTTGGATTAACTAGTGCCAATAAACGAGGTATTTTCAATTAAATGCTAACATTAGTCGAAATATCAGTCACAGCAGTCTAAATCCTAACCAACTTAAAACAGTATGTGTAACCCTCAAAGCAGCTGTCTGCAAAATAGCTTCTATTACTCATATGAAACTTTGGGCAATAAAAGGAAAAGCTTGAGGGACTCAGCAAAAAAGGGCAAATGGCTCAGGTTCAGGCAGAGCCTGGGCAGGGCTGGGTTTCCCGTAGTAGCTCTTTCTAGAGGAAAGATTGAAGAAAGCATCCTTTTCCCTAGTTTCTAGAGATCAGAATGGGGCTGGCTCCCAGTGCATGCCCAGGGACCAGCCATCGTGGAATTCCTACTGGTGGAGGCAGATCAAGTGGCCCCTAGGTCTTTCTGGTTTGTCCTTAGACGTCTGCCTGCCACATGGCTTACTTAGAGCAGAGATTTTTGTTGCACAACTCTTCCCCTCTACATTGCCTCATGTTCACCTCCAAGACAGGGGCCCAGAAAGGTCCTGCGAGCGCTTACGTTTGAGTTCTATATCCTCTCATTTATTCCATCTGTGGACCTTGCTGGCACACATGGCCAGGTTGTGGGGGGCTGCCCAGGTGAGGGGTACAGACAATGGTATTGGCACCTCTGCAAGCCACTCCTGGTCACCTTGGCACTCAGCTCCCTGGATCTTCTTAGTGAGTGAAGGACCTGGCTGAAGATCATCCATCTTTCTTTCCACAGCCTTTCCTGAGCATCCTTTTGACGCCAGTCAGGCATCTGTTACATGATCTACGAGGATATTGAACATGGTCCCTGGTTTGGAGATGCAAGTTCAATGGATGGACAGACGTGAACAGATCATTCCAGTGCTGCCCAGGAGGTACCCTAAAGATGCTGTGTGGCACAATCATGAGAAGACAGAGGGACGCCCAGGAAAGGGAAGTTGGGTGACAGAAGCACGGTGTCTGCACTCAGGGATGAGCTCAGAGAGAGCCAGCTGTGCAACACATGCCCCACAGAGACTAACAAAGTGGATGGACCTGCTTCAAATGTCAGCATGTCCTTCAGAGTACTGAGTGAATGTACAAAATGCATTCATCACTATCTATTTAGGTTTTAGAAGATTATGTGCTTACACTAAGATCTCACTATTTTGAAAAGGCCCTTTATAACCCAAAGACCCTTAAAGAGTGGGAGAAAGATCAAAGGTGATGATGGAATTATACAGAAAAGTGTGGGTTTAACAAATGAATATGATTGTTGAATCATTATATTGGCATTTCATTTAGTCTCCAGTATCTTAGATCAGCTAGAAGTAAAAACGTAAAATTGTGTAATTGTAACCCACACCAAACTCTAAAATCTTGTTCTTCATCTAAATGTTGGGCTGTGCTTTGAAACGTATTGCTGTTTTATATATATGTTGCTTTTCACAAAAAAGAAAGAAAAAAGTGTTGATAAAAGTATATATACTCCTTCTAGCCTCCAATGCTCTGGAGCTGCTAGAAGGGAAAATCTGAGAGAATTGTACGGTAGCCCATGAAAAACTCTGGGATCTATCCTGTAACTACTTGTTGAAGAGTGCTGTGAAAACTATTGTTTTTTTTCCTTCGCTTTGGATATACATTATATTATACAATTAAAAAAAAGAAAAGGCCCTTAATCAAAAATTACTTGCACTAAAATTGTTTTTAGGTATTGAACCCAGTTAGTGTTGCTAAATAAAGCAGGAGAAATTTGCTTCAACTAGTAACTGTCCTTAATTTTATGAGGATAAACTGTTCAGCTAATTTTTCTTAGTCAATTGATGATATCTTTTATTCTAGTAAATCAATTTCATGTGCTAAAATAAAAGCCACATATTTTTGCTTAGAAATACTCTTCAGAATCAAACAACACGAGGCAGGGGCCTTAGCAACCTGGCTGATCCACGAATGCCAGCGAGAAAACTAATAAAATGCAAGACTAATCATTTAATGTCTGCTTTTAGTTATAAGACGATTGAATTGGCCAGGGCCTGGCCAAGAACACTGAAATCACTCTGGTTGGCTGCACAGAGAGAATTTAGCATAGGTGCTTTGTTACAGAGGAGTTGGGGGGGGCTGAGCAGGCAAAAGGGGAGCCCCTGGGAACCTGGGGATAACAACTGCAGGAGTACCCAGGGCTGTGGGCACAAAGAATACAGGCTGCAGTCATCAATCCCAAAAGCTCCAACGAGGGGTCCTGCAGAGCTGGGAGTCTGACACCTGAGGAGGGGACCCTCCCTGGAGGTGCTAGGATGTCAGAGAGGTTCTAGGAAGGCAGAAGGGAAGCTTCTGCCACCAACCACCATTTCCAGGGCTTTCTGGGTGATGTCAATGAGCCACAGTAAGGAGAAAGTCCTTCTTCTCTCCTCCTAACTTGCAGTGTCCCTTCCGTGCCCTCATGGTCAGAACTTAACAAGTGCCAAGGGGCAAATGGGAAGTGGAGTTTACAGAGTCCCAGCTCGGCATCAGCAGGCAGAGCATGTAGGAGGGGATCCGAAGCAAACAGGCAATAACTTAACAACTGGCACAATGATCTAAGGCCAATGACCAATTAAGATCTAAAGAAAATCTGAAGATGATACCAGTGTGTTGCCATGCTTGAAACTTTCTGTGGTAGTTAGGCTCAGGTGTCAACTTGGCTGGGTGAAGGTGCCTAGTTTCGTTGCTGTGGACATGAGCCAATGGCATGTGAACCTCATCTGTTGCTGATTACACCAGCAGTTGGCTAGGAGGCTGCAATGAATGATGTTTGACTTAATTGGCTGGTGCTTAAATGAGAGAGCACAAAGTAGCACAACGTAGCACAACCCAAGCAGCTCAGCATACCTCATCTCAGCACTCGCAGCTCAGCCCAGGCCTTTGGAGATGCAGAAAGAAATCACCCTGGGGAAAGTGGTTGGAACCCAGAGGCCTGGAGAGAAGGCCAGCAGAGATCGCCCTGTGCCTTCTCACATAAGAAAGAACCTCAGATGAAAGTTCCTTTCCTTTGAAGAAATATATGTTTTTAATTAAATAAATCCCCTTTTATTAAAAGCCAATCCATCTCTGGTGTTGCATTCCAGCAGCTAGCAAACTAGAACTTTCCAACAATGAACTTTACAATAATTCACAGAAAAAAATTTTGGAGGTAAGATTAAGGCAAAGGAGGGAAGCTCATTCCTGTTCCTGGATTTAGGTGGACTCCTCAGGAGCTGCGCTCAGCTCTGTACCACTTCATGTCTAGCACCTGGCTGGCACACCCCACCCGTGCACCCCAGGTCTGTCACCTTCTCTGGACACACTGTACCCCTGGCTCCGAGGACCAATTCTGGACCCCATCATAAACTGTCCTCCATGGGGCCCTCTGCCCTCCCTTCTCCATCCACAGGTTTTAGGGGTAGGGAATGAAGATGGCAGTGCCACAGGCTGGAAAGTGTTGGGCTCCCATGGGGATGCTTGAGGACGACCACCCTTCTCCTCCCCGGCCAGCCTGCTGGAATGAGACCAGGAGCCAAAGCCTCTCACGGTGTCTGCTGACAACACTCGGAGGTTGAGTTAACTGCAGCCAAGACCTCTGCTCTAATTACTCAATGGGGGGTTGCTGAATGATGTAAAAAACTTTCTTTGTGAAACACTGGGATACCTTTCCCCAAAAATGACTATAGAAGTAGTCACAGTTCAGGAACTCCCTCATTTCGTTTTTTCAAACATGAATGATCCAAACGCACTGGGTCTTGTGTTGACTCTTGCTTTAAAATCCAGAATAACCTGTTCAAAAGTCATTACCCAGGGGTGCAAGGGTAGTTCAGGGGCAGCATTCCCGCCTGCCATGCCAGAGATTCAGGTTCGAAAAAAAAAAATTCACTGAATGGTGCTGCAATAATGGGATAGTTGCATGGAAAAAGAATGAAAAGTGGCCCCCACCATAGCATAACAACAACAACAACAAAAAATCACTACTCGCACCCCATAATGCCAGAAGCCCAGGGTCCTGAGCTGATTAGCAATGCATCCAGGACTCTGAAGTCAGAGTTGGATGATCTGTGACCAAAGGGTCTGCAAACATGCTTTCTTTCCCCTTAGCACCACTGCAGTCTGTTTTGTTAGAATTTGTACAAACCAGGGAGAGTGTAGGAAGCAATGAAGGTGGGAGTAGGCAGTGGTGAGAATAAAATGAGGAAATCAAAGGCAAGTGACAGAACAAGCCACAGTAAGACAAAGGACCCAAAGAGAAGAGGGGAAAGGTTTTGTTGAACTGGAAAAGTCCCTGGGTTCTCAAAATAACCTCAGGGTCCTTTTAATTGCTATCATACCTATATGGAAAGGGATGCTGATAACAGCCTTTGCAGAAGTAAGACAGGAAAAGGTTGGGAGACTCCATACATAATACATTTCCCTTTGTGTAAGCTTTTGTAAAATGTCCTGCTTTCCCCAGCGTTCTCTGGAGTGTATGAACCGGACAGAGGTCCGAGCCAGGTCTCGCGCATCTACCTAGGAGACCACAGGAACCTGAGTGCATTCCCAGCTTTCGACCAGCTCAGGGGTCAACAAGGTTTTTCGGAAAAGGGCCAGATGGCAGGTATTTTCTGCTTTCTCAGACACACGGTGTCAGGGGCAACTAATCAACTCTGCCATTGTAGAGGGAAAGCAGTCCTTGGCAATGTTTAAATGGATGAGCAGTGCTGTGACTTTATTTACAAAAACAGGAAGGGGCTGGATTTGTCCTGAGAGTGTGGGGACCCTGGATGGAGCTAATTAACTTGATAAAACCTTGGAGCTTCTGAGGAACTTGCTGTAGAGACAGATTCCTATGGGGAGTGCAAGGGTAGTTCAGTGACAGAATTCTCGCCTGTCATGTGGGAAACCAGGGTTCGATTCCCAGTTCAAGCACTTCCCCCCAAAATAAACAAACAAGCAAAACAAATGAAACAAACAAATTCAACAAGCGGTGCTGCAATAACGGCACACTCGCGTGGAAAAATAATGAAACATGACCTCGCCATCGAGCACACACACACTAAAAAAGTTTCATATGAAAGTTCTCCCTCCTTTTACAGTCCAAAGAGTTTGAATACCTTACATAGCTCTTGGACTTCTAGATGAAATACCTTAGGATGCATGTCCCACGGGAATAGGTGAGCCCACTTTTCTGGCTGCTGGCTGCTGGGGAGTTGGAAGTTTTCTGCTTCTGAAGGTGGACTAGAAGAGAAACAGGGCTCTTCCTATGGAAAGTCTGACAGGTAGAGGGAACTCTCCTCTTTTGCTGGTCTCCTGTGCTGCCGTCATGGTAGCAGAATGACCATCCTTCCACCGAGACTCTGCGGTGCTCGGTCATGGGGCAGCTGGACACATCAGGGGTCCCACCAGAGCATGAAGCCAGGCAGATGAGGGAATGGGGAGCCCAGTGCGGGTGCTTCTCCTGCTTTGTACAACATTCATATGTCACGAAATTATCAGAAGAACAATTAAAAAAAAAAACAAAACGAAACGTAGGTACTGTCTATAAACAGAGGATCCCCGTCTCACATCCTCAGAAGCTCATGACTGAGTGCTGTAGGTGGAAATGTTGATGAACATAAGAAGCCCGCCGGCTCAAGGAGATGAACGCAATGCCATTTTACAAATCACTCGTCTTAAATCGAGGAAACACTTATTGACAGAAATGACCAGTGTTAGAATCAAAGCCATTCACAAAGAAATTTAACTTGTCCTCAACATCTGCTATTCTTGGGGGAGGGAATTTCCTCCTCATAGTCTTACTTCTGTAAGGGTTTCTATCCAACTGTGTCCACCTGGCCGACAAATTCTAGTTTATGTTCTTTCTAATTTATGAAATGTCCTGTGAGCTGCAATGGCAGAACATTTCACAAAAGCTCTTGGTCGGTGAGTTGTAGCTTAAAATTTGCTTCTCTAGAAAACTCTCCATAAGGCAACTCGTGTTGGAATTCCCTCT
Source organism: Tamandua tetradactyla (assembly GCF_023851605.1). Lineage (NCBI taxonomy): Eukaryota > Metazoa > Chordata > Mammalia > Pilosa > Myrmecophagidae > Tamandua > Tamandua tetradactyla. The sequence goes on along the minus strand of NC_135351.1, from coordinate 2,276,485 downwards.
TCTGGGTTCTTTTGGCAGCATAAGTGGGGACCTATCCAAGCTTAGTAATGTTTGTCACAAATGATGTGAACCTAACAAGGCTCTCACAGACTTTGGAGCCCCTTTCAAAGGGCTGTCCCAGGGTCAGCAGAGGGGGGCAGACCTCCACCTTCCCGCAAGCTGGTGAGTTCTAGACATAGGACGGGCCAAAGGGTTTTCATCAGACATACAGCTCGAAGCTGTCCTCAGGGGTCATCAGACATACAGCTCGAAGCTGTCCTCAGGGTCATCAGACATACAGCTCGAAGCTGTCCTCAGGGTCATCAGACATACAGCTCGAAGCTGTCCTCAGGGTCATCAGACATACAGCTCGAAGCTGTCCTCAGGGTCATCAGACATACAGCTCGAAGCTGTCCTCAGGGGTGCACTCTGGTCCTTAAAATTCACCCGTTGCCAGTGGGGAGCAAGGATGAGAATCCTGGTAGAGAAAGACCATCCCCTCACTTCTTTCATGCGGGGTGACCACCCAAGCTTCCTACAGGGGCGCAGAGCTGACCACGCAGAGCTCTTTTATGACTGGGAAAAAGTCAGCAGGACGACCGGGATCAGAGGAAGTTTTGCAAAGACTCCTCAAATCAGCACCAGCCTGAGCTCTTCGGGAAAAGGGCCCACATCAGTTCCACTGTGGAACACAGCATGTGTCTGAGCTAGATGGCCAGAGACAGGGGCGCTAGAGGGGGGAGGTTCTGACTGCTTGTAAGGTTTTCAAACTGTTTTCACCTCTTTTCATCAGAAACAATTTCTTATTCTAGAATATTCTCTGTATCAAGTATCTAAACTTTTTCTCTCTCTCTATAACAAGCCTGAGAGTAAATATTTTTGTTTCTGTGGTCCAAGTGATGGTCTGTTACTACTGGACTCTGCCTAACCAGATAGTTCATAAACAAATGGGTATGGCTGTTACTCAGGGGGAAAAAAAAACAAACTTTATTTATATTAACAGGCATCGGGCTGACCCCTGCTCTATACTCCCGAAGGGCAATGCATGTAGTTTACAGAGAAGTATTAAATTATTCTACTCAGCAAATGGTCACAGAGCTTTTCTGGGACTTAGCCCTTGGGGCATGGGGGAGGGTGGGCTGGGAGAGGAATGCAAGGTGGGAGACCAGAAGCAGTCATGAACTCATTTGCATGTTCAAGGTATTCAGGAACAAAGGAGAGAGACTTAGATTTGTTTTGTTGTTGTTCGGCAGGGGTAGGTAAAGAGCTGTGTTTTCAAGGACAGTCCATTCTAAGCCTGTTTCAACACATAAAGTTAATTGTTCATTCTCCTTGCCTAAAAATATCCCTCAAGGCGCTAATGAAATAGAAAACTTAATGGGGTCGAGATATGTGTGTCATGCTAGTCTCCAATGTTAAGGTGAATTTGCTTAGTCATATCTATTTCTCTACGTACACACATATACCACACCTATCATACAGATAGAGTCATACGTATAATATATGCATGTGTGTATATGTCACCAAAAAGCATCAAATCAATCTGTATTGATGTGTAGGAGAGAGGGAGAGAACTCATGTCCAAGTTCCCTTCATTGATACTACTTTCATTTAAGTACTTTTATACATTTTTATGGAGTTGGAGATTTACAACCCCAAAGCAGGAAATTCTCAATTCAGGAAAGAATAGAACAAGGAGTGGCACAACAATTACCCCTTTGCTTTACCCTTCTAGGGTGTGGGCTGAAGTTTGACTTGTTTAAGAAACACCCATTGGTAAAGGGCAAGCGTTGGTTAGGTCAATACCATCTTATTTCCTCTCCTTACATAAACTCATAGGAAACATGTAGCTTGGAGTCCTTGCTGGCAATCTGCAGTTACATTTCTTTTTGTTTCTATCCTCCAACAGCACTTGCTTCAAAGGGAGCACAGCAAGAACCTTGCTGAGAGTTGGTTGTTCACTGGTGCAACCCTAGGAACATTCAGTTGTCTCCCACTGAGCCTGGACTTGAACCTGCGACCTTGAAGCAAGGGCAGCCCCCCCCATCACCCCACCCATTCCCCCAAACCACACATACATCCATTGTCCCAAACTTTTAATTTCTACCCTTTCAAAGCAGTCCCTGTTACATCCTGATTCCACTATATGTCTGTGAATAATATCGCTAGGTTTGTAGTTACTTCTATCCCTAATAACTTTATGGTGTTTACTTAACCTTGCTTTGATACTGCTATTGACTTTGGAGTTATAATTAGTACTACTAATTGAGAAAGCTTGATGATAGATTGAGGCAAATTGACCAGTCACTATGTGGGAAACCGGCACTATGACAGTCATTAGGAACTAAATGGCACAGAACCATTTTAATTAGACATGACTAACATCAGCTGCCTCCATTTTCAGGGTGATTAATGCTGGAATTCACAAATCCTGAAAGTCACATTACCTTGTTTGATCTTGAGAAGGGAGGGGCAGTCAAATTGCCTCTAAGAGTTTCTCGCTCTCGTTTTGAAACACGTTTGACTTTGATTTAGGACTAAGCAGCTGGATATTTTCTACTTATTTGGAGTAGTCCTTCTGTGAGGTGTTTGATCAACAAACTGGAGAGGTAAAAACGTTCATTTAGGCATTTGGAAACCATAGAATAACTATTTGCTCTTGGTCACTGTTTAATGCCAAACCCTTCTTAACTAAAAAGTAGTAGGCAAAAAAACTATGTTACGCGATCCTTTTCCTACCACTGCAATGCAACTGTGCTTTAAGGGGGATACATGTAAATTTTAAGTGTGGCCAGTTACAAACCTAGGGACAGTGATGGTTGTTTAATGTTCTTACCTATAAATAATCCTGAAAAACGTAATTATTCTGCTGAAATAAATGTCACCATGGCAGGAAAGTTATTCTGCAAAGGAATTCTGCCGATCTGATCATTCTGCTAGGATTTCTGCTGGAGTCTAGAATTCTTTAGTCCTATGCGCTGCCCCTGAACAATTATATTGACCACTAGAGATCAATACCCTAACCCCGAAGACTCTCCCTGACCTATACCTCAAGCCCTGGCTTCTTACCTTCATCTGGATTCCCCACTGACACTCCAAACTTTATCACCCAAACTGCAAACATTACCTGCTCCCAGGGAAGCCCGGATTGGAAATATCCACCCGCCTTGCTTCCTTTCTTTATTCTCTTCTAAATGCAAACATGACACTGTGCTTTGATTTTTATGTCTGTCTAGCCTTTCCACATCTATCGTTACTTTCTAAGGTTGGAATGTGCCTCTCTAATTCTCCCTGAACAACTGAAATAACCTACCCAATTGTGAAGCCATTACCAGTTGGTCCCTATTGTTTTACCCCCCATGCTGCCACCAGGATAATCTGAATCAAGCACAACTTTAATTACGCTTCTCGGTTAGTCACAAACTTCAATAGCACCCCACCCACACAAGATAAGTTTCCAGCCACTAGTGGAGCCCCACTAGGCCATCTGTGACCTGGCCCCCAAATGCATTTCTGACCTCAAGTCCTGCAACATTTCTGCGCAGAGGCAAGGTGTGCTGGGGTTCCTGGTGGACCACTATTTAGGGACAGAGTTTCTGGCCCAGTGTAGAAGCAGTATAGAACCCTCCAGGTGGTTCCCTATGTAAAAGACTCATTTTCTTTTCCCTCACATTGGGTTAAAGAGAAATAAATAAGGATGCCAGATAGGTAACAGAGCCCTTGGTCAAAACCTCCCGTGCTGCAGTGAGGAGCACAGGGAGTGCACTGGTGGCGTTTTATCACACATGCATCACACACCTATGCTGTAAATGGAAGCCAGGTAATCTTGCAGACGTGCAAGAGTGAGCTCTGGATTGCCATTTTTGACATATCTTCTGTACTGTATTTTTAGAGTTGCTAAAAAGGGCTAGGCTATCCATTATGGCCTCACTGAGCGAGCACAGGAGTAGAAATCAAGCTTGGTATCTGATTCTGATGACATTGATCACTGAAAAGCAACCTACATTGGCTCTGAATTGGATTTAGGTTCAAATTCATGCTTCTTAAGCTTTTTAATCTCATTTTCCTCTTCTGAATAATGCAGTCAGCTGCATCACAGGGCTCTTGTATGGTTTGCATGAGGAAATGTATATAAAGTGCCATATAAAGCATACAACATGTAATACCCATTATTTACTCAACTCTAACTGGGAACATAGAAGAAAATGGCCAAGTCATTCCCTTGTGTTTAAATGACTGAAAAAGTGGGGAAATCTAAATTGGTGACTGTTCTAGTTTGCTAGCTGCTGGAATGCAATATATCAGAAATGGAATGGTTTTTAAAAAAAGGAATTTAATAAATTGCTAATTTACAGTTGTAAGGCCGAGAAAATATCCCAATTAAACAAGTCTATAGAAATGCCCAATCAAAGGCATCCAGGGAAAGATAACCTTGGTTCAAGAAGGCCAATGAAGTTCAGGGTTCCTCTCTCAAGTGGAAGGCACATGGTGAACACAGTCATGTTTCTCTCTCGGCTGGAAGGGCAAATGGCAAGCACAGCATCATCTGCTAGCTTTCTCTCCTGGCTTCCTGTCTCATGAAGCTCCCCAGGAGGCATTTTCCTTCTTCATCTCCAAAGCACTGGCTGGTGGACTCTCTCCTTCGTGGTGCTGCAACATTCTCTGCTCTCTCTGAATCTCCTGCTTTCTCCAAAATGTTTCCTCTTTTATAGGATTCCCATAAACTAATCAAGACCCACCCAAATGAATAGAGACACGTCTCCAACTAATCCAGCTTAACAACCACTGTTGCTTGAGTCACATCTCCAGGGAGATGATCTAAATACAGATTCAAATTTATAATACTGAATAGGGATTAGAAGAAACGGCTGGATTTATAAAATGGGATTAGGATTAAAACATAGTTTTTCTAGGGTACATACATCCTTTCAAACCAGCTTAGTGACTTTGTTTTATAAAACCTAGAGAGTAATGTCATAAATGAAAAGAAAAAAAAAGAGAGAGAGAGAAGTTGACAGGAGTACTATGTCTGTACTAAGATTGGGTTCCAAGCCTCATTTCACCACTTTGTAGCTTTGATATCTGGCTTTGGCAAATATTCCAACATCTCTGAAACTGTTTCCTGAGACACGGGATTCATCAGAATTTGTATGCATTTTTCAAAGTTTGTTGTAAAAACAAAATTAAATGCTTTGGAAGTCATACAAATGCTGGAAAGAAATATTTTATTAGGTTATGGGGAGACAAATGAAGAAGTCTTCAGTAAATTCAGAAAGCCATTGACCAAAATCAAACCCTAGAGGAGAGTCCAATTTCCATATACAAATTCAAAAGCAAAAGATGGTCTGATAAGGCACTAGATTTAGGTAAATATTCTACCTGCTATAGCAGGTAAAGTGAGTAATGGGAGGCATGGTTTTCACCTAGTAACTTAACTATGGTGCTTACAGTTGGAGAATCTTACCTCTGAAAAGAGTTGACTATACTCACACCTGATTGTATATGCACATCCTTATATTTTATTCATCATAACATGAGAATGACTAATTCATTGACTCTAAAGTCCTGTGAGATTCTCAGTGATTGACGGCATTCCCTTGAAATAATGATGGGATATGGACTGTGGAAGGAAAAGGGACCCTAATCTCTCCCAGGACTCTTAGCACATGGCACAGACTTTCCATTATGAGCTCCTTTGCCCCTAAAATCTCCTTGTGAGGTGGCGCCACCATTCCCATCTCCAAGGCAACATAGTTAACTTCTTTGGCACTTGGAGGTAGAATCCTGCTGATGTGGTTTCAGAGCATCTTCGTTCCTTGTTTCTGCTTCTCTCCTATTAACTAGTACCATAACGAATTGCTCTTTCTTACGGGAATTTCTCAGTGGGGCTTGGGTTGCAAATGGAGGGATGCCCCTCCTCTGTTGGCATTTGGGGCAGCATCATTTAGACCTTCATGAAAGAAGACAACCTCATTATGAATAAAGCTGTTTATTTTTATTTGCAAATGGCATCCTCCAGTGTTTACAAAGGAGATGACTGATGGTGCTGAGCAGAGCCTGCGGAGTTGGGGGTCAGCCCTTCACTGAATGCCTGCACCCTGGAAGCAGAGGGGCCTCTCTGTTTTATCGTCTTGGGTTTTCTGCTCTGCTCTTGGAAACCCGGCATCAGAGGCTCCATAGGACCACCAGGAGGCCCACAGAGGCAAGGGCACATTGGCAGGCAGGGCCCCACTGGGCAGGCCTGGGATGGGAGTTGGGGAGGTTATTGCAGAAAGTCCTCTCACATTGCTTGTGTTTAGGGGCAAGACTGTTTGACGTCAACATTTCTGAATTTTCCAAAACATACATTCCAAAATTTTATATGAAAAAAATCATCTTTTAATAAACATTACCCATTCCTTGATGTCTAGCTTATACAATGTTCTTGCCTTGAAGCTTTAATACCTTGCACCTGAACAGAACTACACAGCCCATCTGTGGTGTAGCACACACTCTCTTGAGTATTGCCACTTTTCCAATTCATTATGTCCCTAGGAGGGGAACAAAGACACTGATCATTTCTCCCACTTCGCCAAAAGAATCAGTTCAGAGAAGGGACATGATGAATGCGAAAGTATCTAGGGCCCAACTCTTCAGACTCTAACCCGTTGTCTGGCCGGAATAGAATAACCTTTTCCTGGATTTTCTTTGGCAAACTGAACTCTCCCTCTGCATAAACATGGTCCAAAAGAATGAGTAAATAATTTTGCTAAAGCAAATTGTTGAAGCAAGTTGTGTGTGATAAAAACAAACAAAGACAAAAAGCCCTGGGAAGATGGACCTTTTCACCAGGGGTAGGAGTTGCCATCCTGAGTTCTATGGTGTCCAGGACCCTACCTGGCTTTGCTCAGGCCTGTAGCTCGAGAATATAGCAAAGCTCTTGGTTAGTAGTGGGCATTGAATGAGTACAGTTTGGATGGGTGGATGGACGGATGGATGGATGAATGGATGGATGGATGAGTCAGGGGCATTAAAAGCAAGTAGATTTGCCTAAAAGCAGACAGACATAGCCATATTCTGACAATGATTTTCACAGATACATTAGCTACTGTGAATTCTCTATGAAAACTTTTAACTTGTTACACTAAAACTGACAGAATGCAATATACCAGAAATGCGTTGATTTTTACAATGGGGTTTTATTAACTTACAATTTTAAGTTCTTAGGCTGTGAAAATGTCCTAACTCAAGGCATCAACAAGATGATACATGGAGCCTGAAGACAGACTGCTGCCCACTGGGACACTTGTGTTATGAGAAGGCACATGGCCAGAATTCATCTCTAAGCTTCTGTATGTGTTTTATCCCCTTTATAGGGCTCCTGTATGAAGATTAAGACCCAGCTTGAATGGCGTGGGTCACATTTCAACTGAAATAACCTAACCACAAGGTCCCACTCACAATAGGGCTGCACCCTCAGGAAATGATTAAAAGTATATGGCCTTTCCTGGGATACATAACAGCTTCAAACTACCATACTCAGTTTAACCTCTTTTTATAATTTAATATAAATTATGTAAAATACGTAAAGTTTTTACATTAAAAGCCTTAGTGTTAGCAGGTCAAAAATGACCTCCCGAGTGATCAGCTCATCCTGATTTGCCTGGGACTTTTCCAGTTTTAGTGCTGGACATTCCACATCCCTGGAAACCCCTCAGTCCCTGGGGAAACTGGAATAGCTGGAAACCTGAATTCTCGATGGCCTACTTAGGACAGAAGACTGTTTTGAGAACTCACCACTTGGATTTGCCTTTGCAGTTAAGGCCTCGTGGTCACACAAACTAGCAGCACGTATCTTTGAGTGTGGTGTTCTTTAAACTGGAGAGATTGCTCTCAGTGGGCCATAGAACATATTTGCTTTTCAAAGGAACGGTTATCACTAGAGAGATGGGCATGGGTAGGAAGGAAGAAAGCTTCATTCCAGCCCTATGCCTGGACCAAACTTCTCATGAACACAATTTGGTCAGCATGTTCCTTCATACCAACAAACACATCAAGCTTAGCATCCCTCTCCTCTTTCTCCTCCTGGCATGCCTTATGTGCCAGCCAAACTGGAGGCTTCTGAGATCCCTCTTAAATATAGCCCATCTCGGAAGACCCGGTTTCAGTCCCTGATCCATGCACTTCCCAAAATAAACAAACAAGCAAACAAACCAAACCAACAAACAAAAACATTCAACAAATGCTGCTGCAATAAGGGGATACTCATATGGAAAATGAAAGAAATGTGACCCTCACCTTACAGCATACAAAAGAAAGAAGAAGAAAGAAATATATTCTGCTCCTTGCCAGCATCATAACTTTCTGAAGTGGAGTCTCTGGGCTTCATCTGGACCCCCAGTCTCACTTCCTAATTTGAAATAGGGAAAAGCCATACATTCTTATCTCAAGCAAGACCTCTCTAATGGAACCCTTCTGGGTCCTTTCAGACATTCTTTTGCTTCATTAAATGTTCATTGCACTTCATAGCACTAACATACAGGTTAAATGAATGAACTTTGGAGCTAATAAATCTGTTCCCTTCACCTTTCAGCTGTGTGGTTTTGTAAACATGGAGCCTCACTGGGCTGCCTTCCCCTGTAGGTTAAAACAAAGATGATAATACCTATTACATAGATTGGCAAAGAGATCCCATCCCCACCACTCCACTGAAGGTGAGAACATCTTTATTTTTTCTGTAAATAAAATAGTAATCATAACATGTATAAAGCCCTCTCTCTTCTCAGGAACAGCAGCACAGAGAGGAAATAGCACAAACTATGAGTCGCCTGAGCTGGGGTGCATCCTGCTCCACCACTCGCAGGTATGATGAGTTACTAGGACACATGGATTCAATTCTCTGAGCCTTAGTTCCTTTACTTGTAAAGTGAAGATGGAGATACTCAGGAAGTGCAGCAAGAAGAGAAGGGATAAGGAGTAGTCAGAGTTTGGCTGCATGTTTAGTACCTGACATCATCTTGGCAACTGTGTGTCACCCCATCTCAATATCTATGTGACTTTGGGCAATATTTGAATTACTAATCAAGGGCACCAAAGTAATGAAATCTGAAATCGCATTTCAGATTTCATGACACTTTTATTTCATGGCACTGTGGAAAAAAGAAAATCCACTTCCACATGAGAACATTATATCTAACAAAGGATTCTCTTATAGAATCTCTGTGTAAAATGTATGAAACTCTTAATATTTTTAAATCTTGACCAAGTTTCAGACAGAAAAATTACAAAAGTAACTAAAAAGAATTTCCAGATTTCCTCCACCCTAAGTAGGTGCTACATTTACCTTTTATTTCTTATAGATTTTTATACCTAGAAGAACCCATAGAGAACATCTGATCCTATTTAAGTTTTAGATAAGGAAACTGGACCAGCACAATTCAGTGATCTACCCACAATAATGACCAAGATACACAGCTTCTAACCCTCAAATAGGTGTTCACTCCCACTTGCCAACCACACTCCACCATGTCATCAAAACAGACCCTGTGTCAACAACTCCTTCCACAGATGCTTAGAGCTGAAGTGGTATCTGAAGTATAGTTCACAGCTTTCCAAGATACATACTGCAGTTTACTACATTTATTGTAAACTCCTTGAATCTCACCATCCATAGCTTTTAGAAGAAGGTTTGAAGTCAGCAGTGACAACTGCTTTGGTTAAGTAAAAATAGTTCCATTGGGAAAAGTGAGAAGTTATTTCTTTAAATCCTTCCTTAGTTTGGAGAAAGATATTTAAATCAGGATCAACAAAAAATTTCTATCGTCCTTGAGTTCCTTGAATTATTGTATTTTTTTCTTACTGGAAAAATCTCTTGCACAATTGCACAATCAGCATGCTTTGGGAGAATGCCTTTCTTTTCTCCCCCTCTCTTTTTGAGTTTGGTGTGGGGAAGGGCATAAAGGAAAAGAGAAGAGGGAGAGATGGAGTTTGATTTAGAGAACATTCTTTCAACAAGTATTTCTCCAAAGCTTATCTCTTGCCTGTGGCAATGGCACTTAAGTTTACTTGTTCTGCACCTGGAGCTCCGTTGATAATGTTTTACAAGTGATAAAACCACTCATAACCATTAGTAATATTCTTACAGCAATAATCTGTGATTGCAGGGAGTTATAAATTCAGTTATAAACCTAAAACAAATTAGCAAGAGCAGTTATCCTGTTCCACAGCCAACCGGTTTATCTAGTTGAGCAAACTTTGCCTTGAACATAAAGTTCAACAATGAGCATGAATACAAGCATGTTCATTCTTATGATGTGATTAGAGCTGTGTTGGGATTAGGGGCAGTGCTAAGAAGTTCACTGGTTTTCGTCTGGCTCTTTTCCAGTTTTCAAATGGACCTGAAGCATTTGAGGAGAGAAATCTGGCTTGGTCACAGGGTCCTTTATTATCATTCGTTTTCTTGTTTCCCATCAACATAAGTGTGATGATCTCTTTCCTTCAGGAACAAGTTGGAATTTCTTTGAAAACTCTGTAGTGAATTTCACAGATTGCACTAGAAGATGGATGTTTTTGTGGGGCAGATGAAAACCATAAACATGCAATGTTAACAGTGCCCAGGTGTGGGCTCTAGGATCACTTGCAGCTGGGAATGGTCTTCCCACCTATAGCTAGTTAGTCAAATTAAATTGTGGGGAGGCGCAGATAGCAGAGAAGTAAGTTAGCAACGTGGAAAATTTTCTGACCATGTCTGAATATGAGTGAAATGGTGTTTTATAAACCTGTAGGGAGAGTTTAAAATTTGGGGCTATATTCTGAATACTCTGTATTCCCTGTTGTTTCTCAGATAGTGACTAAAAAGCCGCTGGTTTGGGGAGGAAGGGGTCTCAGGATAGAGAAAGCAAGTATGTTCCATGTCAAGCATCGTGGAATTGCATTCTAAGACAACAGATAAGGAAGATGGGATTTTATCCTACAACCCAATTAAAATTAGACTGAGAGAAACTTTGTATGTCAAGTGTTATTACATTGCACTATGTCTTTAGCAAAGCATGTTGGTAACACCTGAATGTAATCTGACACTGTAAACCCACTGTATCTCAGGATATGTTGCCGATAAAGCCAGAGAAATACAACCATCCTTGAGAGAAGGGATCAAAACTGAGGGTCTGTTTGCTTCTTTAAGGTTGGTGTTGAGAAAATGTTCCAAAGAGGATCTCAAAAGATGTAGGGTGGAGGACAGTGTGTTTTCTTCAGTGGAGAACCACTTCAGATAAAAAAGTATTCAAGTAGGATCAGGAATTTAGGCTTCAGTTACTGAGAACAACTAACCCTAAATTGAGAAACTGAATGAAGAAAGCAGTTCCCTTGGAGTCCATTTGCCCCCAGGAAACAAGTAGCCACTATCTGGTCTGTGTGCCCCCAGGTGATGCTGAGAGTGTAAATGACAATGTAGAATGATTTCGCTGAAAATAAAAACCTAGAGTAGGACAGAAAGTAGATTACAGGTTACCAGGGGCTGGTGGGAGGGAGAAAGGGTGGTTATTGCTTAATGGGTACAGAGCTTCTGTTTGGGGTGATGAAAAGTTTCCATAATAGAGGATGGTGTAATAGTACAACATTGTAAATATAATTAATGGCACTGAATTGTACTCACAAAAGTGGTTAAATTGAGAAATTTTGTATGGTAGATATGTTACCACAATAAATTAAAATGAAAAAAAAGTGATAGAGACTCCCTTGGATACAACGCTATCAGGTACAGGAACCTGTCATTTTTCAGGTTAGCCATAATCGTACATCTCAGTCTGCTCTCAGGGGTGAGTGCAGCTACCCTCCACAGCTTGGAATCCCCTGTGGCTGAGAACTTCCTACAAGCCCACCAAAGGACAACGCTTGTCCTCAGGACCCAAATGTGAGCTTCATTAAATACTTAGTATGAGGTCCTCACTGATATTAAATCTAAATTTCAGTTGGGGTTTAATATTTTATGTTGTGCTATTTTTAGAAGTAATTTAGGACTATATGTAGATTTATAGTCCTAAATCTACCTTCCTTTTGGATAAAATATGGGCAGAAGAGCCTCAGCTATCCAGAAATATTCCTGCAGGGAATTCATGGGGCACCTGAGTCATTGGAATGGGAACTGAGGGTTTGCCTAGAGCAAAGGCTTGGGTTCTTCTAAGGAACAAAGACTTTATAAAAATATCCTGCTTCCCATCCCTAGGAGAGGATCAGGGTGGGTGGAAGGGTCAAGAGAGAGAAAGATCATCAAAGGAGAAAGTCAACTGAAAATTGGAAGAGGAATGGACCCATCCCATTGTTTCCACTGAGCCCATGTCATGAGAACAGACCCCTGGGGTCCCATTTCCTGTCTCTCCAAAACTCTTTCTCATGAGAATCCAGTCTGGAGCAGTGGGCCCGTCAGTTTGTGGCAGTTATGAGTGCCAGGCCACCAGTTGAGAATAAGGTGAAAGGGAAGAAGGGGTCACTGGCAATCAATTTATTGAACTAAAAAGACCAAACATCAGCCTTTAATTAAATTTTCAAGTCAGCTAAGTATTCATTTCCTAAAACATCTGATTGAGACCAGAGAAAGAGTGCAAATGTGAATGCCAGTCTGGTTTGCTAGCACTGCATTTAGAAGATAAATCAATTAGTATAACTAATCCCAGCTGGTAGTCATAAAAAGCAAACAAACAAAAATATGCTAACCGTGAGTCTCAGAAAACAGAAATCTAGAACACCATTGGGGAAACCACCTTTTCTAGGAACTTTTGAAGAGAAAATAATTGGTTCTCCTCCACCAGAAATAGTCTCATCTCATTTCCACAGAGAAGTTGCACTTGAACAGTGTGACCTCACATGACCTATCATTCTTTCTCCCGTTTTAGGATCCACCTCCTTTTTCTATGAGGACTCTAGAAAATAGGACACAACTGGGTCCCTTGTCTCAGGCCCAAAGACCTGTTAAAAGGTCAATGGAGCCATACTTCACAGCTAACAAGGGACTAGTTTTCCCACTGAAAATTGATTTCCTCTCAAATTTAGATATTTCATAGATAATAGATGATAGATGGATAGACAGACAGACATAATATAAAAGAACAGAAGAGAAGCCTTAAAGTAGTCTATTCTATTTCTTGGAGTTTTCGTTTGTCGCTCTGTCTTTTTGTTTTTAGATGATATGTAAAGATAGTGAAAACTGTGACTGAGAGAACTCCTTGTCACACAGCCCTAAATTTGTCATCTAGCTTGGTTGTTATAAGATAACTTATCATGACACAGAAAGGCAACTTGAACAATCTTTTCCCCAATTTGATCAAAGTTTCCAAGAGGGCATCAGGTTATTTTTCTCCTTCGAGGGCCAGAGGGAATGTGGGACCTCCGTGGAAGAATCGCTGGGCGTAATGGGAAGCCGTCTGCTGATCCCACGCTGGCTAAGGTCGGCACTTACACCCACGCACTAATCAACCTTCTAAAAATAACAGCGGCCATCCTTCCTTCCAGCTGCAGGCTTGGGACAAGGACTTTCTTAAAACACAACAAAAACACTTCTTCCTGTTTCATGTACCAGACACAGATGGTCCAAGACCCCCCACATAGATGCTCTCAATTTCACATCCAGTGTGACCAGGATGACTTGAAAGAAAATAAGCTACTCTTCACTGTTCTAAGAAAATCAGGAAGTTGGGCAGCCATAGGTGGGCCCCCACCCCACCTCCTGGGGAGGGACTCCTGAGCCTTTAAGCTTGCAGAAAGTAGGTCACTGCTTATGTCTATTTTCCTGCCCTCTCTGCAAAGCAGGAGCAAGTGAGGGACCTCCCCAGGCTCATAAGCTCCTTCTTGGGTATTGAGTTATGCCATTTTGTACGGCTACATGGGAAGGCACTGGTTTTCTGTAGGGCAGAACAGCTCTCTATGCCAAAGCAGCCTGGGTCTGATGCTTACCTCCACAAACAAAAGTTCAACCAGAGAGACCCATGCTTTCCTTCGTTATTTATAATAGCCACCACACAAACCAGGAAGATGAGCTCTGGTGAACAGACACAATTTCCTAGGCATCAGACTTCAGGTGACCTCCCCTTACCCCTGTAGCATTTCTCTCAGGGGTCACTTCAGCCCGCAGCCTTAGGGAAAATCACTGAGAATCAGGAAATAGCCACCTGTTTCCACAAAAGCTCCAGTTCTCCATGCCATTCCATGCAGGCCCCTCTTGAGGATTATATTAAAAATGAAATTAAATTTTATTACAGAAGGTACTATATTGCCTATTTTCACAGACTTTTATATACCCTTATACCACATAGTTGCATAACTGAGGCTTGATTACATGTGGTATTTTTGTTCTTTGTATAATGATTTGGGAATCCAGCCATTGGTCTATACTATAACCTCCATTATAAAAAATTTTTTCTATTAATAAATTAGATTAGACTTACATCATTTCAACTTACAGTGCCTTTCCCAGAAACATAACCAGTCTTAAGTTCCAGGAACACAGTTTTGACTTGAAGAAAAAGGAGATTCAAGGTCAAAGACCTGGAATCAGGTCCTTTTCCTGCTGGTTGGAGTTTCTTAGGGATATCGCTAAGTTTCCTCCTTTGTAAACTGTAGCTACTACTAGTAATGACATCACTTGCTTGTTTTAATGATCAATGGTGAAAATTGAAATAAAAGCACTTTATAAATGCTTGACAACTGTCAACTAGAAAGAGAATACCTTAGTTTGATGCAACTGGTCATGATTGAACCCAAAATGCTAGTCAAACTTCCCCTTAACATTATGTGGTCCCCCCTTCTAAAGAAAAAAAGTTCTTCCACTGAAGTAGGTAAAAATAAAGGGATAGGACAGACCATCATGTGAGCATTTACTTTTTCCCCTCTTCAATTTCAGAAACCAAGCCCATTCAAAGAACGTACTCTGATGGTCACAGTTCTAGAAATTTCATTGCTGGTGTGCTTGTTCCACAGCTTGTTCCTAGCCACACTTAACCAAAGTCCACTCTTTTGGTTTGTAGGAGGAAAAAAATATCTTACTGCAGCCAGAGAGTTCCAGGTGCATCTGGATTCCCTGCTCCCGCCCTGACCCCTTCTCCAGCTATGCCAGGGGGATTCTTGGTAGTCCAGAGCTGATCATGCATTCATGGTTTTCTTTCCCTCCAAAGTTTGCTTTACCTTACTTCATTGGTCAGTTCAGGAAAGGAAAGCTGGCTTGCTGAGTGCTTCTCACAAAAACCCAAGAAAGCTTTCCTCACTATTCAAAGAACACTAACTCCACTCTCACTAGGTCTATGGGGCCAGAATCAGAATCAGAAACAAAATCAAATTAACATAGAGAAAAGATAATTTTACCAAAGAGTGTATACAAAAGTCACTATTTTTCTGCACAATAGTTTGACAGAAATATTCAAATATGTATGCTTATATATTGCCACAAAGGACTTTATAAAAGATCCCTTCAAGAAAAGTGGGTATAATATATAGTAGAAAAGGTGCTATTATTTGTGTCCAGGATATAATATACATTCTGTTTTCAAATCACCATAACCCCTTACTGATAGGCTAAAAATTTTAAAAGTACTTTCATATGTAGCATCACATTTTAAAAATCTTACTATTATCTCTTGAGAGGTAATTGATATTCAAACTTATTTGTTATGATCAAGAAGCTGTGTCCTGAACAACAAAAGAAAAAAAAATAGATAAATTGGATTTCATCAAAATTTAAACATTTTATGCCTCAAAGGAAACCAACAAGAAAGTGAAAAGACAAACTATAGAGTGGGAGACAGTTGCTGAAAATTTTATATCTGATAGGGGACTGGTATCTAGAATACATAAAGAACAACTCAATCATAAAAAGAAAAATAACTCAGTTAAAAGGGACCAAGGGTCTGAGCAGACATTTCTCCAAAGAAGAAATACAAATGACCAATGAGCACACAAACAGATGCTAACATCATTAGTCATTATAGAAATGCAAATCACAGTGAGATACCACTTCACACCCACTAGGATTGCTATAATAAAAAAAGGTAGACAATAGCAAATTTTGGAGAGAATGTGAAGAAATAGGAATCCTAATGCGATGCTGGTGGGGCTGTAAAACAATGTATCTGCTTTGGTAAGCAGTCTGTCAATTCCTCAAAAGTTTAAACATAGAGTTCAAATATTACCCAGCAATTCAACTCCTAGGTATTTTCAACTCCTATATATAAACCTGAGAGAAATGAGAGCTTATGTCCACAAAAATACTTGTATATGAATGCTTATAGCAGTGTTATTCATGATAGCCAAAAAGGAGATTTAAAAAAAACACAAACAAATGTCCATCAACTGATGAATGTATAAACAAATGTGGCATATCCATACAGTAGAATATTATTCAGATATAAAAAGAATGAAGTACTAACGCATTCTAGGACATGGATAAACCTTGAAAACAATGCTAAGTGAAAGAAGCAAGACATAAGATTCACATATTGTATGATTTTGTTTGCATGAAATGTCTGGAATAGGGAAATCTATAGAGACAGAAAGATTAGTGCTTGCCTAGGGCTAGGGGTGACTGGGTGAAAAAGGAATGACTACTCGCAGGCACAGGGTTTTTTTGAGAGGTGCCTATGAGTTGTCATTCTAAAATTGGTTGTGTTGATGGCTGCACAACTTTGTGAATATACAAAAAAATTAAATTATACATTTTAAAAAGCTGGATTATACAGTATGTAAAGTATTTCTCAATAATAGAGTAATTAAAAAATGAAGAAGCTATATTCTACCACACCTAATATAATGTTGATTTTTCACTTAATATGCCACTGTATCTATTCCCAGAAATCTTTTAAAAATTAGTGACAGTCTGTATACTTTAGTTCGGCTTACTATAACTATCAATACCTTTATAAATTCAAATTGGAAGTATGACACACCTTGAAGAAATCTATGATGGAACCATACACAGAAAGCAGTTAGGATATCAAGTACAAGCCAGGATCTACCCACTCCTTGTAGGGATGGAAGTAGATACATCTCTAGAAATACAGAGGGAAATGGAGAACCACACTCTTCAGCATCTCTTGGACATGTATCTGGGTGGACTCTTCTGCAGGCACAGTTATAAATTGAAAAAGGTAGACTTCAATGAAAATTGAGCAATCCTATCTATTGTGTTTCCTGGCACAGTAGATGCTCAAGAAATATTTTTTCAATGAATGAACTAGAAGCTTTTCTCTGTCCTCTACCCCTTATATAACCTTTGCATTTATCCTGAAATATATGACCTAACAATCTGGAAGACAGGCTTAGTGCATGTTCAAAGAGGAGATCTGTTTAGCTGCATGGTGGTATTTTCTATCTTACTCCTATCCACAATAGGTATTTTAATTCAAAGCAAGATGTGAGTTTGTTACTAAATACACAGTAGGTGTTAATCTCAACTCACAAAACAAGTGTGTAAGAAAGATCACTTTGTTTCGCTAAGAGTGAGCTGGTATCAATTAGAAACCTCCATTCTAGAGTGGTGGGAACAATCTAAATGATAATTCTACAGGAGGGGCTCTAGATCACTTAGGGGTTGGGTGGGTGGTACCATCATCTGACACCTGGAGTCACAGTCCATCCAGGTAGGACACACTGGGACCCTCTACTTACCTTTAGGTCACAGGTGCCTCCTCTCTAGGTCCTGATTGGAAAACCCCTTTTGTCTGCACTGTCTGGACCATATCCATGCTGCCTCCAGGGACCCAGGACATATTCCACTGCCCAGGGCAGGTATCTCTCCTGGCCATCTTCTCAGCACTCTGAGATTCTATTTCTTTAGCAGGCCCTTTCTTTGTCAACCCCTTCTCTCCTATGCTCAACCAGGGAGTGATTAGCAGATCCCATCCCTGAGAAATGTCTGACAACATCTGAGCCCATGTCCCCTCTGAGTTTCCATCTCATCAAGCTCCAGGAACCTAATCTGGTGCCTACCTTTACTGTTATACCAGATGCAATGGTTTTGAAATTCAAAAGCTTAGAATTCAACTTTTTTGTTGTCTGTGTTTTGGTATGTCTTCCTTTCTTCAAACAAATAAGTCCCATGGATCAAGGGCTTAACTGGAAACACCCAGAAAAACACTCCCAGGACTAAAGTCCTGATACTTCCACCACAGAATTTCTTCAAAAGTAAATATCAGTGGAAGCTTCGAGGTCAGATCAGTGAGGCATGAGGGGAAGAGGACTTAAACAATGAAAAGCTCAAAGAAAAAATCAGAAAGGAAATTAGGAAATATCTTGAAATAAAGAATGAAATGAAAACACAACATACCAAACTTATGGAATGCAGCAAAGGCAGTGCTCAGAGGGAAATTTATAGCTCTAAATGTGTACATTAAAAAAAGAAAAAAGGTCTCAAATCAGAGACTGGGCATCTAGAAAATTATACTCAAAGTACTCAGAAGGAATGAAATAAAAAAGATTAAAGAGAAGATAAATGAAAAAGAAGATAAAAATACAATGAAGAGAATCAACAAAACCAAAAAATGGTTCTTTTATAAGATCTATAGAATTGACAAATCGTTAGCTAGACTGATTAAGAAAAAAAAAAAGACAGGACACAAATAACCAAAATCAGAAATTAAAACGGAGACATTACTACTGACCCTTCTCCTCACATGCTAAAGGATTATAAGAAGATACTATGAAAACTGAATGCCAACAAATTAGATAACTAGATGAAATGGATACATTTCTAAAAATACACAAATTATCAATGCTGACTCAGGAAATAGAAGATCTCAACAGACCAATAACAAGTGAAGAGACTGAATCAGTAATCAAAAACCTCCCAAAAAGAAAAGTCCAGGACCAGATTAATTCACTGGTGAATTTTACTGAACATTCCAAGAATTAGTACCAATCCTGCTCAATGTCTTCCAAAAAATTGAACAGGAAGGAATACTTGCTAGCTCATTCTATGAGGCCAACATCACCCTAATAAATATACCACAGGAAAGAAAATTTCAGACAAATATGACTTATGGGCATATATGCAAAAATCTTCAATATAATTCCAGCAAACTGAGTCCAACAGCACATTAAAAACATCATATACATAATCAAGTGGGATTTATTCCAGGTATGCAATGATGGTTCAACATAAGACAATCAACATTGTTGATCACATTAACAATGAAAGAAAAAAAACATGTGGTCATCTTTATTGAATCAAAAAAGGCATTTGACAAAATCCAGTGTCCCTTCTTGATAAAAACACTTAGAAAAGCAGGAATAGAGGGGAAATTCCTCAACATGATAAAGGGCATATATGAAAAACATACTCAAAGGTGAAAGGCTGAAAGCTTTCCCTTAAGATCAAGAACAAGTCAAAGACGTTCACTGTCACCACTTTCATTCAACATGTACTAGATATTCTAACAAGACCAATTAGGCAAGAAAAAAGAAACAAAATGCATTCAAATTGGAAAGGAAGAAGGAAATCTTTCCCTATTAGCAGATGACACGATCCTATATACAGGAAATCCTGAAAAATCCACAACAAAGCTACTAGAACCAATAAACAAATTCAGCAATGTGGTTTTGGTACAAGACCAAAATGCAAAAATCAGTACTGTTTTTAAACACAAGTAATGAATAATCTGAAGAGGAAACCAAGAAAAAAAATCCCATTTATAAAAGCAACTGAAAAAAATAGTATACCTAGGAATAAATCTAAACAAGGAAGTAAAGGATTTGTAAGCAATAAAATACAAAACACTACTGAAAGAAATTCAAGATGTCCTAAAAAAAATGGAAGGACATTCCATGTCCATGGACTGGAAGACAATATTTTAAGGAGTCAGTTCTACTCTAAGTGATTTACAGATTTAATACAATTCCGATCTAAATTCCCAAAGCCATTTTTGCAGAAATGGAAAAGCCAAATATCAAATTCATAATAGAATAGTAATGGACCCCAAATAGCCAAGCCCATCTTGAAAAAGAAGAACAAAGTTGGAGAACTCACACTTCCTAATTTTTTAATTTATTAAAACTCCACAAGAATCAATACAGCATGGTCCTGTCACAAGGACATATAGACCAATGGAATTCAAATTGAGAGTTCAGAAATAAACCCTCACATTTATGCCCAACTGATTTTTGACAAGCATGCCAAGTCCATTCAATTGGGAAAGAAAACTAGATGTCCTAATGCAAAGGAATGAAGGTGGATCCCTACCTCACACCATAAACAAACAACCAAAAACCCTCAAGATGGATCAAAGACCTAAATATAAGAATCAAATCTATAAAACTCCTAGAAGAAAACGTAGAGAAGTATCTTCAGGAACTTGGTTATGCAATGGTTTCTTTGACTTTATATACAAAGCATCAGCAACAAAAGAAAAATAGATAAATGAGGCCTCGTCGAAATTAGAAACATTGTGCCTCAAAGGACTTTATCTTTAAGGTAAAAGAGATAACTTACAAAATGGGAGAAAATTATATGTAAACCCCAAATCTGATAAGGATTAAATATCCAGAATATATAATTAAATCCTAAATTTAATGACAGAAAAAGCAAATAATCCAATTTTAAAATGGGCAGAAGACTTGAATATACATTTTTCCAAAAAAGATACACAAATGAGCAATAAGCTCATGAAAAGATGTGCAATATCTTTAGCCACTAGGTAAATGCAAATCAAAACTACAATGTAGCAGTCCGGAGGTTCCTTAGAAAGTTAGGTATAGAATTACCAAATGATTCAACATTCCCACTTTCAAGTACATACAGAAAATCATTGAAAACAGGAATTCAAACAAATATTCAAAGAGGCATTATTCACAATTGTCAAAACATGGAAGCAACCCAAATGTCCATCAAGTGATGAATGGTTAAATAAAATGTAGTATGTACAGGCCATGGAATATTATTCAGCATAAAAAGGAATGAAGATAATAAAGGCAAACAACATGGGTGAAACTTGAAGATCTCATGTTGAGTGAGATAAGCCAGACACAAAAGGACAAATATTACATAATCTCAATTATATGAAATAATTAGAATGTTCAATCTTGTAGAGTAAGAAAATATCATACAGGTTACCAGGGACGGTGCTGACAGTAGGGAATAGGGAGTTAATGCTTCATTGGTTAAGTTTCTGTTTGGGGTGATGGAAAACTTTTGGTAATGGGTAGTGGTGATGGTAACACCCCTTGTGAATGCAATTAACACCCCTGAATTACATGTTTGATTGTGGTTAAAAGGAACAATTTTAGGCTTCTTCTCCTTTGGAGAATGCCCGCACTCATCTTTCTTCAAGTGTGTACTTTCACTATTAAAATTTTAAGCTGCAAATACTGAAAAAAAAGGGGGGGGGTTGGATTTTAGATTGTTTATAGGTTACTAGAATAATTTTTTTAAAAATCCCTAGGACTGCACATCACAAATAGTGAAGACACTAAATTATTGACTATAGTTAATAGTATAATTATAATTTTTTCATCAATTGTCACAAAAGTACTACACTAATACACAGTGTTAATAATAAGGAAAACAGTGTAGGCTAAGGTATATGAGAACTCTGTAATTTCTATATGATTTTTTGGCAAACCCTCAACTTCTCAAAATAAAAAAAAAGTATTATTTGGTTTATAAAAATCTATACTCACATGGAAATTCATAAAATATGAAATAACCTGCATCACATATCAGCCCTGAATTTATGAATCCACTTCCAGCTGAAACAATGACACAAATTATTAATAACTTCTTATCTACCCATCAAAGGTGAAAGAGCAATACAGCTGAATGTTTAAAAAGCTGGTCTTAGCATCGGCCCATGCCATGGTTAGCACAAATAAATATTTATTATTAAAAATAGCTGGTATTAACTTTTACCAAATATAAATTTGTCTACTGCAAACAGATTAATTTTCTAAAAAATTAATCATACAATTTTAGATTATAATTAATCACAAAAACTCTTCCTCGGAGAACATAAGTGACACTAAGAAGAGGTCAGTTTCCAAATCAATAAACTGGGGGTGAAAAGAGAGCACAGACATCGCTAAAGAAATATTTGATTCCAAAGATCTGGGATTTATAATTGTTACTGGTATGTCAGCTTATTTGTCTTGTTAAAAAACATATAGTCTTTTGGGGGGGTGCAAGAGCGGTTCAGTGATAGAATTCTCGCCTGCCATGCAGTGGACCCGGGTTTGATTCCCAGTCCCAAAAAACAAACAAAAAATTCAACAAATGGATAGGATATGCCCATGAAGCATACAAAAACATGTATACGTATAACTACAGTCTTTTGGAAAATTTATTACAAATTGGCTTCTTTACCTATTATTGAAATAAGAAGCCTCAAAAGAATTTAAAATCTGAGTTTAGACCTTCATCTTGTCATACATCCTTCTTTCCCCCTCCCTCCTTCTTATCTAACACACCTTTCACACAACTTACTTTTATTTCAGGCACCAGAGGAAAACACACACACACACACAGAAACCTGCCTTTTATTCCTGCTTGTGGTGCTCAGAGTGGAGGACTGAGGATCTACCATAATCATTCTTTTCAATGGTGATGATATTTTGGAAAAAATATAGTAATAATTTGGGGAAGTAGCCAGCGAGGTACTCTCAGAATTGAATGGAAAGCCCTTTGGCCTGATTCACAGGGCTGGGGTGTGTATTTGGAGGATTAGGCAGGGAAACTGAGATTAGCTTGGGTTTGCATTGTCAACAGAGCCAACCAAGGAAGACAAGTTCTGCTTTTTGCTGCAAAAAGAATAGAAGATGGAAGACTTTTTTTTTTAAATAGCTCACACCTTTCTTTACCTTTTCATTTCACTTGATTACACATTCTCGGAGTTTTATTGTGTTCTTTTTTTTAATGGTAAACTTATGCAATGGTGGGTTTGGTCTGCCTCGTTTCAGCCCTCAGAGTTTATTCTGACCAGCCGAAACCCTTGTCTTAAATAGCCTACTATATCACTGTTTATCATTCCAAATACCAGTATTGGGACAGGAGCCGATAGCCCGGTCCATTCAAAATTATCACCACTTTTCTTTCAGCAATGATGTGAGCCTGTGAAGGAGCTGCTATCTTCTGTCTTTATTTAAGTAAGATAAACGAATCATAAAATGGGGTGCTTTGTACTTTGAGTCAACAGGAGCAATCCCATGGGAGATAAGCCCCTGGAAACTGTCAATTAAACATAACAACACTGTCTCAAACAGAAAGCTGCACTGATCATGGGACTGGCTGCCACGTGAGAGGACAGCAGGTGGAGGAGGTGGTGGGTTTGAAAAGGTAACCGCAGTTCCTGGTGGGCACTCTAGCTTCCTGGCCCTAAGGAGTTTGGAGAGAGTGTAGGGTCACCATGCAGAGAGGGCTGTCCTTAAGCTTGCCAAGGCTGGAGTAGTTTCCCTACCCTAGGGCATGAGCAGCCATCCTGGCTCAACCCCCACAGAGGTCTCCTTATCTCTGTTTGTCTAAGGTGCCTCTCGCCTGCAATACCCATTCATCCCACATTCACCTAAGAGCTCCTCGCACCCTTCAGGCCCGTTAGAGCCTCTCACCTCCTCCAGGGAGCCCCTCTTGATTTGAAGGCCTTTCTTGTTGGGTTCTGACACCTTGGCTTACGTTTATGTGGCCCTTACTATATGAACCGCGATGGCTTACACACAACCCATGGTCATGGATTCCAGGCTCCACTGTGAGCCCATTGAGGACACGACCGACCAGAACCTTTCTTGGCTATTTCTGTCTCCAGCACCTTATAGAGTGCCAGGTATACAAAGAGGCACAACAAATGTTGAGTGAACAAAGGCACACACTTCTACTCATGTAACTGCCTGCAGTGTGATCTTCACAACCCAAATACTAAGGCACCCAAGCCAGCCACTAACACCCTTTCTATACCATGTGGCTTTAGGCCAGGACCACTTTCCAGGGATGGAAATGCTAGGAGTAAAATCTTAGAGCAAATATAGAACATGCTCTATTGACATCTGCCTTCTACACACTTTCCCCAAAACAGCAAAAAATAGAGAACAAATAAAAGATGTCACTCATGACGCTCTCCCACCACGAAATGCTGTAAATACACAAGCTGCTTCTCTGCTCTTTTCCCATTAGATGTGCCTTCCTTTAAAGTGCAATAAATAAATATTTCTAGGCTCTGGAATGACTTTGAAAATAAAAGTTAGGTTGTGCTACCCAGGGTGTAAACTGTTATTGAAGGTGTGGACAGCCTTCATATGTTCTTGGCAAGAACGTGTCTTGAGGATTTGTATTTAAGAACTAAAAAAAAAGTTTTGGGAAATATAAGTACCTAAATAAACAATATTTTACCTACCAATGCTTACTCAACACAAGGTTCCAGATCCTTCTAAGATTCTGAAAGATTCTTAACCCCACTGCCACATCCCCTCCATTTGCATTTTGTTGAATTTGTGTGCAGTGAATGCCTTTATAGACGTGCTTTCTGTTTCAAAAATTTTAAAAAATGATCCTAACGGGGCAGAAGAGAGGGAGGGTAAAGGAAAGATGGGGCTGGAGAGGATACCCAATACTGTTCATGAAGGTTCTCTGCATTTGACCGTGGAATAATGTTCAATACTCCACCCAAAATAAATGGAATTTGGAGCTTTTAATTTTTAAATAATTCCTCAATTTAATTTGCTCTTTTTGCCTTACTACACTTTGTTCTAGTGGTTAGAAATATTTGTGTATACCCAAAATGCATACAGATAGGATCTTTTAAGATTAGCAAGATGAAATGTCAATTTTGTATTATTTTAAAAAAATCAAATTTTGTTCAACATTTTAACCTTTAAAATTTTTAATGGGATGTGCCTCCAAAATAATAACAGATAAATTATCACAGCTTATGAACATGATGTCAAGGAACCATATTAAAATTGAAAAAAAACGTCTAGGTACAGATGATTCCTCCTTGTCTCTTTGGACATGACTCCATGAACTGTCCAAGGTGAAAAGAGATGAGGAGTTACTCAGACTTTTCCCACATACTCTCATTTAAACAAAGCATCCCAAAAGGCATTTTTGTAGAGCATTTTGCAGTCTTTAGTATGACTTCACAGCTATTGTGTGAGGCCCCATTTTAATATATCCCAAGAAAATATCTAAATTAGTTTGTGGTACTAAAATATTCCAGTTGGTGTCAATAGCATGTTGAATAAGTAGACAATCACCTGAAGCAAAAACTTGCTGTTAGTAGAAGAGTTCAAGACCAGGTTATCGACTCTGATGAGATTTGCTCTGTAGCCAAACAGACTTCAGTTAGTCATGTGCCATTACCAACTGTCTCACGTAGGAAGAAAATGCCATGTTAGTCTCACTACTTTAACCATTTTTAGTAAAGTTACTACTTTCCAACAGCACACTGGGTTGTCAGAAGCTTTGCTCCCAGATGTAGAAATAAAGTAATGCAGAAAGGATTATGGATCTTCTTTCTGCTGTCCTCAGAGACTCCTTCCAGAAGTCTCTCATTTCTGGTCTCTGGGGGGCCATGCGGTGGAATCCAGCTCTCTTGGTTCTCTCTGGCACCTCGTGTACAGTGGGGGCTGCATGGTGCTGCTTCCCTCGGACCCTCAGAGAATGAGGCTTACCCCCAGCCTGTCCGGAAGGGGCAGCTACCTGAGCCCTCCTTGCACTTATCAATGGAAAGGGACTCCAAAAACTGACCAATTCTGGGGAAGACGAGAATAGTGGGAGATAAGCAGGAGTGTGGAGAGAGTCTGTGTGGGAGAGAGATTGAGACCCGTCCTAGCTTCAGGAGCGGGACCACCTTCGCACCAGAGCAACAAAAGAGATACAGCAAAAGCTCCGAATGAGAGGCGGCAGAACAGAGGTACCCATGGGGGCAGTGGAAAGGAGCAGAAGACAGGTGTACAGGTTCAGGGGGCCTGCCAGCAGGAAGTGAGTATCAGGGTTCTGCTGGTGGGGCTCTTTGGGTTGCTTTTCTGTTTCTTACCCCTCAGGGTTGTCCTTCTCAAGTTCTTGTGGAGACTGAGATCCCAAAGGCCAGGCTAGAGTGTGCTTGGCTATAGGCAACAGAAGAGCCTTCATCACATTGCTGGGACTTCCTTTTGCTCCTGCTGCCCCACCCTGCATTCCCAAGTTGGATTCCCTATAACACTAGCTAATACTAGACCTAAATGTAGATATAAGTTTCCCTCTCTCTCTCTCTCTCTCTCTCTCTCTCTCTCTCTCTCTCTCTCTCTCTCTCTTTCTCTCACACACACCAGACTCCTCTGTGATTACAATATTTGGGCAATACCATATATAAATGCTTCTCTGAGAGTCTCAGGGCACTTGACCAAATAATCATATTAAAGGCTTCCATCAATCCCACAGCAATGAAGTTGTTTATTTAGTTCAAACCCTGTTCCCCAATGTGTTTCTCACAGGATCTTTTTTGGTGGAAAACCTGCCTCGAGGCCATTCATGTTGCATGGCGCACAGCCCAGGAATTGCTGACATGCCACTGGCACTGTTCTCTAAGCCATAAGATCATCTTAGGATGTGGGTTTTCAACCAGGTAAACTGGTGAAGACAGGCTGGAGGGGGGCACTCAAGAGACCAGCAGAGCCTTGAAGCAGGCTTTAAACCATGCCGTTTCAGAACCTGGCACTGGATTTGTGATGCATCCCCAAAATTACCTTCCAGCTTCATCCCTAGAACTATCTCTGCTTTCATCTCCAAACCTATCCGAACACAAACCTAAAAGGCTCAGTTTTCCAAAAGAGTCCACTTGCCCAAACGAATTGGGAAGCCTGCTTAAGATTTAATAAAGAAGCCAGAGATAGAGGATTTACCTGCTGCACTATCACTTCCCACAAATCCCCCAGCCAACATGGACAGCAGTTGCCCTCTGCCCTCCTCCTGCACCAGAGCTGGCTTCCCTGCCCCTTGTTCCACTTTATTTGGAGCAGTGCATCTGCCCTGGCTCTTGTCCCCAAACTCATCCACTAAAACCTATCTAAGTGCTCACAAGTCGAGGTCCTTCTCATCAGCATTCCCACCCTTAGGCTATTTAGAGACAATTCTCTGTACTTGCACATGGCTTTGGAGCCCTTACCCTCCAATTCCTGAAAAACTTCTTCCAAGGATTCTTCTTGCAAGGTTCTGGATACACAGGAGTCAGACAGGTAAAGACATGAGAGTTGAGGAGAGATGGCATCAAGACTAACCTTAAAGCATGACCAAAGACTTGAGGGAGGAGTGAACAGGCACAGGGGACAAAGAAAAGGGCAAAATGCTTGGCCCTGGTGCAATGAAAAGATGGGGATAGAGGTGGCTGGGAGAGGGCTGGGAGAGGGCTGGGAGAGGCAGAAACCAACAAGTCATGAGACTTCCTGTGCCATTCCTGGCTGCCGGGTCTTTACACTGAAGGCCTGGGGACCCACAGAAGATCCCTCTTCCAAAATCTCCACTATAAAATAAGCTGTTACCCCCAAACTAGAAAGTAGTTGAGCAGCCAACACCAGCACAGATCACCTAGAAACAGCATCCTCTCATTTTAAAAATTAAGGCCACAGCAAGGACAGGGTTGGGACTAGGACACAGAGGCCCCCTCTCCCCAAGTGTGAAGTTCTTCCACTTCTCCACTGCCTTCTCCATCTGCAGCAGTTCTCCAGGTGGTGACCGCCTGGAGAACACCTGCCAAGAACGTTCCCTGGGTCCATTCCTCAGTGACGCCTGGTGTTATCAACACAT
Organism: Tamandua tetradactyla; assembly: GCF_023851605.1. Taxonomy (NCBI): domain Eukaryota; kingdom Metazoa; phylum Chordata; class Mammalia; order Pilosa; family Myrmecophagidae; genus Tamandua; species Tamandua tetradactyla. The sequence continues at coordinate 2,248,791 of NC_135351.1, read as the reverse complement.
TTCAGGCTTCCATGGAAGCCACACAAAGAATGCTTTCTCTTTACTTTTGATATCCCAATTGGCCAAAGTATTCTGAAAGTTGTTTCAGAGCGCAAATCTGCACTAGACAAATGACTATTTTTATTGCAATTAACTGGAAATGCAATGGAATTGCAGCATAATGCAAATGAGCTGAGAAAACCTCCTAAAGACATCCCCAAAGGGAAAAAGTGAGCAAGTCGATGTTAAATTTCTCTTTGAATACAGCGTGAATCAAAGGAACATCTGAAAGAAAGAAGAGCAAAATAAGATATGCTCTGAAAACAACGGATCTATCACTATGCATTTATACATTAATCCATTCAAAAATAATTCATTGATCATGTGTTATATGCCAGGCAGAGTACCATGTACTGCCAAAAGGTGGGGTGGAGGGAAAACAAAGATAAAGCAGACACAGCCGTAGAGTTGAGGAGTAATTAATAGAGACATAACTCGCGTAGGAAAAGAGTAGAATAGGCTCCATGTGACTGTTCTCCACGTGGGCACAGATGACCCCATCCAGAAAAGGAGTCAGAGATGCCAACAAGAACAGTCAGACAAAAAAGAAGATGAGTCAATGTCTATAGGAGGCCATGGGATATAAACTGAACCTTCACTAACCTGGTGGAGCTGAAATCCAGGGCCTCCACGCCAGGCGGCTACAGAAGAAGAGTTCTTGGAAGCAGAATCATGTCCTCCTTGAGCTACTTCCTGTGATTCCTACAAAATGAGGACCAAGTGAGAATGTTGTAGCTTTCAAGACACCATGCAAATGTCAGTTCTTTTCACAATTTTTAGGATACCGTTGTTTTTGTTGTTTAATCCCCTTTGTAGTCTTGCTTCCAAAAAAACAATTGCAGAAGACCAAATGGGCCTGGATTCCCCTGATGGGAGCCGAGTGGCACAGAACCTCCTACAGGTGTCCAGACCCAGGAGCCTGTCAGACACCAGTCTCCAGGGGAAAGCCAAAGACTGGGTAGAAGCCTCATTCCAGCAGAGATGGAAGAGAAAGGAAGTTCTGCCTTTGCACCAGCCTCATTCCAGCAGAGATGTCTGCTGGGACTGTGAACTCTTGGGAGCAAGTGATTTTGTCTGTTTTACTCAGTCCCATGAAATCAGCACCTGAAATAGTGCAGGGCACATGGGTGGTTTTTCTTAACTATTTATTTATTGAATGAATGAATGAATGAGTGAATGAGTAAAGAAATGAATGAATAATGTGGTATGGGACTTCCCACTGAGCTCACCTCCAAGCAAAGTGCATTGCCAAGTTTGGGCTTCACTAGCTCTTACAGTTCTGACCACACTTGGTGTCATAGTTTGCCAAGGCTGCTGTAACAAATCCAACAGATGCGCTGGCTTTAAACAACAGGAGTTGGTTATCTCACGGTCCTGGTGTCAGAGCCTAAGTTCATTCCCTGCTTCTCCCCTAGCTTCTAGGAGGTGGCCACCAATCCCTGTGGTGCTCATTGACCTGTGGCGGCATAACAATCTGTGCTCCTGTCACATGGCTGTCTGTCTCTCTCTGTATCTGCCAGCTGTGTCCAAATTACTCCTTCTTCTAAGGACACCAGTCATATTGGATTAGAGCCCACCCTAACCCAGTTTGGTCTTAGTCTAACTAATAACACCTTCAAGGAGCTTATTTACAAATAAGGTCACATTCACAGGACCAGGCATTTGGACTTGAATGTGTCTTTTAGGAGGAAAGACACAATTTCTTTTTACTATATTTTGTTTTAATATTCTCTCATCTGAGGAAACCAACTTAAGAAAAATGCAGCAATGATGCAATAAGCCTGAATATCTGGCCACATTTTTAAGCTGCTCAGACTAAGAAGGCTAGTGTGCTGTAAGCATAATATACACATTTTGTACGATGTCATCTTTCTTGTATGGCTCCCAGCAGTGGTTTTACGTGTGGAAATATGCAATTTTTTTTTAATGTGAAAGCAAAAAAGCTACAAATGATTTTCTTTGCCCAGGCAATTAGCCAACTTCCCTTTTCAAACCACCTGCTTTGTTGCAGCTGAAAGAGGTTTTGGGTTTGGAGCCTGAGCCTCAAAGGCAGTCCAAATCTTCTGTTTTCTATCTTTGAGTGTTAATGTTTTGTATGACACTTTCAGTTCCCAAAAGAAAATTGGAAAAATAGGCATCTTCTCCTTAAGAAGAGAGGCTGTGATTGAAGCCTGCCAACAGACCCCAGTAACACCTTGCAAGGCAGTGTTCTCATAATCGGTGATAAGTACTGAGAAAGGGAGGTACCACCTTCTGGTTTCTGAAATTGGGAGTTAGACCCCTATAACTACGTGACCAGATGATGAAAGGGCACAAATGATAAATCAAATTACACTTTGAATGAAAACAGTTCCTATTTATGTTCCATATAGTAGATTTTAATTTGAATTCCATTCTTCAAGATAATTTGGATTCAAAATATGAAAGGGCTCTGGTTCAATTTCCCTCTTTGGAGAGGGAATAGATTTGGATTCAGAAGGTTTGTGTTTTTTTTTATTTTTTTATTGTATAGTATAATGTATATACAAAGCAAATAAATAGAAAATCAATAGTTTTCAAAGCACTCTTCAACAAGTAGTTACAGGACAGATCCCAAAGTTTGTCATAGGCTCCCATATGATCCTCTCAGACTTTTCCTTCTACCTCTGCTCCAGAATGTAGGACACTAGAGGGCTTAAATATATTTTTTATCATCACAATTGACTTTTTTTTCTTCTTTTTTGTGAAAAATAACATATATACAAAAAAGCTATAAATTTCAAAGCACAGCCCCACAATTAGTTGTAGAACATATGGACATGGGTTACAATTCCACAATTTTAGGTTTTTTCTTCTAGTTACTCTATAATACTGGAGACAAAAAGAGATATAAATTTAATGATTCAGCATTCATAGTCATTTCTTAAATCCTATCTTCTCTGTATAACTCCACCATCATATTTGGCCTTTCCATCCCTCTCTTTAGGGGTGTTTGGATGATGGCAATTTTAAATTTTTCATATCGGAAGGGTCTGTCACTAATATGGGGTAGGGAGATGGAATTATCTGTTGTTCTAGAGAGGCTGGGCTAGGTTTCAGAATTTATCTGGACCAGGGACTCATCTGGAGGTTGTAGGTTCCTGGAAAGTTACTCTAGTGCACGGAACCCTTGTGGAATCTTGTATATTGCCCTAGGTGTTCTTTAGGATTGGCTGGAATGGTCCTGATTGGGGGTTGGCAGGTTATGATAGGTAGCAAGGTCTACCTGAAGCTTGCATAAGAGCAACCTCTGGATTAGCCTCTTGACCCTATTTGAACTCTCTCTGCTACTGATACTTTATTAGTTGCTCTTCTTTTCCCCTTTTCGGTCAGGATGGAATTCTTGATCCCACGGTGCCAGGCCTGGATTCATCCCTGGGAATCATCTCCCACGTCACCAGGGAGACTTTCACCCCTGGATGTTATGTCCCATATGGGGGGGGCAATGATTTCGCTTGCAGAGTTGGGCTTAGAGAGAGTGAGGCCACATCTGAGCAACAACAAAGGTCTTCTAGAAGTAACTCTTAGGCATCCTATAGGTAGGCTAAGCTTCTCCAACATAAGCTTCACAGGAGTAAGCCCCATGATCAAGGGCTTGGCCTATTGAGTTGGGTGTCCCTAAAGATTGACACAGTATCAGGGGATTCCTGATGGTAAGATTTAATAGTTCCATATTTTTTCTCCTATCCCTCAGGGGACTTTGCCAATACTTTTTGATTATCTGCTTAATATACTCTAGGATGTATCCAGGCATTACAATAATCTATACAGGATTAAAGGACCTCTTTCTTATTCTGTGCTCCCTGTATTTCAAATGTTCAAATGAGTTATACAGATAGGTTGAATTAGATTATGCACTACAGAAAATTTCAGTTCCAGACCAAATAAAACTTTCTTCCATGGGTCTCAAAGAGTATATGTAGTTCTAAAATATACCCACTGTCTTCCTTACCCCTATGTTCTGAATTACTTTAACCCCAACCTGTTCGGCTTTATTCTCGTGTCTAAATATCAGGTTATATATATATAACAGCCTCTCAAAATCCAGTTAGAAAGCTTGTGTTTTCTCCAAATTGATGTGTTATCAGTTATATGGTTTTCAACAATTCACTTAGCTTCTCTGAACCTTATTTCCTTCAACTGGAATTGGAAGGTTAATTTATTTATCCACAAGATAATTAGCATTTTGTGTGCCATGTGGTGTGCCTATTAACCCTTTCCTTCCTGCCCCTTTTCCTCCCAAAGTTCTGCTCTTCTAAAGGAGACTGTATCAGGGAGGGGGATAAAGGAGAAACAGAGAGAAAAATGGGCCCATGTCCCAGGGGTGTGAGCCCGGAGACATTTACAGGCCCAGGGGTGGCCACACATCACAGCAGGAACATTGCATGATCAAGCACTGGGAGAGATGGGACCCAGATGCAGAGAACCCTCAGCAAAGATTCCTAGGCCCACATGGCAGGGAAGCTAGAGAACCACCCTGGGCCAGGAGGGTAGGTCAGCGAGCACATCAGCAGCAGGCATTGAAGACAATGGCTGGGAAGGACTCCCCAAAAACCTGGTCCACGTGAGATCCCTGGCAATCTAGGGCTTTCCCTGGAGTCCTGGAGGGATACCCCAATAATGACTGAGAAAGAATTCCCAGCCAACACTACAGAACAGGAAACAGAGTGAAATCGAATATTACCAAAGAGGGATTGATTTGAAGAAAGCAAGGGAGTGAGGCATTCCTTGCATGTTCGTAGAGTAGCATTTGTAGCTGTGCCTTGCACAGGTGCCTGCACATCTGTCTCTCAGGTCAGTTGGGAAAACACTCCTATGGAGGTGAGCTGCAAAATGCAAAATGCTATGCAAATGCTTTTGCTATTAGATGCAAACACAGCCTGGCAGATGTTCCTGTCTAGTCTTTTATGCTCAGCAACCTCTGTCCTGGTGAGAAAGAATGCTTCCAAAGGACATTAACCCCGCCAAGGTCATAACATTTCTATTTCTCTCCTGCATGGCGTTAAGATGAAACATACTCTGAAGTAATACTTACTTAGCATTTTAAGATTAAATCATCTCTACTCCAGGAAAAGAAAATCTCAAAAAAAAAAAATTGAACCAAGTATTGAGGCTCTAATTCAAAGGAGCAAAAAAATTTATTTTCTGCATTATGGGATTATGCTCCTAGGAAGAAAACTGACATCACCCTGCCTAGTTTCACTGATTGCTTGGCCCAACGTACAACAATAGAGTGAACTGATGGGCATTTGCTCATTTTATGACCAAACCTTTCTGTGTAAAATAATGCCAGTGACTGCTCACAAGAAATGAGAAATCTAATTAGAAACATTTCAAATGTTTTTAATTAGGGAGGGAGAGTGGTTGGATTGTGTGTGTGAGTGTACAGGTGGGCATGTGCATGAATGTGTGAGTGTGTGAGTGTTTGTGTGAGTGTGCATGAGTGTGTACGCATGTGAGTGTGTGTTGAGAGTGCTTGTGTGAATGTGGGTGCATGTATGAGTATGTCACATGAGCATGTGAGTGCATGGGTGTGAGTGTATCGCTTGTGTGAGAGCATGTGTGATTGTGTATGCATGTGTATGTATGAGTGCATGTGAGTGTGTGTGGGAATGCTTTCTGTAAGTGCAGGTACATGTGTGAGTGTGTCACATGTACGTGTGTGTGTGTGTACATACGCATGTGTGCATGTGCATGTGTGTGCATATGTGTGAGAACATGCTAATGTGTTCTTTTTCAGATGCTGGTTAGTTTTAGTTAAAGGAATAGAGGTCATCAGGAATTGTTTAGACTGAGAAAAACCCTGCCATCTAGCGACCCGGCTTTCTCCAAGGGAGTTTGCGTCTGGAATAGCCCTGTCAAAGGTGTCTTGGGCGCAGTTCCCCCACCTCTGCAGACCTCCCACACACAGCACTTTAAGGATCTGGGGCAGATTCCTTTACTGTTCTGTCTCAGAAGACTCACAAGATGCTTTACAGATGATAGGTCTACAGCGTTTACAACCAGTGAGTCTGCCTGGCAGCCAGCCCAGAAGCCACATTTGCTACAAACAGTCTGAAAAAGGATCACCTTTCGTATTTTCCAAAGAACACGCACTTTAAAATGCCTCCCTGAGTGGTGGAGAAGAGCAAGGCAGTGTGGCCCTTTACATTCCAGGAGGGACACTGAGCAACAGAGGCAGGGCTGAAACTGGCCTTATATTCAGATTTCCGATCAGACACAGTCTCCTGGCTACATAGAATTCTTGCTTTGTTTCTGTCACTGCCCTGGTTTATGACTTCTGTGTTGGTCTGAATCTGTGGTGGACCCCAGAAAAGCCATGCCCTTTGACCCTCATTCAATATTGCTGAGTGGGAGCATTTTGATTGTTTCCATGACGATGTGATCCACCCAATTGTGGGTGGTAACTTTTGATTAGATGATTTCCGTGGAGGTGTTTCCACCCACTGAAGGTGGAGTTGCTTACTGGAATCCTTTAAAAGAGGAAACATTTTGGACAGAGTCCCTTTTGGTAGAGCCACATGAAAGCCAGCGGATACCGCCATGTTCGCCATGTGCCCTTCCAGCTGAGGGAGAAATGTTGAACGTCTTTGGCCTTCTTGAAACAAGGCATCTTTCCCTGGATGCCTTAGATAGGACATTTCTATACACTTACTTGGGACATTTTCTCGGCCTTAGAACTGTAAACTAGCAACTTATTAAATTCCCCTTGTTAAAAGTCATTCCGTTTCTGGTATATTGCATTCCAGCAGCTAGCAAACTAGAACAACTTTCCAGACTAGGTTACAATTTGGCCTCAAAGTCAGGAAGTAGAAGCGCTTACAGAGATGGTGTTAAACATCCATTTTCTACTTGAAATGGAGCTCTCGCTCTCTCACTCTCTCTGTAGTAGTGAGTGATAACATTCTCAAAGTGGGAAGGTCACAGGGAAAATTATGGAATTAACTTAAGAAAAGGAGAGGAAATATTGTTACCCTCCTATACGACAGTCAATGTCATCTCCAAAAAGGAGGGAACGTCTCCGGACTGGCATTCACAGATGTGCATTGGGAGGAGATCGTTTAATGCATTTTGGTGACAATAGAGACAAAGAATTCAAAATTGAGTAGGCAGAACTTTAGTTCATTTTACAACTCCTAAGCCTTCCTGATTTGGGGTGAAGGGCTGAGGGGAAAGGGGAGTGGGCAATGCCACATTTGAAGAAAACATATAAATTGTGTAAATTGGCAAGCCATGTCTCTTGGCTGCTCCTCTGAATGAAGTCAGACCCAGAGTGCATCAGTTAGTTTCGCTGTGTAACACGTTACCAAAAATGTGGTAGCTTAGGACCATTCATTTAGCAAGTTCGGCTGAATAAAGTTGGCATACTTTCGCTCTTGGGCTGAACTCACTCAATGCAGCTAGGTCAGGCTGTGTGTGGGCAAACTAGCCTGGAGCTGCTCCTGTGGGGCTTCAGGAAAGCCACACCTCTTAAAACACATGCTGGGAACTTGCGAAAAGTCACTCATGACCCACTGGAAAGTGAACAAAGCCAAACCATTATCAATAGTTTTTACCTTTTGATGGGCTGAGCTGCAAAGTCACAATGCACGGGGGTGGAGCTATAGGACTGAGGACAATTTGTGAGCATTTTTTGCAATTATTGCAATAATGGGAAAAGCCACCTAAATCCAAAGCAATAAAATCTATGGAGATGTCATTCTATGGGACATGGTCAATGATAGCAGATCAGCTACAGGAGATAAAAATGGAATGCTAAATACAAAGAACAGAAGCCAGGACAGCACTGCCTTAATCACCTGCAGCTTGGATATGTGTTTGCCAGTTTCCCACATCCGTAATCTCAGTCTCCATGGAAATGCCTTTCCTCTGAACCTCTAGTCTCTCAATCACTGCATCGGGCACAGCTTTGAAGGAAAATTGGGGTACCACTGGAGTCTAGGTATGAGCCAAATAGTTTCTGCTATGCAAAAGGCAAATGCTAGGATGATGTGGGCATCAGAGCAGCAAGAAGATTTTCCCCACCTCAGAGCACATAAAGCATAGATGGAGAGTCATGGGGATCCCAATACAATGGGGACGGGTCCTAGGTAGGGAACCACAGAACTAGCTTATCATAAAAGATCTTTTAAACTCTACAATTATACCAAAGATCAAAATGAACCTGGGAGCAAGTAGGTTTTGACCATCCCTGAGTAATGGAATTAACTCATTCTTCATTCCATAGATATTCTCTGAGTGCCTTGGAGGGCTTTTGAATGCATTCTGTGCCATCTGGGCATACTTTGGCAAGCACCCTCATGACAGGCACTGGTGTGGAATCTGATACTTTTCCCCCTTTAAGTCTTAAGCAAAACATCTGCTGCTCCAAGAACTAATTCTACAAGTTGCCAGAACAAAATGCAATAAGAGCAAAAAGAGCCCAGTGTTTGTCCAAACCCTGCTTTCCCGTTTTGTATAGAAATGCCAGGCTCTTTTGATCAGTGTGGGGTAGCTGTTTGTTGACTAATGTACCTGGCTTTGCCTGATTACTGCTCCTATAGAGTTTTGACAGAGTCAGCCAAATGCCTTCAAGCCAAGCGCCTCACAATTATAAGCATGAGTGCCAACGACGGGGAAAAGAATAGTCCTTATGTCATAAAACAATAAATTTTTGAATAAAATTAATGCTTCTCTTCTCTCAGCAGAACTGTGTTTACATTTCGGTCTACGGCTCAACTAAATACATGTTCAGAGATGTGAAAATGCCCATGTCTTTACCCCCTTTTTGCCTTTGTGGAAGCACCGTAGCATCAGTAAAACCGACGATAAAAGAGGGAATCTGTTCATAATCACTAAAGCTCAGGGACCAGGAATATAACACAGACCTTTTGTGGACCTGAGCATGGAGAAAATTCAGATATACCCAGAACTGATTTCTAATGGCTGGAATTCGTCCATGCTTAACTTTGTAAAGCTGTTTCCTTATTTATAAATTTTACACGTGAGGCCACATGAACACTATGAAAAATGCATGTATATCTAAGAGGCTTTTTAATTGTCATTCACTTTGTATTTGTTATTGCAGAAGTAGGGGTTAAGCTTGCCACTTGGTGAGAATATGATGCACAATCTTCCACTTCCAGCAAGATCCCCATATTTACTCTGGATATGGATGTCCACGTATTCAAGGTGATGTGACCTCAAAATGAATACTTTCACATCATGATTTTTGGTAAACTTACAACCACATAATGGCTACATTTAAGTATTTTGTCAGCATGCAAACATAGCCATAAGGTGTCTATGACATCTTATTGGCTTGTTATGACATCAACTTCATTTCATGTACGTTTTTTCTGGCCACTCCCTGAAATATTCTGAAATTTTCGCAAGGTCTCACTGGCTCCATTACGTGGTCCCTGAGCTGTGCTGAAGTTGCCAGTCTTTGGAGAACAAGGCATCCCTGGTGGTACAAAGTTCTGGAGAAGTTCTGCCAGGCAAAGAGATATTTTGAGAAACCAAAGTAATGTATGTCTGGGATCAGAGAATGTAAAAGTTTTGTGTCTTCTTTATTAATCAGCAAATGCTGTGCCACTGAATCTACCTCTTTCAAAATGAAGAGAGGTAATGTAGTCTTTAGGCACTTCCCTAAAACTAGAAATAATCATATCACTGGATTCATCCGAAAACTCCCTATCGGCCATTCCACAGAAAACAGTAAAAACGAAGTAAGAGGCAAACAGTGTATAAAAAAGGGGGGGAGGGTTCTTTGTGAAATTTAGAGATTTAGAGTGCTGGTTGGAGAAATTGGAATGCACAAAGGTCTTTATATGAGGTATGTCATTCATTCCCACCTCCAAAACTTGGAGGCTTGTAGCGCTCATATCCACCTATTTATTTAGACTTGAAATAGTACTCACTAAAAAATCCTGCCTTCTTTGAAAATTGCTTTACTGGTTATTTGAAAATTTATATTTCTCACAGAATTATAATATAGGAAAATAAAAATAAGGAAATTACCAAATCCATGCTTTAACTAATAAGGTAAAGTACTCCCAAAGAACATTTTTGTTTTCACTGTTGTCTTTTTCCTCTTTACATTGTATTATAGAATTCAAGAACAAAAATAGGAGGAATCTAAGAAGCTGATCCTCATCTACAAATACACCAGTCGCAACAAATATGGAACTCTACATTCTTGCATCAATTTTTTAAATTAGAGAAATTGGAGGTTTACAGAAAAATCATGCAGAAAATACAAAGTTTCCATTTATTCCCCCTCCATGCACACACGTGGTCTTCCCGTTATGAATGTTTTGCATTAGTATGGTACCTTTGTTACAACTGTTGAAACAATATTATTATAATACTATTTAGTACACTCCATAGTTTACATTAGGATTCACAGTTTGTGTTGTACAGTCCCATGTTTATTTTAATTCTAGTAGCATATACACAACCTAAAATTTCCCTTTTAATCACACTCCAATATGCAATTCAATAGTATGAATTACTTTCACAATGTTGTGCTGCTATCACCACCATCCATTACCAAAACTTCTCCATAACCCCAAACACAAACTCTGTGCTAGTTAAGCATTAACTACCCATTGCATACCCCTAAACCTGTCCCTGGAAACCTCTATTCTAGTTTTAACTCTATGAATTTATTTACTCTGTTTCATATCAGTGAGATCATACAATATATGTCCTTTGTGTTTGATTTACTTCACTCAACATCATGTCTTCAAATTTCATCCATGTTGTTACATGCATCAGATCTTCATTCCTTTTTATGCTTGTATAATATTCCATTGTATGAACCACATTTTGTTTATTCCTTCACCTGTGAATGGACAATTATGTTGTTTCTATCTTTTAACAACTGTAAATAATGCCTCAATAAACATCAGAATCTAAAAATCTATTCAAGTACCTGCTTTCAATTCTTTGGGTATATCTCTAAATGTGCAATTGTTGGATTATATAGTGATTCTATACGTAATTTCCTGAAAAACTGCAAAATTTTTTCTCACAGTGTCTTTACTATTTTACATTCCCACCAATAATGAATGAGGCTCGCAACCTCTCCAACATTTTTTATTTACCATTTTTCAAATAATAGCCATTCTGAAGGGAATAAAATGGAATCTCATTTTAGTTTTGATGTGCTCTACCTTAATAGTTAATGAAGTTCAGAATATTTTTATGTGCTTCTTGGTCATTTGTATGTCCATTTCGGAGACAGGTTTATTCAACCATCTGCCCATTGTTAAATTGGGTAGTTAGTTGTTGAGTTGTAGCACTTCTTTACATATTCTGGATAATAAATCTTTACCAGGCATGTGGTTACCAAATATTTTCTCCCATTCTGTAAATTGTCTTCTTACATCATGATGAATTACACCAATGCACCAATGTTTTCAATTATGGTTAAGTTCCATTTATCCATTTTATCTTTTGTTGCTCATGGTTTTGTTGTAAAGTCTAGACAATCATAGCAGAAGGTTCTGAGGATAAGTTTTTAGTTTTCAAGCTGCCAGAATGTGATGTACCAGAACTGGAATGGCTTTTAAAAAGGGGAATTTAATAAGTTACAAGTTTATAGTTCTAAGCCTATGAAAATGTCCCAACTTAAGCATCCAAGCATAGATACCTTAATTCAAGAAAGGCTGGTGGGTCTGAAACAGCTCTGTCCCCTGGAAAGTCATGTGGTTGACATCTGCTGGTCCCTTGCTCCTGGGCTCCATTGCTTTCAGCCTCTGTTCCTGTGTGAGTTCCTCAATTTGCTTCTCCAGGGTTGGCTTTCATTTCTTGGCTTCCCTTGGTTCTTCCAGGTTCTGGCTTGCTTAACATCTCATGACAATGTCTACTGGGTTCCAAGCATCTCCAGACATAGGATATTTAAGTCACAGGACATCAAGTTTAGGAGTGAATCTAAACATCTGGCATCTGGGTCAGCTCAATTCTGAAGTTTCTGTCAGCACTGTCATTTCTGACTCTCTCCAAAATGTTTCCTCTTTTAAAGGATCCCAGTAAACTAATCAAGACCCACCTGGAGTGGGTGGAGTCACATCTCTAACTAATCATAGGTCACATGCACAATGGGTGTGCCATATCTTTGTGAAGATAATCTAATCAAAAGTTTCTGCTTACATTATTGAATCAGGATTCAAAGAAATGGCTTCCCCCACAAGATTGGATCAGGATTAGAACATGGGTTTTCTCGGAGACATAATAGATTCAAACTGGCACAGGATGTTTCCTTATATTTTCTTCTAGAAATTTTAGAATTTTGAGACTTGCAATTAGGTCTTTGACCCATTTTGAGTTGATTTTGGAATGCTGTATTAGTCAGGGTTCTCTAGAGAAACAAAACCAACAGGAGAAATCTGTAAATATGAGATTTATGTAAGTGTTTCATGTAACCATGGGGACAAAAGAGTCCAAAATCTGTAGGGCAGGCTGCAAGCTGGCAGCTCCAATGAAAGTCCACAATGAACTCCCCAAGAGAGGCTGGCTGGCTGACACAGAAAGAGAGATGTTCTCTTCTGAATACTTCTTAAAGCCTTGGGGTGATTAGAGTAAGTGTCATTCACTGCAAAAGACAATCCCTTAACAGACTGCAGATGTAATCAGCCATAGATGAAATCGGCATGCTCATGATTTAAGTCCATGAAATGTCCTCACAGTAACAGATAGGCCAGTGCTTGCTTGACCAGAAAACTGGGCATCATCACCTGGCCAAGTTGACACATGACTGTGACCATGACAGTCCGCCCCTTGTCAACTTGGCAGCTATACAAATCACCTTAAATCATGCTTAATCTCTAAATAGAAAACAATAACAGGCACATTTTTTTCACCTAACGATACTCAATTGCCTTGTGTACAACTGCAAATACACTAAATCTCTCCAGAATAGGGTGCAAGTCCTTGAGTAATATTCACTCCTAAACTTGATGTCCTGTGACTTAAATACTATAACACGAACAATACAACTTATATCATATGATAAAGGGCGTAAAATAGGAAAATAAAGATATTTGCTTTACGTACTTATACAAAGATACTCATTACAAATCAAGGAAGAAATATTCATCCATTACAGTAGTCCTCATTTCTCTAACTAGTCATATGGTCTTACTTCATATTACACTACCTGCTTCCACTACCTATTCCATGTTCCCTTTACCTTCAACAAGCACCTCAGCTCGCCATGGTTCTGTGCCTGGTGGGGTGACCCAAACTTTCATTGCTGAAGTTTCAGAGCCATTGGAAGTCCTTCCTGGATTGAGTTGTTGCAGTTTTCCATTGCCTTTAATCACAGTGCATGGAAGTACTAAGAGATGTCTTAGAGCATCTCCTGTATTCCAGGAAAACTCTTCTTTTCCTCCATCATGTAGTTGCAGTCTTGTTACTCCTTGATAGGGTCAATCAGCCCAGCCAGTAAAGTAATCCCCTTCTTGCTTTGTTGATCCAGGGGCAGAAGTAGTTCAAAGTGACCAGGTGGAAGTCATAGCTTCCAGTTCAAAGGAAACATTGTTATGTCTCCTGGTGGAAGTGCTCCCCCTTCTGGAACTAAAGCCTGTAGACTAGCAGGGCCCAAGATTACAGGGACAAGAAGCGAAAATTTTCCTAGTGGATCACTAAGGGTAACAGTATATGGTGCCACTCCTATTTCCACCCCTTGATTCCCGGACCTGTGAATTTTAGCTATGGGAGAAACAACATCAAAGAGTGGACACTGAGTCAGAACACAAACAGCCTCTTGGAGGACACAGCCCCAGTTCTGCAAGGTATTGCTACCTAGTTGACATTGTAATTAGGTCTGCAAAAGGCCATTCCACCATTCTATAAACCCAGCCGCTTCAGGGTGACGAGGAACATGGTGATACTGGAGAATTCCATGATCATGACCATTCATTTGCTGTGAAGTGGGTTCCTTGATCAGAAGCAATGCTGTGTGGGATATCATGATGGTGGATAAGACATTCTGTAAGTCCACAGATGGTAGTTTTGGTGAAACATTGCATGCAGGAAAGGCAAACCCACATCCAGAGAATGTGTCTAATCCAGTTAGAATAAATCATTGCTCCTTCCATGATGGAAGTGGTCCAGTGTAGTCCACCTTCCATGAGATAGCAGGCTGATCACCTTAGGGAATGCTGCCATATCAGGGACTAAGTGTGGGTCTCTACTGCTGGAAGATTGGGCTCAGTAGTGGCCATAGCCAGGTCTGCCTTGGTAAATGGAAGTATATGTTGCTGAGCCTATGCATAACCTCCATCCCTACCACCATGCCCACTTTGTTCATGAGCCCATTGGTCAAGACAAGAACTGCTAGGGAAAGAGGCTGATATCCACAGAATGGGTTATCTTTTCCAATTGATTATTAAAACCTTCCTCTGCTGAAGTCACCCTCTGGTGTGCATTCACATGGGACACAAATACCTTCATGTTTTTTGTCCATTCAGAAAGGTCTATCCACATACCTCTTCCCAGACCCCTTTGCCACCAATCTCTGAATCATGCTCCTTCCAAGTCTCTGACCGTCCAGCCAAACCATTAGCAACAGCCCATGAGTCAATATAGAAATATACGTCCTATCAGTTCTTCTAAGCAAAATGAACAGCCAACTGCACCGTTTGAAGTTCTGCCCACTGGAAGGATATCCCCTCACCACCGCCGTTCAGGAACTTCCAAAAAAAAGGTCTCCAGTGCTATAGCTGTCCACCTTAGGTGGAACCTACATTTCCTGCAGAACCATCTGTAAACCAAACCCGAGTTTTCTATTCCTCAGTCTACTGACTGTAAGGAACTCTCCAAGAGGCCATAGCTCTGGGCTGGGAAAGAGAAGGTAATGTGGCAGGAGTGGGGGTCAGGGGCATTTGGGCCATTTCTTCATGTAACATACTTGTGCCTTCAGGACTTGCTCTGGCCCTATCTTGTATATGCCATTCCCATTTTCTGATGGAGTGCTGCTGTGCATGCCCAATTTTATGGCTTGGTGGGTCAGATAACATCCAGCTCATGATAGGCAACTCAGGTCTCATGGTAACTTGGTGCCCCATGATTAAGCATTCAGTCTCTGCTACCCAGTAGCAAACCAAAATATGTTTCTCAAAAAAGGAGTAGTTATCTGCAGAGGATGGCAAGGCCTTACTCCAAAATCCTAAGGACCTGGATTGTAATTCTCCTACAGGAGCCTGCCAAAGTCTCCAGACAGCATCCCTATTTGCCACTGACACTTCCAGCACCATTGGATCTGCTGGATCATATGGTCCAACTGGCAGGGCAGCTTGTACAGCAACCTGGACCTGTTGCAGAGCCTCCTCTTGTTCAGGTTCCCATTCAAAACTAGCAACTTTTCTGGCAACTTGGTTAATGGACTAGAGTAGGAAACTCAAATGAGGAATATGTTCTCTCCAAAGTCCAAAGAGACCAATTAGGCATTGTGCCTCTTTTTTGGTCATAGGAGGGGTCAGATGCAGCAGTTTATCCTTAAAAAGGATAACCTTAGAAGGGATATCTTGACATGCCCGATACACTGGACATTAAAAATTTCACTGAGGTAGAAGGTCCTCATATTTATGCTGGATTTATCTCCCATCCCCTGACATGCAAATGCCTTACCAGTGAGTCTAGAGTAGTTGCTACTTCTTTCTCACTAAGTCTAATCAACATGATATCATCAATATAATGGACCACCATGATGTTTTGTGGGAAGTAGAAATGATCAAGGTGCCTGCAGACAAGATTATGATGTAGGGCTGGAGAGTTGATATATCCCTGAGGTAGACAGTGAAGGCACATTGCTGATCTTAATGTGCCAGCTGAAAATAAACTGTTTCAGATGTTCCTGACTAACAGCTATTGAGAAAAAAAAAAACATTTGCCAGAACAATAGCTGCAAACCAGACACCAGGGTATCTGTTGATTTGTTCAAGAAATAACACCACATCAGGATCATCAGCTGCAATTGGAGTCACCACTTGATTGAGTTTATGATAATCCACTGTCATCTTCCAAGATCCATCTGTTTCTGCACAGGGTAAATGGGAGAGATAAATGCGGATGTTGTGGGAATCATCACCCCTGCATCCTTCAAGTCCTTAAGAGTGATACTAATCGGCAATCCCTCCAGGAATCTGGTATTGCTTCTGATTTACTATTTTGCTAGGTAGGGATAGTTCTAGTGGCTTCCACATGGCCTTTCCTCCTGTAATAGCCCTCACTCCACAAGTCAGAGAACCAATGTGTGATTTCTGCAAGTTGCTCAGTATGTCTCTTCCAGGTATGCATTCTGAAAGGGGAAATAGCTACAGAACGGGCCTGGGCACCCACTGGACCCACTGTGAGATAAACGTGAGCTAAAATCCCATCTATTACCTGACTTACATAAGCCTCCATGATGACTGGTGGATGAGAGTGATGTTTTGGGTCCCCTGGAATTAAAATCACTTCTGAACCAATGTCTAATAATCCCCCAAATATCTGATCATTTCCTTTCGTCCAGTGCATAGTTACTCTGGTAAAAGGTGTAGGTCTCCTTGGGGAAGGCTTGAAGGAAGATTAAGAGTATGAGTTTGTGGTAGTGTAACAGGGTCATTTTCCATGGGTATCTGGCCGTCCCTTCATTCAAGGGATTCTGGGTCCGCAAACTGTTTCATGTCTGGGAATTATTAAGGGGCCATGACTCTCTGTTTTTGTAATTCAGGTTAGACTTCTGTTCACTTGATCTAGAAGTCTTCTGCTTATTCAATGCTTATTCAATGCAACAAGAATTTAGTAGGCTTCCCATCTATTGAACTTCACAGTACCCTATGAACTACTGGCCAATGCCATAGGTCTCTGCAAGTCAGAGTATTTTGACTCCTGCTTTGAGCCCGCTGTCCATTATGGTGGCCACACCCACCTTGTCTTTGGTGATTAAGTGCAGCTGCCCAGCTTCTGCCAACTCAGTATCCAATCATCCCCATTGTGGTTAAGAATTTCAGCTCAATAACAGCAGTTTCCACAATAATATCTGACTATAAAGAAGGTCAACTGCATCATCAGGGAGGATGGAGCTAGTCTCACAAATATATTCCTCACAGTTCTGGTGAAAGTTTTGTACTCCGGATATTCCTGGGGTGTGTGAGCAGGCCTTCCATGATAAATTCACTCTACCATTCCAATCTCTCTAAGCCTTTGGATCCCCTCATCTATATTATACTATAGCAGTTCTCACATTTCAACCTCAGATAATGTCAGCAATCTTTTGATCCA
Source organism: Tamandua tetradactyla (assembly GCF_023851605.1). NCBI lineage: Eukaryota > Metazoa > Chordata > Mammalia > Pilosa > Myrmecophagidae > Tamandua > Tamandua tetradactyla. The sequence continues at coordinate 2,231,481 of NC_135351.1, read as the reverse complement.
TATTTCAGCCAGTCACCCAAACTGTTAATGCCCTTTCTAACCCCTCAAGCTACAACACTGAATCCAGAATCTCTGCTTAGTAGGCTCACATCAATAAATTCAGCCTGATCCAGCTTTATTTCCTTCCACCATTATCCCATACCCTTTATATTCATTTCCACAGTTATTCCCCTGACTTTTGTCTATATAAATTGGAAAACTCATGCAGTTCTTTTGAAGTTTCATGTACCTCCTCATAAGTAACACTTTGTAACCTCACCTTTGGGGGTCTGTTGGGACTTTAGTCTAGTTATAGGTCTGGAATGAAAGAGGGATAGTGGGGGTGGGTCATGAAAAGAATTAGAAGTGCCTTTCAAGCCAGTTACCTCAGGGCATTCCTTTGCTGTTTCATCTGGTGAAACAGGACTAATCTCTCCATACAGAGTGGCTAGGGCTGTTTCCCCAGGGGAGATGGTTACATGCTGAGCAGGCACTGAAGGATGAATCTCTTTAGATGGAGGTTGAATGGCAGACTCTCAGGGCAGAATGGAAGTTCTGAAGGCAGGCTGGACATCTGTTAGCTCTTTCCTCAAGGCCAGCTGGGCATCATTAGGTAGCAGTCTCTGCAGGGCAGGCTGGAGGTGGGACAGCTATGTCCTCAGGGTAGATCATTGTAGGTGTACTAGAAAAGACTCAACAGAATCTAGGGTTTCAATGTTCCCACAGCCATCATTATCAATCCCTATGTTCCCATTCCTTTCCCCCAGATCCCACTCCCTTCCAATCAATGCCCAGACTTTAACAGCAGATACCCTGCAAGATTGAGATTTCAGTTTATGTTGTAAATCTGCTCCTATAACAATGAGACCCCGGGTCTTGTTATCAGAGACCTCAAGTCTGTGGCTACAGGAAATAAAATTTTCCTTCAGGGAACTCATCAACACTTTTACATCTTTCATACCATGGTTAAGTTGCAAATTTGAAGACTTCAGCTGATCCCTTTCTTTTATAAATGTATCCAACATATCTGGGAACAACCGATCCACATCATTATACCTCTTCACTCCAAAAAAACTCTGTTAACGTGTCAAAAAGACTTGTCATCCAGAGCCTTGCCTCATATAAGCATGCAATTAACACAATCAAATGGTCGTATTTTGCATATTTCTATTGCCAATTCACACCATGACTGTCAGTGCTATCTTGATTATTGGAAATAGTCATCATTGTCTTTGAATCTAATTAGAATAGAAAACCAATTGTAAAGGCCTGTTTTAAAGATTTTCTTTCTCAAGAACCACTCCTGGTACCAAGTTTTATTAGTCAGAGTTCTCTAGAGAAGCAGAACCGCCAGAAGATGCCTGGAAATATGAGATTTATGAAAGTGTCTCATACAACCATGGGGATGCAAGAGTCCAAAATCTGTAGGGTAGGCCACAAGCTTGCAGCTCCAATGAAGGTTCTCAATGAACTACTTAGGAGTGGCCAGCTGGTTGGAGTGGAAAGAGAGATTCTCTCTCCTGAATTTTCTTTAAAAATCTTCAAGTAATTAAATTGTGTCATTCATTGCAGAAAACACTCCCCTTAGCCAACTACGGATGTATTAGCCATGGATGCAATCAATGTGCTTGTGATTTAAGTCCGCAAAATTTCCTCACACAACAGATAGGCTAGTGCTTGCTTGACTGGACATCATCACCTGGCCAAGTTGACACATGACCCAAACCATCACATATGATATGGAATAATTTCCAGATTTCCTTTTTAGGTTGCTCACTACTAATGTATAAAACAGTACTGGTTTTCATGCATTGATCTTGAATGCTGCCACATTGTTAAATTTATTTATTAGTTGTAGTAGCTTTGCTGTAGATATTTGGGGATATTCTCTACATAGGATCACATCATCTGCAAACAGTGAAAGTTTTCATTCTTCCTTTCCAAATTGGATGCCTTTTATATCTTTTTCTTAGCTAACTGCTTTGGGAAAAATTTCCAGCAAAATATTGAGTAACAGTGGAGACAGTGGACATCCTTGTCTTCTTCAAGGAAAAACTTTCCATCTTTCAACATTGAGTATAATGTTAGCTATGGGCTTTTCATATACACCCATTATCATTTTGAGGAAGAATCCATATATTCTTAGTTTCTAAGTGGTTTCTGTCAGGAAAGGGTGCTGCATTTTGTCACATGCCTTTTCTGTATCAAATGAAGAGACCAATTATTTTTTCTCCATTCTATTTCTGTGGCATATTACATTAAGTGATTTTCATATATTGAACTACACTTGCATACCTGGGATAAATCCTACTAGATCGTGGTACATAATTTTCTTAAGTGTTGTTAGATTCAGTTTGGTAGTATTTTGTTGAGAATTTTTGCATCTATATACAAAACAGAAATTGATCTGTAATTTTCTTTACTTGTGGTATCATCATCTGGCATTAGCATTAAGGTGATTGTCATCATAGAATGAGGTAGGAAGTGTTCTTCAATTTTTTGGAAGAGTTTGAGCAGGATTGGTATTAATTCTAGGAATGCTTGGTAGAATTTACTAGAAACCATATAGTCCTGGCCTTTTGGGGGGGGGGAGTTTTTTTATTATTGATTCAATCCCTTTGCTTGTTATTAGTCTGTTGCAATCTTCTATTTCTGCTTGAGCCTGTTGGTATTTTGTGTGTTTCTAGGAATCTGTCAGTTTCATCTAGTTTATGTAATTCGTTGGCATACAGTTGTTCATAGTATCTGTCTACAAGCCTTCTCATTTTTGTGGAGTTAGTAGTAATGTCCTCTTTTCATTTCTGATTCTAGTTATATATGTCATCTCTCTTTTTTCTTATTAAGTCTAGTTGGCTTATACTAGCATTCCAGACTTGTATATCCTTATGGATCTTTTGTCGATATATTCTACCCATATTGAAAATAGTGTATTGAAGTCTCCTGAAATTGATGTAGAACTGCCTACTGGTCCCTTCAAATCATCAATATTTGCCTCATACATTTTGGGGTTCTACCATTGGTTGCATATATATTTACAATAGTTATGTCTCTTTTTGAATTGACCCCTTTATCAGTCATGGTGACCTTCTTTGTCCTTCATAAGAGTTCTTAACTTACAAGTCTAGCTTCTCTGATATTAGTATAGCTACCCTAACTCCCTTTGGATAATAATTTGCTTGGTATTTTTTCCATCCTTTCACTTTTAACCTACTTGTATCTTTGAATATAAGGTGAGTTTTTTGTAAGAAAAAAGAAAAAGCATGCACTTACATCCATTCCACTAATCTCTGACTTTTGAAAGGAGAACTTAATCCGCTTACATGTAAGGTAACTACTGGTATGCTAGGCTTTCTTTCGCCATTTTGCTATTTGCTCTTTGTAAGTTTTATATCTTTTTTGACCCCTGTTTTAGCTTGTAAGCTGCCAGAACACATTATACCAGAACTGGAACAGTTTTTTAAAAGGGGAATTTAATAAGTTGCAAGTTTACAATTCTAACGAAGTGAAAGTGTCCAAATTAAGGCACCAACAAGAGGTTACCTTCACTCAAGAAAGGCTGTTGGCAGCCAGGCTCCCCTCAATCCCTGGTTTATTCACTCCACCCTCTCCAATGCCTGGAGTGGCATTACTCTTCCTGGCAATAAAATGGAAGGCCCACCCTCAGCTTTCAGGGCAAACTCATTCTCTCCACAGATATCAGTGGGTCCACTCTACTGGCCCAAGATTTCCTGGCTCCGGACCTAAGCATCCAGGGTAGCCTCTGAAGCCACTTTTCCTTCAATTTCTCCCTTTTCTGTCCTTTTTAGTCCAGACTGACCGTGGTTCTGTTTATAAAGATCCCACAACAACTCTTATTGCTTTTCTATGTAGTATACAGGGGTCATACCTATCAGACAATAGGACTTTCCACAAATCCTTTCTGGATGACTCTGTCTCAAATCCTCCCTTGTCCTGTAATGGCTCGCTACTTCCCTGTTTGGATAAATCTTCAAGTGGGGCTCTATTCACTCGGGTCTCACTTTCTGGAAGCCCAGAATTTTTCAGAACACCAATTTCTGTTTACACTGTACCCAAGAGTCTACTTCTCAACTTATCTCTTTCCGCTCACATTTTTTTTTTCATACCTCATCATTATTTATTATTTCCAGTGCCTGTTGATGTTTTTGGTAGAGTGGGTGTCTTCTGTCAGGCTTGCTCTGAAAATGGTTCTTTTTAACTGGATCGTCAGACTCAAAAGTCAGTGAAACAGTGTCTATTAGTTGTGAGACATTTGGCATGAATATGAAAGGCTTGAAAACAGATCTCTCAGGATCAGGAGTCCCTGTAAAGAAGTGAATGCAAGGAAGGTTGGAGTCTTGAGGTAAAATAGAAACCATGCTAACAGTGCTCAGGAATTCTCCCTCCATGCTAATGCCACTTGGTTTATCTCGGAGAATTTCCATAATTGTTTCAAAAGTTATGTTTCCTTTGTGTTTATTCAGAAGCTTGTAGCCCTCACAGAATCTGCCTGATGAAGTCATCATCTTGGCTGTGTCGAGATATGAGTATGCTGCCGCAAAATCAAACTCCTTTTCACCATCCCACCAACCTTTCTGCTTAGCATGGTTTCTCATATCTGGGTGTTCTCGATCAATCTTTGTTGTTACAGAAAGCTAATTAGAAATATTATGAACTCCCTCTTGTATTTTCTCTGCTGCTCAATATTTCCCTGCAGTCTCCAGAATCCATGCTTCATTCCTATCAGCTATCAGGAAACTGTTGTGATAGCTAAATACCATGCTACCCTCAGAACAGTTTCCACCTTGGCTGTATTTTTCTAATAAATCAACAATGACAGTGAGGGCTTTTTCAGCTGTATTAGCTCTTTCAAGGCCAAGTCTTAAGATGTTCTCCTAGGTTATCATGAACTGCAGCAGGAAAATAAACTACCTCTTGTACTTCATCACAGAGTCCATCTGAATTTTTTTCAAAAATAATCTGGTTTTCAACTGTTGCTGGAGGTAATGCCACAAAAGTGTCACAGGAACAAGGTTTCATGTTCTTTTGAACTCAGTTAAGCACGGCCCTCCACCGATGCACGCCCTTGCCTGGCCTAGGAGCTCTCAAAGCTTGCTACTCGGACATTAAGTTCCCAAAGGAAAAAATTTTCCTCTCACATTTTATTATAAGTTGCAAAAAGAAGCCAAGCTGTCTTTTTCGGATTTAGTTTGGAAATTTCCTCAGCTACATATCCTGGGTAATCACCTTTAAATTCTAACTTCCATCTAACTCAATTGGGCCAGATTATTTGCCATTTATAAACAAAGGTCACCTTCCTTCCAGTTTGCAATAATGCATGAATCCTTTCTGCCTCAGGCCTTATCAGAAGTATCTTTAGGATCCACATTTCTGCCAACAGCCTCTTCAAAGCTTTCTAGGCCTTCTCTATCAGGTATATCACAATTCTTTCAGAATCTTCCCCTCATCCATTTTAAAAGCCATCCCAACACCTTTGGTATTTGCAAACCACAACAGCACTCCACTTATCTGGTACCAAAATCTGTTTTGGTTTCTTAGCAGCTGGAACACAATATACCAGAACTGGAATGGCTTTTAAACAGGGAAATTCAATAAATTGCAAGTTTACAGTTCTATAGAAGTGAAAGTGTCCAAATTAAGGCACCAACAAGAGGTTACCTTCACCCAAGAAAGGCCAGTGGGTCTGGTACTTCTGTCAGCTGGGTAGTCACATGGCTGGCATCTGCTATTTCCATTTAATTCCATGATTCATTTGAATTTACTTCTTTATATATGTCATATAGTAAGACTTGAGGTTCATATTTGTGCATACAGATAAAAAAATTTCCATCACATCTTGTTTTTGTTTTTTTGGTTTTTTTCTATTTATTTAGTAAACATAACCACATACAAGCACAAACATTCTTACCGTATGATCATTCCATTCTTGATGTATAATGAATACCATCATATTTTGTTGAAAATACTACTCTTCCTCGACTAAATTACCTTGATAACTTTTTCAAAATCAGCTGAACATATATATGTGGTTCTATTTACAAACACTGCATGCTTTTCATTGTTTTATGGATCTGTCTTTACCTCAATATCACATTATTTAGATTATTTTAGCTTTATAAGAAGTTTTGAAATGAGTTAATATTTGTCATCCAACTATATCTTACTTTTTCAAAACAGTTTAGGCTGTTTTGGATTATTTGTTTTTCAATATATATTTTATGATCATCTTGTCAAGTCCTAAAAAAATGTCTGCTGCAACTTTGGTTAGATTGCATTGAATCTACAGGTCAATTTGGAGAGAATTGATCTTAACAATAAAGAGTCTTCTGATACATTAACATGGTATGTATTTTCTATTTAAATCATCTTTCGTTTTCTTTATCATTGTTTTGTAATTTTCAGCATACAAATCTGGAACACATTTTATTAAATTTTTACCTAAGTATTTCATGTTTTCTGATGCTACTATAAATAGCACTGTTTATTTTCAATTTTCACTAGTTTATTTTTAGTCTATAGAAATGAAGTTGATTTTTGAATCTTGATCATCATACCATCTGTGAATAAAGGCAATATTATTCCCTCCTTTCAATTCATATGAATTTTAATAACTTCTTTGCATTATAGAACTTGCTAGGATTTCAACCCTGTGTTAAGTAGAGGAGATGAGAATAGGCATCTTCGTCCTGTTCCTAGTCCTAAAGTATTTCACCATTAACTATGATATTATCTATGGGCTTTTTGTAGATGTCCTTTAACAGTTTGAAAATGTTCTCCTCTATTTCTTGTCCCAAACTTTTTAAAATTCACCTAATTTTCCATAGTATACCCCATGTCCCATGTAATGTCTGGAGTGGTGTTAGTTTTCCTGGATGAACCTTAAATAACACAAACATAACTCAAGTTTTTCTGACACAAGATATGGAATGATTGAGGATCATTCACTTCCACAAAAATACAAGTTGTATTTGAATAAGCACCTACATAGATGTACCCCACACTTGTTTACAGTAGATTTTAAATGTTTTATTTTAGAACAAATTTAGACTTTAGGAAAGTTGTGAAGATAGTATGAAGAGTTTCCATAACCCCCACCCCAGTTTCTTTTATTATTAATATCTTATATTAGTTTAGTATATTTGTCAAATTAATGATTTCCTCCATTTTTACCTGACGTCTTTTTCTGTTTCAGGATCCCAACCCACATACTTCATTACATTTATTAGATTGTCTCCTAGAGTCCTCTGGCTGTGAGAGATACCCTGTACTTTTAAGATTATTGCTGCATACTATTGATTTACCAGTTTTGGTTAAGGCAGTGCAATCATCTCATTTGTGCTCAAATTCCTTGTGGATATCTCAGGGCAATACCATGTTAACTACATTTCCAACTAATTTCAGATTATTCAGAATCTCTCTCATAAATATGTACATTTCAAGTTTATATATCAAACTTAATATTTTAAATAACTAAGTCATATACTTTTTTGGGGGTGGAGGGGGTGCATGGTCCGGGTACGGAACCCGGGTCACCCGCATGAAAGGCAGGCATTCTAGCCACTGCATCCAGTCACGTACATTTTTAAATTGAGTTTAACAACATAAATGAAGAATGATATTAAAATATTACCTGCATGAGCACACATGCTCACAAACACACACACACACACACACACACACACGCAAACACCAGCAGGAATAGAATTAGCTGTAGTGAATGATTTATAAAGAAAATTAAAAATGAGGGCAATTTCAGTAAGAATTAATTTTGGCAGTAGGAAAAATATGATTGATCCAGGATGTTGACAATCTCAATTTTCAAAAGGCAACTGCAGAGACTGATGTCAGCAAGGTGGCAGAATAGGCAACAATATTTCTAAAGAAATATCAAACAAATAAGCAGAAACAGTCAGAACCATCTTTCTCAGAACTCTGGAAAACAGTCAAAAGTTTACTGCAACCAAGTAAATGCTAAATCAAGGAAAAGTCAACTTAAAAAATGTTCTTAGCATTCAGGGAAATTGTTGTCAAAACACCAGCTAAATACAAGCTAAAGAAATAGAGACTTCAGTGACTACACAAGGCAAGGAATACATTCTTTGTCAAAACAATAAAAAAGGGAACGTTTGAAAAATCACTTATACTACAAGAGCTTTTAACAATCGTAAACAAACAAAAAAAACAAACAGAAAACCCAGCAGAAGAAGTAGAATCTGATTTCCTGAGTTAACACATTAGAATATTCAAATGTCCAGAATTCAACAACAACAAAAAAATCACAAGGCATAAAAGAAACAGAAAAGGATGAAAGGATGGTCCACTCAAGTAACAAAAAAGTGAAAGGAACTATTCTGAGGAAACACTGGAATTATTAGACAATTAGACAATGAATAAAATGAAGATGAAAGTTACAAAAGGGAGCCAAACAGAAAATCTGGGAGTGAAAATTACAATAATCAAAATTTAAAATTCACTAGAGGGGTTCAACAGAAGATTTGAATACATAGAAGAAAGAATCAGCAAACATGAAAATAGGACAGTTGAAATTATCCATTCTGAGGCTCAGAAAGAAAAAGGAATTAAGAAAAGTGAACAGAGCCTAAGAGATATATGGGTGGTCATCATGTGGTCCAGCCTATGCATCTCAGCAGGAGATGAGAGAGAGAAAGGGGCAGAAAGAATATCTGAAGAAACAATGGCTCAAACTTACCAAATTTGACAAAACAAAAACATGAATCTACACATCCAAAAAGCCCAGTGAAATTCCAAATATAAATTCAAAAGGATCCAAATCAAACTGTCCAAAAAACAAAAACAAAGAGAGAATTCTGAAAGCAGCAAGAGAGAAGTGACATTTCATGAACAAGTGGTCTTTAATAAAATTAGCAGCTGATTGCTCATCAGAAACAGAAAGCAGTGGAATGACAAATTTAAACTGCTGAAAGAAAAAGCTGTCACCCCAGAATTTTATATCTGGCAAAACTATCTTAAAACTGAGAGAGATTTTAAGACATCCCCATATAAACAAAAGTTGAGAGCATTCATTACCACTGAATGTGACCTTCAAGAAATGCTAAAGGGAGTCCTGGTTGAAATGAAAGGACACTAGACAGTAACTTGAAGCCATGACTAAAGGCCTCTGGTAAAGCTAACCACCCAGGTAAATATAAAAGCCAGGATTCTTGTATGTTTGGTTTATAACTACAATTTTTATTTCTTAAATGATTTAAAGCACAAATACATAAAAATAAGTATAAATCTATTTATGATGTCTAGAAGTATAGTTTATGGAAAAACAGCATAAGGGGAATTGGACAGAGAGATACAGGAGAAGAATTTGTACATGCAACTAAATAAAGTGAATTTGGTATCAGTTCAAACTAGTCAGTTATAGATTTAGGATTTGAATATAAGCCCCATTATAACCACAAAGAAAATGTCTAAGAAGTAGACACAAAAGCAAATGAGAAGAGACTCAAAATGGTTTACTACAAAAGATCATCTAAACACAAAAGAAGGCAGTAAGGTTGCACAGGTAGTTCAGTGGTTAGAATGCCCACCTTTCATGCAGGAGACCTGGGTTCAATTCCCAGACCATGAACCCAAAAAAAAGAAGGCAGTAATAAAAAATGAGGGACAAAAAAGGTATGATGTACAAAAAAAGGCTAAATAGCAGAAGTAATTCCTACCTTATTTGTAATTACTTTAAATGTAAATGGATTAAACCATCCAATCAAATGTAGAGAATGGCAGAATATTTTAAAATGTGTGACCCAACAATATGCTGTCTACACAAAACTCACTTCAGGCAAAGGAAAAGAAAAAAGAAGGTATAAAATATTCCATGTATTCAAATAGTATTCAAGTGAAGATTCAGATGCTTATAGTAATATCAGATGCAATAGACTTTAAGTTAAAAGCTTCTATAAGGGACAAAGAAGGACACTATATATTGAAGGAAAGTTCAATTCATTAAGAATATATAACAATTAATAAAAGAGCCCCCAAATACCTTAAGTAAAAGTTCACAGATTTGAAGGGAGTATGAGGTAGTTCTATGATAATAGGAGTCTTCAATACACTACTTGCAATAATGGACAGAACATTTAGAGAGAAAGTCAACAAGAAAATAAAAGACTTGAAGAACACTACAAAAAACTAGATCTAACAGACTTCTATAGAACGCTCCATACCAACAACAGCAGAGGACACGTTCTTCTCAATTGCACATGGATCATTCTCCAGGACAGACCACGTGTTAAGAGACAAAACAAGTTTCAATAAGTGTAAAGAGTCAAACCATACAAAATATATTCTCCAACCGCAGTAGAATGAAACTAGGAATCCATAACAGAAGGAAAACTAGAGACTCATAACTATGTGGAAATTAAACAACACACTCTTAAATAACCAGTGGATCAAAACTGAAATAAAAAAATTCTAGGACACAAATGAAAATGAAAACATAACATACCAAATATCTGCGGGATACACCAAAGGGAAACTAATAGCTTTGAATCACTTGCTGTAAATTTATTGCTGCCTACATTAAAAAAAACAAGAAACCAACCTCACATCTTGAGGAACTAGAAAAAAAAAAGAGCAAACTGAACCAGAAGTCAGAAGAAGGAAGGAAATAATAAAATCAAAGTGGAGATAAAGGTAAGAGAAAATAGAAAAAACAGTCAAGAGTATAAACAAAACCTGAAATTGTTCCTTGGCTCTTGGAAAATATCAATAAAATCAGCAAACCTTTAGCTAGAATGACAACCAAAAGAGAGAAACTACAAATAGCTAAAATCAGAAATGACTGTGGAGACATTCCTACTGATTTTGCCAAAATTAAAAAGGATTATAAGAGAGCGAGTACTATGAATAAATGTACACATACATTTCAGATCATCTTGTCTAGATTTTAGATTTTATCTAAATGGAAAAAATCCTAGAAATACCCAATTTCCCCAAACTGACACAAAAAAATTTATAAAATCTCAACAGATCTATAAGTAAAGAGAATGAGTCAATAATCAAAAACCTTCCAACAAAGAAATCTAGGACCAAATTTTCACTAGAAAATTATACCAAAATATTTAAAGAATACTTAAGACCAATCCTTCTCAAATTCTTCCAAAAAGTACACAGAGGAGGAAATACTTCCTAACTCATTCCATGGACCAGCATTACAGGGACCAAAGCCAGAAAAGACCACCCAAGAAAAGGAAATTACAGACCAATATTCCTTATGAATACGGATGGCAAAAATCCTCCACAAAATACTTGCAAACAGAATCAAACAGCACATTAAAAGGATTATTTATGCACCATGACCAATTGTGATTAAACCCAGGAATGCAAGGGTGGTTGGAAATAACTAAATCAATCAAAACAATGCAAAAATTGATAGAATAAAGGGAAAAACCCACAGGTTCATCTCAGTTGACACAGAAAAGGCATTTGACAAAAAGCCAGTACCCTTTCATGTTGAAACACCCAGAAAACTAGGGATAGAAGGAATTTCCTCAACCTGATAAAGGGAATTTGTGAAAATCCCACAACTAACTTCATATTCAATGGTGAAAGACTGAAAGCTTTCCCCAAAAGACCAGGAACAAGACAAGATGCTTGCTTTTGCAACTACTATTCTACATTGAACTGGGAGTTCTAGCCAAAGCAATCAGGCAAGAAAAATAAAAGGTATATATATTGGAAAGGAAGAAGTAGAACTATCAGTATTCACAGGTGAATTGACCATATAGAGAGAAAATCCCAAAGAATCCACAAGAAAGCTACTAGAGCTCATAAACAAATGATGCAAGTTAGAAGATCAACACACAAATATCAGTTGTGTGTCTATATACCAGCAATGAACAATCCAAAAAGTAAATTAAGAAAATAGTTACATTTAGAAAAGCATCTAGAGGATAATTATTGCTAGATTAATCTAGCCATAAATTTAGCCAAGTAGGCGAAACACTTGTACACTGAAAACTACAGAACATTGCTTGAAAGAAATTAAGGAAGACTTAAATAAATGAAAAGGCTTTCCATGTTCATGAATGAAAAGACTTAAGATTTTTAGTATGTCAATATTATATATAACAATCTACAGATTCAATGAAACCTCTTTCAGAAATCTCTGCAGAACCACGACTTGATCCACAGGGAACTCAGCATTGCAATGTCTATCATCACTTTAGTTCAAAGGCAGGACCTTGCTACCCCTAGCCTACCAAGGTTAGAAAACCCTGTCCTGTAAGAAGGTCAGCAAAGGGGCAAGGTTGTGAGCTCCAGGGACCCCACTAGGGATTGCTTGATCATGTGCATAAAGCACCTGCCCACAGACACCCAGACCTCCCTCATTGTGTTGCTCCCTCTCGGGAAATGTGATAAACACTGGGACTCTCCTATTTTCAAAGTCATGGGGTAGGCAGCTGGCAGAGCTGAGTTCTGCTAGCCCCTCAAAAAAACAACAGTGTCCTTTCTCAGGTATGGGGTAAGTCTCAGCCATGAAGCAAGGTTATCTACTTCATATTATTGCTAGGCAATTTCTTAAAAATTGAACTTTTTCAGGATAGCAAAATGAGTATGAATCTAAAAGTGTTCAGTGGACACTTAAGGCACAAAGTTGGTCATCAAATAAATGTCTATTAAACAAATAAGTAAATTCAGGCAACATTATTTGGAGTGAAATAAGCCAGAAACAAAAGGACAAATACTATATGATCTCACTAATATGAATAATTAGAAAAAGCAAATTTACAGAGTTAGGATCTAAAATACTGGCTACTGGGGATGGGGAATAGATAGGAATAAGACTTAAAATGTACAGGGCTCCTATTTGAAATGTTGGAAACGTTTTGGTAATGGTAGTGATGGTAGAATAGCATCATGAATGTAATGAACAACTCTGAAATATACATCTGCATGTGGTTAAAAAGTGGAAATGTTAGGTCATATGTATGGTAGCAGAATAAAAAGTCTTTTAAAAAATCCATACAACTGCATTACATAAGCCCTAAGTTAAACTGTGAACTATGTTTAATAGTACAATTATAAAAATGTGCTTTTCTCAAATTAACGAATGGTTCATATCAATGCAAAGTATTAATAATAGGGTGGTATATGAGAATCCTGTATTTTATGCATGATTGTTCTGTAAACTGACAATTCCTCTAATAAGAAAAACAAAGAATAAGTAAATGAGTTCCTTTTGGTTTAATTTTCAGGAAAAGAAACTTTATTATAGGATTATTTCATATTATCGTCGGGCATAATGTAAAGAGGACACTTAAATTGTCTTTTTCTTTCCATTCCTATAGGTTTTTTTTAAATTTAATCCACATACCATAAAATTCACCCTTTTAAAGTGTAAAATTAATTGGTTTTCAGTATATGCAACCACCACCCACTATCAAATTTCAGAACATTTCATCACCCCAAAAGGAAACCCACACTTGTTAACAGTCACTTCCTACTTAACATTCCCTGATCCCCTTGCAACCACCAATCTACTCTGTGTTTGTGCATTTACCTATTCTGGACATTCCGTATAAATGGAATAATACAATATATGGCCTTTTGTACTGGCTTCTTTAACTTCGCGTGTTTTCAAGGTTCATCCATGTCAGAGCATATTCTTATATTCATTCCTTTTTAAGACTGCATGATATTCCAGTGTAAGCACATACCACATTTTATTAATCCATTCATTAGTTGATGGACATTTGGTTGCCTCCACTTTTTTGGCTATTATGAATAATGATTCTATGAACATTTTTATGCACATGTTTGGATGGTTATGTGTTTTGGATTCTCTTGGTCATATACTGAAAATGGATTTGCAAAGTCACATGGTAACTCTGTTTAATTTTTTCATAAACTGACCTATTTTCCAAAGCACCTGTACCATTACGCATTCCCAACAGAATGCATGAGGTTTCCTATTTCTCTGCAGCCTCTCTAACACTTTCATTTTTTAATGATAGCCATCCTAATGATTTTGTGGTTTTAATTTGCATTTCCTATGTGACTAATAATACTGAACATCTTTTCTTGCACTTATTGACCATTTGTAGATCTTCTTTGGAAAAATGTCTATTCAGATCCTTTGCTCATTTTGATTGGATTATTTGTCTGTTTTGAGTTATGCCAGTTCTTTACATACTCTAAATATTAAACTGTGTTCAGATATATGATTTTCAAATATTTTCTCCCTTTCTCTTGGTTGTCATTTCTCTTTCCCGATTGTATCATTTGCAGCACAAAAGTTTTTAATTTGCTGAAGTCTAAGCTACCTTTTTTTTAATTTTCCTTATCTTCAAATCTTTTTTCTTTTTTTTCCTTGCACATCAGTGTCATGAATTTTTTAATGTGTCATTTGAACTGTAAGTTTTAATCAAACAATTAGCTTTGTCTTCAGTGAAAATAAATCATTTTTAAGCTATTTTCTTCTTGACAGGAGTCAAAATTCCGAAGATATGGGGTAGTTCGAGTCCCTGCAGCCTGGAAGCTGAGTCTGTGAGAAAATATGCCCGCCAGTTGGTGGCATTTTTAGGAAGAAGCCTGTTTCCTGACTAGTGATGCTTTCATCAAGTTTCAGTCCAAATAAAGCTGGAAGAGTTTTCAGATTGGGAGCATGAAGGGTGGGGAATTTCTGGTGAGAGTTTCTCCACACATTTGTTTTTTCTAGTATTAGACTTGCCAATCAAATGAGCAAGTAAGCCAGTGCTTAACCCAGCATAGACTAAACAGCCAGGGGACTGGTGATGGGAATTTGCTTACAAAGGGATTTCCTGCATGGTTTGGAGGTCAGTGGCAATGGAAAAAAGTTAGTTGAGGGACTTAATCTATGATTCAACATATGTTCACGAATATAACATATTCAGCCTTAGTAAACTAAAACACCCATCCTTTCACGGAAAGAGGGGAAGTTTTGGGGGTGCAAGCGTAGTTCAGCGGTAAAATTCTTGCCTGCCATGCAGGAGACTAGGGTTCGATTCCCAACCCATGCACTTACCCCCTCCCCCCCCCCAAATTCAACAATTTGTGCCACAATAATGGGATACTTACATGGAAAAAGAATGCTGTGACCCCCACCATACAGCATACAAAAAAGAAAAAGAGAAAAACTTCCACGTAACTCCACCTGTAACAAATGGGCTCCCGCTAAAGTATCACCAGGACACCTAGCCTTCGTCTTCTACAAAGCATGGAAATTAGGTCGCGTTCCCATTTCTTCAGCTCTAGATCTTTTAAGTTAAAAGAAGGTCACACGCCAATTATAATATCCTATAACCACTGCAGGACACTCAAAACGAATCAGATAGATTTTGTCTATTCTTATTACTTTGGCAAATTTTCAAAATTGAACAGCTGATTAGATGTAGAACTATTTAACTATAATTCATTTCTTAAGAATACTCTACCAGTGAGTATATCAACAGCCCAACATTCATTCCCATAGCACTAAAATAAACTACTTACAGAAAATAGTTCAAAATGACCTGAAGTATCTCATATTTAATCATATAAAATACTTGGAAATAAAAAAAATTGAAAACTAGAGTTCTGATTTTAGAAGGACAGAGATAAATAGGGATGTCCAGTTAGTAGGTATAAATACAAAAGCAACTAATAAAAATATACAACTGTACTTTAACAACCATCAAATAAAGGACAGAGATGCATAAATAACTCTGGGACTTTTCAGGTATTATAAAACCAACATACAACCATAAGACAATAGATGTTTCCACAAGGGAAAATAAAAGTGTGGGTTATGAAGTAATAAGGATGACTATCAAAAGAAACAGCAGAAGATAGGTCATGCCATAGAGGACAGGGCCGGCATGCTGTGTCCTCTGGATTCGAGTCTTTTCCATGCCAGCCACACATCTCTCCTAGGTAACATGGATGTGATTAAAACATCTTCCTCTTAAAAGTTCTCCCAGCCCTTCCAGACTGAGTTAATTGTTTTTCGCTTTGATCTGAGAGCAAGCCCATGGGCATCTCCATAGCAGAGGTTCACCAGGCTGTGTGGTGATTGTTGGATGCCTTATCTGCCTCCCCTCCAGGATACTGAGTCTCCAATAGGCAGGTTTTGTAACTTGCTCCTTTCTATATTCCAATGACCAAGCTCAGAACCTAGCAAGTAATTGCTTATTGAATGAATAAATGTATTTCATATAAATATGTAAACATGGTTACTATCATGAATATTATAATTAATCTTTCCCTAATGAATTTAGAAAATCTAAAGTTGCTTTGCACTTGGTTAGAAATAAAGTAATATTTAGGAATCAATCTCTTATTGCTGAGTTTAGTAAAACTCTTCTATTTTGAACTAACCAGAGAGAAGGCAAATGTAATGAACTAAAGTGATGGCATCATATTATGTAATGTAATATGTTAAGGAATAATTTTGTTCACTTGAAATGTCATTTTAGTGCATATAAATTCACAGCATCAGCTGCCAAGGGGAGGGTCTACATGGTATGCTCTAAGGAGTGATTGGAAAAAAGACTCTATCTGAGGCGATCTTAACAAAAATACAGTTTTTTTTTCTTCTGGAGCTGTTTATGCTACCAATCTGCTGAGCAAATAGTTTCCTAGTAAGTAATTCAGAGGCAAATGTCAATCTGGTTCTGATAAAAGTACCGCAAATTAGCATAAACTAAATTATTTAGTATTGCGTAGCCTATGTCAGAAAGAGCTGGTTTGTAGGAACTCATTAGAGAGAGGAACTACTTTGAATGATCCATAAATAATTCTCTAGTATAATTTTGTGTGTTGATTTTATTTATGCTTGGTTTGTTTTATTTGGAAAAAAAATAAACACATTTACATAGCTTAGATAGTTTAACTTTTTTAAAAAAATGTCTTCCTTGGAAATAAAACTGCTTACACTAAGTCAGCCATCACTGAACTTTTTAATTCAAATTCTAGCAGTTTCAGCTTAGCTTGATTTGCTCCAAATAACCTTTCTTTTTTTTTATTCAACATAACAACATACAAACACAAACATTCTTACCATATGATCATTCCATTCTTGATATATAATCAGTAACTCACAATATCATCACATAGTTGTATATTCATCATCATGATCATTTCTTAGAACATTTGCATCAATTCAGAAAAAGAAATAAAAAGAAAACAGAAAAAAATCCTGTATACCATACCCCTTATCCCTCCCATTCAGTGATCACTAACATTTCAATCTACTAAATTTATTTTAACATCCAAATAACCTTTCTATTTTCATTTGATCACTGAATTAAAAATGATGAGTACTGAAATAGCACAACCTTAAAAAACCAAGTCAAACAAAAAAATTAATTTTCCAAGCTGACATAAACTGCACTCAGACCTTATCATTTCAATATCTCTCATTCAACCTGTAATGTAATGGAACCCAGCAGCTTTGGATCTAAAGCTAGGTCATTCCATCACCAATGGTGTGCTCTTACGCAAGTCACTTCACCTTGAGCTTTTTATCTCTAGCTTCCTAGTCTGTCCAATGGGCATTGTCAAGCATCATCATCATCATTATATCTTCAAATATACCTTGCAAGATATAGAGGGAAGTATTTACTAAGTGCCTAATATTCAGTGAAGTACTACAGCGCACAGTGTTTCCCAAACTAGCTTGAAAATAAGAATTGCCTGGAGCTCTTAGAATTAAGAGTTTAGGATTAAGAGTAGATCACCCAGAGCCACGGAGTCAAAACTTCCAAGGAAGAGGCCTGGTAATCTATTTAACAAGCACCCTATGAGATTCTTATCATGGGGGAAGTTGGGGAAACTCAACTGAAAGATCCAGATGAAGCATCTCTCCACGATACTCATAATCTGTCAAAGAGTGAATACTAACCACAAAGAAGTGCTAAAAATGTATAAAATCTTACAAATCAGATTCTGTTCATATAAAGAAAGATTATAAGTGAAAAAAGACCCTTTCCATTCCAACTTGTAGCTTCAAAATGGTGATTTGCATTAAGATTTAACCACTGAGGTAGAACTAGCAGATTTAATGGAAACAGAAGACCTAATCCAAGCACTATAGCTAAGTAGTCTGGGAGTCTCTGCACCAGAAGAGAAGGCTCCTGAGACAAGGTCAGTTCTGCTTAAGGAACCCCCATGGATGTGAGGCAGCAATAATACTGGACAGGCCACACCAGCTGAGGACAAAGACCCTGCAAACACTATCTGTTATCAAAGAGGCATGTATCACCACATAAACCCCTAACCTCCAAATCCCAAGCGACAATAGATCGACCACCACCCTGTCACGTTGCCTTTATGAAAGCAGCTCCTTGCATCTCTTCTTAAACTGTAATTTCTTGTTACCTTCAACCCCATGTTATTTCATACATACCTCCTGTTCCCTTGGCAGAAATGCCCTCGATTCCCCTAAATCCTACAGCTTTCATGACCTTCAAAATGCAACTCAAATGTCACCTCTTACAGGCAGTTTTCCTGAACTCTTCCCCATCCAGTGTAAATACCTCACCCTGTGCTCCAAGAGCAGTCTGTGTAGGCTTTGGCATAGACTCTAATACCTTGCCTTTGGCTTTTTAAACTCTGTTCCCACTGCTCCTTGAAGACAGGGACTATGTCCTTCCTTATTGACTTTATCTCCTGAGAGCCAGTCAGAGTACCTGGACAAGTCAGTAGCCAATGTGTGGAGGTGGGCAGGGAGAAGGGAAAGAGCAAAGGAAGGGGAGGGAGGGAGAGTGTTAGCTGAGTTCATATGAGTCAATAATATCAACAGTCTCAATGGTTCAGAAGTTCACAGAACTTCTTTTCTCTAAATAAATGGTCCATGAGTATGTTTAGATAGTATATGTTTCCACATAAAAACCTGTCTCCAGGGCAGTGCAATGGTGGCTCAATGGCAGAATTCTCGCCAGCCATGCCGGAGACCTGGGTTTGATTCCCAGAGCCTGCCCATGTTATAAAAACAAAAAACAAACTGTCTCCAAACTCAACCAACCCAGTTTTTGGTCAATTCATATTGCCAGAGTAAAAATAGTTAGCTCTACATAATCTTGCTGCTGTCTACCTCTTTGCCAGTACACAAAGTTGTAGCTAGAAAGAGGTCAAAGTTGTAAAATTCTTTCATTTGATCCAACAATTCATGTCCACATATTTTTAAGGCATATACCAACATGGCTTCTTTTAAACAACCAATCCTTGAAGGGACTGGTAGAGACATTAGAATTTACATGTGCGTTTAATATCTGGAAAGAAAAACCAAATGAGTCATTGCCCAGGTAGCTCAGGTCAGAATCCCTCAAACACATCTACCTTCCCTACCCTAGTATGTAAAATTGGGGCAAATCTGAAGGCTCAGAGGTATGAAAGAATGTTAATGAAATCAAGCCTTGTGCACCCAAATTGTTTGGCTTCTTTTTTCCAACCCAATTGCATGGGAAAAGTTACAGTAGTCAAGTTTGACATTTAAATAAGAGAATAAAAATATTGAGATTCAAGACCCATAAACCACTCAAATAATAACAGATTAGATCCTTAAATGTGGTCAACAGAATCTCAGAGATAAGGAGTTCTCAGTTGTTTCTAAAGTTTTGTAACCTCCGAGTGGTATTAGCAGGCTCCTTGAATTCCAAGGAATCCAGCTCTATTCAGCTTGGTAGCTCCTGTGTATATCTCTCTAATCTTTTCTAGAATGTTTTCCTTTGCTTTTCACATAATTTCTCCTGAATCTTCCCATGAACCTTTGAAACTGGCTTTTCTATCTAGTAAATTCTTCAAATGCTGTGCTGAACCTTTTCTGTACAAATATTGGGCACTTACTTACATTGCTTTTATTTTAAATCCTTTTATCCCCACTGTCTGCATCTCTTTGTGGATTTTATTTGTATTTGCAATGTCACTAAATGTAAATTTTATTTGTCCTTGCAGCTTTACTCTGTGATGGTAAAATGTGGAGCAAATACTGCTTTGGGAGGTTGTGCACTCCTCAAACACACAGGATGCAGGACACAGACCAAAGTTCCCATGAGCTCTTCACTTACAGGTAGATTTTTCAGTTTGACTGTTCCCCCCTCCCCCCCCCAAAAAAGCCAACTAAAGCACATTATTTTCTTTTGAAGTTCTTGCCTAGCAATGGCTCACATCCAAATGTTTACTGGTCAAAAGGTTTCCTGTGTGTGAGAATCACTCCAGGATTTTGCAATGGATGAAAGAGTTTGTAAATTTAGTAACACGTATGACCAGAAATAACTGTAAAGCCCTGGAATTAGACAAGCAAAGCCATCAGAACTTTCCTCATGTGTTTAATATCTCTGCAAATGAAACCTGAAGATCTGAAGACAATAAATGAAGAATATTTCTGCTTTACAGGGAGTAAATAATAAAACTCACTCCCTTGATAAGTGTCTTATTCTGATACCTAGAGTACAAACGTCTTCCAATAATAATGTCTAGAAGGAATGTGGGAGACAGGAAATGTAAAATGAATTTTATGCAAATTTCAATTAAAACATCATCTTGAAGACTGGTGAATAAATTTTAAGCTAATCCATTTTAAAATAATGGGAACTCTGGAGATCAATCTCTCTGCAATCTCATGGGGGAAAAAAACCCTCAAATCTGTTTAGTGTCACTCATTTTCATATGGACAATTAGCCAGAACAGGTGTGTCATAGCTGCAGTCACGTGGCTTAAAGACTCATTTGCAACCTTCCCTCTGTGTGGCAAAATACACACACACTCAAATTACACCAAAATCTAAGCAGCTGATTTGACTTTAAAATTTCCTGAGATTAAATGGACTTCTCAGGCTTTTAGAATCCTATCCAATACTGAAAACATAAATGTTTAGAAAAATTACTTCCAGGTCTAGGGGGAGAACTAATCATATTTAAAGCATTAAACTAAAACACAGATAAAACCAGGTATAAATCCCCACAATTAGACATGTAGGAATGAAATCAGTAAGGAACGTTTTCAAGTGAAACTGTAATGAGAAGAGTCCCTATTCAAGTGAGGATAAATTTTCAGATTCTATCCAACTCCTTCATCTCTCTGCCAGTATGTCACTATTCAGGTCATCGATTCAAGAAATAATATTAACAATTATTGGAAATGTACTAAGTGGTGTCATTATTCTAATTACATTAAATGTTTTAATTAATTTCTCACAGAAACCTTATGAGGTACATTTTATCATGCCCATTTTTTAACTGTCTTATTGTATAGTATAACATATATGAAGCAAAGAAATAAAAAAGCAATAGTTTCCAAAGCATTCTTCAGCAAGTAGTTACAGGACAGACTGCAGAATCTGCCATGGGCTACCAAATGATCTTCTCAGATTTTTCCTTCTAGCTGCTCCAGAATATAGGAGGCTAGAAGGCTTAAATATTTTTTTATCATCACAGTTGACTTTTTTCTTTCCTTTTTTGTGAAAAAAATAACATATATACAAAGAAGCTATAAATTTCAAAGCATAGCACCACGATTAGTTGTAGAACATATTTTAGAGTTTGGCATGGGTTGCAATTTCACAATTTTAGGTTTTTACTTCTACCTGTTCTAAGATACTGGAGGCTGAAACCAATATCAATTTAATGATTTAGCATTCATATTCATTTGTCAAGTCCTATCTTCTTTATATAACTCCACCATCAACTTTGATCTTTCTGTTTCTCTCTTTAGAGGTGCTTGGGCTATGGCCATTCTGACTTTTTCATGTTGGAAGGGTCTGTCAATAACATGGGGTAGGGCGATGGAACTATCTGATGTTCTGAAGAGGCTGGGTCCTTTAGGTTTCAGTACTTATCTGGACCAGGGAACCATCTGGAGGTTGTAGGTTTCTGGAAAGTTTCTCTGGTGCATGGAACCCTTGTGGAAACTTATATATTGCCCTAGGTGTTTTTTAGGATTGGCTGGGATGGTCCTGGTTGGGGTTGGCAGGTTATTTCATGCCCATTTTTTGAAGGAAGTAACTGAAGCTCAAAGATGTTAAGCAACTTACCCAAGGCACACAACTAGGAAGTGGCAGACACTTGTGTTGAACCCAGATGATAGGGCTCTAAAATCCACATTCTTAAAGACTATGAAATGTTTTGAGATATTATTATCATTATGCTGGAAAAAAAGTCTTCTTGGACTCACCACATCCAGTTTTTCAGTATTATACCATCCCACCATAGGCTAGTCCCACCCACGTGACTAGTACTCCCATGTGGAATTGTAAGTGGAGAGATGTGTGCCTTTAATTGTCAATGTGAAACCCTCCATCATTCTCTCCCACTTCAGTTGTTGAGAGGAACCCTTATGTCAAAGCTATGAAGCCACAAAACATAAGTAGTCTGAGATACAAATATCTGAGAATACCCTAAGCTCTTCCTCAGACCTCCATGTCCAAATTTCACAGTCTTATTCTTTTCAAGACCCTGATCAACCAGCCAATGTCAATCTCTACATATGAATCATTTTAAATCTAAACCTTGAGTCAGGGGAAAGCTAGAGGTATCATACAAAACTTAACCCACTAGGTCAGGGATAGAAAGATCAAAGGTGATGGTGGAGTTATACAGAGAGGTTGGAGTTTAACAAGTGAGTATGATTGTTGAATCACTGCATTGATATTTTAGTCTCCAGTATCTTAGAGCAGCTGGGAGTAAAGACTTAAGATTGTGAAATTTGGATGGGTTACAGCCAACTCTGAAATCTGTTCTACAACTAACTGTTGTGCTGTGCTTCGAAATTTATTGCCTCTTAGTATATGTATTATTTTTCACATAAAAAAGTGATGATAAAAAAATATATATTCCTTCTAGCATCTGTATTCTGGAGAGCATATGGTAGCCCATGAAAAACTCTGGGATCTGTCCTGTAATTATTTGTTGAAGAGTGCGTTGAAAACTATCGCTTTTTTCTTTCTTGGCTTTATAGGTATGTCATACAATTCAAAAAGTAAAAAAAAAAAAAATGAGAATTAACCACTAGGTCAAATTCACAACTTCTTTTCAGGGCTACTTGTGTAGGGTTATGATTTAGTTGACACCCACTACTTCTCTCTGGTGCCAAATCATGAAGAGCCATTTTCTATGTTCTCTTTTGCCTTTTCAGATCCACTGCAATCTTGCTGCAATCTTGCTGCAATCTTCCTGCATTTCTTAGGAATCAGACTTCTATGGAATGCATCTTCCAGAATTCTACTGTCTGGCTTCCCGTAGGGTTTATTTTATTGGAGGCACCAACAGAGGACTGGAGTTAGTGAATTAAGAGAGGTTGAAGTATTTATTCTCTGAATTACCTTTTCCCTCAAAGATTCAAGTTTCGCAGCAGCAATATACTTATCCCAAATCCACAGATCTTGTTAAGGCAACTTTCTCTGACAACTGCAGGCCTCTTAGGCTTCCCATAGCCATTCTCTTTCTTTAACTTTCCGGCCTAAAATGTGATCAGTTTTCCACTGTTGTTAATTTGGAAGGTGCTTCACTATTCTTTATATCTCTTGAACCTGCTGCAATATACCTGTTTATAAACGTACACACTATTTACAGCATGGCTATTTCATGCCAAGACCCCTGTTTCATGCTAAGGCTCTTATTTTTTACAAGACTCACCTTTTAAATAGGTTTGTGCTTTTTCCTCTATTGTATTAATTTCATGTGGAGAACCCTCAATGAGGCCATAGGTTTGGCCTGAGGAGAGGAAGTGAGGTAGTAGGATAAAATATTATAGGTGTCAAAACACCTATTCAGGAATGCAATTAATTGTGCCTTTTGGCCCTGCTCAAATCCAATCTCATACTTATGATTTCATTTGATAGTAGAATACTGAGCAATCCAACTTATGATTTGGTAAATCATATAACATTCAATGGGCAATAGGTATCTTAGTCCCTCCACATTGTCACTTGGTATCCTATGGTCAGGCATTCAATCTCTGCAAGGGTCTCTGAAAGCCAGGAGCTGCTTCTCAGATAGAAAATAATGTAGCTGGAAAAGGTATAGCCTTACTCTAAAACCTCAGGAATCTACTGTTTTGATTCTCCTATTGGTGTTGTCACTCCTTCATTCAACACCTTCTCTGCCAGACACTTCAGATTCAGGAGAGCTTATATCGCAGCTTGGAGATGTTAGAGCCTTCCCTATGCTGAGCTCTATTCAGCAGGTTTACAGAGCAGCATGTGCATATGTGATGTACGCTGTCCACAAAACTTGAAAAGGCCCACTCAGAGTGGGCAAAAGAACTTCTAGCGACTTGTCTCTCACACCTTACTTCTGCCATTTTGCCATTTGTTTTCTGTATATTGTATATCTTTTTTGTTCCTCAATTCCTCCTTTGCCGCCTTCTTTTATGTTTAATTGACTATTTTTGTGAGCCATTTTCATTTCCTTTATTTCCTTTTACCTATATGTTTTAGTTATTTTCTTAGTGGCTAATTTGGGGGTTACATGTAACATCTTAAATTCATATTAACCTAGTACTAATATAATGAGCACCTTAGAAGTTCAAAACTGGAAATATAAGTCATCATCCACTGGATTTGCAACCTTTACAAAACAGCCTGCCTCCTTACAACTTGCTATTGATGGAAAGATGAGCTTTGGTTCTTGCATAAAATTCAAAGGCCCCTAGCTTTATTTGTTTAAATAATGGTAATTTTAGATGTACATTAAATTTGCACATGGATAATTATCTGGAAAAATTTATTTTTAAGTTTAACTACCGTGTGATCTTTAGAAACAAATGAGGTGCATGGAATATGTGCAAAACAACAAACTGACTTTGAATCTATATGGGCTGAAAAATTATCATTTCTATTTCAAAGTTCACAAAATTTGTCCTCTTTTATAATAATATTCCTCTTCTCTGCTTTTAATTTTATAGGAATTAGAGCCGTGATAATTTCAACTAAGCCCAGAGTAATTTGCTACAGCAATAACTATAAGAGGCAGGTGCCTTTTTATGATTTTTAGCATGTCATCTCATTTAAACCCAGAATTTAGACGATAAACACACTGGTTATCCAGAATTTCTGTTCTGTTTGCTGTGTAAAACTATTGTTCACATGAATCCATTATTTCATATTGGATGTTCTGAGTTATGATTTTAGCTCTTCAAAACATCCAACTCCCAGGAGTACCTGTTCCTTAGCTAACTATACCCTCCTTCCCTTGTTCGTATTTACATTATTTTCATAGATAGTGCTAAAGAACTGTAACCAAACTCTACCTGATAGGGGTAATCATATGACTATATTTTCAATTTGAAAGTCAGGGATTATAAAGGTAGACAGATGACGACTCTCTTCATAATAAATGCATGAGTTATTTTTTAAATGGGTCTGGTACTTCAGCTTTCCAGGGCATAGCTTCAAAAAGACTTTGAAAAAGAATATATATCAACACTCACCAGTATTACCAGTGCCTAAGGAATAGAAACCTTAGGGTCTCAGCTTGATGTCCTAGATGACCTTCTATTTGTTACTATTGTTTTCTTCTCTCCTTAGGGTCTCAGCTTGATGTCCTAGATGACCTTTTATTTGTTACTGTTGTTTTCTTCTCTGGTACCCGTGAGTGCTATCAACAGACCAACATGTGGAAATGAGAACTCTAGGAAAAATTCTTGTCTATCTT
Source organism: Tamandua tetradactyla (assembly GCF_023851605.1). NCBI lineage: Eukaryota > Metazoa > Chordata > Mammalia > Pilosa > Myrmecophagidae > Tamandua > Tamandua tetradactyla. The sequence goes on along the minus strand of NC_135351.1, from coordinate 2,205,865 downwards.
TCTATCTAACTTTACTGAATCCCTTCAAACAGTGCAGATGATGGAGAGGAGTACATTTCTAAGCCATACTCCTGAGCTTCTCCCTGATCCATCTTCTCCTTGACCTCCAGTCCTAGTAGGTAGAGCCAGGTCAGACATGCTTAGGGAAAGAAATTTTTAGGAAGTGAGATCACCTGCCCTGTCTATTCACTGACTAAGTCATGCATTTATTCACTCACTCGCACAGATAGACCATCTGTTATGTGCTAGATTCTTCTCACATTACATCCCTGCCTCCCAGGGCCCCAGGGTCAGGCTGACCTTACATTTGCACCCTACTGATTTATACAAGGAAGCTTAAATTATCAAGACGACTACAGAGCTTTTGCTGTAGAAGTGAGCTAAACCTTCATCCTAACCTCCCACGTTGAGATAAAGGATGCTAAAGAATCATCAATTTCATGTCTATTCCACCTCAAGCCTGGCACCAGACCCACCAACAATGCCAATTTCCTTCAACATCTCCAGCTGCACTCCCTGGTCCCCCAAATCAATTAGATCTTGATCTCCTCATGTTTTCTTCCTGATCTTGAATGTTTCAAAGAGGAGGTAACAACTTGAAACTTCCCAAATCTGGCTGATCATCATAACCACTTGGGAAAATTTAAATATCAGATTACTGACACAACCCACAAGGATTCTGATCTGGTAAGCATAGGATGAAGTCTGTAATCTATATTTTTATAGAGTTCCTCAGGTGATTCTGATGATTCTAAGTGTGGTTAATTTATGTGTCAGGTTGGCTAGATTACGGCCCCAATTTTTGGTTGAACACTGGCCTAGATGTTGCTTTGGGGGTACTTTGTAGATGGGATTAGAACCTACAATTAGTTGACTTTAAGTAAAGGAGATAGCTCTCAATAAGTGAGTGGGACACACCCAATCACTTGGATGCTTTAAGAGCAAAAACTGAGACTAAAGAAATTCTGTCTCAGGACTATCATATCAACTCCTCTCCAAGTTTCTAGCCACTGGCCTCTTCTACCGACTTCAGATGCAGAACCTCAACATCAACTCACCAGAATTTCCAGTATGCCAGTTTCCCCTAAGAAATTCAGACTCAAGATTTCAACATCATTCTTATGGGATTTTTAGTCTCCAGTCATATTTGCCAACCCTCACCATCTCATGAGTAACTTCCTTAAAACAAATCTTCTAAATACCTAAAGACATACATATATCCCACTGGTCCTGTCCCTCTGGAGAATTCTGACTGACACAAAAGGATTTGGGAAATCACTTCCCAACAGCATCCTGCAAAACAGTTCTCTCTAAGCAAGTCCTCCTTTGCCCCATCAAATCCTTCTAACCCTGGTTGAAATTAAAAGTAAAAACTACATAATTGAGAAATTTTTTAAAAATCTATGTAAGTGAGAAAACATTGACACAGCCATCACAGACTTTGTTGAGAAACAAAAGAATTCTTCAAATGGCAGTATATTTCGTGAGGGTGGGAACTAGGAGAGAAATTGGAGGCTTACCCTTTTGCCCTGTGACTGGTTATGGCAGTCATTAGTTTTGTAACTGGGTGCGGGTAGTGCCTTCTTCTCCAAGATCCCTGTCTTCCTGATGCCTCCACTCAGGGGGCTGTAGCCATGGTTCCCCACTTCCTGAGTTCTCCTGCACCCCATTCCTCTTCTCACCCATGATGCTGTCTGGTTTAGTTTGATGGTGGCCACCTTTGGAGAAGTTGGGCAGCAGAAGCGATCAGAAGACCCAGAGCCCTGGAAAAGGGTTTCAATTCTGCCAAAGGTATAGCTGGTGGACCCACAGTGTTCAGGGACGTTACTGCCTGGGACATTCTGTCCTTGTCCAGAGGTCAAGAAGGTTTGAATGCCAATGAGTCTGAATTTCTGAAAATCCTAATGTGATGGCTTTAAATGCATGAGCACGCCTTTTCTTCCTTTTAGGTACTTGGATGAATAAATACAGGAATTGTAAAGCACAAGCAAAAATTCGGCCTGAAAAGAAAAAAGCAAATGGCTTATGTATGAACTTTAACATGCTATCTTTCTATTAATGCTATCTTATTAATTGGGTTACAAGTCCAAACCTATGAAGTTCCAGTTAATTTCTTCTTAAACAGCTGATAATGAATCATCTGCTGTGTCTGCCAACTTTTACTAAGTGATTTGCCTGGAAAAACTCTATGCACTGGACATTTGGAAAGAACAGAAAGAAATAGGGGAATGAAATGTTACACTGAACTGTGCCCGGGCAGGGAGAGGTGGAAGACAGCTTATTGAGCTGGCCTTGATTACCCCTTGCTTCAGCTCTAGTTGGGGAAAGAGTTGACTCACACACCCATATCTGAATAATTTATATAACCCTCTCTTTTCAGAGGCTGTGTAAACAGAAATGATCGCATTACCCTTGTCAACACTAGAAATAAAAACACCTACTAGTTCCATATATAGAAGGAGAAGCTGAAACAAAGAGAAAATGAGTAATTATCCGAGGAATGAGGCACATAGAAAATGAGTAACTATCCTGAGGTTAAAAAGGAGTTTTCCCCCAGATTCTAGAAAAAGATCCTTTACTCATTTTGAAGTTTCAGATAAGTGGCCAGCTGTCCTGGTGGCTGACATGATGGAAGATGAGGATAAAAGTATAAAAGTTGGCAAGATTATGGCAATAAATGAGGAGTTTGGGAAATTAATATAGATTCTAAACTTTAGTTTAAGAAAAACTGGAAACAACCAGATGCCCTTGATTGAATGAATGGTTAAACAAACTGTGGTCCATCCATACCTTGGAATATTACTCAGCAATAAAAGGAATGAGCTATTAATAATCACAACTTAGATGGCTCTCAAGGGAAATATGCTGATGGAAAAAAAGCCAATCTCCAAAGGTCACCTGCTGTTATGACTCCATTTATACAACATCTTGAAATGACAACATTATAGAGATGGAGATGCCTGGGGCTAGGAAGGAGGGTATGGGCAAAGTTGGCTGTCCCTATAAAAGAGAGGAACAGGGATGGAAATGTTCTGTGTCATGATCTTGGAGGTGGTTACAGGAATCTACAAGGTGATAAAATTGCATAAAGTATACACACACACATACAAATGAGTGCATGTGAAACTGGTGAGATCTGAATGATGTCCATGGATAATGTCAGTGTCCCTTACTTGGTTGTGATGTTAGAGCTATAGTTTTATGAAATGTGACACATCAGGGCAAACTAGATGGGATACATGGGATCTGTGTGCATTAGTTCTTAGAACTGCATGTGAATTTACAATAATCTCAAAATATACATTTTTTTAAAATATTGAATATACTTAAAGAGAAGCTATTAAAAGTGAATGAGACCCCTTTCGGCCGGAACCGCCATCTTGCAGTGATTTGCCAAAATGACGAACACAAAGGGGAAGAGGAGAGGCACCCGCTATATGTTTTCTAGGCCTTTCAGAAAACATGGAGTTGTTCCTCTGGCCACATACATGCGAATCTACAAGAAAGGCGATATTGTAGATATCAAGGGAATGGGTACTGTTCAAAAAGGAATGCCCCACAAATGTTACCATGGCAAAACTGGAAGGGTCTATAATGTTACCCAGCATGCTGTTGGTATTGTTGTAAACAAACAAGTGAAGGGCAAGATTCTTGCCAAGAGAATTAATGTGCGTATTGAGCATATTAAGCACTCTAAGAGCCGAGATAGCTTCCTGAAGCGTGTAAAGGAAAATGATCAGAAAAAAAAGGAAGCCAAAGAAAAGGGTACCTGGGTTCAACTGAAGCGTCAGCCTGCTCCACCCAGAGAAGCACACTTTGTGAGAACCAATGGAAAGGAGCCTGAGCTTCTGGAGCCTATTCCCTATGAATTCATGGCATAAGAGGTGTAAAAAAATAAAACACTTGTGGATTGTAAAAAAAAAAAAAAAAAAAAAGTGAATGAGAAAGTCTATGAAAGAAATGTAAATGGCATGTAGATATCAAGGCTGTCTAAAATTCTTTAGAATACTCCAACTTTCACACCCAGTACATCAGAAATCTTGCTTGTAACTGAAATAAATTTAAATACTAACCCACACTTATTGCCTGCTTTCCCCATCCAGCCTGTTTTCCAAGACATGGGAAAGAGTGGCTTTGATCATCGCTCATCAAGGGCTGGCCTCTTTCCAAAAAGCTGGCTTCCACACATCAATCAAGCAAGAGTAAAGGACATGGGGACAATAAACAGGTGAAAAGTTTACCTGATTAGCCAATGATCATTTCTTCTTCTACACTACAAAACTTAAATCTTGTAACTTGTGATTGTTTTATAACACTAAGATCTTACATGGATTTTACTTCTTGGCAGGTCTATAATCTGTTTCATCAGATAAATTTCATGGGCCAGAACATCTTTTGTTATTATTTTTTATTATCTAAAGTGCTTAGAACTGCACTAATCTCACCATCATGACTCCTGACTACTGTTGGAATTATTGATTACCAGTTGTCATTGAATAGCTCCTTTGAAGTACTTTTCATTTCCCCAGAAGTGGCAATGTATTTGATCCAATCTACCAACACAAGTACAGCCAGTTACTAGTTATCTTTGGTAACTGAGAACAGGATAGTACCTAGATGGAGATTTATGTTCAGAAATGAGTTGCCCAAAGGTGATGACAAGAGAGGAAATGAGGAGAATGCTCTTTCCATCATCCATTCAAAATGTTGGTTAACCAGCAACAGTGGTGCATTTGTGTACCAACATCTGATTGTAGTTTCTTCCCTTTCCAAGGTAGTTGGGCAGATTGTCTGATGCACTGCTGGACGCTCACCCCAATAAGTGTCAGCAATGACACCAGGTCACCGAAGTGGGCAGAGGATAGATTTGACCAAGGCGGTTTCACCATTAAGCCTGTGCATCCTCACACCACAAACAGACACAAGCACTACTTGCAAAGCTTCAGCCTTAGGCTGTCCCAAGTCTTGTTTCAAATCTTCACTTTTCCAATGTAGATTTGCTCTTAGAAAAGGTACTTGTGTGAGCTTAACCAATGCAGTGTACAACATATTCTAATCTTTCTACTAGATCACTTTCCTTCAACAGCAAAACACTAAGCAACAAACCAGCCAAGTCTAAAGAGACTAAGACAATTACCTTTACTCTCTTTACACCTGGAGACCTGGGCTGATTTTTCTCCCTGGGCAATGGTGGAAGGTGAAGGGAGCTCTGCATCCTGCCTCATTCCCACTGGAACACTGGTTCTCAGCCATGGCTGTACATTGGATTCAACTGGAGAGCTTTCAACAGCACAGATTCCTACGTCATTCCTTGGGTGGGTCTGGGCATCGGGGTTTTTTAAAGTTGCTTGTTGGTTCGAATGTGCAGTGAAATTGAGAAACTCCATGGCAGAGAAGCACCTGTACTTCTCCCCACCTTCCTCACTCCTCCAGAGAGAGGTAAAAGTATCAGCTGGGAAGCTGGGGAGGAAGAACTGAGCTGCTCAGCTCAGCATTCCACATGGCTTCCAGATCTTTCTGCCTCAGAACAGCTGTCTCAACCACTAGCTAAGTGAATGAAGCTGACAGCTGTCCAGCTGTGCCTACAAGTAGATACATCGACTATCAAGGTAAGGTCATCAAGCCCATGGAGTCCCAGATCTTAAGCCTTGGTCTCCTATGAGTTCCTTAAAAAATCTATCTTTACATTATCTTTTGGACATTTCTATTTTCATCTGAGCATCTCCTGTGTCTGGTTGCTCAGTCAGTTCCAAGCCCAGGGAAGAAAGGTGCTATTTTTTGGCTCTCCCCCAAACCTCAACAGTAATAACAAAGTCAAGAAAAACATATCCACTACGTTACTTTAGGCATGTTCCTTTACAAGACTGAACCACTACAGTAATAGCTACATTATCTTATAATACTTTGGAATAGAAACTCCCAAATAAATAAAAGTTCATTTTAGAGCTTGCCAGTTCTCCATCATTTGAAGTAGACATCTGGAGTGAAAAAGGTAACATGAAAGGTCCTGTTTAAGTTTTTAAATTCCTACAAGCATTGCTATTACACAAAATATATTAAGAGTTTTAAAGCTATGGGAAAGAAATTAAGCTATTGTATCCAAAAGTCCCCACCGAAAACTGCTCCCATAACCTTCAACCACCATTGGTGGCCCATGGAAACCAAGCACAGAGCTCCAGGCCCTGCTGGGAGCACCAGCCACAGCCACCCGGGCAGCCTGTGTCTCTTTGAAAGGGGTGCATCCTCAGTTGTGAAGTCATGCTAAGGCAATGATGGATGTCAAGATACACCTGTTTGTGCACTCCCTTTTAGGTTTCTTTTTCTGACTTTTTCATGTCTAACCCTGAGAAAGTAACTTCACATTTCTTTTTTTCTTTTTTTTTTTCCTTCATGGGCAGGCACCAGGAGCCAAACCCAGGTCTCCAGCATGGCAGGCAAGAACTCTACCTGCTGAGCCACCATGGCCTGCCCAACTTCAAATTTCTGCTCTTAGTTTTCTTTTCAGTTCATCAGAAATCACAATTCTCATGACCAACAAGTTAAATTTATTTATAGAGATCTTGAAGAGCCACAAGTTTCTTTATGAAATAAAAGTTATTTGGCTTAAACATCAAGTATAGGTATTAGGAACAGAAGCCTACTTAAATTAACTTTAAGTTTATTTTATGGATACAAATCCCACGTAACTTAAGAGGAAAAGATAACTTACAAATTAGGATATTCCCAGGGGCGTCAACATTAGGGGTACATAGATGTTAGATCTTGAATGGGTCCAATAAATAATCTCTATAAGCCTCTGCTCGATCAAGAAATTGAATATGGCTCTAGTTTGGAACGAACTGAGAGAGAGATGCAGGGAAAAAATAACTACTGTAATATTAATTAAAAAACTACTTTAATATTGAGGATAATGCTTACATGAGGGACAAGATAGCCTTGCTAGTATAATCAACATCAATTATTAAAATAGTTTACTTTTGTGTTTACAAATATGCACTTACATTTTAGCTGACTGATAGAATTTGAAACTGTTTGTTTACAAATATGCACTTACATTTTAGTTGACTGATAGAATTTGAAACTGTAAAACACGTAAGGAGATTTTTTTTTTACTCTAAATTGCATCTTTGGTGACTATTTCAGCTCTTGACAATAAACATGAATAAGTTGCCTTTTGCAATTCGGATATTCTAAAGTCTATGAAGGTATGATGATAATCTATGTGACGGATCACACAAAAGATCAGAAATGTCAGAAAAAACACTAGGTAGGTATTTGCTCTTTGGCTTTCCAAAGGCTAGGACCCAAGCCAAAACTGAACAGCAGATTTTTTTCTGAATCTGAGACCTAAACTGAACTCCAGTGCCTCCCTAAAGAAAAACAGATGGAAAAAAAAAGAAAGAAAGAAAAAAGGAAAGAAAAGAAAGACAAATGGATAGAGAATAGATTGATGGGTAGGTAAAAAAAAGGCATTTTAGAATGTAGAGCTCCTCGATTATTTGGGAGCTATTACTTCTTCAGATCCCTGAAATTTTATCACTGGTCAAAGAAAAAAAATTAAAAATATAAGGGTTAAAGAAAAATAAAGAAACCATCAAATTCTGGTTCACCAGTCCTCAGCGTTCTTGCAAAATATTGAACGGCAACATAATTAAAGACTAAAATTAGGGATTTTATGATCTACTATGGATTTCACTGATTATTTCCCTTCAATGTATTAAAAAAAATCAGTTGCATAAGTGCACACCTGGGTTTGGTTATAAGATTTTAAATCTTCCCCCTTGGAAGCACTTCACAACAACCTTTTAAAAAATATTACCAATATGCTTTGCTTGAAACTCTTGGCATTGGTTCCTGGAGAAAATTGTTACTACTCTGGCTTGTATGTTAAGAAGTAGCAGAGCACATTCAAAGTACTGTTTGGTCTTCCCAAGAACCGAACTATGAATTGGAAAATCATAATTCTTGTATTTGAATGCTAGATTCTATCCAGACTGCTACAGATTTGGGGTAGGGAGGGATTTGGTACAAACCACTGTTGTGATATAATTTATTTTACATCTCATTCATAGGTGTTTTGAAATTCCTCCACTATGATCAGTTTTTTCTTTCTTTTGACTCTTAAAACAGAGAAGATTTTTTGCTGCTAAGATTGCCCACCTGGCGAGAACACCATGCTTTCTCAATGTTTCAGTGTTAGCTTCCTTCAGGTATCCCAACCCTTTTCTCTGTTCAGTGCTTGAATCTTAACCCTACCCCTACACGCCTTCTACCAAAACCTGATCAAACACAGGATCTAATGTCAACCAGAGAGTACACAGAAGTGCTCCCTTCTTCAATTAAAAGCCAATGTAGAATGAAGGTCACTTGGTGAGGCGTATCAAATAGCCCACCATGTGTAGACTCAAAACCTCAATAGGCTTCCAGATAGTTTTGTACTTAGTGCTTACATACTAAAAATTCTCAGATATTCTGTGTATGTTGTGATCAAAATTGCATCATGACTTTTTCCTAAAATAATGATGAGATCTCTCCAAACAAATCATTTCTGTGTAGAATGGCTTAAAGTCTTCATGAAGTATATCAAATGGATACTTTCTCCATTTTAAGAGTTCAAACCAATTTAGGGTATAATGGACTTGATAGCGTGACTTAGCTAGTAAGGTTTTCTGACATCAGAATATATAGGGATAAGAATACAACACAATTTTCAAGTTGCATAGAAAAAGATCCACAAATTAGGCTATCTTTACCCTAAACTTTGAAAACCACAGAGGATATAACTGAAATTCTTGGTTACCAAAAGGAAATCTTTACCAATTTATGCTAGACCTATCCTGTAGATTACATTATTATTGAGTAATAAACAAACTGATGCTCAGTGAAGGCTGATGTTGGGTGATTTATATTCTCCAAAATGTACCAACACAATAAACTTAGAAATCAGCCATGCTGGGGATACATCACAATAAATTCGTATTTTTTCCAAAGAACTTAGCAATGACTGACTGTGGAGAAGAAAGTCACACTAAAAATTGAGGAGTTTAAGCAATGACTATGATGATGGTGGTGGAAACTTAGCATTTCTAAGCCCCTTTTGTATTTTCTTGGAAATTTAATGTATTGAGATCATATTGTATTTCATCATGACTTTTAAGAAATAACTGTTTTACTTGCCAATGAGAGTAGCATCCAAATATCACTACCTTGAAAACGATTGCTTTCTCCTTTTTTTGCTTTGTATGTATGTTATACTGTACAATAAAAAAGTTTAAAAAAATCACTGCCATTCAGCTGTTCATTGTAAATCCAAGTTTTTTTTTTTTATCTGATATGAGTAAGGCACTGCACCACATCAGAAGTACCAGGAATGAATCTCCGAGAAGTATTGGGACACTATGGGACATGATCTTCAGATTTTACCATGTACAATTTCCTGAGAAATTTGTTTAAAATGCAGATTTTCTGCTGCACCCCTTCTCTTCCTCCCCCGCCTTACAGATTACAATTCAGTAGGTCACAGGTAAGGTCTAGAAATATTCATATTTTATAAGATATATAGGTGATTCTGATGCAGGTAATCTATGGACCATATGTGAGAAGCAAAGGAGCAAGATATAATCTAAACAATCTAAATCTAGGAGCAAGATATAATCCATATGGGTTTTTTTTTAGCTCTTAGTACCTTTCAACTATTAATGTTCACTTAGCTTCCGGCAGAAGGATCATCAGTGATTAACTCTTTTTTTTTTTTAATTGACTCTTAAAACAGAAGTTTTTTGCTGCTAAGATTGCCCACCTGGAGAGCACACCATGCTTTCTCAATGTTTCAGTGTTAGCTTCCTGAGTTTCCTTACTTCAGCTTTCCATGCATCTCTCCTCCCTCTTTTTTTTCCCCAACATACCTTTGTCTTCCTTCTGTCTCTCTCTCCCTATCTGATATCAGGTCTACAGCTCATACTGATTTGCTATAACCAAAATGAATTTCCACTTTGCATTCATAGCCATAATATGACATGGGTGAAAATAGTGCTGGATCTGGAAGCACCGATGTCATTCCAAATTACAGTTTCTAAACTTCAATTCCAAAGAGTTCTTCCTGTACCCCACAATAGCTGGCTCAAGATTTCATCACTCTTCTAATGTTCTGTACCTTCTCACACTTGTCTGGTGACCTTACCTCCTACTTCACACACACACACACACACACACACACACACACCAAACATGCCACACCATACACACCAAAAACACATACCACATATGCCTCACACAAACACTACATGCCAAACACACAACACACACAACATAGACCACATGTACACGTATATATCACATGTACACATATTACAGACACCCAACAACTTAATAAATGCTTATTGCAAAGTGCATGAATGCATGAACCTATAAAGAAAGAAAGGAAAAGCATAGTTGTAGTGTGAAAGTTCAGTAGTTGTAGGATTGGGGAGTAAAGATTAGACTGGAATTCTGGGATGCAGTGTGATCATAGAGCTTGAGAAGTCCTGTTAATATGCTTGTTCTTCCCTCTAAAAGCTACTATTAAATGATCTTGAACAGGGAAAAGCACCAGAGTTCTGGTAGCAAGGAGGGGTGTGGATTGGGAAATGGATGGACTGAGGACTGGTTACATCAGGTCTGAGACATAATCACCCAAATCAGGAGACAGTAGCATAGATTAAAAAGAAAGCATGATATGAGGTGCATTTAAGAAATAAAACTGACATAGCCTGAGAAACTGGTCAGTTGTACAAAGGCAAAGGGAAGAGTCGAAAATGGTACAAGAAAATTGGTAGTGGTATGAATCTAAACCAGAAGACGGGAGAAAGAAGATGTTCCTGGAGGATGATGAAATTCATGTGTGTCACATGGAGTTAGAGGCATTGGTGAACTTCAACATGGCAATATTTAGTGCTCAGAGCCTTTTTGGGACTACATATGAAGAACTGGGCATCATCTGCACCAATATGACAGTTATGAGATGAAAGTGAGTATCCCCCAAGGAGGTATAAGGGAATGAAAAAAAAATCCAGTCCTAGACACAAGCCTGGGAATGCCTGCATTTCAAGAAAGCTCAGAAACAGTCACCAATTGAAACACTTATAAGGAATGGCCATAAATGGAGATAATCAGGAAAATGTGGTACCACCAAATCCAAGGACAGAAAGCACGTCAGGAAGGAAGGGTTAAATGACACCTTTAAAGAAGGAAAGGAGAACATTAATGTCAATCAATGAGTGCTTTGGTCAGAACTCAGGAAATTAATGTCCACCATTCCCAGAATCAAATGAATTCATAATGGGATTAAGGATAAAATTGAAAAACAAAAATTTATATAAAGGTACAATTGAATTATTTGTGAGCAAAAGAGCTTGGTTTCTAGTGATAATGTTTTCCACTGACTATGTAATCTTCTGTAAATCACCTAGTCCCTCCAGGATCTCTGTTGACCACGTGTAAAATGAATTAATTAAATTGAATGATTATCTGATGATCACATCTAAGAGCCTATGTAAATCCTGCCAAACTAATGTTATAAATAAATTGGCTCTGTGACTTCAAAATGCAACATTCAGTACGCATAACTGTCCACTTTGACTCCTTCATAACTTCAATCTTGAGAGCTGAAGATGTTTAGGTGTTAGTCACTACTTTTCTTATGAACATTCCAGCTTTCAAGCCAAATAGCTTAAGTTTAAAAGCCATAATAAGATGCATATGCCCTTTAAAAATTTTAAGATGCTTTTAGAAGTCTCATCCTTAAATCACAAAAGTATTTTTGTAAAGAAGGGTGCGGTATGACATTTATTTACCACATTTAGGTATCACTTCTTCCATGCAAATGGCAGTAATGTATCCAAAAGACCCAATTATAGTAGGTAAATATTTCCATAAAGAACATCTGGCTTTTTGGCAAAGTGTGAGCGGTTTTACTGATAGTTATTCCATTTCTCTGAGATGTTCCATGCTCTGATGTTTCAACCACAGTATTCTTGGGCTGCTGAATGCTTTTCCCTTTCACCTGAGAGACAATTTCTTTTGACTTTTTCACTCTTTATTATTCTGGTTCTGTTTCAGCCTTCATGGAAGTGGAGACTTGAGGTGAAATGCTTCAGTCTTTCTCATATACATTTTCATCCATACATTCCCTTTACTCTTACATTTTATTTTATGCATGAATAATAGTCTAATAATATAAATAACATCTATTATTTCTAAGCCCTGATTCTGTTTAACCATGGTCTTGTGACTCCAGAGAGTTGGCTATATATTTGTGAGTCTGATACTTGGGGTTCCCCGCATTCGGAACCCCAGGCCGGCTGGCATTCTTCCAAGACGCTTCGGCTGCCGAACCTCCCCTACGGCGAGAATTTTCCAGAGTTAAAGGACCCACAGCAACTTTCACTGGTGGAACCCGTAGACAAACGTGTGCCACGAGCGCCACCTACTGGGCAGGATAAGAAAAACAGAACCCAGAGATTGCACAGAAAAATCTTTCAACCTGTGGGGTCGAACACCCAGGGAAATCTGAATAAATGCCCAGACGCCAGCAGAAGATAACGGATCACGCTCAGAAAATTGAACATATGGCCCAGTCAAACGAAGAAGAAACCAATAGTTCAAATGAGATACAGGAGCTGAAACAACTAATGCTGAATATATGAACAGAAATGGAAAACCTCTTCAAAACGAAATTGATAAATTGAGGGAGGACATGAAGAAGACATGGGCTGAACATAAAGAAGAAATAGAAATACTGAAAAAACAAATCACAGAACTTATGGAAGTGAAAGATAAAGTAGAAAAGATGGAAAAAAAATGGATACCTACAACGACAGATTTAAAGAAACAGAAGATAGAATTAGTGATTTGGAGGATGAAACATCTGAATTCCAAAAAGAAACAGAAACTATCCGGAAAAGAATGGAAAAATTTGAACAAGGTATCAGGGAACTCAAGGACAATGTGAACCGTACAAATATACGTGTAGTGGGTATCCCAGAAGGAGAAGAGAAGGGAAAAGGAGGAGAAAAACTAATGGAAGAAATTATCACTGAAAATTTCCCAACTCTTATGAAAGACCTAAAATTACAGATCCAAGAAGTGCAGCGCACCTCAAAGAGATTAGACACAAATAGGCGTTCCCCAAGACACTTACTAGTTAGAATGTCAGAGGTCAAAGAGAAAGAGAGGATCTTGAAAGCAGCGAGAGAAAAACATCCGTCACATACAAGGGAAACCCAATAAGACTATGTGTAGATTTCTCAGCAGAAACCATGGAAGCTAGAAGACAGTGGGATGATTATTTTAAGTTACTAAAAGAGAAAAACTGCCAGCCAAGACTCCTATATCCAGCAAAATTGTCCTTCAAAAATGAGGGAGAAATTAAAACATCTCAGACAAAAAGTCACTCAAGAGAATTTGTGACCAAGAGACCAGCTCTGCAAGAAATACTAAAGGAAGCACTAGAGTCAGAACCGAAAAGACAGAAGAGAGAGACATGGAGAAAAGTGTAGAAAGAAGGAAAGTCAGATATGATATATATAATACAAAAGGCAAAATGGTAGAGGAAAATATTATCCAAACAGTAATAACTCTAAATGTCAATGGACTGAATTCCCCAATTAAAAGACATAGACTGGCAGAATGGATTAAAAACAGGATCCTTCTATATGCTGTCTACAGGAAACACATCTTAGACCCAAAGATAAATATTGGTTGAAAGTGAAAGGTTGGGAAAAGATATTTCATGCAAATAACAACCAGAAAAGAGCAGGAGTGGCTATACTAATATCCAACAAGTTAGACTTCAAATGTAAAACATTAAAAGAGACAAAGAAGGACACTATATACTATTAAAAGGAACAATTAAGCAAGAAGACATAACAATCATAAATATTTACGCACCGAACCAGAATGCCCCAAAATACGTGAGGAATACACTGCAAACACTGAAAAGGGAAATAGACACATATCCATAATAGTTGGAGACTTCAATTCACCACTCTCATCAATGGACAGAACATCTACACAGAGGATCAGTAAGAAATAGAACCTGAATATTACTATAAATGAGCTTGACTTAACAGACATTTATAGGATATTACATCCCACAACAGCAGGTACACCTTTTTCTCAAGTGCTCATGGATCATTCTCAAAGATAGACCATATGCTGGGTCACAAAGCAAGTCTTAACAAATTTAAAAATATTGAAATCATACACAACACTTTCTCGGATCATAAAGGAATGAAGTTGGAAATCAATAATAGGCGGAGTGCCAGAAAATTCATAAATACATGGAGGCTCAACAACACACTCTTAAACAACAAGTGGGTCAAAGAAGAAATTGCAAGAGAAATTAGTAAATACCTAGAGGCAAATGAAAATGAAGACACAACATATCAAAACTTATGGGACGCAGCAAAGGCAGTGCTAAGAGGGAAATTTATTGCCCTAAATGCCTTTATCAGAAAAGAAGAAAAGGCAAAAATGCAGGAATTAACTGTCCACTTGGAAGAACTGGAGAAAGAACAGCAAACTAATCCCAAAGCAAGCAAAGGAAAGAAATAACAAAGATTAGAGCAGAAATAAATGAAATTGAAAACATGAAAACAATAGAGAAAATCAATAAGACCAGAAGTTGGTTCTATGAGAAAATCAACAAGATTGATGGGCCCTTAGCAAGATTGACAAAAAGAAGAGAGAGAGGATGCAAATAAATAAGATTAGAAATGAAAGAGGAGACATAACTACTGACCTCACAGAAATAAAGGAGGTAATAACAGGATACTATGAACAACTTTATGCTAATAAATACAACAATTTAGAAGAAATGGACAGATTCCTGGAAAGACATGAACAAACCAACTTTGAGAAGAAGAATAGACGACCTAACAAACCAATCACAAGTAAAGAGATTGAATTAGTTATTCAAAAGCTCCCTAAAAAGAAAGTCCAGGACCAGACGGCTTCACATGTGAATTTATCAAACATTCCAGAAAGAATTAGTACCTACTCTCCTCAAACTGTTCAACATAATCGAAGTGGAGGGAAAACTACCTAATTCATTCTATGAAGCCAACATCACCTCATACAAAACCAGGCAAAGATATTACAAAAAAGAAAAACTACAGACCAATCTCTCTAATGAATACAGATGCAAAAATCCTCAATAAAATTCTAGCAAATCGTATCCAACAACACATTAAAAGAATTATACATCATGACCAAGTAGGATTCATCCCAGGTATGCAAGGATGGTTCAACATAAGAAAATCAATTAATGTAATACACCATATCAACAAATCAAAGCAGAAAAATCACATGATCATCTCAATTGATGCAGAGAAGGCATTTGACAAGATTCAACATCCTTTCCTGCTGAAAACACTTCAAAAGATAGGAATACAAGGGAACTTCCTTAAAATGATAGAGGGAATATATGAAAACCCACAGCTAATATCATCCTCAATGGGGAAAATTGAAAACTTTCCCCCTAAGATCAGGAACAAGACAAGGATGTCCACTATCACCACTATTATTCAACATTGTGTTGGAAGTTTAGCCAGAGCAATTAGGCAAGAAAAGAAATACAAGGCATCAAAATAGGAAAGGAAGAAGTAAAACTATCACTGTTTGCAGACGATATGATACTATATGTAGAAAACCCAGAAAAATCCACAACAAAATTACTAGAGCTAATAAATGAGTACAGCAAAGTAGCAGGCTACAAGATCAACATTCAAAAATCTGTAGCTTTTCTATACACTAGTAATGAACAAGCTGAGGTGGAAATCAAGAAACGAATCCCATTTACAATCGCAACTAAAAGAATAAAATACCTAGGAATAAATTTAACCAAAGAGACAAAAAACCTATATAAAGAAACTACAAAAAACTGTTAAAAGAAATCACAGAAGACCTAAATAGATGGAAGGGCATACCGTGTTCATGGATTGGAAGACTAAATATAGTCAAGATGTCAATCCTACCTAAATTGATTTACAGATTCAATGCAATACCAATCAAAATCCCAACAACTTATTTTTCAGAAATAGAAAAACCAATAAGCAAATTTATCTGGAAGGGCAGGTGCGCCGAATTGCTAAAAACATCTTGAGGGAAAAAAACGAAGCTGGAGGTTTCACGCTGCCTGACTTTAAGGCATATTATGAAGCCACAGTGGTCAAAACAGCATGGTATTGGCATAAAGATAGATATATCGACCAATGGAATCGAATTGAGTGCTCAGATATAGACCTCTCATCTATGGACATTTGATCTTTGATAAGGCAGTCAAGCCAACTCACCTGGGACAGAACAGTCTCTTCAATAAATGGTGCCTAGAGAACTGGATATCCATATGCAAAAGAATGAAAGAAGACCCATCTCTCACACCCTATACAAAAGTTAACTCAAAATGGATCAAAGATCTAAACATTAGGTCTAAGACCATAAAACAGTTAGAGGAAAATGTTGGGAGATATCTTATGGATCTTACAACTGGAGGTGGTTTTATGGACCTTAAACTAAAGCAAGAACACTGAAGAAGGAAATAAATAAATGGGAGCTCCTCAAAATTAAAACTTTTGTGCATCAAAGAACTTCATCAAGAAAGTAGAAAGACAGCCTACACAATGGGAGACAATATTTGGAAACGACATATCAGATAAAGGTCTAGTATCCAGAATTTATAAAGAGATTGTTCAACTCAACAACAAAAAGACAGCCAACCCAATTACAAAATGGGAAAAAGACTTAAACAGACACCTACCAGAAGAAGAAATACGGATGGCCAAGAGGCACATGAAGAGATGCTCAATGTCCCTGGCCATTAGAGAAATGCAAATCAAAACCACAATGAGATATCATCTCACACCACAAGAATGGCCATTATCAACAAAACAGAAAATGACAAGTGCTGGAGAGGATGCGGAGAAAGAGGCACACTTATCCACTGTTGGTGGGAATGTCAAATGGTGCAACCACTGTGGAAGGCAGTTTGGCGGTTCCTCAAAAAGCTGAATATAGAATTGCCATACGACCAGCAATACATTGCTAGGTATCTACTCAAAGGACTTAAGGGCAAAGACACAAACGGACATTTGCACACCAATGTTTATAGCAGCGTTATTTACAATTGCAAAGAGATGGAAACAGCCAAAATCTCCATCAACGAAGAGTGGCTAAACAAACTGTGGTATATACATACGATGGAATATTATGCAGCTTTAAGACAAGATAAACTTATGAACCATGTAATAACATGGATGGACCTAGAGAATATTATGCTGAGTGAATCCAGCCAAAAACTAAAGGACAAATACTGTATGGTCCCACTGATGTGAACGGACATTCGAGAATAAACTTGAAATATGTCATTGGTAACAGAGTTCAGCAGGAGTTAGAAACAGGGTAAGACAATGGGTAATTGAAGCTGAAGGGATACAGACTGTGCAACAGGACTAGATACAAAAACTCAAAAATGGACAGCACAATAATACCTAATTGTAAAGTAATCATGTTAAAATACTGAATGAAGCTGCATCTGAGCTATAGGGTTTTTTTTTGTTTTTGTTTGCTTGTTGGTTTGTTTGTTGTTGTTGTTTTTTACTATATTACTACTTTTATTTCTTTTCTTTATATTAACATTTTATATCTTTAAGATGGCATATGGTCCACATACTGACACCTTTCTCCAACTCTGGAGAAAAATGCAGGTAAAATATAAAGATATTTATAGCCAATCTCTAAAGCTTGAAGCAAAGCAGGGAAGGAAGCAGAAACATACAGCAGAAAGTATGATTTGATGTGGCAATGGTCCTGGGGGATTGTAGGAGTGAGAGGTGTGAGACTTGCTCAGATGGGAGTCAAATAGCAGATCCTAAGCCCAGACAAAAAACAGAATCTGAATCTCTGCAAAAGTAAAGTCCCATAATATGGTGCTTATCTGTGAATACCATCCTGAGCATCTTTGTCCACCATCCAAGGTCACAGCCAGGAGCCAGTTGCCCAACAATGCCATAGATGGAAATAAGGTCATCTGCAAAAGATGAACCCCTGAGTGCTCCTTGCATGGGGGTACAACTAGAAACAGAGTCCAAAAACTTAAAATAAATTCAAAGCTGGTTCAGAACCAGTGAACCTGTAAGACCCAGGTGGAAGATAACCGTGAAACCATCCATGGAGTAGTTTCTCAAACCAGATTATATGTAAGAGAATTCCTCATATCATTTATCCATCGTTGTACAACAAATTATGCCAAAATTTAGTGACTTAAAACAGCAACATTTCTCATCTCACAGTTTCTGTGGGTCATGAATCTGGGCACAGCTTGGCTGGGTGCTCTGGTTCAGGGTGTCTCACAAGATGCAAACAAGGTCAGCTAAGCTGTAGTCATTTCAAGGCTCGACTTCCAAATGAACTCACATTTTTTTTGCAGAATTCAATTCTTCATTGGCCATTGAGCAGAGGCCACCCTGAGCTGTTGCCAGGTAGTCCTCTGCAACATTGCAGCTTGCTTTATCAAAGTAAGCAGGCTGAAGAGACAAAAGAGAGAGTGCAAGCGAGAAAAAGGTTACCGTCTTTTAAAACCTAATTTCAGAAGTGACATCCCATGGTTTTTCATCATACTCTATGTGTTTGAAGCAAGTCAACAGATCCAGTCACATCCATGTACAAGAAGCAAGTGCCATGGGGTGAGGATGATCGGGAGGCATTTAAAAGCTTCTTCATGCAGTTCCTCAGAAGATAATAAGTTTACAGGCAGGAATTATAAAATTGAAAGCCAGTCCACAGACACAAGAAAATTCACAGGTGTGGAAGTTAAAATAACAGAATAATCTGTAAATGATTAAAAAATTAATATGTTGAAAATGTTTTAAAAAGTATTAAAAAGAACTTCCAAGTGAAACTTGTGAATTGAAATTGCACTACACAACTTCCCAATTCTAGCATCTACATTGATTGAAAAAAGATGTTATTGAGGACTTTCATAGCTAGAGAGGAGAAATCAATGTCGGGCTTCAAGGCTTCCAAGGACAAAGTGACTCTCTTGTTATGGCTAATGCAGCTGGTGACTTTAATTCATTCACCATTCCAAAAATCCTAGGGTCCTTAGGAATTATGCTAAATCTGTTCTGTCTGTGCTCTGTAAATGGAACAACAAAGCTGGGTAGCAGCACATCTGTTTACAACATGGTTTGCTGAATATTTTAAATCCACTGTTGATATTCCTTTCAAACTGTTACTGATCACTGAATAAGATTAATGTTATTTCCATGCCTGCTAACACTTCATCCACTCTATAGCCTATGAATAAAAAAGTCATTTTCACTTCAATTCTTATTATTGAGGAAATACATTTCATAAGACTATGACTGCCATAGTTAACTATTCCTCTGATGAATCTCAGCAAAGTCAATTTAAAACCTTCTGGAAAGGAATCACCATTCTAAATGCTATCAGGAATAATTTGCAATTCATGAGAGAAAGTCAAAATATCAACATTAACTGGAGTTTGGAAGAAGTCGATTCCAACTCTCATTGATGACTTGGAGAGGTTCAAGTCCTACATATATGGTAGAAATAACAAGAGAATCAAAATTAGAAGTGGAGCCTGACAATGTGACTGAATGGCTACAATCTAACGATAAAACTTTAACAGATGAGGAGCTGCTCCTTTAGGTGAACAAAAAAAGTTTTTTCTTGTGATGTACTCTAGTCCTGGTGAAAACACTCTTAACATTGTTGAAATGACAGCAAAGAATTTAGAATATTACATAGACTTAGTAGATAAAGTTACATCAGGGTTTGAGAGGTTGACTCCAATTTTGAAAGAAGTTGTATCATAGGTAAAAGGCTGTCAAACAGCATCACATGCTGCACAGAATTTTTTTGTGAAACTAAGTATCAATCAATGCAACAAAGTTCATTGTATTATTTTAAGAAATTGCCAGAACAACCACCAACCTGATCAGACAGCAGCCATAAACATTGAGGCAATCCCTTTTTACACTGCCAAAAAGGCTTTTACTCACTAAAGCCTCAGATGGTGGTTAGCATTTTTTAGCAATAAAGTATTTTTAATCAAGGTATGTAAATTGTTTCTTAAGACATAATAATATTGCACAGTTAATAGACTATAGTAAAGCATAAATGTAACTTTTATATGCATTGGGAAACAAAAAAATATGTGTGATTCACATTATTGCAATATTCACTTTATTGTGGTGGTCTGGAAGTGAACTTGCAATGTCTCCAAGATATGCCTGCACAAGGTTATAGAGAATTGGAGAAAGGCTTATAGAATTGTACAGCAGATTGAATTACATACCCCAGTTTAGACATTCTGATCTTGGTCCACATTCTCGTAGGTGGCAACACGTTGTGGATAAGCGTTCCTGAGGTTGTTTATCTTGATCGAGGTATGGCCCAGCTGAAGGAAGAACCACAAGAAGGAGGAAAAGCAGGAAACTGAAAGTCAGGGGAAACTGAGAAGAAAAAGGAGCAGAGATGCTATGTGATGAAAAAGCTAAGGAACCTAAAGATTGCTGGTCAGCTAGGAGGAAGCAAGCTTTCTAGCCTCTGAAACATTGAGCCAATAAGTTCCTGATGTTAAGTCAATCTATTGTATAGTATTTATCATAACAGCCTAGAAACTAAAACAATAGGGAAAGAAGACTATGGGAAGATGGTGGAGTTAAGAAGTTCCAGGAATCAGTCCCTCCTCCAAAACAACTATTGAACTAGTAGGAACTATCTGAATCAACTAATTTGAAACTTGGAGCTTAGCGAAACACTGCGCAGCATCCAGGGAGGAGCAGGAGGAGAAGACTGGAAAATTGCCATAAATGACAGTGATTTTTACCCTCCCGGCAGTGGCTACTATCTACCTTATCCCAACCTCACAACAAGCAGCAGTAGAGACTGGGGTTAAGCTTCCTTGCTGACGTCAAGGTGGGTCATAAAGATATAGTCCTCCAAACTCTGGGGGATTGCGGTCTGATCACAGATCTCTACATTTGATCAGTTACTTCAGAACAATAACCAGCTGTGAAGAAAGCCAAAAAAAAAAAAAATGCAGTAGAGGAATCTGAAAACAATAGCCTTCTTTACAAATACAGAAAACAGTTAAAGTTTAACTGGGCAAGTGCTGAATTGAGTGAATCAAGAAAACCCAGTTTCAAAAGCCGTAGAAGAAGATCCTATTATGCTTTTGGGGCTCCCCCCTACCCACTCTACAATGCAAAGTGGAGCTGGTTCGTGCTTCTCTTGTAGGTCCCTGGCTCTGTTCCAGAGGGAGCGGAGTGGTCTCTGCGTTGATACTGAGGTGCGTGTATTTCAGTGTCAATCTGTCAAGTGGAAGTCTGAGGGATTGAGCTTTAAGGCTCTCACCCTCTCCGAGTTTGCCCTAAGAGCAGAGAAGCTACTTGCAAACAGCTGGGGCAGTGTGAGGAAACAATTAATTTGAAGTGGACTAGGCAATGGATTGCCACATGAAATCACTCAAGAGAACACCCAGGAAAGAAGGAAATCTATTTCAAAGACCGTACAGGGGATGCTACTGGAATTCCTATAAACTCTAAACAGGGTCTTCCTAAGACCTCTAGCAAGCACAAGCCCAGGAAAGAAATAGGTGTCATGGTCCCAGCCCCACCCATGTTCAGATGAGACGGAGAGGACTCTGCATTTCCCATTTACCTGTGGCTAATCTTTGTGATTGGAGGGTTAAGACTGGAAGACCATCAGCCAAAGCAGAGTAAAAATTTTCCAAGACAGTGAAAGTTGCTTTTTCCCTTGGCTTATTTGTTTTGAATAGTTCTTGGCATTCATGAAAATCTCTGTCATCTCACTAGCTGGACAAAATTTAAGGAACAAAGAGTTCACGGACTAAATCCCAGAGTTAACACTTTAAAATATTAAAATATACAGTGTGCAACAAAAGATTTTAAGACAAACAAAGAAAAAAAAAGAAATGATGGCCCATCCATAGGAACAAGTTAAAAATACAGAAACCATCAACAAAGAGGATTTTAGACTGACTGGACAGAGACGTTTTAAAAATGACCCTCCATGTGCTCAAGGAATTAAAGAAAGCATTTGGAGAAAGAAATAAAGGATATGAGGAAAACAATGAACAAATACTATGGGAAGCTCTCAAAAGAAATCCTGTAGTTAAAGAACACAATAACTGAAATGAGAAGTCCTCTAGGCAGTTTCAACAGCATATTAGAACTGGAAGTATAAAGAATCAGTGCCCTCAAAGACAACTGACATGATTCAGGCTGAGGAGCTGGAAGAAAAAAAGAATTAAAATGAACAAAAAGAGTATAAGAGATCTGTGGGACACCATCAAGTGTACCAATAAATGCATTATAGGATATGGAGAAAGAGAAGAAAAAAAGGAGAGGGGCCAAGGAATATTTAAAGCAACTATAGCAAAAGAACTTCCAAATTTAATGAAAGACACTAATATGCACATTCAAAAATTCCAACTAATCCCAAACAAGATGAACTTAAAGAGAACCACATACAGATGTGATTAAATTGTCCAGTGCCAAGGACAAAGAGAGAGCTCTGAAAGTTGCAAGAGAAAAGAGAAAAGCAATGAGTTACTTAGAAGAAAATCTAAATAAGATTAAGTACTGATTTCTCATCAGAAACTATAGAGGCAAGAAAGTAGTGTGCAAAATGTTTCAAGTGCTGAAAGAAAACAATGGCCAACCAAGAATTTTATATTTGTTGAGACTTTCTCTCAATAACATGAAGAAATTAAGATACAAACAAAAGCTGAGGGGGTTCATTATCACTAGAATTTCCCTTCACGCAATGACAAAGGGAATTCTTCAGACTTAAAGGAAAGGACACTAGACATGCATCAAAGCAATATAAAGAAACAAAGACCTCAAATAAAGATAGTCATATGGGTGATTATAAATGCCAGGACTAGTGTATTGTATTTTTTGTTATGTAACTCCATTTCTTACAGTTTCTAAAATGCAAATACATATAAAGCAATGATAACCGGATGATATTGGACATGCAATGTATGAAGATGTAAGTTGTAACAAGTACAAAAAAAAGATAGGGGAACGGTGGGGTATAGTTAAAGTGTACATGTATGTGATTAAAGTAAAGTTGATATCTAACCCAATATGATTGTTATAGATTTAGGATGTTGAATTTTAATCCTATGGTAACCACAAAGATAATATATGAAAAATATATTCATAAATGAGAAGGAACTCAGGAACTCAAAATGGAGCAATACAGCAAAACAAATAAAATGGAAGTAGGCACTAACAGAAGAACTATGGGACAAAAAAAAAGATTTAAAAAGACAAGAGAGAAAAATGGCAGAAGTCCTACATTTTCAGTAGTTACTTTACATTAATAAACCATCCAGTCAAAAAACAGAGATAGCCAGAATAGATGAGAATGCATGACCCAATCATATGCTATTTATAAATTCAAAGACACAAATGGGTTGAAAGTGAAAAAATGGAAAAATATACCATGCAACTAGTAACCAAAAGAGAAGTGGGCAGCTACAATATATCAGGTAAAGTGGACTTATGTTCAAAAACTGTTATAATTATCAAAGAAGTTCATTATATGCTAATAAAGGGGACAATTCAACAGGAAGCCATAAAATTATAAATATATTTTTTAAATTGTAAGTATATATGTAAAAGCAGAGGAGCCCCTAAAATATATGAAGCAAATAGTGACAGATTTGAAGGGAGAAATAAGCAAAGTTCTACATGAATAGTAGGAGATTTCAGTACATTACTTTGATAGAATATCTACACAGAAAATTATAAGAAATTACGAGACTTGAACAATACTCTAAACTGTCGAGACCTAACAGGTACATATGGAACAGTTTGTGAAATTGCTGCAGAATAAACATTCTTCTCCAGTGCACAAGTCATTCTCCAGAATAGACCATGTGTTAGGTCACAAAACAAGTCACAATAAATTCCAAAATACTGAAATCTTAGAAAGTATCTTCTCTGACCACAGTGGAATGAAGCTAGAAATCATTAACAGAGTGAGAAATATAGAATTCATAAATATTTGAATTAAACAATATATTTTTAAACAACCAATAAGTCTGCGATGAAATCATAAGGGAAATTAGGAAATACCTTGAGATAAATGAAATGAGAACGCAACAGTCCAAAATGTATGGGATGCAGCCTAAAGGCAGTGTTAAGAGGGAAATTTATGGCACTAAATGCTTACATTAAAAAGGAAGATTGTTCTCAAATCAGAGACCTAACTTCACAAAGGAAGGACTCAGAAACAGAAGAGCAAACAAAATTCAAATGAGCATAAGGAATAAAGCATCAAAGATTAGAGTGGAGATAAATACGATAAACAACTAAAAAACCAGACAGATTCAATAAAACCAAAAACTGGTTCTTTGAAAATATCAATAAAATCAATAAACCATTAGCTAGACTGACAAAGATAAAAGAATAAACATACCCATAATTAAGATTAGAAATGAAAAAAGGACATTACTACTGATTCCACAGATAGGCTCAAAAAGGGCTATTAGAGGATTCCATAAAAAACTGTTTATCAACAAATTAGATAACCTGGATGAAATGAACTAATTCTTAGAAGCACACAAACTGCTTACACTGACTAAAGAAGATACAGAAGATCTCACCAAGCAGATCACAAGTAAAGAGATTGAATCAGTAATAAAAATCCTCCTAACATTTCAACTCAACAACAAGAAGACAAAACAACCCAATTAAAAAATGGGCAAAAGACATGAAAAGAAACTTCTCAGAACAGGAAATACAAACGGCTAAAGGCACATGAAGGGATGTTCAATTTCACTGGCTATTAGGGAAATGCAAATCAAAGCCACAACAAGACACTATCTGACACCCACAGAAAATGACAAGTGCTAGAGAGGATGTGGAAAAAGAGGCACACTTATCCACTGTTGGTGGGAATGTAAAACCACCCTGGAAAGCAGTTTGGCAGTTGCTCAGGAGCTAAGTATAGAATTGCCATATGATCCAGCAGCCCCATTATTAGGTGTATATTCAGAGGACCTGAGGGCAAGGACACAAACAGACATTTGCACACCAATGTTTATAGCAGCATTATTTATGATTGCCAAGAGATGGAAACAGCCCAAATGTCCGACAATGGATGAATGGCTAAACAAGCATACGATGGAATATTATGCAGCTGTAGGACAGAATAGTCAAGAAGCACACTGACAATGTGGATGAACCTTGAGGACATTATGCTGAGTGAAATAATTCAAAAACAAAAGGACAAATACTGCATGGTCTCACTGATAAGAACTAACATTAATGAGTGAGCTTTGAGAGTTGAAGTTAAGAACAGAGGTTATCAGGAGGTAGAGATAGGGTAGAGATTGGGCTTTTGGTGTTGAAGGAATACACACTGTGCAAGAGGACTGACTGTAAAAATTCATAAATGGATAACACAATACTATATGATTGCAACACAATCATATAAGTAGAATGAATGAAGCTAAATGTGAGTATGATAGAGGAAAAAGGACTGGGGGCATGTACTGAACCAGAAGGAAAGATGGAGGATCAAAATTGAGATGGTATAATTTAGGAATGCCGAGGTTGGACAATGATAGTGATTAAATTTACAAATTAAAAAATGTTTTCATGAGGGAGAACAAATGAATGTCAATCTTGCGGGGTGTTAAAAAGAGATGGTATATGGGGAAAAGTACAATCAATGTAAGTTAGGGTCTATAGTCAATAGTAACATTGGAATATGCTTCCACTGAATGTAACCAAGGCATTATGCCAAAACCAAACACAGACAGGTGGGGAGACGGGGTAAGGGGGAAGGGTATGGGTTCTTTGCAGTAGAAAAGAAACATCTTCATATAGATAATGGTGGCAAAGGTATATCCATACATTTGGTTGGATTGTATGATATGTGAATAAAGCTGTTTAAAAAATGAACAGAGAGAAACAAGTGCTGTCAGCAGGGGAGCTGAGAGGTGCAGCCCCTTGGAAGGTGGTGTGGTGGTTCCACAGGCCAGGGGAGGTTCTGCCACAGGATCCTGGAACCCTGTAGCTCAGTATATACCTGGAGGAACTGAACGTGGGAACACGAATGGACGTCTGCACACTGGTGTTTCTGGCAGCAGTGCTTCTGATTCACAATGGACGGAGGTGGCCTAAAGGTCCAACGACTGAGGGATACAAGGGGGAACTGTGGTGTACACAAACGGTGGACTACTGGGCAGCCACAGAAAGGAAGGAAATTGTGAAGCATACAACTAGGTGCATGAACCTTAAGCACTGTATAGTGAATGAAATGGGAGGAACACAAGGATAAATATGACTATGTTTCAATCATTGGACTACGTAATACAAAAATTCGGTGACCTGAAGTCAAGAGCATGGGGATTAGGTTGGGGCCTATTGTAAAGGGTCCTAGATTGTAAGCTCTTACAGCAGTCATATATACTCAGGAGTTGTAACTGTTATTTCTAAATTCTGAGAGCTGTTTGTTTATAACCTGATGTTTCCCAGAAACTTCGGGTATCTATGTGACACCTGAGATTCAGAGTTAGAGTTCTGAAGCTATGAAAGTCAGCAGTACCCCATACCGGAACTGTTTAAAAAGTTGAAAAAGTGATCAGGCTTCAAGTAAAGACGTGAATGAATCTGATCTGGATAGGACTAAGGTAAATCAGAATACAAGGTAAAGGGTAATATTGCTCCTATTTTAAAACTTCAACTTCTATTTTAGGCCAAAGGGAGAGATGTTTATTTGGTGCAAAAAAAATTCATATTTTTGGTAGTGCATTTCCTAATTTAACTTGTATGGTCAGTTTAGTTGAACACTATACATGAATGGAATTTTTAATAGGGCATGAAATTTTCTTGGTTTGTCCAGATTAGTGTGATGCCCCGATATAGTCCAGAGTTACTTGGATAGCCAATAAAGAAGTTTTTGCAAGGTCCCTTTAGGGGACTGGGGAAGAAGAAGAAAATATCCAACTTTCCCATTTGGAGAATTTCTGATATTCTCACAAGCAGTAGGGACAACCAAATCAATAGGCAGAGCTCTGGATCTTGAAACTTACTCCTGCAAAGGAAAGGCTAAGCCCACTTAAAATTAGGCCTAAGAGTCACCCCCAGAGAACCTATTTAGTTGCTCAGATGTGGTCTCTCTCTCTAAGCCAACTCAGCAGGTGAACTCATTGCCCTCCCCGCTACATAGGACATGACTCCCAGGGGTGTAAATCTTCCTGGCAACTTGGAACAGAAATCCCAAGATGAGTCAGGACCCAGCATCAAGGGATTGAGAAAGACTTCTTGACCAAATGGGGAAAGAGAGAAATGAGACAAAATAAAGTTTCAGTTGCTGAGAGACTTCAAACAGTTGAGAGGTTATCCTGGAAGTTATTCTTATGCATTATATAGATACCCCTTCTTAGTTTATGGTGCACTGGAGTGGGTGGAGAAAAGTACCTGAAACTATTGAGCTGTGTTCCAGTAGCCTTGATTCTTGAAGATGATTGTATAAAGATATAACTTTTACAATGTGACTGTGGAATTATGAAAACCTTATATCTGTTGCCCCTTTTATCCAGAGTATGAACAGATGAATAAAAAATATGGATACAAAAATAAATAAATAATAGAGAAGACAAAGGGAAAAATTAATTGGGTAGATGGAAATACTAGCAGTCAATGAGAGGGAAGGGTAAGGGGCATGGTATGTATGAATTTGTTCTTTTTTCTTTTTCTGTATTGATGCAGATGTTCTAAAAAATGATCATGGTGATGAATACACAGCTATGTGATGATATTGTGAGCCAGTAATTGCATGGAATGTGTGTGTGTGAAAAATTATGAAAAAAATATTTTTTAAAAAAACTCCCAACAAAGAAAGGCCCAGGACCAGACAGCTTCACAGGTGATTTTGTTTTTTTTTTTTTACAATGTGAACATTCTTTTCTTTTCCATCATATAGTTGTATATTCATCATCATGATAATTTCTTAGAACATTTGCATCAATTCAGAAAAAGAAATAGAAATAAAACAGAAAAAAATTCATACATACCATACCCTTACTCCTCCCTTTCATTGATCACTAGCATTTCAATCTACTAAATTTATTTTAACATTTATTCCCCTTATTATTTATTTATTTTTAATCCATATGTTTTACTCATCTTTCACAGGTGGATTTTACCAAACATTCCAAAAAGAACTTACACTAATCCTGTTCACACTCTTCCAAAAACATGGAGAGGAGGGAACACTGCAACATTGGTTCTATAAGCCCAACACCACTCCAACACCAAAGCAGGATAAAGAGACCACAAAAAAAGAAAACTGCAAGATCAATATTCATTATGAATATAGATGCAAAAATACTCATCAAAATACTAGCAAACTGAATCCAACAACACATGAAAAATTATACAAACCATGATAAAGTGTAATTTGTCCCTGCACACAAGGGTGTTTCAAAATTGAAGTATCAATAAGTGCAATACACTACATTAGCAGAATGAAGGGGGAAAAAAAGAAAAACCATGATCCTGACAACTGATGCAAAAAAGCGTTTGACAAAACCATCACTCCTTCAAAGTAAAAACTCTTAGAAGGAAATTCCCTCAACATGATAAAGGGCATTTATATAAAACCCACAGCTAATGTCAAACTCAATGGTAAAAGACTGAAATCCTTCTCTCTAAGACCAGGAACAAAACAAAGATGCCCACTGTAACCATTGTTATTTAACATTGTACTGGAAGTTCTAGTAATTAGGCAAGGGAAAGAAATAAAAGGTGTCCAAATTGGAAAAGAAGTGAAACTTTCCCTATTTGCAAATGAAAATCTCTTATGCAGAAAATCATGAAAAATCCACAACAAAACTACTGTAATGAATAAACAAACTCAGCAGAGTGGCAGAGTACAAGACCAAAGTGCAAAAATCAGTAGTACTCTTATATATACTAGTAACAAATAATCTGAAGAAGAAATCAAGGAAAAAATTCCATTTTTAAGAAATCCAAGAAAATCTAAATAAATATAATAGCATTTCATGTTCATGGATTGAAAGGCTAAATATTGTCAACCTGTCAATTCTACCCAAAATAATTTACAGATTCAACACAATCCCAATCAAAATTCCCATAGCCTTCTTAGCAGAAATAGAAAAGCCAATCACCAAATTTATATGAAATTATAAGGGTCCCAGAATATCCAAAGCCATCTTGAAAAAGAAGAATGAATTTGGACAACTCACATTTCCTGACTTTAAAACTTATTGCAAAGGCATGGTAATCAAAACAGCGTGCTACTGAACCAAGAACAGATAAATAGGCAGATGGAATCTAACTGAGAATTCAAAAATGAACCCTCATGTTTATGGCTAACTGATTTTTTGACAAGAGTGCCAAGTCCACTCAATGTGCAATGTGTGAAGAATAGTCTCTTCAACAAATGCTACTAGGAAAATTGGATGTCCAGTTGCAAAAGAAAAGCAATGGACCCTTGCCTCATACTATGTACAAAAATCAACTCAAAATGGAAAAAAATCTAAGTATAAGACCAGAGCTATGAAACCCCTAGAAG
This sequence comes from Tamandua tetradactyla, assembly GCF_023851605.1. Lineage (NCBI taxonomy): Eukaryota > Metazoa > Chordata > Mammalia > Pilosa > Myrmecophagidae > Tamandua > Tamandua tetradactyla. Next base: position 2,176,219 of record NC_135351.1, on the reverse strand, counting down.
AAAATACAGGAAAGCCTCTTCATGACCTTGTGAAGGCAACGTTTTCTTAGACTTACACCCAAAGCAAACAATGAAAGGAAAATCAGATACATGGGGCCTTATCAAAATAAAAACCTTTTGTGCCACAAAAGTCTTTACTTGAAAGTGAAAGGACAACCTACTCAATAGGAGAAAATATTTGGAAACCACATATCAGATAAGGGGTTAATCTCCAGAATATATAAAGACGTCCTAAACCTCAATGACAAAAAATAACAAACAACCTAATTTAAAACTGGTCAAAACACTTGAATAGACATTTCTTCATAGAAGTTATACAACTGGCCAAAAGTCACGTGAAAAGATGTTCAATATCATTGATGTTAGGGAAATTCAAATCAAAATCACAACATGAGACTATTTTCTACCGACTAATATGGCTACTAAGTTAAAAATAGAAAATTACAAGTATTGGACATGATGTGGGGAAATAGGAACACTATTCACTGTTGATGGCAATGCAAAAAGGTCCAGCCACTATTGAAAATGGTTTGGCAGCTTCTTGGGAAGTTAAATAAAGAACTGCCCTGTGATCCGGAAACCCCACTTCTAGGTATATACCCGAAAAAATGAAAGCAGGGACATAAACAGATATTTGCATACTGATGCTCATAGAAGCATTTTTCACAATTGCCAAAAGATGAAAGCAGCCCAACTGTCCACCCACTGATGAGTAGATAAATAACAGTGCTATATACGTACAGTGGAATATTTTTCAGCTGTTAAAAAGAATGAAGTTCTGATACCTGCAACAACACAGATAAATCCTGATGATATGTTGAATGAAATAAGCCAGACACTAAAGGACAAATATTGTATGATCTCATTGATATGAAACATAAACTATACAAAATTTCTATTTGGTTTGATGGAAAAGTTTTGGAAATGGATTGTGTTGATGGTGGCGACATTGTGAGTGTAAATAACAGCACTGAATTATATATTTGGATGTGGTTAAAAAGAAAAATTTTAGGTTGTATGTAGGTTACTAGAACAAATTAAAAAAAAACAACTGTGTAACACAACCAGTGAACCCTGTTGTAAGTCCTTTTATAAAAATATTCTTTCCTTGATTGTAACAAATGTACCACACTAATGCAAGTTGTTAATAATAACATGTATATGTGTGATTTTTCTATACAACTACATCTTTTCTAACAAAAAGACAATATGCAGACAGATAAGGTGATCAACCTAAATACAGTAGATGGCCCTGAAGTAAAGAACAAAACAAAAGAGACAGGTTATTTAGACCCATTTCAAAATTTTTTCTTCTTATGAAAATTTGACAGAAAATGCACAAAAGTGAGACATATTCCAGTTAATCGTTATTATGCAAGAATAAATAAAGGAAGCGGCAGAAAAAGCAAATCAACTTTGAGAGAAAAAACCTAGTCTGACCAGCATTTTCCATCTCAACATTCAATGTCAGAAGACAATGAAAAACTTCTACAAAGATTTGAGGGAAACTATGGCTCAAAGACTAATTGAGAGAGAGAGAGAGAGAGAGAGATCAAGAATGGGATAGCTATGGTTAAAGGGCATATGGTAGCATTAACTCCATTCAAATATAGAAATAATGCTAAATAACCTTAAATATTTTTGTTGCAGAATGGAATCTGCATATTATAAATTCGGACAATGTAAAAATAATATTAAAGTATTGGGAGGCGAGAAAGGGGAAGATGTTGAGGATTTATGAGAATATACGTGACCTCATTTTCCATAACAGGAAGTCAACTGATGCTATCTAAAATTTGTGTCATTTAAAAAATGCAAAAGCTTCATATTTATTACTATCTTTTTTATAACTTTAGAAGAGTGTTCTAATAATTTCCATAATAACTGGTAAAAAAGATTATTTATTTGAAGTTCAATAATTCCTTTAGTTTTATTTCTGTTTCTTTCTCTTTTTGTATATTCAAATAAAACTAAATTTGCTGTTTTAAAATTAATTATATCATCTATAAAATACTTCCATTTTCCTAAAAGTATTTAATTTCTTTATCCTTTTATATATGTATATGTAAGGAATAATGTCTAGAATAATGTTCATCAGCTTTTAATGATAAATATTTCTGGATGGTAGGATTTGGGGTAAATTTATAATATTTATATAGGGATAGTCCATCAGCATTTAAATTTTTATGATAAAATCAAATAATTTCAAATAAAAAAGGCAATAGAGGCTTTCCCCACTTAATAATGATAACAAAAAATGAAAGCAAATATGCTGAGATATTAAAAAACATGGCTGTTTTTTCTTTTTTGTGTTTTTCTGTATTTTTTACTTAGAGATTAATGAAGAATGTCATTTAGAAAACAAACAGAGAAGTTGGGGAAAATAACAAATAGATATTAAAAAGTTTCAATAATAATACTAGAAATCAAAATTATGGTCACAACCATAAAAACAGAGAAAGAGGGAGAGAGTAAAACAAAGGAAGGGGAGAAAGAGGGCAGGAAGGAAGGAAGAGAGGAAGGAAGGAAGGGAGGAAGGGAGGGAGGGAGGGAGGGAGGAAGGAAAATGGAACTGAGGATGATGAAAGAAACTGCAATAGTTTAAATTGTAGCCTATACTTAGCTGAAGTTAAGTAGTTAGTGAGTTAGAAAATAGAACAGAGGAACACTTATAGAATTTACCATAGAAATGTAATGAAATGAAAAATTCAGAATACAAATTAAGAGGTTGCTATGGAATAAGAAATTCTGTCATTTTTATCTAATTGGAGATCCAGAAGGGTCAGAAGGGTCGATAGAAAGAATTCCAGAGAAGTAAGATAATGGATGAGAATAGTTAAGAAATAAGGGATGAAATGAATATTAACACTGAAAAATTATATCCATTATTACATAGAATATTTTCTTTAAATGCACATATAGTCACTGAAGAACTGAAGAAAATTTAAATTAAAGAGAACATTATTAAAACCATCAAAGAGAAAAGGCAGATTTTGTTTCAAAAAAACTCCATTAAGAATGACAGCAGCCTTTTTCTTAGTATCTGAAGATGTCAGAAAACTGTGGAATAATATCTTCCAAGAGCCAGGGCGAAATAATCGTGAATGCAAAATTTTATATCCAAACTGCCACTTATGAGTACACAAAAAGAGAACTTTTCTTCAAATCAAATGGCAGACTACATAAAACATAACATTCTCATTAACAAAAAAAAAGATAAAATATAGAAAACACTATTTTCCTTTGCATTGGTATGGAACATGTATTACAGTTGATGATAGCACCCTGTCATAATTTTACTATTAATCAAAATTCACGGTTCAACTTAGGTTTCACTGTTTGTTGGTATAAGGGAATCCTGTATTTTATGTATGATAGTTTTGTAAAGCCACAATTTCTCTAATTTAAAAAAAAGCACTATTTTCAATGCATGAATAAGCTGTTTTAAGTGTAAAGAAAATTCACTGTAGCAAGAAATGAAATGGGAGCATGAATCCAAGGACATAACAGAATGTTGAAGCCATCAGCCAACTTGGGGCTAGGGAAGATATGTCCAGAACTTCAGTTTTAATGAGAGGGGAAATGGGGTCTATGGCAGGGTGGAAAATCATATTAGGAAACTAACCAGAAAACCTGATTCACTGCCCCACAGAATCAGGTTGCAAGGAAACTTCAGGGTCTCACTGTTATTTCTGGGTAGAAGGGAAAAATGTTTTCGCTGAAAGTACCAGGGCTACAAACTGGCCCTCATATGAATTCAGTTACTGTATACATAATTACAGATATAGCGGAAATTTGAAAAGCTAATCAGACAATACTACTAACAACTTTATGCCAATGTGTTTGAAATGGAAAAATTCCTAGGGGAAAAAATTACAAAACTAATATAAGAAGAAATTAAAAACATTGATAAATCCTATAACAATACAGTAAAATGGATCTTTAATTCAAAGTGTCCCACAAAATAAGCACCAGGCTCAGATGTTTTTACAGAGAGGTTCTAACAGCACAATAGATATTTCTAATTCTATATGACAAAAGAGGGAACTTTCCTTACTCATTCTAAGAAGCTACTTTAAATGAAATAGCAAAATTGGGTATGAAAATACAAGAAAGGAAATCCTAAATCAATCCCACACATAAGGCAAGGTGTGAATTTTCTGAATAAAATATAACCAAATAAAATAGAGAAATGCATATTTTAAAAAGGAAGATAGTACAATGCGATCAAGTTGGGTATATCCCAGGAATGCAAGGATGGTTTAACATTGGAAAATATATTAATACAGTTCATGAAATGTATGAAGAACCATAGAATCATTTCAATAAATACTAAAAAATGTTTTCTAAAATTTAACTCTTATTCTTAATAAAACCCTTTTGCAAGTTAAGATTAAATAAGCCCTTTCTTAAACCTGAGAAAATGGTGCCATGGAACACACCTACAGCAAACGTTTTTCTCAATGATAAAATGTGAGAAGCTTTTCCTTTGTAAACTGAAATGAGGTGAAGACACCCACTATCACCACTTCCATTCATCAATGTAGACCTGCCCTGTTCACCAAATCAGGGAAAACAAATATATATGTTAGTCTGCTTTGTCACAAAAGTGGTAAGAAAAAAATAACTCCGAACACAGGTGGTTTCAAAAAAAAAACTTTATTTTCTATGCTGCTTTGAAGATATGTACCCCAAAAAAGTCATATTCTTTTCATCCAATCTTGTGGGGGCAGAGCTGTTGTTGGATGAACCATCTTGATGAGGTTGTTTCCACGGAGATGTGACCCTGCCCATTCAAGACGGGTCTTAATTCTTTCCTGGGGCCCTTTATGAGAGAGAGCTCAGCACTGACACAGAGAGCAAAGAGATGAAACCAAGACACAGACGTTTAGAGATGCTAAGCTAAGAGATGAAACCCAGAGTCTGCCCTAAGCGAGGAACTACAGAGGTTTAGAGTGAAAGGCTCTGAAAACAGGAGCTGAAAGAGTCATTTGAAACCAGAAGCCCAGAAAGATGGAGAGCAGATGCCATTTGCCTTCCCATGTGACACAGACACCCCAGACTCAATCGGTCTTTCCTGAGTGAAAATATTCTCTTCTTGGTGCCTTAATTTGGACATTTTCACGGACTTAGAATGGCAATTTGTAACTTAATGCACCCTCTTTATAAAAGCCAATCCATTTTCGGAATATTGCATTCTATCAGCACTAGCAAACCTCAACATTACCTTTCGCAGGACTGTGGTTCTGCTGCCTTTGGTTAGGATCGACTGGACTTGACCTGAGGCTGAAAATTGGGATCAAGATATCTGCTCCTATGTCTTCTTTTCCAGGACACAGGTTGTAGAAGGCAGCACTCTCAGCTACACGTGGTTATCACATGATCAGAATGGACACGAAAGCCTTAGCCCAGCAGTGCAAGGAGGTTTAAAATCTCTACCTAAACAGCGGTAACTGTCAGCCTATTTACATCCCACTGAGTAGGAAAGTGTACTTTTCCCACAGCAGGAGATGGGAGGAATAAATATTGGTGAGGCAATAATACATTCTATCATCATAAAAACTGAATAAAGGAAACATAACTGTAATTGCATGCAGATTGTATATAGAAAAACAAAATAACATAAGAGAATATGTCAAGGCTTCTGGATCTGAAAATGATATTCAAAAATCAATTACATTTCTACACATCAGCAAAAACTTTTAAAAGAACTGCCATCTTCATATCTTCCTTAGTGACAGTAATAAGACAGTTTGAACGGGAGCAGGAATGGTAATTCAAATAGATTAACTTTGGTGCAGCTCAAGCATGGACCAATAGAATGCACACAGGTTTAGTACTGGCCCGGGTTCCCTGCTGTGACAGGTATTATCCCTTCGGTTGTATGGGGTGGTAAGGGATCCTCAGGTAAGTCAGGCCACCACAGATTGTATCGAAAAGCACTTAGTAGCTTAGGACAGTCATTCAGTACATTTTTAACGTACAGTCTTCCATGTATATTTTTCTAGAAAAATGTAAGTTGATTTGTATTTCTTTGCTAAAACAATATACATTGAAGATTCTTAAAAATGCATGGATAGAGCAGGCCACAGTGGCTCAGCAGGCAAAGTTCTCACCTGCCATGCTGGAGACCCGGTTCCAATTCCCAGTGCCTGCCCATGCAAATAAATAAATAAATGGGTAACCACTAAAAAGAAAAAGACATAGAATGCATAACTTTCAAACATGTAAATGAAAATTTTTATATCTCAAAAATCTGTGGAGAGGAATTTGTTGCACTCCGATTTTGTTGGAATTTCTTCTGGAAAAAATTTTTTATCCTTTTATACTCTCCTAAAAGCAAACAAATCATCAAAAAATTCAAACTCCTGCTCTCCTGAGTCTTTCTCTGATTGGAAAGAAAGAAAATGTGTTTATGTAGCCAGTCCTTTCCTTCAGCAAGCCTTCACCTTCCAAAAACCTTAGGCAGTTCTTATGTTGGATGGACAATGGGGTTGGCTTCTCAACATCCTTTCCACTCCAGATAATCTAATTCAATTGTAGTAAAACAGTCCTTATATTTCCATTTTGGCCAATGAGTGCAAGGACAAGTTTGCTTTGGAACTCCTGAAGAAGAGAAACCAGTACCTCTTATTTGCTTAATATGAACAAGGAATCTTGGTTGCCCCAGTTGTTGCTGGAAACCTTCTTGAAACCAGGAGGGTTTAACCAGAGAAAAGTTTGACACAGAGGTGATAGCAGAGCCAAAAGTATAATGAGAGCATTCGAAGGAGGCAGAAACAGAAGGGGTCAATTGGCCTTTCCCTTCTGTAAACTTTTGTCAAAGAGGAAACTGTTTCTCCTAGCCAACCTTTCCTTAGACCTCAATGGCGAGATTGAGCCGATGCCCACCATCACTAGCAAAAAGTAACAGAATTGCCAGGATAGAATGATCATAACTTATTTCTTAGTGCCAGGCATATTGCCATCTATATAAAATTTGGGTTTCCTAATGAAGAAATAAAAAAACAGGCAAACAGTATCTGCCACCTTCCACTCTAATGAGAATCTAACTGCTCACGGGTTTAGACCCTGCACTATTCTGGTAGCATCAACCTGGACTGTGCTCGCTGAGTGGCACCATGGATGCCTACAAAAACAAAGTAAGCAAAACACTTAGTGTTAATCAGTCTTATAGTGAAAATGAAAATATAAACTTAGAGTTGGGTTAGACTCAAGGTTGTTCAATCATTCTTAGCTATAAATTGCTACAGAATTTATAGACTTGGCTCAAGAGTTTCCAACCCTCTAAGCCATGCTTCTCTTTCCCTAGCAGATGGCCAACTAGGGCACACAGTAGATGACTCTTCTTGCTAGTGACAAATTAAGATAGTTATGAAGAATTATGGTTATGAATTATGGTTTCACACAAAACTCTTCATCTGCTACATACAGTGAAGAGTTTGACAAGAAATAGAGGAACTGGCAGTTTCAGTCCACAAACAATGCCTGTACTAGTTAGGGTTCTCTAGAGAAACAGAATCAACAGGGAACACTCGCAAATATAAAATTTATAAAAGTGTCTGACGTGACCGCGGGAATGCAGAGTCCAAAATCCGAAGGGCAGGCTGTGAAGCCGATGACTCCGATACAGGGTCTGGATGAACTCCACAGGAGAGGCTCGCCAACCAAAGCAGGAAGAGAGCCTGTCTCTTCTGAATCCTCCTTAAAAGGCTTCCCGTGATTAGATTAAGCATCACTCATTGCAGAAGACACTCCCCTTTGACTGATTACAAATGGAATCAGCTGTGGATGCAGCTGAAGTGATCATGATCTAATTCTATGAAATGTCCTCATTGCAACAGACAGGCCAGCACTTGCCCAACCAGACAAACAGGTACCACCACTTGGCCAATTTGACACATGAACCTGACCATGACAATGCCCAGCACCCGATTTGTCTTCTCTCACTTGGACTGGCATTTTCATATCTCTTGTAGTTGGCATTCCTGTCCCATTTTATTAGCATCTTCTGATAATCGCTCTCAGAATTTTCCTCTACTTGCTGGCACATAACATGATTTACCCCAGATCCTGATAGCAAGTCTCTAATTCTAGTAGTTCCCAAGTCCTTACACAAATTAAAACCACATTAAGTAGAGCACATACTGCTTAAAGGAGAGTGACATGGATAGCCTTGAAAGAAATTGCACAAAATAAAATGGAAAAGAATTAGGAAATGAAAATGGTGGAAAATATCAAGAAATACCAGCTACAACCCGAAAAAGATACAAAATGAATAAAGCAAAAAAAAAAAAACACTCAAAGGCTAAAAGTCTTTCAATGGGAAAATTAACTTTATCTTCAAGGCAAAAGAAAGAATTCTACGATCATTCAGGCAGAAATAAATCAGATGCAAAGATGAATATTCAGGCTGACTCAGCCTTGTCCAGACCAACATTCAAAATCGGGAGATGATCAGAAGAAAGCTGTGCTAGGAAAAAACAGAAGTATGCATTGAATCTACTGAGGTATAGAACTAAGACTAAGCAACTACATTTATTATTGCTATGGAAGTGAAGGCAATTGTTTAAAAAAAACTTGACATTGTAAAAATAATGTTACTAATGAAAATTGGAAGTTGAAGATATGAAATGTGAAAAGTATAGTTGGGTCAATCATCTCATAATCCAATCAACAGGATCCAAAAAAGGAAGGAGTAGGGGAGGAAGATGATGTATATATGTAGCCATGGAAAGACAACAATTACATATTTATAACTATATTTATATATATGTGTATATGTTCACATGTAAGTGAAAAAGACAAAATTCAGAACAGTAGGTGTAGCATGATCCCATTTTTGTAAAAACAAAATTAGACTTTGTATATTCACAGAAATGAGTCTGGAACAATATACAACAAACTGTGTCAAACTACTAACAGTTGCAACTCTGGAAATTGGAATTGGGCCATGGTACAAAACGAGACATGTTCACATTGAACGTTATACACTTAGCCCTTTTGTACCAACTGCACTTGTTCAACCTAAGGTTCAGAGAGGTAAGCATCATCAGTTTATAGCACATTTTTATCATCAATCCATGTGAGTCTTGTGTCTCGTTTTATGGACGTGTATATTGATGAATTGCTCCCTTTTAGCCCCATCTGTCACTCCCATTCCCCTCCCCTTGCAGGCACCCATTCTAATGTGTTTAATATGTGTCATTATAAATATTATGTAGCTCATACAGCTCTGCCCTGTGTGTGTTTTGTACTGTTGTATTTTTAATTTATATAAATGCATTACGCATTTCATCTGCTCCCCACTTTTTAAACTCAGCACTATGCTTTAATATTATTCATACTGTATGTTCCAATCGCTTCCTGCATGTCTCATTACCCTTGACCAACCCACTCTCCCAGAGATGGTCAATCATCCAGACTGCCACAACCTCTGCTTCCTCAAAGAACTACCCAGAGCCTCGGACGTGAACTGTGTGCAGAGGTCTTTCGTATACAAGCGCCGGAGTAGAATTGCTATGCAATAGAGCATATGCACATTTAATTTAACTAAGCATTACCAGACATCTTACTTTTACAAGAAAATACTAAAAAAGACCATTAATATTTTTTAAATTAAAGAAAGCTCTTTAAAGTGCTGGTCAAAAAAAAAAAAGATTTGATATTAGAACCAGTTCTTTTAAAAAAAAAAAAAATCTATCACACTTTATACTAGGAAGAGGAAAACTTTCTATAATGAATCACAGTTTTAGAAGGAGAACCCACCCCCCTTTCTTTCCCCTATGGTTGCTTGGTTCCTGGAGGGGAAAGTCCATGCAAGTTTGAATTTAAAACTCTGGGCATCAGTTTACCATTCAGCATTGCCCCAATGCCAGGGAGGGTCACATTAGGGCACCTAAGAGACAAATCACCTGAATTCATGCCCTGTCATCTTTGATGGCCAGTGAGCTGGTCCAAATTATGTTAGATTGTGATGCATGCACAGGTGGCATTCAGAGTTTTCTCAACCAATGAGCAGTGTCATAGCTCAGATATTAGAAAGCAAGCTTCAAAACTGGACATCTGGTGACTCCAAAAACTTCAGTTGTGTGGAGTATAATTTTTGAAGTTGGGTTAAATTATAGAAAATGGTGGCATGTATAATCGGTAAATAAAATGGAAAAGTGTCAACAGTACAGTTGTTGAAACAGCTGTGGGGGAATGTTAAGAATAATTATAATGATTTAAAATTATGACTGTCTTATGATTTGTAGCAGAAACTTACTGCATGCTATCCTGTGAGAAAAATCTATAGTTGTCATTCCATCACATGGACTATCATTAGTATTAATTTTAAGGCAAACTACAATATTTATGTAAAAGTTATTTACAAAATTAAACTATCTCTACTTCTGAATGGTACTGCTAATCCTTCTTTTAAATGTCAGTGTTATCTTTCGTTTTGTCCTCTCTGACCATAGATTCTGTCTCCACCAAGAAGGATATGTGAATGTACCCCAAGAGAAAACTAAAGCTCCAACGTCCAGATACTAAAACTGATACCCCAAATAGGTAAATTCAATGTCCAAATGCTGACATGAAGAACTACATCTTCATGTCTTTCTTAAATCATTTTTCAACATTTGGTTTCACATGTTGAGCTCTGTGTCAGCTTCAGGTTCAAGATGCAGGCAACACCATAGCTTGTACTGCCTGAGTATCATGGAAGGCAGGAGAGGAGGTTTACATGTGTCTGTATATGCATATGCAGGTAAATGTGTGTACATGCATGCAGTTGCATGTAGTATCTGTACAATGCATATATAGCTGTACATTCATATGTCTGTATATGCATGTAATGTCTGCATGTGGATCTCTGTATATGCATGTAGCATCTGTGCATGTGTGTGTCTGTATCTGCTCATGTTTGTACATGCACATGTATCAGCATATATGTAGTGTCTGTACATGCATGTTGTATCTCTATATGCATGTTTGTCCATGCATGTGTACATTATACATGTTCATTCATTTATTCAATTATCAATTCATTCATTCTATAATTTTGGCTCCATCCACTTCCCAAAATCTGGAAGGCAGAAAAGGAAGGGGAAAGATGACTGCTTTAGGTACATAAATATCTATCTAAAACATCACATGCAGCTTGGAAATTTTATTTTGTCATCACTGCATCATGACTATATAATTGCAAGTCTCTTTTGTGCAGTAATTATAAGCAACCAGAGGAAAGAACTCAAATGTAAGAAATTCTTGGATTTTGACTCAAAGAGCATCACTTAACCTTTAACCATGCAAGTGCTTTTTGATTATGAAAAAGAAATTTCTTAAATTAATTGGTCCTTATAAAAATATACCAGAATTGCATGCAGCAAGTATCTAATGCATGTGTGCTTGTATCCTAAAGTAAAGGACTATATTTAGCATGCCAGCAGGGTTGGCCTTATTACCTAGTGAAGAAAGGAGCCTGCTATGTCTCGTGCTTTGGGCTAAAACCTCTCTTCCCCATGCCTCTTGAGATGATGCCTTCTTGTCTAGCATAACTTGGAATTCCCATCTCCAGGGGAGGTCCTCTGTAACAGTCCACAGAGAAGAGCACTTCATGTCTGGAAGACGCTTGTTCAGAGGAACACAGTAGGGTGCCTGCAAAAGAAGCGAGGGTCTGGGGTGACCTGCCCCTCCGGTCCACAGCAGTGGTGTTGAGTCCAAAGCTACACAGCCTACCTGAGATGGTGAGACACTTTGTTGGGGGTGGGGGGAGACGAGGAAGGGTCAGGGTGCTCCAAAGTTTACCTGGGTCACCTAAGACCACGAGGAGACATCCCAGTGTTGTGAGGGAGGGCAAGCTATGAAAAACTGGATGCAGTACGCTACTCAAAAGCAACTGGTCATTTTGCTCCTGGAAAAGCCAGACCAGGTCCTCAATGCAGAATGTTTGACAAAGCACCTGTCTTTTGGGGTGGGCGTTAGATTTTGCTAGTTCTATGATTCCAAGATTCTGCCTATAAACAGGAGATGTCCGTACATTCAAACAGTTGAAATATTTAAAATCAAAGAAATAAATCCTAACAGAGACAGGCAGACATGGCCACCACTGTCAGACTGTGAGTCAAAATATGTAAACACACAGCCAAAGCTGTTTCCTCTCACAGCTTTTGCAACTTTTATGCTTTGATGCTCTCTTTTTGGGGAGGCAGGGGGAATTGCGGGGGGAGGGGGTCAGTATACTTTCTGCATTTAAGGACACTGGTGGTGGGCAATAAGACAGTGAATGGAAGGGGTCAATAATTGGGGAAGCTGAGTGAAAACCAGCAAGACAGAAAGTACGGCAAACTTTGCCTGCTTTACCCGGATGTCTGGACGTATCCTGAGAGCTAGATATTATTGTGTGAATACAGAGCATTCACAGCAACGATTGAGAGGCCTTTCTGTTTTGTTGTTGCCTTTAGAAGTATTTATCTTGAAGAGAGAAAGAAAACAAATAAGATGGAATATTACAAATATTGGCTGTCGAAAGAGCCATTGAAGTGAGAGAATTAAAGAGTAAACCACAAAAGTCTGTCTTCATAGAAAGAGCTGTAAAAGAACATAAGGTTAATCAATTTGGAGCTTTTCTTTCTGTGATTCAAAACACATTTTTCTGAAAATGTTTCTATGTCTGAAAAATACCTAACATCACTTTTCTAAATTGAAGAATGCTAAGTTAAAAAGTCAAGAGGCATAGTTAGACTATATATTTCTGAAATATATATGCTCCTGACTGCCTGCTCTATCATTTATTACACATAGCCTTCCAAGTTTAGAAATTCTTATACATTTAATTAGATATTTTTAATAAAAATAAAGTTATTGAAACATTAAATTATAACATTTTATTCAGACTTCCCAATCCAAGTAATTTAGCAAGAGGTTCAACCATCTGCTTCCAGAGCAGGTCTAGCAAATGTTAGACAATAAAATCATTTCTCCATCCTCACACAAATAATGTGGAAGTGCTGCTTAAACGTTGCTGAAAATGAATTGATGGGATCCTAAGTTTCCAGTAAGTCACAAAATAAGCAAATGGACCTGAGAAGATTCAATCAGATTTTTAGGGCTAACAAGGCAACTTCAAGGCAGAGCTCTGCCCCCTCCCTTGACAGATAGGAAATATGATTCTGAAATAGTGAAGAACTACCTAAGCCTCCCAGCAAGCCAGCTCAGAGCTGGGCTGTGATTCTGTAGCTCCACAAAGCCAGGGACCCTCCCCTTTGCCAGGAAGCACTTCCAGGCTGAGTCTTAAGCTCTTTTGATCTGTCCCAGGTTTCTGTAACCCGTTGAACTATTTTGGGTTCACCTGAATTAATAAAAATAAATCTACATGTGTTTGAAGTGTAATCACTGACAGAAATTTAAGTCACTAAGAGATACTGAAATGGATTATCCAAAAACCCATTAATACTCATTAGGAAATAAACCTGTGGATTTCCACATTCAGATAACTCAAGTGCCATAGATTTAAAGCCATTTTTAACAACTTCATTGTGATATAATTCATGTACCATACCGCTATCCCATTACAGTGTACAATTCAGTATGTTTGCAAGGTTATGCAGCCATCACCACAATCAATTTTAGAACATATTCATCACCCCAAAAGAAACCCACTCCCCCTCACCATCACCCCCCCCAACCCAGGGCAATGACTAATCTATTTTTGTCTCTATCAATTTACATACTTTGAACATTTCATGTGGATGGAATCATATAATACATGATCCTTTGTAACTGGTTAAAGCCATTAAAAATCTAGCAAATTAAAAAAAATTTTTCAAGTTCATATTCAAAACCATTTCTTCAGTTCTCTAATCTTCTTCAGTAATCTAGGTGACTTTCCAAAAGTGTGCTCGGACTTCATTTTCTTCAGTTTTGAAAATGTGGTTTCACTTTCATCATCAGGAGAGGGCTGAATGTTTTGCCAGACTGGAGCTCTCCCTGAAAAGAAAGCAGACTGTCCAGTAGTCATTGCATATTCTTTTGTGACCCCTGCTGGCTGAATGTAATAGTGAGTTTCAACAAGTCACTTGGAACTTTTTTCCTGCCTTACATCTTAAAATAATGCGCAGAGCACATGACTATTAATCGATATAATGTGTAATTTAAATCTGGTTACTCAGTCTAAACATACTATTCTTTTCCAGAAATTATAAATCCTCAAGTTAGTCCTAAAGCATTTATGGAAATCCTATCCAAAATTGTTGCTTCTTAAATGTTTTTCACTTTTTTCACCAGGAAAAAAATTTAATCCTAAAGCATTTCATTTCAATCCTAACAAAAACTTAAAATCTGAAAGTCTTTTCATCACTTTTTAAAATAATAAAATACACAAGGAATAAAGATCATACTAAAACGATGTGCAAAACATGTGTAATCGCATTTAAATTCCTCTAAGGCTTATATGGTATATTTTAGAATGTTTGAAATCTTCATCAACTTCCCCCATTAATGCTATAACAAAGTCTTGTGAAAATTATTTTTCATACAGTTATTGAATGCTGCCATTGCTCTTTGAGTATTTCTCAATTTACAGGAAATAAAATGGCTTTATAATTGAAATTTTAATGCTTTCCTGAATATTTTTCCTAATCTTAAATTTCCTTTTTATGAATTTAAAATAAAGGAGACAGTGAAAGAAAATAAATTCATGCACAACTTTCTCTGGTCTTGACGTACTCAGGACTCTGGCTGCATACACATTAGAATTATTTCTGATTTGTTTATGAAACTCCATATTTCTAAACCAGTACTTCAAATACCTATGCTTAAAAGACTCCGTTGGTATTTCATTTAATTTTAATAAACATATGAATTTCTCTCCTGGTTTTAAAAAAATAGAAGACGTAAAAAGAGGAAATAACATCCAAAAATCATTTAGGGGAGATGAGTAGGTATATTTTATTAGACTTTTAATTATTTTACAATTATTTGTATGTACTGGGTAAGTTTACGGGAACTACTTAATTCTATTTTATGGGGATTTTAAAACATCTCCATGCACCACTTTGGGCAAGGGATTTTTTTAAATCAGGTTATGTGTAAATAAATAAACTTTGAGTTAAAGAATGCAAATTGGGTTACTGTACTTGCTTTAAGTTTTTGATAAAATGTTAAAGAAAAAATGTATGAATAAAATTATGGGGAATAAAATATGTCCTTTGGAAAATACAGCTATTTTATATATTCAAATCATAATGAAGAAAGGAAATTTTCATTACATCTGTGATTAGATAAACTCTGTTTTCTGAGGTTAACAGAGCATAATCAGAATCAGGAAGCACATAACAGGGCTTTAAAAATACGGATCTCATCATCGGCAGAAACCTCTAAAAATTAGAAGATAGAGACGTTAGTCTTCATCTGGCCCTAGGAAAGTGAGTATTTCATCTTCAGTATTAGCAGCAGAGATTCTGAAATAAAAGAAAAAATGGGGTGGGGCAAAAGCATATTTACATTGATTATTATTGCCTCATTTAAAGTATTTTTCAGTATTCACTATTGTAGGCAATGCTTTAGAATGCTACAATTTGTACTTTTTTGCATACGGAAAATGATGCATAGTAGCTTTCCTTCCCCTTCTTTATTACATATTACTGCCTACAAGAATTATCCAGCATACTACTTCTTTTAAAAATCACCTTAATTTCCTATATGGTTCAAATCTATAAAGAATTTTAGCTTCCCTCATTGTGTGTGTGTGTATGTGTGTGTGTTTGTGTGTGTGTGTGACTCTTACAAAGATTTCCTTAATTGTAGGTAAACCTATGTCTCTGCCATATTGAATTCTTGGCTTTTGCTTTGTCAGAACGTCAAAGAGACACTTAAAACTTGGCAAAACCACCTAAGTATTATTATTATTATTTTACCATGTGTGAGCTTCAGCCCACCCATCTATGCCATCAAAAGGAAAGAAGGAAAATTAGAAAATGAGCCCCCCTCTTTGCCTGAAGATGCCGGCAGGACTATCTCTAGCCCTAAGAAGGCTAAGGAGAACGGACTGTGCTGTCTTATCTCGGAAAGTAGCCAGTGGCTGTTTATGACCCCAGGTCTCTTTGATACTAACCGGTTAATTCCGGCCCTGAGAGAGATGGGTTTGGGCTGTTAAAAGGCGCCCATTGCAATGTGGTGGAACACATGTTTCAGCTGAAACGCGATCTCAGGACGTTGGGGCGAAGACAGCAACTGCTGGCGACGAAAGCACCCAACTTAACAGCAGTCTCCGGGCACCCTTCCCCGAGGCCAAGACGGTGGGAGAAGTCTGAAGGGCAGAGTCTCTGGGTAAAGCAAGTTGAAAGGGTGCAGATTTGGGCCGGGGACAGCTGGCTGCAGCGTGCACCCTCGCTGCTGCTCAGCCCTCTCTGGCCAAGCAACAGCCCCAATATAATTTCATTGCAGCAGGAAAGCTGGGGCCACATCCTGACACACAGGGTAAGGAGGCACCGCCAGACGCATGAGAATCTCTTGTTTCTGGGCTGGAGTTTTATGGCTGTAGCTTCCATTTATTGTCAGGCTGATGGGTTCCCTGCTGCTCTGTCTTGGACAGGAATCCATCCTGGGAATCATGGAAATGGGGGTGACAGGCAGCGTTCTCAGGAGTAGCTGGGGAGGTTGTCAACTGGGTTCTCAGGACCCAAACTCTTATTTTATACAACACGAAATACAACGCATGTTTTAGTACGTGGACAAAATGCATGACCGTGATGTTTAGTGAATACCTTCCGTGAACATTTTAAGTTTATCTTATTCTCAGATGGATAAAAACTTCTACATGTCATTATGATTTTATCTATAAGAAACCTAGCTTTAAATTTCCTGACAAAATGAAAAACTATAGCCTCAAAGTTTCCTTCTCTCTACTCTTTACTGTCTTTGGTTCCGGAGGTTTGGGGCCCTACAATAGGTTCATCAGGAAGGGACCAGATAGAAAAAGAAAAGGAGGCTTCTCTTCTACGCTTTCCCCACTCACAAATAAATATGAGAGGGAAGATAAGAAGGGACATTTGAGAAGGAAACCATTTCGGTCCGGTGTGTCAGTGCAGTGGACTTGCGGTTCACCTCGAAATCGCAGGCAGTTGAATCATCGGCGTTTAAAAAATCCTGCACGCTGCTCCCAGATGCACAGGTCCCTCGGGGGTGCTGCAGCGCTGGAGACGTCTGTCCCCGCCTGGTTCTCAACCCCTGCATTCAACACAGCGCACCCGGTTTCACAGAAATGAAGTCACCACCACAAGCAACCCGCAGCAAACTCCAGCTTTGAGGAGCATTTCACCAAATACGCTGCTAAATCTGAAAAAGCGCAGTCGGGAGGCAATTAAACCTAGAATATGTCTTTGTTACACATTCCAGATTATGGGTGCTCTTCACAAACCTAGGCTGATTTTTAACACAAAAATGACAGTGAATCATGTATATATACATATATATATATATATATATATACATATATGAGAAAACTGACACAATTAATCCATTTACCCTCCATGAAAAGTGTCAAAATGATCTATAATTAACATTGCTAAAAGAAAAAAACTCTTTCTAAGCAGCACGTGATCAGTTTCTAGGGTACTGAGATACTCCAAAAGTGAAAATTGTTGAATAAATTATTTCTATAAAAAGTGGAGAAATTTGAATGAATCTCGGGGCACAAATAAGCTAAACATGTTAGTAAATGTTACCCATAAAATCTTTCTAATTGTATGTTTATTTCTAGATTCTCTAATATAAGAATAGCCTGTTTTTAGGTGATGAAACTTACAAACAAGAGGCAAAGGAAAAAAAACCGAGGTGAGAAAGAAATTGCATTACTTCCATTTAATGCTGTTTTAAAAACTGAGTTGAAATTGAATGTCAAAGAATTATTGTTAATGATGCACATGTTCAAGCTTGTTAAAGCCTCATAAAGTATGAAAATACCCCCATAGGATGTTCAGATGACTGATGTAGTGGTCAGAAAATGAAATATATGTTTCCAATATCCAGCTGCCTTTTGACACATGTACTTCATATATCATGAAATACCTGCAACGAATCTTGCTTTTGAGTTATTAACACCGTCACCTCAGGTTACGTTAGTCATTTGTTTACGTCGCGCAGTCTATTCTTCCTTCTTCCCTCTGAAGTAGAGGTAGGGATGTTTGAAAGAGAAGACAGTGAGATCAGGCTCTTCTGCCCCGTTAGCTTCAGTCCGAAAAAAAGTTGTCTATTTTCAATGTTGGCTGAGGAGCCCTGGAGAGTTTGGATTGAAACAGAGAAGGCTAGTTGAACAGCATCTTAGCTTCTGTTCTCTCCTCGCTTTAGAGCAGACTTTATTTGGTAAGAAGTGAAGTTTGAAACAGAATTTCAGGTACTTATTTAAAAGCAAGTACAAAAACAAATCCCAGGGTGATGCAAACAGTGGCTCAGTGGCAGAATTCTCACCCGCCATGCCAGAGACCCAGGTTCAATTCCTGGTGCCTGTCCATGCCAAAAAAAAAAAAAAATCCCAAAGCCAAATATAAATAATTTGGCAATTGTCATTATTTGGGATGGTTACTGTGATTTTATTTTTTAATTGAAGAATAAAAAGATAAATTTGCTGGAATGAATGAAAACAGACAGATTTTCTTGTAATATGTTTTTCTAGCCAAAAATACAAAATATTGTAGGGCACTTCCTTCCCTAGATGAGGAAAATCATAGGCATTTGGTGATACTATCACTAAGCCTCTGTCAAGAGTTCTAAGGTTTTGCCTGATTTCCAAAGAATGCCTGTTGGTTAAATCAATATTGTTTCAAATACTACAGTATTTCTGGTTGTTCTAAGTGAGTCTGTAATTGATTTCCATTATGACCTTAGCCTTTCTGACTGCAAGTAATTTGCTGTATGAAACTGCAGTGAACTGGGCTTTTGCAGTTAAAACAAGGTGGTCCATCCACCTTTAAGACACATAAAATGGCAAGCCATTGGAAGATAATATCAGCATGATAATATATTTGGCAATGGCGTAATTCTCAAGCAAAACCTTAAGGAAAACAGATGCCATTTGTATGGCCAGTTCTATAGAAATGTTGAGCAGAAAATGGAGAGTAAGGGGAAAATAATACAGTTTTATAGAGAATTGAGGCCAGTCAGGGCTTTCTGGATCTGGGGATTTATAGCATAAAGGTGGATTCCCACCTCTTTCCATGCCTACTTTATATACTATATACGTAATAATAACATATACCATGTATTAGCAAGAAGTTTTGACCAGCCTCTTTGCTCAAGGTTTTTAATATATTAACCTTTATTTCCACAATAATCAAGATGTCATTGTCCCCATTTTACTGATAAAGGAAACTGAAACCCAGGCAAGTTATGTAACAAGCTCAAGGTTGAGCATCGCTGTGGCAGTTCAGTCTTACCCCGAACCCTTTGATTGTAATTATATTATATTAGCAAATGGTAAAACTGAAAGGAGTCATCCAACTTGATCATTGGCATAAAATATTTTCAAATCTATAGCACAGAGAGCAAAATTCCAGAGGGTATAAAATATGCACGACTATACAACCTGTTGTCGTTGAGTAAGAGTCATTTTCAATGTTAAAAAAAGTCTCTCTTCAGGCTTTTCAGCATGAAATACTTACTAATCTGCTAAATCATATACATTTGCTGACTAGCATGCAGATTAGAGAAAACGCATGAGAATGGCTTCCTGAGAGCCCGACAATGCCCCTGGTCTCCTACCAGGGAAGCATAAGAGAAGATAAGGGGAGTTGATGAAAATGCAAGAGAACATACACTGGATCTCTTAGAAGGCCTGCACTGCAAATCCCTCCGTGGGCACAAGGATATTCTAGAATTAGCAAACAGCAAAAACTGTTTTCCTATCATTGGGTATTCAACGAATTTCCACACAAATAACTGTTTTCACCCCCAAGACATTTTGAAGGAAGTACATGAAATTCAGGAAGTTTTGCTCTGTTAACCATTGACTCACACAACACTTGTCTGGAGAAAGATATTTCATACCCAAGAACTTTTTTCTGCTGTTGATGCAACTTCTGTTTTCAGAACTCAGGTTCTACTAGACAGCAGACATGGCTTTGTTTGTTTGTTTTTTCCAGATTTACTTCCATTCTAAACCTGGTTGATGAATACAATCTTGAAACATCCTGAATATTAAAATTGCTGGTTCTAGCTCAAACCAACCGGAAAACAACTGAACTGAGAGAGAGAGATGGAAGAAAACGGGGCAACAGAAAAACAGAGAGAGACTACTTGGTTTCGGGCGTAGCACACCCACGAATAAGCTGTGTCTTTAAAACATTTCTGCTACTGTCTGGACCTCAGTTTCTTCCCCTGTCAAATGAAGGGGGTTTACAATAGGGCTTGAAAATTCCAATGTCCCGTGATTCTGATAACTGCATTTCAAGCACAAAGCTCCCACGGGACTGCTAGACATTCACGAATAAATTCTAAGGTGAGAGACAAAATGGTCTGAATCCAAATTACTTCGATCGAAGTTGAGACACCTCAGGGTTTTAGATGGTCCTAGCCCTACACTCTCCCAAATGTTTGTTTCTCCTGCCAAATTAAAGTGGAGACATGAACCACTCCTTTTTGGCATAACCACAATTCTGCAGTGCCTTCAAAGGCTCCATTTAGGAGCTGTAAAAGCAAACGATGGGGTTTTCTTTTTCCCCAATTACAAAAAATTAGTAGGAAAGGGATACAAAAGAGACTTTGACTTCACCTATAATGATTTATTTATTTTATGTAAAGAATGATTGCAAGCAAATGTTTTAATATGTTAGCATTTGTTAGCCTTGAATGGGGAGCATCTGAGTTTTTGTTATATTATTTTCTGTCTTTGTATTTTAAACTTTTTCCAATATAAAAAGCAGCAAAAGACATTAAGAACAAAATATTAAAGCAAGACATTTAAGATTTTCTGAGAAATCTTTAAAAACTTTGAAAATTTGAAATCAGCTGTGTGTACTATTTTGTTACTAATTTTGTTAGTAAACTGAGTATTTCTGTCCTAGAAAAAAGAAGAAAGAATTCAGAAATTGCAAAGTAATGTTCGCCACTAAATTAATATTTTTATTTTCTACAGCAGCTGTAATAGAAAATAACTATAATGTCACAAATTCCCTATTACCATTCTCTTAATTGTCAAACCGACTATACTAACATGAATCCAAGTCAGTGTTAGACAATTCAGGTTTCAGGGAAAAGACACTTAGATAACCAGGGCTATAAATTACCTGCTATAAACATATATGTTCAGTTCCACATAATATGTGCAGATATCTTTACAAGAATTCCTTTATTTAACTTGCATTGAAAGTGATTTTAAAGTTATACATACGCAATATAATCTAATAACTCTAAAATTTAAAACTGTAAAATCATAAAACTAAAGAAAAAGTGTAACGACTAATACCAGCATATATCAGGTAACAAAACACAGTATTTTTGTGGGAAAATTAAGTCTCACACCATACATGGGCAGAGCAAGACAAATAACATTATTGTATTTTAGTAACTGCTAAAAGTTACTAAAAGAAGACAGGCACATTAGAATTTTGAATGATTTCTAAAAGCAAACATGATAGGCAAATAAGCAATGAAGGAAAACTTTAGATGAATTCCAAATTAGGTAGTTACAGTATATGTAAACAAAATGTTTTGAAAGATATAAAGAATATATAGGAATAAAAATTTTGGAAAAAAATATGTCATGCTTCCTCATGACTATAGCCCTAATGTTAATACAAACAGGGTAAATGGAATAAAAATTAATGTATGCCAGTAGAAACTTGTATTTCAATAACTTGCATTGCTACATATGTAGCAAGCAGAGTAAATGTAAAAAATATATATAAAAATACCATAAAAGTTTCATTGTCAGCTTCAAGACTGAAAAGCCCCCCTCTTTAAAATCATGGAAACCATCATTCTGAGAACCCATTCCTTCTGCATGAAAACAAATGATTCTCTTTTCTCATCACTGGCTTCTCTACGCTGGGTACGGAAGCATCACTTTCTTCAAAGGATAAATCATTCTCCACAGCTTCAGTCACTGTTAATTCCATATTTTTAGTGATTTCACCACTGCCTCTTGATACTGAGCATCCCTTGAAGTTTTAGCTCACTCATGCGCTTGTCAAAGAGGGAACACATCATGCGTCGTCTCAAGGCACTTCAAAGGCAGGAGCTGCGCCCACCTGTCCCACTGCGTCTCCATGGACCCTTTAAGTCTCACATAGAGAGCCACATGTAAAGCTCCCAACTGGCCTTACCCTGTCCAGAATTACAGCTAAACAAATGTACGCTTCAAGCACTTGACATAGACTTATAAAATCAGAGACTTTTAAAAGCCCCACAGGCTGCCCGGATCTCACTTGGTCTATTAACCAATTGCCTTCCATTCTCATTCATCACAATTTTGAATGGACACAAACATAAATTTCATTTGAGATCCTTTTCTTTTGGCACAATATTTCTTCTTATAATTAGAAATGATGGCCTTTTATGAAATTGGCCCGGCATGTCAATACAACTGCATAATATGTTCCTTATGTCTCGAAGTTTTAATCGTCGCAGATTGTCCGTTAGAGTCCACCTCTTTTTTTCTTTGGGGGACATACGATAACTATCAAAAGGACTTCAACAACAATTACTATGAAGGTGAAAATTAACTTTGTTTCTAGCATCATAATTTTTTTGTTGTTAAAGTTGATTATAACTTCATATGTAGCTGGTTTATTTTGTGCTAAACATAACTCAATTCTCTTTATTAATCTGTAGTAACAAGAGAGTTGATCTGTCTAGATATTGCTACCAATCGTTGTTGATAAATTTTCATTTCAATGCCAACTAAATCCATTTTTTTCTTTTATCTAATATTCAAGTCTGTAAAATATTCGGGTCGTGGCCAATGTGGAGATTTTTTATTTGATTTTGTTCGGGTTGTTGTTACTTGCTTCAATTCTAAATTTCTAGAATCCATATGGCTACCTCAGTTCAGAGTGTCCAAAATGCCACTTAGCAACTCTGTCCCTAATTACTTTATCATATCATTAAGGTAGAGCCTTGGAGCAATGCCATCATTGATTTTGAGCCATGGCTTGTCACATTAAAAAAATTAAAGTTAAAGCATGCAGGGAAGGATCTCAATTCTTCCTCCGAGCAAGTGGCTTGCTCTTCCTCTTTTAAAAAGAAAAGGAAAAACAACAACATGATCTGAAACCTCTGTCATTCTCTTATGTTGTTCAGTTGTTTTACTATACTTCACTTCACCGCTAGGAGGCGATATGATAGCTATTGTCCTGTAGTCCATTCTGCAAACGGTGGATTTCTGGACTAGATTTTCTACTAACATTTCATTTATTTTTCTAGGTGCATTTTACATTTAGACTGTGCATAAGTGTATAGTAAAGTTAAAAGATGATTAAATAATTTAAGAAATTATTCTGATGTGAGTTATGCATGGTGTTAAGTAGACAATGGGATGAGCCATTAGTTTATGCCTTCGATATTTAACATCACACAGACATAGGATGCAGGCTCATTTTCTATTGCAATTTTTTTGGGGGTAAACTAGTGCATCTTTTGTATTATCAAATACGGCATATAAAAGAAAGTAAAAGAGAGACGAAGAAATCTGGGAAGTAACAGAATCTGATACGCTGCTTAAAGCACAGCACAGCTCTTGAGGTCTAACATCAGCCTTTGTGACACCCTGGTATCTCTAGGAGTCACCCTGCCCCGCCTGGAGGCTGGGGGCTGTGAGCTGTTCCTTCCTGCCAGAGAGGCAGCTGCTCCTGTCCACATCCTCTGCCACACCCAGCTCCTCTCCCTCTCTCTTCCTCTCTGCTCCCCCCATCTACAGCTTCTGCTGTCTGCACTACCTCAGAGCTCCTACCCACCATCTCCACTCCATTGGTCTCTTGCTGACCATTTTATCTCCAGTGGCTTCTTCATTTAACACTACTCAATCATTCACACATTTACTCAAAAATTATATTTTGAGTAGTCATTATTTTCCAGGTACTATTCTAGGCATTGAGACCAAGGATTAAACAAAACAGACAAGACTTCCCACCATCATTCTATGGCCCAGATTCTAGTGGGAGCAACAAAGATGAATAATATAAAAATGGTATGTCGATGACAAAAATTTTAATGGAAAAAAGGAACATCAGTAAGGAAGGATGGGTGATCAGGCATAACCTCACCAATAAGGTAACTTCGAGTGAGATTGGATAGAGAAGAGGGAGCTATAACTGAGGCTATCGGGGGGGAAAAGAACTCCAGAGAACTGGAGTGCGCACTCCCAACACAAGGTGTAGCTGGAATGTTCCAAGAAAAGCAAAGAAGCCATTGCGGCTGGAGCAGAGTGAGTGAGGGGTACAAAAGCAAACCAAATTCAAGCAGCAATAAGAGGCCAACTCTCAAGGGGCATTGTCTGGCACTGACTTTTCCTTTGGCTCAAAACATGGACGGTGTTGAACCAAATGGTGACATGATCCATTTACATATTTAAAGTATCATCCTGGCTGCTGTGATGGGAACAGACTATGATGGGAGGGATGAGGTGGGAAATGCGGAAGCAAGAAGACAAGTTAGGAAAGCTACTTCAAATACCCAACTGAAACAGCATGATGGAGGGGTGAGAGCTGTGGTTCAGGATGTGATTTAATTAAAGGTAGCGCTAACAGGATTTGCTTGTGGATTTGATGTGAAATGTGAGATGCAGAGAAGAATAAAAAATGACTATGAGTCTTTTGGGCATGAAAAAGCTAGGAGGATAAAATTACAATGTACTGAAATGGTAGGGAATTTGCTTCTAGACATGAAAATTTTCAAGTGCTTCCTCGATATTCAAGTAGAGATATCAAATAAATGGTAGGACATCTGAATCTCTATTTCATAAAAATATGGGCTAGAGATATAACTTAAAAGCATTTAGGTTATCAAATGATATTTAAAGGTACGACACAGGAAGAGACGTCCAGGAAGGTAAAAACACTTAGATACAAGAAGGGGGTCAAGCATTTGGGGATCAAGTTGAAACATAGAGGTCAAAGAGATGAGAAAAACCAGTGGAGGAGATGGTGAAGTTGAAGGAAAACAAGGGGAGGTCATGTCCTGAAAGCTAAGCAAAGCAAATGTTTCAGTGAAGACGGAGTGATAAACGGTATCAAATGTTGCTGACCATGCAAATAAGATGACGATTTAGATTTGATTACTGATTTCACAATCTTGTGATGGAAAATACAGCAGCATATTTGCATACTGATGGCCATGATCCAGCAGAAAGGGAGGAATAAAAGGTACAGAAAAGATATTTCTAGAGACATATCTTCTAGTAAATAAGTGGGGATAGAATTCAGTGCTTTTATCAGTGAAGGGAAATTTTCATTGTCACTAGAAGGAAGTCATGTAATTTAGGTGAGTACATAAAGTGCTGGTGGGAGCGTGAAGTTCTTTTGTTTGTTTTTATTTGCTTTGTGAAATGGGAAGCAGCTGAGAGTGAGAATGGAGGTGGAGATGGTGAAAGTTTGAGGCAAGTGGAGATGATGTGTCACAGCTGGAGAACATGAGCAAGGGAAGGGACCAGGTAAGTATAGTTCATTTGCTCAGCAGGTTGACGGCCCACCTGATATTAGCAGCAATAAACTTATAATGGGCCAGTCAATAGCATTGGATATTCTCCAGCTGTTTTGAGGTAGTTGGTGTGTCTTAGGCTGGAGTTGGATCTAACCAGTAGATTTTAATGCAAAGAGAAAAGAAGCAGGGGGAGGGTGTTTGTGGGTGTGCTGGTTGAAGCTGTTTTGTGCCCCAGAAAAATGCCATGTTCTTTCAATCCATACTTGTGGGTGCAGACCTGTTGATCTTTTGATTTGATTGTTTCAATTGACATGTTACCCACCCAATTCAAAGTGGGTCATAACCCTTTACTGGAGTCCTTTGTGAGGAAAAAAGATAGAAAAAGCCCAGAGACGTCAAAGAGACACCCAGAGACAATTGGAGAGTGCTTAGAGAGAAATTGCCCTGGAGATGCTAAGGGAGGACTCACAGAAGCTCAGAGGGACACTACAGCCAGTTGCTGAAAGCAATGAAACCCGGGAGCAAAGGACCAGCAGACAATGGCCGTGTGCCTTGCTATTTGACAGAGGAATTTGATTACTGATTTCAAAGAAGAAAGCCAGTGGCTTTTCTTCAAAGACGTATCATCCTGTTGATGCCTTAAATGGGGCATTTTCATGGCCTTAGAACTTTAAATTTGTAAACTAATGAATCCCCATCGTAAAAGCCAACCTATTTCAGGCTTATTGCATTCCAGCAGCTCTAGCAAGCAGAAACAGTGGGGGATCAACTAGAGTAATGGAAGAGACTTTAAGCTGAGATGTGAAGACCCAAGGTAGTAAGAGACAGTAAAAGAGTGATAGGGACACTGGATCATTGGTCTGGGAGAGGCCTCAGTTCTGTAGGAGTTTGTAGACAAAGCAAATGAACTGCAGAGGTCAAGGTCAGCGTGTGGGATGCTGGAAATGGAGATGAGGACAGGTTGCAGCTACTAATACTGACAAGGTGTGAGGGCATGACTAATGGAGCGGGTAGCTGGTGTCATCTAGAAGAAAGGAAAATTGAAGAATAGGATATCAAGGAAGTAAGCAGCAGGATTCAAAATCAAACTTAAGACTGGAGTCATGTCGAAGAGAAAAACAATGAAGCAGAAGCCAAATCTCCACAAAATAAGGGTGAGTGGTCTGGGATGAACCAGATTTGGTCAAAATGAAGTTTATGCAATTTGGAGAACACTCTTTAAGAAAATAACCACTTTTCAAGTAAACATCATAAATCCCAGGGGAGAAAAATCTTTCTAGTAGTAGCATTGACTAACTTCCTGACACATCTCTAGAATATCTTTTTTTTTTTTCCTACATTATTTGGCTGTATCCTCTGGTTATCTCTTTATATGACACTGATTTTTTGATATTTCTAACAGAGGGAGAAGAAGAATAATTTTGTCTGACTTCTAGCATGACTGGTGGAAATCTGCTTATTTTTATTATTGTATTCGTGTACCAGGGTGGCTGTAATAAATACCACTCACTGGTTGACATCAACAGTTTTGAGGGTAAGGGCCAACATCAAGGTGCTGGAAGGCCATGCTATGTCTCAAGTCTGGTGGTGGCCAGCCAGCAACCCTCAAACCAATCTCCACCCCTGTCTCATAGTCATTATCACTTCTGTGTCCTAACTCCTGTGTCCAATTTCCTCTGCTTGTAAGAATTCCATTCACGCTGGAGGAAGGTCCACCCTAATTCAGCTTGGCCCCACCTTAATAACATCTTCAAAGATGTTATTTCCAAATGGGCTCACATTCACAAGTCTGGGAGTTAAGACATGAACATGTCTTTTTAAGAGGCATGATTCAATCTATAAAAATGATTGATAGTTTTTTTTTTTCAGTTCTTATTTGAATAATTGTATCATCAGCAAGGCCACACTATAACATCTTTGTGTTTTCTGCTCAAAGATTCTTGCTCAGGAGCACACACTCTGAAAACTCCAGCCCTTCTAGCTCACTGGGGAAGGCTCCTGGTCAGCTGCAGACCATTCATATTATCCGTGTGGGGCTCAAAATAGGGTGTGGCTAACCAAGATGTTCGTGAGGGCAGGGTGCTGGGACGCCCACAGGTTTGGAGTCGGTGGCACCGTGCTGGCCCTACCCACAGGTCAGGACCACCACCAGGACTCTAAGACCCTCAGCGGGGCAGCCCTGTTTGGATTGCTGCTTCCTTGCTCAGCCTCCAAGGGGCATGTGAGAGTGAGGGGCTGAGACCTGAGCTCCTCCAGCCTTAAGGTAAGTCTACCTCTAGTTTTTCAGGAGTGAGGAGAGAAAGGAGATGGAGACAGAAAAGAGGTGGCACAAGTCAATGGGGATGGCTGGAAGAGTGGGAGTCCCAAGCTTCTAGGGGAGACTGATGTGAACAGGGATAGTCCATAGCATGAAGGCAGCCTTGGGTTACAGGACTTTGGATTTTGGCTGGGGGTGGAATGGAGAGTGGAGAGCCAACAGAGGGAGTAATCAGCATCCACCAGTGAGGTTATGGAGGCCAGGAGAGGTGTGGTCTTAGCTTCTGAGGGTTGCATCCTAAACCTTGAAACACTGGGATCTCTGGCTCCCCAGGATTCCTGCCAAGGGAAGTGCGGAGTCAAGGAGGAGCCTCTGACTCATACCCATGGAGGCCCAGAGATGGGCATTTCCCCTGGCCGGAGGATGGAAACAGGGCTGGTTTAGCAGAACCAGTGTCACCCAGTCCAGAGGGGTGTGATGTCAGTGCCTGTAGAACTTCAAGAAGATTGTCCAGACGGGGCCTGGCTTGCTCCTCTAGTGACCAGTCTTCAGGCTTGTGCTGGTTTGAAAGTATTATGTACCCCAGAAAAGACGTGTTTTAATCCTGATCCAATCTTGTGGAGGCAGCTGTTTCTTTTAACCCAAATTTAATACTGAAGATGGAAACTTTTGATTAGATTATCTCCACAGAGATGTGGCGTGCCCATTTGGGTGTGTACTTTTTTATTAGATGGAGACATGACTGCATCATTCCAGGTGGGTCTTGATTAGTTTACAGGACTAAAAGAGGGAACATTTTGGAGAGAGTCAGAAATGACAGAAGCCTCAGGGCCAACAGAAACTTCACAGCAGAGCTGACACAGATGCAGGTACATGGAGAGCAGAGACACAGATGTTTGGAGATGCTTGGAGCCCAGCAGACATTGCCATGAGATGTTAAGCAATCCAGAACCTGGAGAGAGTCAAGGGCAGCCAAGATGAAATCCAGCCCTAGAGAAGCAAAGTGAGAAACCCCCACAGGAACAGAGGCTGAAAGCAACAGAGCCCAGGAGCAAGGGACCAGCAGATGCCAGCCACGTGACTTCTCGGCTGACACAGGTGTTCCTGACACATTGGCTTTTCTTGAGTGAAGGTAACCTCTTGTTGGCACCTTAATTTAGACACTTTTACTTCCTTAGACCTGTAAACTTGTAACTTATTAAATTCCCCTTTTTAAAAGCTGTTCCAGTTCTGGTATATTGCATTCTAGCACCTAGCAAACTAACACAAGGCCAAAACCCAAATTTGGGAAGTGAGAGAGAGAATCCCCAAACTCCTGCTGGCTGAAGCAAGGGGCATTGGATAATATCTGAGATTGCCCATAGTGTCCAGAGTTTAAACTCTGCCTTGCTTTTTACATTCAAACTCTGTCATAGATTATCTGATGGTATTAACCAGTTACCACTTCCCTGGGACGAAAGTGGGCCCAGGAGGTGGATGTTAGAGCAGAACCACCTTCTTCAGTCGAGTGTAAGAAGAACATCCTTGCACACAGGGTTCTCTGAAACAGAATGTGCTGCACTGTTAGGGGGTGCACAATAAAATATCTCCCTCGAGATATTTTAGTGAAGACTTGTAGGTCACAAGTCAGAAGCAATGTAGAGAGGATTCATTCACAAAATAAGAATGACAGACTCTAAGGTCTGTCCTGTAACTACGTGTTGAAGAGTGCTTTGAAAACTATTGCTTTTTTCTTTCTTTGCTTTGTCTATATGTTACACTATACAATAAAAAAAGTTGAAAAAAATAAGAGTGACAGAGAAGATAATGCCTAAGATTCTTTGTAGCTATAAGTCTTTAATTCTCCCAACCTTCCATGAACATCAATTACTTTTCCAGTCTCTTCCTATTTAGCACTGGTTTCATGTCAGTTCCTAGACTACAGGTTCTTGAGAATAAGTGCCACATTTCATTTTCCTTTTGAATTCCAAGAATACGGAGCACAAAGTGGGAAGTATTGATTGGCTGACTGATGGGTTCATAGATTGACATTTCTAGTGAGGGTGCCTACTATAGAAATTACCGTGATCCTTTCTTTCCATAATGCCACAATTTATGATAATAAATTGAATGGGGCAGAATGTCAATAAACAGTGAACCTTGTTGTAAGGTTATAGGAATCAATCATAGTACTTCTGCATTTTTTCAAAATAAAAAAAGTTTTAAAGACAAACTGACTTAAAAACGTGTCAGTGGCAATCAGAGTGTTTGACAATTTCATGTCTGTGAATCAAAGAATATTTGTATGATGGATGTGATTAAAGATATTCTGAGCAGCCGTGCACAGCTAATGGCATGGAAAATGTTCAGAAAATGTTGCTTTTAAAAAGAGACAAAAAAGCGATGGTTATATCACTTTCCCATGCAACCAAAATCTCTGCACCCTTTCCACTGGAAAATGTACACGTGGCTTCTTTCTGCTCCTTTTTCCTTTCATTGTCTCATCAAAACAGTGAAAAGAAATTGTATGCTTACCTTTCCCCCATCTCAATCTCCTGAATCCCAGAATAATTTTTCTTCCAATAGGAAAACTCTAAGCAACCAGCTTTCTTCTCATCTCCTATAGCTAATTTGCTTCTTTACTCTTTACTACTCCTTAAATGGTACTTATAGTTAAAAATGCCCAATCACTACATAGCATGACTAGAGGCAAAAGGTAGAAGCAGAAATCTGAGTGGATCTTGTCCCTCATTCTATACCACGCATATTATTCTGTTATAGGGTTTATATAGTCACCTCGGTGAATGGCCGTGGGTGGATAGTTTCAAGTCATGATGTCAACATAATTCTCCTTCCTCATGAATCTGTTTTATCTCTCTTTACCTGTACTGTTTAAAAAAAACTCTCTCTTAATATTTTCAGTCCCACTCAAAGATCCCCCATAATACTGCATTCCAGGCTGAAAGGCTTCCATGCAATGTGGCATTAGCTTACCTGTGGCAGAGACAGGCAGTGTCCCCAAAAATCCATGTGTTTCCCAGCATAGCCTGCAGTTAGATGGGGGGTAAACTACTATTCCTCGCCAATGCGTGGTGAACATAGTGATTTGAGCCTCTTCTGGGCTGTGGCAGTGAAGGACACATGTTGCTTTACCACACTCCCTTGCCCCAGCGACCTGAGAGGTCGCATTTTATCACACAATGACAGGAGTCTGAAACCGAGTCACTGCTGAATGTTAACCCCAGCAGCCCACTAGAAGAAATAAACCTGTGCGTGAGCTGTTGAGATTTAAAGTTTATGTAGACACTAGCATTAATTATCTTAATAATTGGTACCTGAAAGAGGGAGACCCAACACATAACTAAACTATGCAGCTTTGAGTAGCAGGTGATAATGGAGCCAATTTAGGAGGCTAGAAAGAGGGAGTTCTATGCTACTTGGTTGCAAAACGTTTGGGAAAGCCTACTGCCTGTAATCAAGTAGAGGGCAGGCCACTCCACTGTGCTTAGCTCTAGAGAAAGACGTAGGAGAACTGGACAATAGCAATATATATACTGACTACATTAGCTGCATTCATCAAGGTATGTCGAGAAAGAAACGACCTCAAGAAATAATTGTCCAGTGTGCAAGCAGCTAAAAAGGTGAATAGAGAAAGTCCGAAAATGTGGAGTTTTGAATAATTAGAAAAAACGAATACTTCAAGATCCCAAACATTAACAGATGGGATTTAAAAAGGTTTTGAGAACAAAGGTACATAAGACCTTTCGATTTGATAGGACAACTCAGCCAAGAATGGATGGAAGGTGTACTCTTCCCCTTTATTGCAGTGAGAACAAGAGCCAGAGGGAGAGGGGGAGGCAAGGGGACAAGAAAGAAAAGAAATTAAGCAACTTTGAGAATTATGTCTTGAAATATCTTTTAGGTGTGATTAATGGCATTTGGAAGTGATTGGAAGCAAACAGACGAGAAGCCTACTAAATTGAGAGTAACCCAATGGTGTGTACAATTCAATGTTTTTTAGTATGTTCACAGATATGTGCAACCGATCAATTTTATTATAACACTTTCAATACCCTAAAAAGAAACCCTGAAGAAAAATAAGCCCTGTGCCCACTAGCAGTCACTTTACACTCCTTCCCTCCCTTACCCCTAGGACACCAGTAATCTACTTACTGCTGCTATAGATTTGCCTTGTCTGGAAATTTCATAAGCATGGAATCACACATTATGTGGACCTTTGTGTCTGGCTTCTTTCACTTAGCATGCTTTCAAGGTCCATTCATTTTGTAGTATTTCATTTCATGTATCACTGCTTCATTCTTTTTAAGACTGAAAAATACTCCACTGTACAGATATAGCGCATTTTGTTTGTCTACGATGTCAGTCGATGGACATTAGGGTTGGTTCCACTCTTTGTCTATTATGAATACTGCTCTTAGGAACCTTACGCACAAGTTTTTTGTCTGGACATATGTTTTTAATTTTATTTAGTATATACGTAGAAATAGAATTGGTGGGTCACATGTATAATTTTTTGAGGAACTGTCAGACTGTTTTCAAAAAAAGTGGCTGCATTTTACATTTCCAACAGCAATTTATGAGGATTCTAAATTCTCCACATCCTTGTTTTTGTGTATCTCTTTGATTATAACCATCCTAGTGGATATGAAATGGCATCTCATGGTTTTCACTTGCATTTTTCTAAAGATTAGTAATACTGAACATCCTTCTTCTCTTTATTGGCCATTTGTAAACCTTCTTGAGAGAACTGTCTCTTTAAATCCTTTGCCCATTTTTAAACTGGATTATTTGACTTCTTATTAATGAATTGTTAGAGTTCTTTATAAACTCTAGACTAAATTAGGCCCTTATATGATTCAAAAATATTTCTCCCATTCTGTGGGTTGTCTTTCACTTTCTTGATAGTGTCCTCTAGAGCACTAGAGTTTTTAATTTTGATGAAATCCAATTTGTCTGCTTTTTCTTTTGCTGCTAGTGCTTATGGTATTATAGCTAAGAAAACAACTCCAGCCCATGGTTGTACCCTTCTCTAAACACTTCTAATACTTAGGGAGGACTAGGACTAACCCCTGTAAGAATTACTAGTTCTGTAAAAAAAAAAAAAAAAAAAACCTCATTTTTCTGCAAAAAAGTTAAGAATATAAAGAGGTCATCTTTAGTGGCCATTGATTTTCCCCAAAGCAACTTCTGGGTTTATTTACTGAAGAGAGTGAATTTGCATTGGGCTTTGCACATAGATCAAATATGCAAGGTTGAAAAGTGGGCAGGAGGAAGAAGTGATGGAGTACAGAAAACGAGCATGCACAGGAGGACCCTTATGATCCAGAGAGGGCTGCTCTAAAATGCAAGAAGCTGGAATCTCTTCTTCTGAAAGAAGTTTGGAAAAGTGGGTACTGAATCACAGCGCAGTTTAACAGTCCATGTAGCTGGCGGATCTCTTTCTGGGCGGATCTTCTGTGACTGATGTCTATTCAGGGACTCACTAATCATAAGCGATCATTTATTGAGCAATCACGGTATACCGGGCACTGCATTGAGTGCACTGCATTGAGTGCTTTAGATATACTCACTCATTTGATCCCTGTCTCAGCACTATAAAGAGGGTGCTTTCACTTCTTCCATTTAACTGAAGATCGAAATCAGACACAGAGGTCAAGGAGCTTTCCAGAGGCCACACAATGAGGAGTGGTGGGGTGGGGTCTGCCTGCAGGCATCCTGAACCCAACCTCTGAATCGCCTCCTCCTCCTAAACTGGAAGGGTTTATTAGTGGACATTTGTGGTACATGAAATCCATCTGGCTATTGATGGGAGAACGTTATTGCTATGTGGGTGACATCACCATTTAACATGTACCCTGCTGCCAACTAGTTCATTTTGGGATTTACGAATAAAAACAAATTGTGGATCTTAAACTACTATTACTACTACTAATAACAACAATAATATTTTACATTTGTGCAAAATATTTTGCATTTACATACTACTTCACTTCTACATTATGTCATGTTCTCTCAGGATCCCTAAAAGATCCCAGTGACGCACTGCCTGTGAAAAGGAGACTGGGTGAAAGAGAGGTTGATTAGGACCAGGAAGATGAAACTATGACCTTTCACCTTATATTCTTCTATGTTACTTCTTATCACAAGCATGAATCGCTTTGCCATTTGCTAGCTGCCAGAATGCATATGCCAGAAATGGAATGGCTTTTAAAAAGGGGAATTTAATAAGTTGCTAGTTTACAGTTCTAAGGCCAAGAAAATGTCCCAATTAAAACAAGTCTATAGAAATGTCCAATCTAAGGCATCCAGGGATAGATACCTTGGTTCAAGAAGGCTGATGAAGTTCAGGGTTTTTCTCTCAGCTGGAAGGGCACATGGTGAACATGGCTGCATCTGCTGGCTTTCTCTACAGTTTTCTTACTTCATGAAGCTCCCCGGGAGGCATTTTCCTTCTTCATCTCCAAAAGTCACTGGCTGGTGGACTCTGCTTCGTGGCTCTGCAGCATTCTGTTGTCCTTCTCTGCTCTCTCAGAATCTCCAGACTTTTCCAAAATTGCTTCCTCTTTTAAAGGATTCCAGCAAAGTAATCAAGACCCACCTGGAATAGGTAGAGACACGTCTCCACCTAATCAAGTTTAATACCCACACCTGAGTGAGTCACATCTCCATGGAGATAACCTAATCAAGTTTCCAACCTGCAATATTGAATAGGGATTAAAAGAAACTGTTCCTCTCACAAGAGTGTTTAGGATTAAAACATGGCTTTTTTAGGGTACATAAATCCTTTCAAACTGGCCCACCATTTCTTTAGGATAAACAATAAAAATATAAAAAGTAAAATCTCTTCAAAGTATATATCACAAGTTTTATTTCTCCCACAATGTATGGCTTACCCAAGACCACAGAGCCAATTAGCGGAGATGCGGGATACAGACCTTCTAACTATGAGTTACGTGTCAATCCACCACACCAGAGAGCTCTATCACTGCCTGAGTGCCAATCTTCTGTAGCACTAACAGTGACTTTGCAGGCCTAGCAAGGATGGACTGACTCGCCTCCCATGTAGAGCTCAGGCTCCCATCCTGTTCAGTCTCTGCCCCACGATACTCGCCAAACACTAAGCAAGGCCTCCTAAGCCCTGGGTGCTCCCCTAGGTTCTGGAAGCACAAAAGCTTTAAGAAATGGTCCCTGACTTAAATAGATACTTGTACAGCAATTTTCACAGCAGCAGTGTTCCCAATAGTCAAAAGGTGTCCAGATGAATGGATAAACAAAGTGTGGTATATATACAACGGGATATTATTCAGCCATCAAAAGAAATGAAGTGCCAGTACATTCTACAACATGGATGCACCCAGCTTTTCCCTTCTGCCCAATCCCAGAAACCTGGAAGGTCCCTGGAATCTTCTGGGAGCTGCTCTTCATCTACAGCGTCCCCACCAGTGGCCTGTCCAGAGCTCTTGAGGGGGCATTGGGAGGGAAAAGAGGGGAAGAATGATATTGTGTGTATATGTACAACATATCGCCTATAATTTGCAGTAATAATTCTGCATAAAGACTCTTTCTGAATTACCAATTATTTTATTCATTCAAAATGTAGGGAGATAAGAGTCCACATTCAGAATCTCCCTGAATTTCATGATTGGTTAATTTGGGAACAGGAAGCTCAATCATTTCTTAGAATTTTGCCTGGGGAGGCCTGTTCTGGGGGAGGTCCATCCTTTTGGTCTTACATGTACAGCTAATTAAAATTCTGACTGAGTTGAGGATCAAACAACCCTGTCCCATTGCATGCACACATTCTTCCTTTTTCTTTCAATATCTTCCAAGATCTATTTTAGACTGGGAGTGTTGTATACTTTCAGGGAACCCTTTGACCTGCATCCATTAAATCAAAAGCGGGAAGCAGGGCACAGCCATTCACCCAACAGCCAATCAGCATGAGATTGAGCTCTGGACAAATCTCCCTGGGTCCAGTGCCCCCACCAGAGCAGCAGTTAAGGTCATAGCTTCCTTTCTTAGGCAGCCAACTCAGCCGGTTGTTAATCTGAATTCACTTTAGTGGGTAATTCAGGAATTAAACTTTTGAGAGTACAAGTGAGAGAATGCAAAAGATTAAAGTGTCAGAGAACTTTCACAAATCCTAGGAGATGGGTACAAGAGGTTCACAATGAGTTGGAAAGAAGGGGAGAGAAATAATAAGGCCCTGGACCTTTTCCAATTCCCACCCTGGTGTGCTTGGCAGCTCACATGATACCTTGACTTTTCCAAATATCAGAAAGAAAAAGCAGCCAAAGTTTTATGTAAGAATGAAAAGGCCTGAAGCGCTTCAATTTCCTGGTGGTTAAACAAAAGAGGACACACACCAAGAAAAGCCACTTTAAGTGCATGCAGAAGAGCTGGTCAAAAGAAAACAGGCATTTAATCAGAACAAAAAAAATGAAATGAGCTCAATATTTGAGTATAACAGAGTTGCATAAATTCCTTGGGCTTCTTCCAGTGATGGGATAACATTAGAAGTTCCTCAGAGATTTAAATGAAACTTGGAGTGGTATTAATCATGAAACACAATTACCTCACAGGTAGAGCTATTCTTATTTTAAATATAGCATAGCTACTTATTGAATAACAGAATTGTTAGAGCTGAAAGGGTCCTGATTTCATAGCTAATACACCTGAAACCCAGAGACATTAACTGATAGATTTATCCATAGGTATACACTCAATTCAGAAGACACAGGTCTAGAAAGGAAGTGACCTGATGCCCCATTCCACAGGTTGGAATCACAAAACTATCCATTAAAAAAGTCTGTCAGGCTTGGGGAAGCATAGAAAAAAGTTTTAAATGGGTTCCAGGTTCCCCTTCTTTTAGGCCATCATGGAAATAGTTGCTGAATGGGTTGACAAGTTCCTACCAGAAAGTAAATTCCTCTAGTCATTCTTACTTTGCCAGGTCTCTTGGTAATAAACTTAGGTGTCACCCGATATCAAACACAAGAAGTCCCTTGACTGTACCAGTGACACAAAGGGGTCATGGACAGGAGAATTTGAGCCCTTAGAGCGATAATTCCAAGGACACTGAAATGGGCCCACAACCTCTTTCACATTCTTGGATATCTGAAAATCCTTTAGCTGGGGACCTTTCATTGGGCTATTTAATGCAACTCCTTCTGGGGATCTTAAATGTACCTCTGTGAGTCATATCTGAAGAATCAAACCAAATATCTGAGATAGAATACTGGATACAATCAAATGACCTAATTTTATGTAAGAAGGAATAAGAAGATGAACTGTGAAGTTCTAAACTGGCATAGTTGGTTTGGATACTGTAAAACGATAATGGAATAGCCCATTTTTTGATAGGTTGGTTACATTTAGAAAGGAATAAAGGACACATTCATTGAACTCATTTAATTTTTGATGGGGTCACCAGACAGGCAGATTGGAGGAACACGGGCCATGAGTGTGATTTCTGATAGAGAAGTGAGGCGGAATGAAGTACATCTAGACATTTTTGTAGTTGATTGAATAACAGTCATCCAAAGAACATTGACAAATAAATCAGTGATAACAGCCTGGAGGACAATCTCCAGGAACCAGCCACATGGCTGGCCTTGGTCCTGTCTTTCGGGTAAGACCACTCTGGGGGGAAGAGCGAGTATGTCTAGTGACAGAATCTATCTTCAAAATGACTTCCAGACCTAGAATGAAGAGCCAAAACAAAGAGATAAAACTTACTAGAAGTAAAAGTAGGACAAATAGGAAATTCTGAAATGAGATTTGCACAATCACACAACCTCACTGAAGACAATGTCTAGGTTGGGAGTGATTCTTGTGAGAAAGGCCCAAGGATGCGTTATCATGTGCTTGAGAAAGAAAATGCAGGCCACTTATACTTCCTCAGCAGCAGTGTGGACTCTCCATCCAGACAGGCAATAGGTGACCATCCAGGAGAAGGATGGAGTCTCCATCCAGGCAGGAAATAGAGTGACCTCCCCAGCCTTCCCTCAAACAGTTCCTGCTCACTCAGGGAAACGGATTAGAAAGGCAGTAGACCTCTACCCACCAGCCCTCTAACACTCCCCACACATCCTCATACATAATACTCTTCTTCAGTGCTTTTCACACTGTCCCACAAATGCCATCTCCCTCCTTTGTTGTTCTTTTCTTCTGCCCAAATGCTGGTCAAACTAATAGGCTTATCTTTACCTTTAATGTATTTTCCTTCATGTTTCATCTATTAAAAACATAATAACTCTACTAATTTTGAAGGCCTAGATCAAATTCTACATTTTTGTGTGACTTTCTCTTCCTTACTGGTCAAAATGGCCTTGCCTCTCTCTGTGGGCCATGGACTCGTGTGGATGGAATTCTTATCACCTCTGCCAGCCCCATCGTAGATCATCATGGATGAGAGTCGTTTATTACATTTCATGGCATCTGGATTAGTTAGGGTTCTCTAGAGAAACAGAATCCACAGGGAACACTCGCAAATATAAAATTTATAAAAGTGTCTCACATGACTGCGGGAATGCAGATCCAAAATCCGCAGGGCAGGCTGTGAAGCTGACGACTCCAATGGAGGGTCTGGATGAACTCCACAGGAGAGGCTCACCAGCCGAAGCAGGAATAGAGCCTGTCTCTTCTGAATCTTCCCTAAAAGGCTTCCAGTGATTAGATTAAGCATCACTCATTGCAGAAGACACTCTCCTTTGGTTGATTACAAATGAAATCAGCTGTGGATGCAGCTGATGTGATCATGATCTAATTCTACGAAATATCCTCATTGTAACAGACAGGCCAGCATTTGCCCAACCAGACAAACAGGTACCACCACTTGACCAAGTTGACACATGAACCTGACCATGACAGCATCCTAAACGAATTCTTAGAAATCTGAGGATATAAACTAGATTTTATACTTATCTGTATTATGAGGAGTAAAGGAGAAGGAGAGGAGGGAGGAAGGAAAGAAGGAAGAAAGGAAGGGAGGAGGGAAAGAGAGAAAGGAAAGATAGCAGGGTTGGTGAGATAAGCCCTTATACTGGTGAGAATGGGTATGCTGCTCTCAGCACCTGGCTGCTGGGAGGAGGATTTGCAGTCAGGCATGTCAAATGTTGCATTGTATGTGATGATGGATTGTAAATTATAAAACTCTATATCAATAGGAGCAGTCAAAGTAATTTCAAAAAACTTTGAGATAATATTTATAGACTGATATTTCTCAGTTTATAAGGATCAATCTCTTAAGATATAAGCCATTTTTGTCAGGTCCCCTGTCCCCCACCATCACACGTGGCAGGTGTGTCTGACACGATGCAAAGGGAGTCTCTTCACACCCACCATCTCAGTACATGGGGCTGGAAAATTAGGTGCAGAAAAAAATGTGTGTCCAAGTCCAGCAATAATTTATTAAAAGAGCAAGTGGATATATAGACATTCTTCTGTAGATAAAACTAAAGGAAAATGTAAATATAAAATATATGACATTTCATGGCAGGAAAGGCCGGTTCAGAAATGTTCAAAGAGGCATTAGCTGTACAACAAACTCTTGTAAGGAAACAGTGGCTAGCTCTGTTCCTGGAAAGGTGGAGAGGACAGTTCAAAAGGATTAGCTGTGCAGGCAGGTTTTTACATTAACAAATCTAGTGTGTTTGGGAAGCAAACTGGTTTGGAATATTTTGTTACTGGGTTACTGCCATTTCTATTGATTTCCTCTAATTGCTCCTTTTTGCTGAGACCTCGAGCTTCAGTACTTTTCAGGAATATGGCCTTCGTGATAATGACAGTCAATTCAATTAACAAATCCCTACTATCTCTTGGGTACCTGTGACCAGGCTGCCATACACAAGACCAAGGGTTTTGTCCAGAGGGGCTCCCAGACAGATTCTATCTAGTTCCCTCCCACTCATCGCTATGCATCTAGTGTGGTATAGCCGGAGAGGGGCTCTGCCTTACGCCCAGCTTGTAATGGAACAAAGAAGTCAGTTCTCATCAGTTATTCTGTAATCCTTGAACTTAGATATAAATACATCAAAGGTTTGGAAGAGATCTTAGTAAGCCCTGAGAACAGAACTCAGATTTGTTTATGACACCACCCCAAACCAAAAATCTGAAAGATGCTTTCATTTCCAAATTCAGGGTCATTGGGCACAAGGCTGAGAGTGAAATGTGACCAAGTATTCAAAACCAGGATGGCTCAGCTCAAACAGGGTGTCAGCCTGTGAAAACTACATCAGTTATAAAAAAAATCTCATTTAACTTACTCAAATCCAACTCATTCGATTCCCCTGTAAAGTAGGTTTATAGAGCATATGGAACTTGCTGGCTTCTTGGGATATTGCAAAGACAGATTTGTTGATGGAGAATATTATGCTCTTTTCCCTGTTTCCTACTTCAAATATATTATTTTCTCCTTTTAAAATATATTTTACAGAGAGTGAAGTTTGGATCAAACCCAAACCTTAATCTTTATATTTTATTTTAGAACATATTGTAACATTAGAAAATAAATGTTGAAGCACTTGTTCTCTTTTAACTAAACCATAACAAAGAGTTTAAAATAAACCTTCTGAGATGCTTATTAATTATAGGGTGTACAAAACTCTACAAATATATGAAAAATTTATTTTTAAACAACATGTTATTTACTTTATCAAAAATATATATTTTCAACTCAACATTCGGACAGCTTTTCAGACGAAGTACCTCTAAATTGAAAGTCATGGGTCCCATTGTTAACCTGAAAAAAATTACATTAAGTACATTTCAGAGTGTCCAAATACTGAACACAAGGAGGAAATAGTATATTTATTGTACCTTTTTCAGACGAAAGTTGGACCTACTGCTCTAAATTTAGAGTTACTTTACCTGAAATGGTGTCTGGAGGCAGAAGAAAAACATATTAAGCACATTATTTGAAACTGTGACTAATATACTATTTAAAATATTTATCCTCTGTTTCCAGACTTTTCAGACAGCCTGTATA
Source organism: Tamandua tetradactyla (assembly GCF_023851605.1). Lineage (NCBI taxonomy): Eukaryota > Metazoa > Chordata > Mammalia > Pilosa > Myrmecophagidae > Tamandua > Tamandua tetradactyla. The sequence continues at coordinate 2,135,357 of NC_135351.1, read as the reverse complement.
TTATTTTGGCACAGATAGCAGAGCATTTTACATACTAATGAATCACGTATGGGTTGCAAAATCCCTGCCCAATTCAGGCTAAGGATATGTGAATGTTCATTTTGCTCTGTAGAAACAAGCTACATAGGGCAAGAGACAGGGCACAGAAGTTCTCTGAACCTGCCGGTAAAAAAGTTTGAACAAAACACACAGAATGACACCCCCTAGGGATCCAGTCTTCTAATAGGCACATGGTCACGGAAGCTCTGGGATCCTCCACAATACATCATTTGGGTGTTGATGGTTAGCGCCGCGTCTCTTTTCAGTCATTTATTCATTCATCCAACACGGCTTCATGGATGGCCCCTGCAGAGCACTGAGCTGGGAAACTCTGGTTGTCAGTAGGCATAAAGTCCCGAAAAGACTCAACCCTTGGTGAAACGTAGCTGGATTCTCAGCACTAATGTGCTTCTCTCAGCACTCCAAGGATGTGTGCCCAAAGGGTGCCCGTCCCACCGCACACCTGATGCACCAGGCTAGCTCCTCCAAAAAACAGTTTCTGAGCCTTTTGCACCTTTCAGGCAGTCCCATCTGCTCCCTGGCAGGGAACTGTCCTGCAGACGCAGGAACATGCTGCTATTTTGTTGCCTCTTGCCAAAGAATGAGCCCCAAGCAGCGGGTGCCCTCACTCTTAAATTCTAAACTCACATAAGTATTACCCAGAGTAAATGCAAATCAAATTTAATCTCTGATTGGTTGTATTACACAAATCTGGACTATTTTATCTGGTTATATGGTAAGTGGGCAATATTACAATTTGCTGATTGCAAAGCATCAGCTTAGCTGATTCAAGTTGATTGGTCCGGCAACTCCAACCAAAGCAATGCCATCTGCTCACCTTCTCAACCAGAAGTCTTTTCTCCTCTGACATTCAAACTGACACCCCAATCTAAGCATGCATCTGCCCATAGATATCCTGACCCATGGCTATACCCCAAAGTAATTTCCCCTATTCAGTTCAGTGTTTTCCCAGGATGTTAGAGTCTTCCCCTCACTAAAATCACAGAATCTCAGAATCTCCACTACATCAGGCAATCAGCCCTTATGGTTTCCCCAATATAGTATGAAGTCTTATCACCATAGTATTAGTTTAGTATGAGGTCTAAAAGAAGTGGCAATATAAGAGTTAAACAACAGAATCATGAGAAAAACTCAACAGAGAGTCCCGACTACTGGATTATTATAAATATAGAACCCATGCAGTCCTTCTGTTTGTTCCCTCCCCAAGTTTATGTTGAATATTGCTGCCAGAGTAAGGTAGCAGCTAGATTATAGGTATGGTCATATTGACAAAGATCCAAAATAATAATCTGTGCTGGGATGTGGTTCCTTTCCATGAAGTTTCTAGGGGGTCAGTCTCCTTCTGCCTTGATTTTCTGCCATCTCAAAAGCATCATTTCATCCACACGACCCTCTTCTCCAAGCTCACGTGCAGTCAATAGGAAGGAGACGGAAGGGGAGACCATGTCCTTCCCCTTCAAGGGAAAAGCATGAACGTTGCTGAAAATGTTTATGCTCTCATGCCTTTGGCCAGAACTTAGCCATGTAGTCACAGTGAACCAGGGGTGAGAGCTGTGAAGGAGGACTGTATTTTGATCAGCAAAAAAATCCCATTATTGTGGTAGATGAAAGAATGGATGCTAGGAGGCTCTGTCATACCAAAACATTTCTTCACGTTGAAAGTCTATGACTGCTTGAAGTTAGATGTTAAATAAGCACTGCCCTATAAAGTGTAGTACATTATGGACCAAAATTCAGCTTGAATTGCAAACCGTTTCCGAGCATACCTTGTTCTATTCATCTTTTACTATCAGTTCAGGTTCTCAGGAGCCCCTGGCAGTCTGGGTCTCACCCTACCTCCTCCTTCTTATACATCTTATGATGCTCTCTTCCTCCTCTGGACATCTTTGCCTTCACTTCCAGGCCCTCTTCACCCACTCACAAGTCCGTGCCTACAATGCACACCCCAGTGCCTGCCGAGGGCAACCCCCAGTAAAGACCTTCAAATACCCATCTTCAGATCTGCTCTCCATCTCACAGGTAAAACCAGAAGCTCTGGGGAGTTCCTGCTGCCATGAGAAGCCCTCAGCCAATGATGGAGGGGCACTGGAGATAAATGTCCCACCTGGTGTTGTTGCCCTTGGGTAGACTACACTGGAGTGTTCTTTCCCTATTCCTAGTAGAACAGCCAGCAGAACTGAGCTTCAAGTGCCTAGCTTGGTAACATGCCTTTCATTGGCTTCCTTCCCCTCCCTGTCTCACTCTTTCATTCCCCCACCCATGCTTCCTGGAATCACTCCTAAATAAACCAGCAGTCCCCAAATCCTTGTCTCTGTGTTTGCTTCTGGGGAAACCCAAACAAACGTAATCATGTCCTGTTTTCTCCACCTGCCTGGAGTATGGACAATACAAATCCCTCATCTTATTATATCATATTGCCAGGGCTTGGCACACAATAGGTGCTTAGCAGATGTCGGGGGCGCCTCAGAACTGACTCTGTTCATGTCTTGTGTGTGTTTTTCTTATCCTCTCTGTTCCAAAGCCAGTGTAGTGATTTCTTAGTTCAACACCAAGTTGCTAAGAAGTGGTCATTGAAAACTTTGAAATCTGCAGCCCAGAGAAGTGCTTGGCTTGTCCACGACCACATGGCAACAAACACAGAAGTGTTCTCCCACATCGACAAAGAACAAAGCTATTTGCTTTGGTTTCGTCACTATCACTTCATTAAGCAGTCGGAAAGTTCAGTTATCCACTGAATTCATTTTGCACTAAGTTTTGTTTACTTTCTGTTAAATGAACATGCTAATTCACTGTAATAAAAGTCATAGTTTACAAAAAGATCCCATCCTCCAATACTCTCCCAAACGTTAGTGATTCAAAATATGTAGCAAATGGTTCTGTTTATAGAGCAACAGGGATGCATACTAAGAGCAGCCTAATATTCTCGAAATATGGATCTAATCCTTCCCCCATCTTTCCCCACCCAACACCCCCTTCTTTCTTCATCTCCATCCACAGAAAGAGGCTTGGGAAAAGATCAACATTTCCACCAGCCACAGGGGTGCAGGAGCTGCATGCTATTTGAATTTGTACCACAACATTTTGTCTCCTCAGTTCATACAGAAAAGTACATTACTATTAATTTTTTTAGTAAGTTATGCATTTAGAGAAAAATCATGCAGAAAATACAGTTCTAAATGCCACACATCACACAAATTTCTTTATTATTAATACTTTGCTATAGTGTGGCGCCTTGATTACAACTGATGAAAAAAATATGGTGATGATATTAATTATAGTCCCTAGTTTACATTAGGGTTCACTGTTGCTATTGTACAGACCTATGGGTTTTTTTTCCTAGTAACATATACAAATCTAAGATATCCCCTTTTAGTCACATTCAAATGCATAATTCTGTTGTGGTAATTGCACTGACAATGTTGTGCTACCATCACTACCATCAATTACCAAAACTTTTTTGTCACTCTAAATGGGAACTCTGTACCAATCCAAAATTAATTCCTCACTCCTCACCCCATCCCAGTCCCAGTAACCTTAATTCTAATTGCTCTGTCTATGAATTTCTTTATTCTAATTATTCCATATAAGTGAGAGCATAAAATATTTGTCCTAAAAGTTCAGCCATGTTGTCAGAAATGTATTCTTTTTACAGTGGACTAATATTACATTGTATAGATACACCACATTTTGTTATCCATTTGTCTTGTTGATAGATTCTTGGGTTGCTTCCATCATCTGGCAATTGTGAATACTGCAACTATGAGTATAGGTGTAAGAACATCTGCTTGAATCCCTGCTTTCAATACTTTTGGGTATATATCTAGAAGTGGGATTGTTGGGTCATACGGTAATTTTATACTTCACCTTCTGAAGAACCATCAAACTGTTTTCCACAGCAGCTGCACCATTTATATATTTCCACCAACAATAAAAGAGTGTCCCTATTTCTCCACATCCTCTTCAAAACTTATAATTTTCCAAATTTTAAATAGTAGCCATGAAATGGTATCTCACAGTGTTTTTTATTTGCTTTTCCCTAATGATATTGAGCATCTTTTTATATGCTTATGGGCAAATTCTCTAAATTCTTTGGAGAAATGGCTAATCAAGTCTTTGCCCCATTCTTAAATTGGGTTGTTTGACTTTTTATTGTTGAGTTAGGACTTCTTTGTATATTCTGGATATGGAGCCCTTATCAGATATGTGGCTCTCAAATATTTTCTTCCAGTTTGAAAGTTGTTTTTCACTTTCATGATTAATTCCTTTGATGCATGAATTTTTTTCATTATGATGAAGTCCTATTTATCTACTTTTTCTTCTTTTGTTTGTGTTTTTGGTGGAAAGTCTAAGAAACCATTGTCTAACATAAGGTTCTAAAGATGCTTCTTTATGTTTTCTTCTAGTAGTTTTATAGTTTCAGTTCTTCTGTTTAGGCATTTGATCCATTTTTAATTAATTTTCTTGTGGTATGAGGTAGGGGTCCACCTTCATTTTTTTGCATATGGATATCCAGTTTTTCCAGCAATTTTAGTTAAAGATGCTATTCTTTCTACACCCTTGTCAAAAATCAGTTGGCCATAGATGTGAGGATTGATATCTGAACTCTCAATTAGATTCTACTAGTCTATATATCCATTCTTGTGCCATTACCAGGCTGATAAAACTACTATAACTTTGTGATAAGTGTTAAAATTGGGAAATGTGAGCCCTCCAACTTTACTCTTCTGTTTCAAAATAGTTCTGCTATTTGGATCCCTTGTTCTTCCTTATAAATTTGATGACTTACTTTTCCACTTCTGCAAAGAAGGCTGATACAATTTTCATTGAGTTTAAATTGACTCTAAATCACACTAGGCAGAATTAATAGCTTAACAATATTTAGTGTTCCAATTTATGAACTTGGGGTGTCTTTCCTTTTGTTTAAATCTCTTTGGATTTTGTAGCTTTTCATATATAAATCCTTTAAATTCGTGGTTAAATTAATTCCTAGATAATTGATTCATGTTGTTGCTACTGTAAATGAAGTGTTTTATTGATTTCCTTTTCAGATTGTTCACTACAAGTGTACAGAAACACTACTAATTTTTGCATTTTGATCTTCTACCCTGACACTTTGCTGAATTCCTTTAGTAGCTCTAGTAGCTTTATGTGGATTTTCAGGAATTTCCATATATGGGATCATTTCATTTGCAAACTGGAAAGTGTGACTTTTTCCTTTCCAATTTGGATAGCTTTTCTTTTTCTTGCCTAGTGCTCTAGCTAGAACTTTCAATACAATGTTGAATAACAGTGTGGGCATCCTTGTCTTATTCCTGATCTCAGAAGGAAAGCTTTCAGCCTTTCATTATTGAGTATGACTTTAGCTGGAAGTTTTTCATATATGCCTATTATCGTGATGAGGGAGTCTCCTTCTACCACAAGTGTTTTTATCATGAAATGATGTTGGATTTTGCCTAATGCTTTTTCTGTATCAGTTTAAATTATCATGTGGTTTTTTTTTTCTTTCTATTAATGTGATGAATTGCATTAATTTATTTATTTTTTAGGTGCATGGTCCAGGAATCAAACCCAGGTCTCCCACATGGAAGGCAAGCATTCTAACCACTGAACCACCCATGCATCCTAACTGATTTTTATACTGAACCATACTTGCACACCTAGAAGGCATACAATTCTTTTAATGTGCTGTTGGATTTATATTGCTTGTATTTTGTTATCGATTTATACATCCATATTCATAATGGATATTGGTCTGGAATTTTCCTTTCTTGTGGTATCTTGTGGTGATGTTGGCCTCATGGTATAAGTTTGGATGTGCCCCTCCTCTTCAATTTTTTAGAAGCATTTGAGCAGAATTGGTGTTAATTCTTCTTAGAATGTTTGGTAAAATTCACCAGAGATGCTAACTGTTCCAGGGATTTTTGTTGTTGTTGTTGTTGTTGTTGTTAGGAGGGTTTTGATTAATAATTCACACCCTTGGCTTAATGTTGGTAGTTAGTGTGTTTCTGGGAATTTGTTCATTTCATCTAGGTTGTCTATTTGTCGGCATACAGTTTTCATAGTATCCTCATAATCCTTTTTATCTCTGTGGGGTCAGTAAAAATTTCCCCCTTTCACCTCTGATTTTATTTATTTGTCCCTTCTATATTTTATCAGTCCAGCTAAAGATTCGTATATTTTACTGATCTTCTCAAAGACCAGCATTTGGTCTATTGTATTCTCTCTGTTTTGGTTTGTTTGTTTGTTTGTAGTGAGGGGAAGTGCAAGGTTCTGGAAACAAATTATTCTCTCCATCGTTTTTATTCTTTATCTCATGTATCTCCATTATAATCTTTGTTATTCGCTTCCTTCTTCTCATCTTGGGGTAAGTTTGCTCTTTTTCTTTGGCTCTCCATTTTAGGTCTCTCACTTGAGAATCTTTCTTCCTTTTTAACGTAAGTATTTAGAAGTATAAATTTCACCCTCAGCACTGCCTTGCTATAACCTATAAATTTGATTAAGTTGTGGTTTCATTTTCATTTCCCTCAAGATATTTACTAATTTCCATTGTGATTTCTTCTCTGATTCTTTGGGTTCTTAAGGGTGTGTTGTTAAATTTCCCCATATTTGTGAAGGCTCCATTTCTTTTAATTTGTTAATTAATTTCTAGCTTCACTCCATTGTGGTCAGAGAAGATATACTGGATGACTTCAATATTTTTTAATTTATTGAGACTTGTTTAGTGACCTAGCATATGGTCTATCTTGTAGAATAATCCATGTTCTCTAGAGAAGAATGTGTATTCTGCTGGTGCTGGGTGAAGCATTCAATACGTGTTTGCTATATGTCAATATTTGCTTCATATATTTTGGGGCACTGTTATTAGGTACATGTCTTCTTGTCAGATTGAACCCTCTATCAGTGTATAATGGCCTTCTTTGTTGCTTGCAGCAGTTTTTGAATTAAAGTCTATTTTATCTGATAATTAATACAGCAAATTCAGCTGTATTTGGTTACTATTTTCTTGGTATATTTTTTCCATCCTTTTCCTCTTCTTCAACTCGTGTCTTTGAATTTCAGGTGAATCTCTTGTAAACAGTGTGTAGTTGGATCATCCCTTTTAACCATGCTGCCAAACTCTGCTTTTTGAAAACATAGTTTAATCCATTTAAACTTAAAGTAATTACTGATAATGAAGAATTTTTTTCTGCCATTTTGCTACTTGGTCTTGGTAAATCATAGCTTTTTTTTTTTTTTTTGCCCTATTCTTCCATTAATGCCTACTTTCACATTTATTTGCTTTTTGGGTTTTTTGTTTTGTTTAGTTTGCATGGGCAGGCACCGGGAATCGAACCCAGGTCTCCAGCATGCAAGCAAGAATTCTGCCACTGAGCAACTGTGGGCTGCCTATTTATTTTTTTATTGTGCTATTTTGAATCTCTTTTCATTTTTTTCTGTATATATTTTTCATATAGATTCTTTGTGGTTATCATGGACTTAAACATAACATTATAAATCTATAAAACCATGTTTGATTTGATGTCAGCTTAACTTCAATAGTATATACACATATTGTTACAATACCTATCCATCCCCCCACATTTTTATGTACTTATTGTGCATTGTATCTTATATGTACAAAAAAAGCATATATTTAAAAATAAGGTATCAGTAGCTGAGAGATTTCAAATAGAGTCCACAGGCTTCTCTGGAGGTCACTGGTATGCAAGCTTCAGTTAGACATTGCTACCTATCATAACTTTCAAAACCCCAACCAAAACCATTCCTGCCAATGCTAGAAAACACCTACAGCAATATATAAGATTCTACAAACGTTCCATGCACTAGGAGAACTCTTCAGAAATCTACAACCTCCAGATGGGTCCCTGGACCAGTCAAGTCCTCAAATGCAGAGGGGCCGGCCTCTCCAGAATATCAACTAGTTCCATTTCCCTCTCCCATATTATCGTCAGCCTCTTCCAACATGAAAAAGTTAGAATTCGCATAGCCCAAATGCCCCTAAAGAGAGGGATAGAAAGATCAAAGGTGATGGTAGAGTTATACAGTGAAGGCGGGGTTTAACAACCACCATGATTGTTGAATAAACATATTGATATTTATTTTAGTCTCCAGTGTCTTCAAGAAGCTAGAAGTAAAAACCTAAAATTGTGGACTTGTGATAAGATGGCCAAAAGAGTAGGTCAAGTTCAGCCCTGTTCCAAGGAAAAATTAGAGATGGGACAGGAGGGCGACTGAGATGGTGATTCTAGAGTGCGACTGACCTGGGAGAGCCTTGTGCACCACACAGAATGGCCAAGATTTCAGAGGCCAAGGAACTGAGAAGCAGAAAGCTGGAGCCTGGCATGGAGGCATGGAGCTCTCAGGAGTATACGACAGGGAGCCGGGGACTAGAAAGTAAACCAGGCCATGTTCCTTGAATGCCATATCTTCACCAGCACAGCCCTGTGACCCAAGATTCACCCCACACCCCCCAAACCCCATCACCAACTCCCATTCACTGTGCTCCAAGTGCCCCGTGCACCAACTCCCAGCGCAGGTACCCACCCCAGAGCCCCACTCCAAGTGCAGCCCAACCCACCTCTCCTGCACCCCTCCTGAGCACTACCTCCCCCTCCCTCTCCCTGCAGGCAGTTGCCAGCACAGAAAGGCTACAGGCACTAACCTCCATACCCAGGTTACCCCCGCCCCCCACCCATAGTGTCACACAGCCTCAACCCACACACCCCTGAGGTCTGTGCATCCGTTTATGGCACTCCTAGACCCACACATGCACATGGACCCCCAATCATGTCCTTCAGCTCTGGGAATGACAATTTACGGCAGTCCTAAAACTGCACATATGCAGTCACACTTTCCAGTTCTGAGAAAGTGCTGACCTGCTCAGCTAGGTCACATCTGCTCCGAACAGACGAAGGCGTAACACCAACCTGCTGCCACAGTTCTACACATGCACACAAAGAGCACCAAGCCCTAAACCAGCAAACACCAGGGTTACACCCCCCAGATGGGTGCACCCACACAGCTACATCCTCCCTGGCCCCTGGGCACCCGTGTTCACAAGCACTAGTGTAACATCCCCAATCTGTGCCAATACCTGCCATGAAATGAATCACTGTACAATTGTACCCTGCCCTGTGCCCTGCTCCCTGCTGCACATCCATCTCACAAACACAATACCTTAGACTACTGAAAAAAATCAACTCCCACAGTAAATCAATCAAGATATTTACATGCAACGAAAACAACAGAAGATCACTAAGCATATCACAATGCAGACAGATATAGCCCTGCCAAATGACCAAATTAAAACACCAGAGAAGACAAAGTCGTCAGAACAACTAATCAAAGATGTTCATACAACTCTACTTAATAAAATAAGAAGGATGGCAAATGACATAAAGGAGACCAAGAAGACAGTAGAAGAGCATAAAGAGGAACTTGAAAGAATAAATAGAAAAATAGAGGACATCACAGAAATTTAAGACTCTGTTGACCAAATAAAAAACATACTAGAGGTACACAACACCAGATTTGAAGAGACAGAAGAAAGAGTAAGCGATACAGTGGACAGGATAACTGACTTCAAAGATACAAAACAGCAAATGGCTAAAAAGGATGGAAAAATTGGATTTCAGGAAACCTATGGACAAAATAAAGAGCACAAATATAAGAATTATTAGTATCCCGGAAGGAGAAGAGAGGAATAAAGGGATAGAAGAGTAGTTGAGGATATAATGGAGGAAAACTTCCCAACCCTCAAGAAGGACATAAATATGCAAGTCAAAGAAGCCCAACGAACTCCAAACAGAATAAATCCAAATAGGCCTTCACCAAAACAAATACTAATCAGTCTGTTAAATGTTGAAAAGAAGTAGAAAATCTTGAAAGCAGCAAGAGAAAATCTACTACATACAAAGGAAACCACATAAGACTGAGTTCAGACTACTCAACTAGCACCCTGGAGGTGAGAAGGCAGTGGCATGTTATATTGAAGATCCTGAAAGAGAAAGACTTCCAACCAAGAATTCTGTACCCAGCCAAATTGTCCTTCAAAACTGAGGGGGAGATTAAAGTTTTTCAGACAAAGAAGTCCTGAAAGAATTTGTCAACAAGAGACCAGCCTTATAAGAAACACTAAAAGGAGTTCTGCTGACTGAAAAAAAAAAAGACAGGAAAGGGAGGTCTGGAGGAGGGCACAGAATTGAAAAGTATCACTAAGGGTAATATAAAGGATAAAAAGAGAAAGAGGGAAAAGAATATATAGATCTGACAAATAAAACAGATAAGATGGTGGATTCAAGAAACACCTTTTCAGTAATAACTTTGAATGTTAATGGGCTAAACTTACCAATTAAAAGATACAGATTGGCAGAATGGATTAAGAAATATAATCCAGCTATATGCTGCTTACAGGAGACTCACCTTAGACAAGGACACAAATAGATTGAAAGTGAAAGGATGGAAAAAGATTTTCCACACAAGTTGTAACCAAAACAAAGCAGGAATGGCTATACTGATATTGGACAAAGTGGACTTTAAATATAAAGTTATTATAAAAACAAAGAAGGATACTATATACTAATTAAAGGATCAATTCACCAAGAAGTTATAAAAATCATAAATGTCTATGCTCCCAATCAAGGAGCTCCAAAGTACATGAGACAGACATTGGCAAAACTGAAGGGAGGGTAGATGTTTCAACAATAATAATAGGAGGCTTTAATACACCACTCTCCTCTATAGACAGAACAACCAGAGAGAAGATCAACAAGGAAATGGAGAAGTTAAACAAATTGATAAATGAATTAGACCTAACAGAAATATATAGGTCATTGCACCCCAAAACACAAGGATATATATTCTTCTCTAGTCCTCATGGAACATTCTCCAGGATAGATCATATGCTGGGGTACAAAACAGGTCTTTATAACATTCAAAAACACTGAAATCATTCAAAACACTTTCTCTGATCACAGAGGGATGAAGCTGCATCTCAATAACCATCAAAGAGTGAGAACATTCACAAATATATGGAGATTAAATAGCACAGTCTTAAATAATGAGTGGGTCAAGGAAGAAATTGCAAGAGAAATCAGGACCAATCTGGAGATGAATGAAAATGAGAATACAGCATATCAGAACTTATGGGATGCAGCAAAGGCTGTGTGGAGAGGGAAATTTATTGTTCTAAATGCTTATATTAAAAAACAAGAAAGAGCAAAAATCTAAGATTTAAACAGCAAACCTGGAGGAACTTCAGAATGAACAGCAAACTAACCCCAAAGCAAATAGAAGAAGAGAAATAACAAAGATTAAAACAGAGATAAATGAATGGGAGAACAAAAGAACAATAGAAACAATCAATAAAACCAAAAGTTGGTTCTTTGAGAAAATCAGTAAAACTGATGGGCCACTAGCAAGACTGACAAAGCAAAAAGAGAGAGGATGTAAACAAACAAAACCAGAAATGAGAAGGGTGTTTAACCACAGAACCTAAAGAAATCATAAAAGGATACTATGAACAACTATATGCCAACGAACTAGACAATTTAGATGAAATGGACACATTCCTGGAAACACACAAACAAACTACACTGACTCAGGAAGAAATAGAAGATCTCAACAAAAGTCACAAGTAAAGAGATTCAATCAGTCATCAAAAATCTTCCTACAAAGAAAAGCCCAGAGCCAGATGGCTTCACAGGGGAATTGTATCACACATTCCAAAAAGAACTAACACCAATCTTGCTCAAACGCCTCCAAAAAATTGAGGAAAAAGGAACTCCACCTAATTCATTTTATAAAGCTAACATCATTTTAATACCAAAACCGGGTAAAGATACTATAAGAAAGGCCAATCTCCCTAATGAACATAGTTGCAAAAATTCTCAACAAAATATTAGCAAATAGAATCCAACAACACATTAAAGGAATTATACATCTGGACTGTATTAGCTAGGGTTCTCTAGAACCTATTCAGCAGGAAATATCCATAGTTATAAAATTTTAAAAAGTGTCTCACATAACTGTGGGAACATAGATTCCAAAATCTATAGGGCGACTGTGAAGCTGACGACTCCAATGAAGGGTCTGGATAAACTCCACAGGAGAGGTTAGCTGGCCAAAGCAGGAAGAGAGCCTGTCTCTTCTAAATCCTCCTTAAAAGCCTTCTGGTGATTAGATTAAGCAATACTCATTGCAGAATACACACCCCTTGGCTGATTACAAATGCAATAAGCCGTGGATGCAGCCGACGTGATCATGATTTAAATCTATGAAATGTCCTTATGGCAACAACAGACTAGGACTTGGGAACAATGAAATTATCTAAAATTGAGAATGTTGATGGATTATTAACTTTGGGCACTATACATGATGCCTGATGAAATCAGGTGGCTGAAGGATGCACTGACTGAGAAGTACATTGGTGAACGATGGTGTGTGCTTGTGAATGAAGGTTGTGCTGCTACAAAAAGGAAAAAAAACCATACAATGATGTAAATCAACATGTGGGATATTTGATGAGGCAAAGTAAGGCAGGAACAAATGAGCAAGAATGCTATGGTCATCTTTAGCAAATGCTTATAAGAAAACAGTAAGCTTTTAGAGCATACACATTAAGTCTGGAGTGGTGATTATTATTTATGGTTTTGAGAGGCTATTATATATATACATATAAGATAAGAATTAAGGTTGGGGTTAACGTAATTCAGAACAGAAGGTGTGGTAGTTAGATTCAGTTGTCAGCTTGGCCAGGTGAAGGCACCTAATACTGTGACTGTGGACATGAGCCAATGGTACATGAACCACATCTGTTGCTGATTACTTCTGCAGTCGGCTAGGAGGCATGCCTGCTGTAATGAATGGTTTTGATTTAATTGGCTGGTGTTTAAATGACAGAGCTCAATGTAGCACAGCCCAAGCAGCTCAGCATACCTCATCTCAGCACTCGCAGCTCAGCCCAGGCCTTTGGAGATGCAGAAAGGAATCACCCCAGAGAAAGTTGTTGGAACCCAGAGGCCTGGAGAGAAGGCCAGCAGAGATCAGCCTGTACCTTCTCACATAAGAAAGAACCTCAGATGAAAGTTAGCTGCCTTTCCTCTGAAGAACTAATGAAATAAATCCGCTTTTATTAAAAGCCAGTCCTTCTCTGGTGTGTTGAATTCTGGCAGCTAGCAAACTAGAACAGAGGGTAAGAGAGACAGTGTCTATATTTTAGAACCACAATACTCTTTGAGACCAAAGAAAGAAAGGTTTTTGGTCTGGAATAGACATTTTCTGTAGTGCATAATCTAACTCAACCTATCTGTATAGCTCATTTGAACAACTGAAATACAGGGAGCACAGAATAAGAAAGAGGTCCTTTAATCCTATATAGATTATTTAATACCTGGCTACATCCTAGAGTTTATTAAGCAGATAATAAAAATTATTGGTAAAGTCCCTTGAGGGATGAGAGACAGAATATGGAACTATTAAATCTTACCATCAGGGAATCCTCTGATACTGTGTCAAACTTTAGGGATACCCAAATCAATAGGTCATGCCTTTGATCATGAGGCTTACTTTTGTGAAGCTTATGTAGGTAGTGGAGAAGCTTAGACTACCTATAGGCATGCCTAAGAGTTACTTCTGGAGGACCTCTGTTATTGCTCAGATGTGGCCTCAGTCTCTCTAACCCCACTCTGCAAGTGAAATAATTGCCCTTCCCCTTATGCGGGACATGACATCCAGGGGTGAAAGTCTCCCTGGCGACGTGGGAGGTGACTCCCAGGGATGAGTCCAGCCCTGGAACAATGGGATCAACAATTCCATCCTGACCAAAAGGGGGAAAAGAAATGTAACTAATAAAGAATTAGTGGCAAATAGAGTTGAGAGGCTACTCTGGAGGTCATTCTATGCAAGCTTCAGTTAGACCTTGCTACCTATCATAACCTGCCAACCCCCGACCAGGACCATTCCAGCCAATCCTAAAGAACACCTAGGGCAATTTATAAGATTCTACAAGGGTTCTAAGCACTAGAGTAACTTTCCAGAAGCCTATAACCTCCAGATGAGTCCCTGGTCCAGATAAGTCCTGAAACCTAAAAGGCCCAGCCTCTCCAGGACATCATATAGTTCCATCTCCCTACCCCTATTAATGACAGACCCTTCCAATATGAAAAAGTTAGAATGGCCATAGCCCAAATACCCCTAAAGGGAGGGATGGAAAGATCAAAAGTAATGGTGGAGTTATAGAGTCAACATGGGATTTAACAGATTAATATGAATACTGAATCACTACATTGATATCTCTTTTAGTCTCCAGTATCTTAGAGCAGCTAGAAGCAAAAACCTGAAATTGTGGAATTGTGTCCCATGTCAAACCCTGAAATATGTTCTCCAACTAATTTCTTTCTTCAATGCTTGTGTTTTGGGAGTGAGATCTAGGAAACTGCCTTGTGCTACAAATTTTATATTTCCCTACATTTTCTTCTAAAGCTTTGATGGTCTTAGCTCTAAATGTTTAGGTCTTTGATCCATTTTGAGTTAATTTTTATATAGGGTGTGAGATATGGATCTTTTTTCATTCTTTTGCATATAAGTATCCAGTTCTCCAAGCACCATTTATTGAAAAGAGTGCTCTGTCTCAGGTGGGTTGGTTTGACTGCCTTACCAAAGATCAATTGCCCATAGATTAAAAGGTCTATATCTGAACATTCTATTCGATTCCATAGGTCAGTATATCTATCTTTATGCCAATACCATGCTGTTTTGACCACTGAAGCTTCGTAATACGCTTTAAAGTCAGGTAGTGTCGGTCCTTCCACTTCACTTTTCTTTCTTAAAATATTTTTAGCCATTTGAGGCACCCTACACTTCCAAATAAATTTGATTATTGCTTTTTCTATTTCTGCAAAGTATGTTTGGGGGATTTTAATTGCTATTGCATTGAATTTATAAATCAATTTAGGTAGAAATGACATCGTAACCGTATTTAATCTTCTAATCTGTTTTAGTTTGCTAGCTGCTGGAATGCAACACACCAAAGATGTGGCTTTCAATAAAAGGGGATTTATTTAGTTAACATATAGTTCTTCAGAAGAAAGGCAGCTAACTTTCGACTGAGGTTCTTTCTTACGTGGGAAGGCACAAGGCAATCCCTGCTGGCCTTCTCTCCAGGCCTCTGGGTTCCAACATCTTTCCCTGGAGTGATTTCTTTCTGCATCTCCAAAGGCCTGGGCTGAGCTGAGCTGCAAGTGCTGAGATGAGGTATACTGAGCTGCTTGGGCTGTGCTACTTTGCACTCTCTCATTTAAGCACCACCCAATTAAGTCAAACATCATTCATGGCAGGAGGCACACCTCCTGGCCAACTGCAGATGTAATAAGCAACATATGAGGTTCACGTACCATTGGCTCATGCCCACAGCAACAGAACTGGGCACCTTCACCTGGCCAAGTTGACAACTGAATCTAACTACCACACAATCCATGAACACAGTACGTAACCTTCATTTATTTGAGTCTTCCATGATTTCATTTAGCAATTTCTTGTAGTTTTCTGTGTATAGGTCTTTTGTATGATTAGTTAAATTTATTCCTAAATATTTTATTCTTTTGTTTGCAATTGTAAATGGAATTTTTTTCTTGATTTCTTCCTCAGATTGTTCATTACTAGTGTATAGAAACACTACAGATTTTTGAGTGTTGATCTTGTACCCTGCCACTTTGCTGTACTCATGAATTAGCTCTAGTAGCTTTGCTGTAGATTTTTCAGGATTCTTGACATATCATCTGTGAACAGTGAGCATTTTACTTCTTCCTCTCCAATTTGTGAGCTTTTATTTCTTTTTCTTATCTAATTGCTTTGTCTAAAGTTTCCAGCACAATGTTGAGTAACAATGGTGACAGTGGGCATCCTTCTCTTGCTCCTGATCTTACAGTGAAAGCTTTCAGTCTTTCCCCATAGAGGATGATGTTAGTTGTGGGTTTTTCATATATTCCCTTTAGAATATTGAGAAAGTTCCCTTCTATTGCTATCCTTTGAAGTGTTTTCAACAAGAAAGGGTATTGGATTTTGTAAATGCTTTTTCTACATCAATCAAGATGATCATGTGGTTTTTCTGCTTTGATTTGTTGATATGGTGGATTACATTAATTGATCTTCTTATGTTGAATCATCCTTGCATACCTGGAAAAAAATCCTAGTTGGTCACGGTGTAAAATTCTTTTAATGTGCTGCTGGATTCAATTTGCAAGTTTTTTGTGGAGGATTTTTGCATCTATATTCACTAGAGAGATTGGTAATTTTCTTTTCTTGTAGGATCTTTGTCTGGCTTTGGCATGAGGGTGATGTTAGCTTCATAGAATGAGTGAGATACGTTTACCTCTTCAATTTTTTTGAAGAGTTTGAACAGGATTTGTACTAATCCTTTCTTGAGTGCTTTGTAGCATTCACATGTAAAGCCATCTCGTCCTGGACTTTTCTTTTTTGGGAGCTTCTTGATGACTGAGTCAATCTCTTTACTTGTGATTATTTTGTTGAGGTCATCAATTTCTTTTGGGGTTAATGTTGGTTGTTCATGACTTTCTAGGAAGTTGTCCATTTCATCTCTGTTGTTTAGGTTATCAACATAAAGTTGTTCATGGTATCGTCTCATTACCTGCTTTATTCCTGCAGGGTCAGTGGTTATGTTTCCTTTTCCATTTCTGATTTGCATCATCTCTCTCTCTCTCTCTCTCTCTCTCTCTCTCTCTCTCTCTCTCTCTCTCTCTGTCTCTCTCTCTCTCTGTCTCTCTCTCTCTCATCAACCTAGCTAAGGGTCTAATGATTTAATTAATTTTCTCAAAGAAACAACTTCTGGTTTTGGTGATTTTTCTCAATTGTTTTCATGTTCTCAATTTCATTTATTTCTGCTCTAATCTTCCTTGTCTCTTTCTTTCTGCTTGCTTTAGGGTTAGCTTTCTGTTCTTTCTTGGGTTCTTCCAAGTGAACAGACAGTTTCTCAATTTTTTAAATTATTTTTAAAGTATTTTTATGGACAAAACAAAACAACATACAAATATGAACATTCTTAACATATGAACATTCCATACTTTGGTATAATCAATGGCTCACAATATCAGCACATAGTTGTATATTCATCACCATGGTCATTTCTTAGAACATTTGCATCACTCCAGAAAAAGAAATAAAAAGAAAAAAGAAGAAAACTCATGCATACCATACTCCTTACCCCTCCCTCTCATTCACTGCTAGTATTTCCATCTACCCAATATATTTTAACCTTTGTTCCCCCTATTTTTTTCTATGTTCCTTACCAATTCCTTTCATTGATCACTAGTATTCCAATCTACTCAATTTCTTTTAACACTTGTTCCCCTATTATTTATTTATTTTTAATCCATATTTTTTACTCATCTGTCCATACCATAGATAAATGGAACATCAGACACAAGGTTTTCACAATTACACAGTCACATTGTGAGAGCTGTCATCTTCAAGAAACATGGCTACTGGAACACAGCTCTACAGTTTCAGGGACTTCCCTCTAGCCTCTTTAATACACCTTAAACTAAAAAAGGAGATATCTATAAAATGCATAAGAATAACCTCCAAGATAACCTCTCAACTCTCTTTGAAATCTCTCAGTCACTGACAGTTTATTTTATCTCCTTACTCTCTTCCTCCTTTTGGTTGAGAAGAACCCCTGGGAGTCATGTCCCACGTAGTAAGGGGGAGGGAGGTGAGGTTGCTTGCCATGTGGACTGAAGGAAAGATATGCCACAGATGAGCAACAAAAGAGGTTCTTTGGGGGTGACAGTTGAGCCTAATTTTAAGTAGGCTTAGCCTATCCTTTACAGGGATAAGTTTCATATGAACAAACCCAAGATTGAGGGCTCAGCCTATTGACTTGATTGTCCCCACTGCTTACAAAAATATTAGGAATTCTCCAAATGGGGAAGTTGAATCTTCCCCCTTTCTCACCTTTCCCCTGAGGGGACTTTGCAGATACTTCTTTATTCACTGTTCAAATCACTCTGAGATTTATCAGGGCATCACACTGAACAAACCTACAAAATCCTCATGCCCTATTCAAGGTTTCCTGCACTTATGGTGCTCACTTAAACTGTCCATGTAAGTAATATTAGGAAATGCACTAATCAAAATATAAATTTTGTACCAAATAAACATTTTTTGCATTAGTCTCACACAGAAGTTGAAGTTCTAAAATATGATTGACCGCCTATTTTTCAACACCTGCAATATTGACCTTCCTTTCTTCTTCCTCAAGCAAAGGCAGTTTTTAATTTGTACATTTAGACTATACCATCTCAGTTTTTATCGTCAATCTTTCCTTCTGGTTTCATATGTGCCAGAGTTTGTTAATTAGTTCCACAATTGGAGCTTTGCCGAGCTAAACCCTTGCTGCTAGTAAAGTCTGTTTCCTTTCCCCTTGGAGAACCAGCCTGCTGTGCCATTGGGGGAGGGGTGCTGTCCTCCACAGCTTGGGGGACTTACAGTTCTGTGTGGGGTCTCAGCAGGTCTACCTGTTCCAGACTGGTGTACATTGTGTGTTCAGTCACTGATGTAGCCCAGCAATTGTCCTGTACTGTTTCTGGCTGTTTACTAGCTGCTCTGGAGGACAAACTAAATTCCATTCCTCACTAAGCTTCCATTTGCCCCACCTCTCCATCATTTTTGAGAGTTGAACTAGATATAAACTTGTTTGTCAGCAATTGTTTTCCTTCAGCATTCGAAACATTTATCCCACTGCCCTCTTGCCTCCATGCTTTCTGATGAGAATTTGGAACTTGATTGTATTGGGGCTTCCTCATATGTAACGCGTTCCTTTCCTCTTACAGCTCTTGCCTCCATGCTTTCTGATGAGAATTTGGAACTTGTTTATATTGGGGCTTCCTCATATGTAACATGTTCCTTTCCTCTTACAGCTTTAGAACCCTCTCCTTGTCCTTGGCATTTGACAGTGTTACAACTGTGTGTCTGGGAATGATTCTCTTTGAATCTATTCTGTTCAGGTGTCACTGGGCTTCTTAAATGTGCATATTAGTGTCTTTCATTAAATTTGGAGAGTTTTCTGCCACTATTTCATGGGATATTCCTTCTGCACCTTTCTCTCTTTCATCTCCTTCTGGGAATCCCATAATGTGTATTTTCACATGCTTGATAGTGCCCCGCGGTTCTCTTAGGTTCTGTATTAGTTAGGGTTCTCTAGAGAAACAGAATCAACAGGAATTATCCATAAATATAAAATTTATAAAAGTGTCTCACATAAATGTGGGAACATGGAGTCCAAAATCCACAGGGCAGGCTCTGAAGCTCATGACTCCAGTGGATGATCTGGACGAACTCCACAGGACAAGCTTGCCAGCCAAAGCAGGAAGAGCACCTGTCTCTGATGAATCCTCCTTAAAAGGCTCCCAGTGATTAGATTAAGCATTGCTCATTGCAGAAGACACTCCCCTTGGCTGATTACAAATGGAATCAGCTGTGGATGCAGCTGACATGATCATGATTTAATTCTATGAAATGTCCTCATTGCAACAGGCAGTCCAGCACTTGCCCAACCAGACAAACGGGTACCACCACCTGGCCAAGTTAACACATGAACCTGACCATGACAGACTCTGTTCACTGTTTTTCATACTTTTTCTTCTTTTTGCCCCTCAGCCTAAATCATTTTAATTATCTTGTCTTAGAGTTCACTGCTTCTTTCTTGTGCCAGCTAGAATCTGCTTAAAATCATAGGGAATGTTCGTTTCTGTTATTGTGGTCTTCAACTCCAATATTTTTGTTTGATTTCTTTCAAAATATCTAGTTCTTTATTGACATTCTGATATGGGTTAATCATTGTTTTCCTGATATCCTTTAATCCTTTCTGTGTGTTTTCCTTTATCTCTTTGAACATATTGAAAATAATTTTTAATGGTCTTTGCCTAAAGTCTGAATTTCTGGATTTTCATTTTCATTGTCCTTTGGAAGGGCCACCATTTCCTATTTCTTTGTCTTTAACAGTTTATTGCACACTGAACATATTTATATTTTCAAGTGTCAATACTTGGTCCCTAAATTGTTTGTTCCGTAAGTTTTTATCCAGCTAGTGATATGGCAGATATTTTTTTTGTTTTTGGCTTCCAGGAGTTAGCACAAATACTGGAATACTGAAGAAGAAGGGAATAAAATACCTCTAACACTCTTTGAAAATTGGCTCTGCATTAGCTGTCACTCTACATCAAAGGTCAGCCCTTCTGTCCTGAAGATCACTCCTAGAGAAATGTATAGTAGAACAGGATCCTCTCCATCACTTCTGATCCTGTGTCTTGTCCTGGGTTTGCACTAACTTGTGGCCTTAGGAATCCCCATTAATAGGTATTTGAATTTCCCTTCTATTTCTTATGAAATAGACTTTCTCTGTGTATTTCTTAAAGCAGGTAATCATTTGCCCCAGTACATTTTTACTTCATTGCTTCTTACACTGCCGTGGCTGTCTCATGATGCTTTCTTCCAACACAGCAAGTTCTGGGAGAATGAGACAGAGCTCAGTGTCCTGGTCCCATCCATCTTTCAAGCTTCCACCTGATAGACTGAGACCAACATTCAGGCACCCTGATATGTGCAAGGATTACAGAATAGGGGTGGGGACACACAATGGGGATGCAAGCTGATGCTACACTGTGCCAGGGCAGGGGTGGGGGAAGAGCTAGCAAGGACACCACAGGTTTCCCCTATCATTTTTATCAAGCTGCATTTTCTTGATTGGCATTCTCCCTGTTATTATAACTCTTTAACTGTTTCTGGAGTTCTGAGGAAGATAGCCCTGTCAATTTTTGCTAGTTGTTCAAAGATTTTGTGGGGGAATGGCAATCTGGAGGGTTTTATGCTGCCGTCTTAGTTGGCCAAAAGCCTACTATAACTTTCTGTGGTTACATATGAGAGTATATGGAGCAATTTTTCAAGTATTTTCAGCTCTGTAGAACCCAGAAGAAACTGCAAAATCTGTTACCTTCTTGCTTTTAAAACTCACAAAAATTTAAAGGCATATTCAATACTTTTTTTTTTAAACTTGGTTACCCTTTGCCCATTAAAGCGTTTTCTTCTAAAAACGATTTGCTTGTCAAAGAGCTTCAGGAACCCATTTACAATCCTTTCTAAATCCTTTTCCCCTGAAACAGGAAGTTGTATTTGGCCAAGAGTAAATACACTCCAACTAGAGTGAGGCATTACTACGTGTGGATGTGGGTGCTATCCCATAGCTCATATATATGCTTCTTATGAGGGTGAAACCATGATCGAGACAACTACAGCAAGAAAGCAATAAAATGGGAATTATAAGTTATAATACCAACAAAGAACTTGGTTTCTTTCTAGCTCCTAATCTATAGATGGCCAGAGAAGAGGCATCATTCTTAAAATCTAGAGAGGTCTCAAATTCAGGCATGCTATTACACCTTTCCAAGTCTGAGCAAACCAGCAAATGAGTCATGCCGTCTTAAGCACCAATACTAGTTGTATTTTCTCACTCCTACAATTTCATGACACTTTTATTCAGCACTGCGGTTTAGTGCCTGAAGAAGAAGCTATCCAACAAGTAGAGGTTATACATGTGGGAAAATGTGCTTTCTAGGCTAGAAAAAGCAAGCTGAGTTTTCCTTCATTTCATAGTGCTTCCTATCTACTGGCCAAGACAGGGACTTAAGAATATGCAGAACTGCTCCCAATCTAATGAGACCCCTAGAATTAAAATCATGTGTCCATCTTTTATGGGTCACCATTTTGCTCCTTTTTAAGATCTAGTTGGCATAAATTGAAATCATCATCTGAATTTCAGGGCAACAATTCATTTTATCCTTCATAATTCAGAGATAAATCCAGAAAGCAAAGGAACAAGACCTGGACAACTAGCTGACTTGCCCTGGCTTTTACATCTTAAAGTAGCAAATGGATTAAAGGATAAGACAGAGACTCTCCTACCTAATAAGCAATTGGAAAAATGTTCTAAGTTAAAAAAAATTGGGTACCACAGGTTGCAGGAAGACACGACTTGAATTTTTTAATTTAATCTTTAAAAATCATGTTTATTTCTCAGAATTACAAAAATTCCTCATCAGAACTAGCCACTCTCAACATTTTAGTGTATTTCCTTCAAGTATGCTTTTGCTGGATTTTTATACATCTATACACATAGTCCATAAATGTATATGTGTACACATACACACATACATATTATTCAAAACATCATCAAACTTCTCATTTCTGGTTGAGGGATTCTCTTTTCCTCTTGAAGAATTATCTGTACACATTTGTGGCAAAATTCAATCCTTCAAAAAAGTCCAATATATATTAAAACCCAGATTCTAGAACAAATGTCTAAGGACTATTAAATAAAAACCTATTTTTCATCCATAGTGTCAAGATGTAATAGTAAAATCATATGAACAAACCCCAAGATTGAGGGCTCAGCCTATTGCTTTGGTTGTTCATATGAAACTTATCCCCTCAAAGGCTAGGCTAAGCCTACTTAAAATTATGCCTAAGGGTCACCCCCAGAGAGCCTCTTTTGTTGCTCAGATGTAGCCTATCTCTCTCTCTCAACCAACACAGCAAGTGAACTCACTGCCCTCCCCCTCTCTACATGGGACATGACTCCCAGGGATGTAAACCTCCCTGAAAACTTGGGACAGACTCCTAGAATGAGCTGGGACTCAGCATCACGGTATTGAGAAAACCTTCTAGACCAAAAGGGGGAAGAGAGAAATGAGACAAAATAAAGTGTCAATGGCTGAGAGATTTCAATCAGAGTCGAGAGGTTATCATGGAGGTTATTCTTACACATTATATAAATATCACCTTTTTAGTTAGGTGTATTGGAGAGGCTGGAGGGAAGTGCCTGAAAATGTAGAGCTGTGTTTCAGTACCCATGTTTCTTTAAGATGATTCTATAATGATACAGCTTTCAAAAAGTGACTGTGTGATTGTGAAAACCTTGTGTTTGATGCTCCTTTTATCCACGGCATGGACAGATGAGTAAAACATAGATATTAGAAATAAGTAAATAATAGGGGGAACAAATGTTAAAATAAATTTAGTAGATTGAATTGCTGGTGATCAATGAAAGAGTGATGAGGGGTATAGAAAAAATATAGAGGAAACAAAGGCTAAAATATATTGGGTTGATGGAAATACTAGCAATCAATGAGAGGGAGGGGTAAAGGGTATGGTACGCATGAGTTTTTTCTTTTTTCTTTTTATTTCTTTTTCTGAATTAATGCAAATGTTCTAAGAAATGTTCATGGTGATGAATATACAACTATGTGATGATATTGTGAGTTATTGATTATATACCAAGAATGGAATGATCATATGGTAAGAATGTTCATGTTCGTATGTTGTTATATTTAAAAGAAATTTTAAAATTTTAAAAAAAGATGTAATAGTAAAATCAACAGATTCAGACACAGTAACTCTTTCCTGCTATGTTCATCCTCATGAGACTATTCTCTCACTTGAAAAATGGATGTATTTCCTGCACTTCTGATGTCACAAGTTTGATGTAAAGATTAAACTATGTGACAGGGACAGCAGCAGCTCAGAGAGGAGGCAGAGACCAGCCAGGAGGCTG
The DNA here is from genome assembly GCF_023851605.1 of Tamandua tetradactyla. NCBI lineage: Eukaryota > Metazoa > Chordata > Mammalia > Pilosa > Myrmecophagidae > Tamandua > Tamandua tetradactyla. Next base: position 2,111,674 of record NC_135351.1, on the reverse strand, counting down.
GAGCCTGTCCACTGACACACCCTGGAGACCTGCTACAACCTGAAGAGTCCAGCTGTCAAACATGTAGTGAAAGAAGCAGCAGAATTGAAAGATCCAATAGATCATTACCATGCACAGCCTTTAGAGGATAATCTTTTTGAATGGCACCTTACAGTTAGAGGGACACCCCAGATTCTGATTTTGATGGAGAAGTTTATCATGGACAAATATTACTGACCCCAGAGTATCCCAGGAAACCACCAAGTATTATTCTCTTAACAGTTCATGGATGATTTGAAGTAGGTAAGAGAATCTTTGAGCATCTCAGGGCATCATCCTGAAACACGGCAGCTTTCATAGAGTATAAGAACAGGATTGTTAGCCAACATCAGGTTTATGCCAACAAGAGTAGGAGTCATAGGGTCTCTACACACCTGAGGAAAGAAGAGCTCTTGCCAAAAAAATCACAAGATTTCTGTTGTGAGGGATATGGCTCCACCATGAAGGATGTACTCTTTTATTTTTATTAATAAAACCAATCAACATACAGCACAAACAATCTTAATGTATGAACATTCCATACTTTGTGTGCAATCAATGGCTCACAATATCATCACATAGTTGTATATTCATCACTATGATCATTTCTCAGAACATTTACATCACTCTGGAAAAAGAAATAAAAAGGAAAAACTCATATGTACCATACCCCTTACCCCTCCCTCTCATTGACCACTGGTATTTCCCTCTACCCAATTTATTTTAACATTTGTTTCCCCGATTATTTATTTTTTAATGCATATTTTTACTCATCTGCCATACCGTAGATAAAAGGAGCATCAGACAAGGTTTTCACAATCACACAGTCACTTTTTGAAAGCTATATCATTATACAATCATCTTAAAGTAACATGGTTACTGAAACACAGCTCTACAGTTTCAGGCATTTCCTTCCAGCCTCTCTAATACACTTTAAACTAAAAATGGATTATATATACAACACATAAGAATAACCTCAAGGATAACCTATCGACTCTGAAATCTCTCAGTCACTGACACTTTATTTTGTGTCATTTCTCTCTTCCCCCTTTCAAGAAGTTTTTCTCAATTCCTTGATGCTGAGTCCCAGCTCATTCTAGGATTTCTGTCCCATGTTGCCAGGGAGGCTTACGCCCCTGGGAGTCATGTCCCATGTAGAGAGGGGGAGGGCAGTGAGTATGCTTGCCATGTTGGCTGAGAGATAGGCCACATATGAGCAACAAAAGAGGTTCTCTAGAGGTGATTCTTAGGCATAATTTTAAGTAGGCTTAGCCTACCCTTTACGGGGATAAGTTTCATATTAACAAACCCCAAGATGGAGGGCTCAGCCTATTGATTTTGTTGTCCTCACTGCTTGTAAGAATATCAGGCCTTCTCTAAATGGGGACGTTGAATTTTCCCTCTTTGTCACAATTCCCCCAGGAGGACTTTGAAAATACTTTTTAATTCACTGTTCAAATCATTCTGGGATTTATTGGGGCATCACTCTGGACAAACCTACAAAATTTCATGTCCTACTTAGGTTCCATGAACTTATGCTGTTCAATTATATTAGGCAATTCACTAATCAATATATAAATTTTGTACCAAATAAACATTTTTTGCTTTAACCTCACACATAAATTAAAGTTTTAAAATAGGAATTATCATCTATTTTCAACACCCAGGTAATATTGACATTCCTTCATTCTTCCTCATGCAAAAACATTTTTTGATTTGTACAATTAGTAACTATCATTGTACACTCTAGGCATTCCTAGATTATACTATCTCAGTCTTTATCATCTATCATTCTTTCGATTTCATTTGTGTCCCCAGGCCTCCTCCCTCTATCATTCTCACATTAAGCTTCATTCAGTGTACTAACATTATTGTATTACAGCTAGGTAGTATTGTGCTATTCATTTCTGAATTTTTACAATCAATCCTGTTGTACAATCTGTGTTGAAGAAGGTACTCTTGCCTTTAAAATCTGGAAGTGATTCAAGCCAGGCTGACCAAGAAGCCAAGGAAGTGGCTAGACAAATAAGTTTTAAGGAAGAAGTTAATTCATCTGGAAAGACAATAGCTGACTCAGACTTAAGCCACTCTTCTTCACTAAATGAGTTACAAGATGATATGCCTACAACATTCCATGGTGTTATGGTCAGTGTGTTGTATGGAGTCCAGAACCCTCAGCAGGGTCCCTTCAGCAACCTACTCAACCTATAGCTGAGAGCCCCACCTTGAGCCCTTGACAGCACTGGGCCCAGCAGCAGAGGCAAAGAAGATCATCTACATCTCCAGATGTAGTCCAGGGCAAGCAGCCAAGAGACAACCAGAGTGATGACCATGGTGGATCAACTGTATGGATTGTCATCCTGACTTTGGCATTGGCTGCGCTTATATCCCAATGAATATACCCAGCCAATGAGTTCATATTTGACTCTGAGTTATAACATAATTTCGAGTCTGAAGAGCTGTGACTTTAGTGCTTCATTAAACAATCTGCATTGGGTATAATCTAAGAATTGTTTACCAAAAGATTATCTTTATTTGCCCTTCATTCTTTATTTTCTTTTTTGATCTTTAAATTCAATATAAATATAGGTAGCCGTTCATATTGTGCGCAGTAGTGTGTATACTTAGTTTAAGGGAATAAAAGTAAAAAGTCCCTATTCATGAGTTGACCTGCTTTATAGAGAAATAATGTATTGTTTCTTATGCCTCAGTTTCTTTTTGGGTAAATTTGTGATACGTTTCTGTATAGCCCTTTAAAAGCTTTTTTAAAAGATGACATTTTTATGTTCCAATGAGTATTACTAGTTACTCAGTACCATTTACTGAGTACTCTGTTTCTACTTACATAAAATAATATAGGGATAGATGAGCTGAAAAGGGAAAGCAAAACTCAAGTAGCTTCCTTAAAATGTCATTTATGGAAGACGTGCTGGGATTGCCCATTCTGTGACTATATTTTTGTGTCCTAAGCATTCTTCAGTGAAAGGAACTTTGTCAGTCACATATTTATGAGGAAATGAGGTCACATCTTTGTTATTGGCTATTACTTGAAGAGGGAATAATGCTTTGTAACCACTTTGATAAACTATTGTCCCCCACCCCTAAAATGCACACACAACTTAAAAAGAAAGAAAGGAAAGAATCCTCCATGGATCTTTGTTTTAAAGATGGAAGGGTCCAAGCCAGGAAATTGCTTGAAAGTTAAGTGGGATGATCTTAAGATTTGAATGTTTTCTCTGCTTTAAATTGTTGTTTATCTTTTGACATGTATGATATGCCTGGTCTTATAATCATTATAAATTTTAAGTATTCCAGGAATGTGCATAGTGTTGAAATGTTTCACATACCATTTTAATATAAAAACTCAGGGCCCACGTAACAGTTGTAGAAACTAGGAAGAACTCTATTTAGAATTACTCATCTAATCAAAGCCCAATAAATAATTTTAAGTACAAAAAAAAAAAGAAAACGTTAAACCATGTATGGGAAAACATCTCACTAAACTCTTTACTTTTCACCACTGAGGCAATTTCCCTTTACATATTCCACATGCGTATTCTACTCATCAGGTTTCAGGATAGCTCCCCTTGCTTAGCAACTATGTACAGCATTTATATGACTAAACTATAATGACTGGTTATAACATATTATGTTTAAAAAAGGACTAGAGATTATGAAATAATATGTAAAACAAGACTCACAGAAATCAAGGTAATAAACTAATTTACAGAGATCAGAAACTGAGGATACAGAAAGTACAGAAAGCAGGACCTCAGTTCCTGTGCTAACTTGCAGTTGTAAATGGGTCTAGAAATTAGGTCTCACAACTCAAAGTTTAGTGTTCTTTCTCCTCACCCACCTTTTCCAGAATGTGCTTTGAGGAACACTAGCCCCAAAATATCCCCTGAGGTGAAAGGATTCCATAGTGAAATAGCACACACTTCACTCAGAGATTCAGGATTAAATAACTTTACTAATCAGCATTTTCCAAATTTATATTCTCACAGAGCCTAGAACACCAAAATCCAAATAGTTTGGTCAAAGAGGTAGTTTTGGAATTTGAACAGGTAGGAGAAAGAAAGCATAGAGACTTGGTTGAGTCTTTCTTTTATATTTTCTATTTTAGTGGCCGATTTCTCTACAATCAATTTTGTTAGTAATGCAGTTTGTAATTATTTATATTAATGACAAACGCTAGAGACAGAGATACTCTAAAACAACAGGTTGCTAAAAAATAATAACAATAATAGCAAAGAATTGACTCTGGAGTAGTTTCTCTACTTACATTGACATGTTCTAATGTATGCCAGAGTGGACAAGACAATAATCCAAACATTCCAGTAATTTCAAAGCCTTGTAAGCAAACATGTAAACATCATCTATGCCTTCACAACTTGGCTTCAGATACAGATGGATTCTTTACTCTGGGAATTCAAATAGAACAATTAGCTCACCATGAAGATATCACTTAGGCAACAGAAACATGAATCTACCTTTTCCAATTACTCTTTCCAGTCTACTCCAGACTAAGAAATATTTTTTATTATTACAGAAGCTGAAAGCTTGCAGAGAAAATAGACTTCCCATATACCCTCTTTACACACGCAGCATTCCCTATTACCAACATTAATGTCTAATGTCTATCTTTTTAAAGGATAAAACAAAGAATGTCACTCCTCTGTGCAGAAAAATAACTTCACTCTTTGTTCTAAAGATTGAAAGCTGAATTCTAGCATGATACGAAAGTCTCCCAAATCTGGCCCCAACCCACATCTAACTATGTAGGGTGTTTCAAAAAGGGGAAGCTCCGTACCCCTATACTTTCATTTGTCTGTCCCTTTGCTGACAAACTCCTTTTTTTATTCCTAGATATCTTTTATTCATTTCCCATGGCTGCTGTAACAAATTACCACTAATCAAGTGGCTTCAAACACAAATGTGTTATCTTATAGCTCAGCAGGCAAAAACTCTGACACAGGTCTCACTGAGCTAAAATCATGGTGGCAGGGGGGCTGTATTCCTGCCTTGAGGCTCCAAGGGAGTTTCCATTTCCTTGCCTCCTCCAGCTTTTAGAGGCTGCCACATTTCTTCAGTCATAACCCCCTCTCTCTGCCTTCAAAGCCAGCAGTGTTGAATCTCTCTGCGGATTCTTTTGTAGTACCAGATCAGTTCAACTTTAGCAAGATCCTCAGTAGAAGAAAACTGTCACAGCTTTCCAACAATGTTTTTAAGAATTGTAAATATGTGTTAAAATTCAAAACATAAATGCTCAATAACGCGAATATCACTAGAGCCAGTGAATTTTTTCCCAGGACATATACAAATTATGTTTACACTATACTGTATTCTATTAAGTGTGCAATAGAATTATATCTTTAAAAAATCAGTGTATATATCTTAATTAAAATGCAACACAGAGACACGAAGTGAGCACATGCTGTTGGAAAATGGCACCAATGGAATTGCTCGATGCATAGCTGGCAGAAACCTTCAATTAAAAAAAATGCTATATCCTCAAAGAGCGTAAAATGAAGTGCATCCGCATTTGCATCAGAGCAGACTCATGGATATTTATTTTATACATTGGGCTACATTCTAATACTCCTTTGTTAGTTTTGTTACCCAAATTGTTCCAGATTTTGTAATTGGGAGCTTTTTCAATTGGCTCCTGTGTCTCTTTGACATACCCCCATCAACATAAATTTTTTGGTCATTTCCTTACTTTTTGGCATTACAAAATGTTCCAAGCTCATCTTGTATATTTCCTGCCCTAGTCCTAGAATTCACTATTTCTCTAGGGACCCCTGGTTCTTTTTATTGGAGAATGATATTAGAAACAAGATCTGGACACTAGGTATGCTCATTGCTACGTGGTTGTCATTGCTTCTAGGCCCTCTCAGTAGACAAAGCAAAGAAATAATGTGTGCACAGTAATTGATATATCCTTATCTATAATATTTATATTTGTAACTACCTGTATCTATATTTAAATTAAAGATGAGTTCATACAAATGTCTCCAACTCTAATCCACCATAGATCATTCTAGCCTTCCTTTGCTTATCTGTAAATTCCCACTCCAGTAGTGTGACACTTGGCTCCCATCTGCCATCCATTTACTTACTTGTTCAATTCCAATATATATGTATAGCACCATCTGATCTGTCAACACTTATCCCTGTAGGAAACAACCTTATCAACAAGATTTCAGTGCTTATTTGAAGTTTCTTTTGCCTTTAGTCTTGTAGATGCTACTCATTTCTGAAGATACTTAGTTCAGCACCTTTTTCTCCAACTCCTTCAGTTGGTTGTTTTCATTCATTTGTAATACAGTTAGATTCTCTCATCACAGACTCTATCCCTTCCTTGATTTCCCCAACCTCCTAATCTAAAAAATGCTTATATTAAGGTCCACACTTTGTGCTGTAAAGATCTATGAATTTCGAAAAAACGTAATGTCATGTATCCACCAATATCATACAGAATAGTTTCATGACTAAAGTTCCCCTGTTTTTCACCTATTCCACATTAGCTGCTTACCTCTGAACCAGTGGCAACTACTGATTATCTTACTGCTTATACAACAGTATAAGTATACAGTTTTGCCTTTTATAAAATGTTATATAATTGGAATCATATAGTATGTTGCCTTCTCAAACAGGCTTTTTTTATGTATCAATATGCAGGTAAGGTTCATCCATGACTTTTCAGGCACAATTATTGCTGAATTATTTTCCATTTGTGGACTATTTAAAAAGTACCAGAGTTTGTTTATTGATTCACCTGTTGAGGTGAATTTTGGTTGCTTCCAATTTTTGGCAACCATGAATGAAGCTGCTGTAAATGTTAAAAAATAATAATAATAAATAAATAAATACTAAGACTCTGTCCATTATCAGCAGAAGGAAGAAGCAGGAAACCACAGGCTCATTGGGTAGGAGAATTTAGTGAAGGAACCATTTGTAAATGTGTGGGCAACCAGGAGTAGCACAGTGCTTCAGGACTAATAACAGCAGGGAGATTTTATTACCCTCTGATCTGACGGGGGAAGGGAAGGGAGGAATTTCTGGAACCCAGAGAAGGGTTTCAGACAGGAGATGCAGCCAGGTGAAAGGTTTTACTCCCCTCGTTGCCCAACCGCCTGCTGACACTTCTGATTACCCCAGAGTAAGCAGAAGAAAATAAATGATAGAGTTGAATCAGAAATCAATGAAATAGAAAGCATAAAACAGCAGAGAAAATTTATGAAAAAAAGCTGAGTATTCAAGAGCATCAACAAAATGTATAAACCTCTAGGCAGACTGATTGGGAGAGTGAAGACACAAATTACAAATATCAGGAATGAGAGAGTGGATTTCTCCATAGATCTATAAGCCTTGAAAGGATTATAAGGGAAGATTATGAATAACTTCATGGTGATAAATTCTACAATTCTAGATGAAATGGAGAAATTCCTTGAAAGACACAAAATAACAAAACTCACTCGAGAGGAAATAAAGACAGTGGCTTTGTTGGTGAACTCTATCAAACCTTTAAGCAATAAATAATACAAATTCTACACAATCACTTCCAGAAAGTAAGAGTCAAGAACACTTACCAACTTACACAACCAGCGTTACCTAATGCCAGAACCAAACAAATACACTGCAAAAAAAGATAAATACAGACCTAAGTCTTTCATGAACAAAATTTTCATGGAAAAAAAAAAAGGTTAATTTGGAATAACTAGTTACCAAATTCATCTGGAAGGGAAAGAGACTCCTAAAAAAAAAAAAAACAAGAATGCTAAAAACATCCTTAAAAAGAAGAATGAAGTGGAAAGATTAATATTTCCTGACTTTAAAACTTATTATAAAGACTCGGTGGTCAAAACAGCATGGGATGGGTACAAAGATAGAAGTCGTGACCAGTGGAATTGAATTGAGAGTGCAGAAATAGACAAATCTATGATCAACTGATTTTTGACAAGGTCCCCAAATCTACTGAACTGGGACAAATAGTCTTTTCAATAAATGGGCATGGGAGAACTAGATATCTATAGCTAAAAGAATGAAAGGAGACTCTTGCTTTACACCCTATACAAAAATTCAATGTGGATCAAATACCTAAATATAAGAACTAGCACCATAAAGCTTCTAGAAGAAAATGTAGGGAAAAATTTTCAAGACCTAGTAATAGGAGATAGCTTCCTAAATGTTACACCCAAAGGACCGGCAGCGAAAGTAAAGATAGATAAATGGAAACTCCTCAAACTCAAATGCTTCTGGACCTCAAAAGACTTTGTCAAAAAGATGAAGAGGCAGCTAACTCAATGGGAGAAAATATTTGGAAATCGCATATTGGACAAAGGCTTACTATTCTGCATGCATAAAGAAATCATACAATTCAACAACAAAAGAACAACCCAATTATAAAATAGGCTAAAAAAGCTATGAATAGACATTTTCCTGAAGAGTAAATTCAGATGGCTCAAAGGCATGCTCATTTTCGTTGGCTATAAGGAAAATGCAGATCAAGACTACAATGAGATACCACCTCACACCTATAAGAATGGCTGCTATTAAACAAACAGGAAACTATAAATACTGGAGAGGATGTGGAGAAACTGAGACACCTATGCGCTGCTGGTGGGAAGTCACTATAGACGACTGTTTGGCGGTTCCTTAGGAAACTAAATATTGAGTTGCCTTATGACCCAGCAATAGTACTACTTGGCATATACCCAGAAAAGCTGAGAGCAATGACACAAACAGAAATTTACACACTGATGTTCATAGCAGCATTATTCACAATCACCAAAAGATGGAAACAAGCCAAATTCCCATCAACAGGCGAGTAGATTAACAAAATGTGTATACATACAATGGAATATTATGCTGCAGTAAGACAATGACATCCTGAAGCACATGACAAGATGGATGAGCCTTGAGGACATAATGCTGAGGGAAACAAGTCAGACACAAAAGGAGAGATAGTGTATAACCCCACTTTTATGACCGTGGTAAAGGTAAAATCAGAGGCTTGCAATACAGAATATAAGGGACTTAGAGATACATAGAAGCTAGAGATGGGTGAATGGCTAATTAATGAGTCTGAACTCAAATGTGAGGGAATAAATAAAAGTGAAGGCGGTTGTCTAGTGAGTCTATAAGCAATGTTACCATATCGAAGGTGAACATGATTGAAAGGGTTGAATAGACCTACGTGTCCCACTGAATATCACTAGCAATATAAATAAGTTCTAGCAAGAACTTCTTCTAAGGCGTGATTTGTGTACAAAGAGTATTTAAGTCCAGGGTATAAAGGGAAAATTGCTATTGCATGCTATGGATATATTATGGGGGAAGGGACAAGAGATAAAGGGAGGTTTAGATTTCCTATTTGGTGAGGGTGTGTTTGCTGGTTATCTTTCTCTTGGGAGTAATGCAATTATCTAAAATTAAAAGTGTGGATGGACTGTGGACTTTGGGCATTATGCATGATGCCTGATGAATGCAGGTGGCTGAAAGATGCACTGACTGAGAAGTAGATTGGTGAATGATGTTGTATACATATGATCAAATATTGTGCTGCTACAAAAGGGAACAAAGTTGTGAGGCTTGCAATGATGTGAATGAACCTATGGGACTTTTGGTGAGGCAAAATAAGCCAGAAACAAATGAGCAATTATTGTACGGTCTCCTTTAGAAAATGCTGATTAGAAAACAGGGGCCCAGATTATAAACTCTTATAGCATACACATTCAGTCTGAAGTTGTAATTATTACTTCTGGATTTTGAGAAGCTCTTTTATATATGTACAACTTGGTATTTACAGATAAGAATGAAGCCAATTAGGTTGAGATTAAGGTAATTCAGAACACAGGGGTAAGCAAGACATTGTCTATAATTTAGAATGGCACCTGCTCTTTGAGACAAAAGGAAGAAAGGTTTATTCTATCTGAAACCTAAATTTTCTGTAATATAATCTAACTCAACTAAACATAATCTAACTCAACCTGTCTGGATAGTTCATTTGAACGATTGAAACACAGGGAGCCCAGAATAAGAATGAGGGCCTTTGGTCCTGTATAGCTTAATGTAATGCCTGGATACATCCTAGAATATATTAAGCAGATCATTAAAAAGTATTGGCATAGTTCCTGGAGGGATGGGAGAAAATATATAAAATCATTAAACTTTAATATCGGGGAAACCCCTGATACTGTGTCAAACATTAGGGACACCCAAATCACTTGATCTTGAGGCTTACTCTTGTGAAGCTTATGTATGTAGCAGAGAAGCTTAGACTACCTTAGGTATGCCTAAGAGTTATTTCTAGAGGACCTCTTTTGTTGTTCAGATGTGGCCTCACTCTCTCTAACCCCAACTCTGCAAGTGAAATCATTGCCCTCCCACCTATGTGGGACATGACATCAGGGTTGAAAGTCTCCCTGGCAGTGTGAGAGATAACTTACAGAGATGAGTCTGACCCTGGCACTGTAGGATCAACAATTCCATTCTGCCTCACTGGCAGAGAGAGTTCAAAAAGAGTCAAGAGGCTACTCTGGAGGTCACTCTTACACAAGCTTTAGCTAGACATTGCTACCAATCATAACTTGCCAACCCCTAATGAAAACCATTCCAGTCAATCCTAAAGAAGACCTAGGGCAATATATAAGATTCTACAAAGTTTCCATGCACTAGGGTAACTTTCCAGAAGCCTACAACCTCCAGATGGGTCCCTGGACCAGATAAGTCCTGCAACCTAGAGGGTCCAGCCTCTCCAGAACATCAGCTAGTTCTATTCCCTTACCCCATATTGTTGACAGCCCCTTCCAACATGAAAAAGTTAGAATGGGAATAGCCCAAATACCCCTAAAAAGTGGGTTAAAAAGACCAAAGGTGATAGTGTAGTATACAGAAAATGTAGGGTTTAACAAATAAATATGATCGCTGAATCATTAAATTGATATTTCTTTTAGTCTCCAGTATCTTAAAGCAGCTAGAAGTAAAAACCTAAAATTGTGGAATTGTAGCCTCTACCAAACATTGAAATCTGTTCTACAACTAATTGTTGTGCTGTACTTTGAAATCTATTGCTTTTTTGTATGTTATTTTTCACAAAAAGAAAAAAGAAGGAAAAGTTGATTGTGATGATAAAAAGGTATTTATTCCTTCCAGCCTCCTATGTTCTAGAGCAGCTAGAAGGAAATATCTGAGATGATGGTATGGTAACTCATGACAAACTCTGGGATCTGCCCTGTAACAACTTGTTGAAGAGTGCTTTGAAAACAATTGCCTTTTTTCTTTCTTTGCTTTGTATATATATTATAAAATTTAAAAAGTTAAAAAAACTGATTAACAAACTCCCAGTTCATGCAATTCCCAAAAATCAAACAAACAAATGAAAAAATTTCAAGAAATGGTGCTGCAATAATGAGATACTCACATGGAAAAATAATGAAATGTGACCGTACCATACAAAATACAAAAAAAGTTAACAAACTGAATGCAGTGATATTTTTAAAAGGTAGTACATCACAGCCAAGTGGGATTTATCTTTGGAATGCAAGGCTGGTTTAACTAACATTCAAATATCAATTATCTTACCTGAGACCATTTCTTCCTCTCTGTCTCATACTGCTGTCCCGCATCCACCCCATGCCTCCCGCCAGCTCTGCAGCTCTTCTCCTGCACCCTCCATCTTGCCTTGATTTCACATAGCTATCCAGTCTTCAGTCACCTCCTCCACCAGGGGCATGGTCAGTGGCTCCTCACACTTAGGGGCAGGAGGCACTTTTTGAGCCCAACATCCATGTGGCTTGAGCAGCTGCAGCTTGTCCCTGTCTTCTGCCTGCTTCCTGTCCTCACCCTCCTCCTGGGGGCTCAGCAGCAGCTTGTGCCTGTGCCCCAGCAGTATTTGACCGGCTACTGGAGGAAAACAAGTGCATCACCATGCAGAACCTTCATGAATGCCAAGTCCACTTGGACAAGGTATGCTCTGGAGGACGCCTACGGTTAGGTGAAGCTGAAGATCGGTGACTGGTACCTGAAGCAGGGTCCTAGGCCTTCCCTCAGCTACAATCACTATTTCAAGACCTTTCAGGACACATGGGACAAGATTTTTGGTACCACCACTGAGAACTCCAAGATGGTGTATAGATGAGCCACTGCCATCTGGCTGCAGAGATATCTGGACCAGTTTAAAGATGCCTGCACATGTGTGTCGAGGTTGCCATCATTGGCCTGTGCAGGGTGTTGGATGAATTGATCACCGGGGAAAGCAGACATGGAGATGCATATTGAAGGCCTGAGGGAGAGCTTCCTTATCCCAAGAAGAGCCAGGAGGAGGAATCAGTGCTCTAAGGTGCCAGGAGGCTGGGAAGGTCAATGTGGCGGTGGATTCCACTAACAGCATCAAACTAGTCAAGATCCTGGGTGATGTGAGAAGCCAGTAGGAGGTCATGGCTGAGAAGAAGCAGAAGGATGTTGAGACCTGATTCATCAGCTGGATGAAGGTTCTGAACAGGGAAGTAGCTGGCCATACAGAGCAGCTCCAAAGGAGCAAGACAGGGCCACAGACCTGCAGCACACCTCCAGGGTCTCAAGATTGAGCTGCCTTAGAAGACATGCTGGCAGAAAGCCAGGCAACTTTGGGGCTCAGCTGGCATAGGACCACATGCTGCTCAGCAGTACTGAAGCTCAACTGAGCAGATGTGTCCTTATGGGCCACTCATGGGCATCAAATAACAGCTGGAGCAGGGGGTCACCACCTAGTGCAGCCTGCTCGGGGCCAGGATTCCCACTACACAAGCTGCACACCCCTAAGGCCTTTTGCATGTGGCAGCTTCCTGGGTTTCCAGCCCTCCTGCAGAGACTCCCCCCTGTTGCAGCACAGAAGTAGAGAGGACCCTTAGCCCTGAATCTTCCCCTGACCTGCCAATAAAATTTTATGACCAAGGTGGTGGGTGGGGGGTGGAATCCACACTTTTTTGTGTGGGGAGAGTACCTGGAGTATAAAAAAAGGATGCTCACAGGTCTGCATTTCATAAAGGGTGTCAAGGTGGAAGTGTAATGGGTGGAGCCGAGGAGTTTCAGACTCTGCATCACCTGGGAAGAAACTGCCTCCAGTCAGCCACCCTGCCAGAAGAATTTCTCAACTATCTTATATGTTACCAATTACTTGTCAGAATGCCACTTAAGACGGGGGTAGAAAGCCTTAGGACCAAAGGGCCCAATGGAGCCATTTATCCTCATGATTAATCAAGGTGGAACATAAATTAAAGATGAACAAGGAGCAAAGAACAATTGTTTTGCATAGAGCAAACTATAAGATGTAAGCCTTATCTCTGCATTGCCCACCCCTCACCCAGCCTCTGGCAAACTATATTCTAGATTCTGACCTGTGAGTTTGCTTATTCTAAATATTTAATATCAGTCAGGTAATGCAATCCTTGTCTTTTGTATTTGGCTTATTTCACACAGCATAAAGTCCTCAAGGTGCATCCAAGTTGTCATATTCACCAGGACTTCATTCCTTCTTTACAGCTGAATAAATGTATATATACCACATGTTATTTATCAGTTCATTGGTGGATGGATATATGGGTTGCTTTCATCTTTTGGCAATTGTGAATAATGCTGCTATAAACATCAGTGTGTAAATATCTGTTTGTAACCCCGCTTTATATTCTTCCAGGTAGATACCTAGTAGTGGGATCATGATGGGCATTTCTATTTCTGCAAAGTAGGCTGTCGGAATTTTTATTGGAATTGCATTAAATCTGCAGATCATTTTGCATAAAATTAACATCTTAATGATAGTTAGTCTTCCAGTCCATGAGCATGGACTGTCCTTCCTTTATTTAGGTTTTCTTTTGTTTCTTTTAGCAATATTTTGTAGATTTCTTTGTACAAGTCTTTTACATACTTTGCTAAATTTTTTCCTAGATATTTGATTTTTTAGTTGCTTTTGTAAATGGAACGATTTTCTCAACCCTACTCAGATTGCTCATTACTAGTGTATAGAAACATGACTAATTTTTGCGTGTTGATCTTATACCCTGCCACTCTGAATTCATTTGTTAGCTCTAATAGTTTTGTTGTAGATTTTTCGGGACTTACTATGTATAGGATCATATCATCTGCAAAGTTTTACTTCTTCCTTCCCAATTCCTTCCTAATTTGGATGCCTTTTGTTTCTTTTCCTTGCTTATGTGCTCTGGCTACAACTTCCAGCATAATGTTGAATAACAGTGGTGATAGTGGGCATCCCTCTTGTTCCAGATATCAAAGCTTTCAATCTTCACTATTGTATACAAAGTTAGCTGTGGGCTTTTCATATATGCCTTTCATTATGATGAGGACATTTCCTTCTATTCCTATTTTTCTGTGTTTTTATCTAAAAAGTATACTGGATTTTCTCAAATACCTTTTCTATATCAATAAAGATGATCATGTGCATTTTATTCCACCATTTTGTTAATGTGGTATATTACATTAATTGATTTTTCCTATGTTGACCCATCCTTGAATACCTGGGATAAAACCCAGTTGACCCTGGTATATAATATACAATTGAATTAGATTTCCAAGTATTTTGATGAGGATTTTTGCATTTATTCATCAGAGAAATTGGTAATTTTCTTTTCTTATAGTATCTTGTGTCCTGGCCTCCAGGAATCTTTCCAACCAAGAGACCAAAGAAAGTACTAAACACGGACTGAGACATGAACTTTTATTAGAGGACTTTACTTACAGGAGTGAAAGAAGGAAGTCAATATAAAGCTCAGTGTGAAAGTGTGTTCTAGTGTGCTAGCTGCTGGACTGCAATATACCAGGAACAGAATGACTTTTTAAAAGGGGAATCTAATAAATTGCTAGTTTATAAGTCTAAGGCCAAGAAAATGTCTAATTAAAACAAATCTATAGAATGTCCAATCTAAGTCAGCCAGGGAAAGATATTTTGGTTCAAGGAGGCCGATAAAGTTCAGGTTTTCTCTCTCATCTGCAAAGGCATGTGGCAAACATGGTCAGGGTTTCTCTCTTGGCTGGAAGAGCTCATGGCAAACACAGCATCATCTCCCTAGCTTCCTCTCCAGCCTCCCTGGGAGGCATTTTCCTTCTTCATCTCCAAAACTCACTGGCTGGTGGACTCCCTGCTTCGTGGTGCTGTGGTGTTCTCTGCTCTCTCCTAATCTCCAGCTTTCTCCAAAATGTTTCCTCTTTTATAGAATTTCCATACAATAATTAAGACCCACCCAAATGGGTGGAGACACATCTCCACCTAACAGTTTAACAATCACTTTTGATTGAGTCACATCTCCAGAGAGATGATCTAATTATAGTCTCAAACATACTGTGCTGAATAGGGATTAGAAGAAACAGCTGCTTTGTTACAAAATAGGATGAGGATTTGAACATGGCTTGTCTAGGGTACATACATCATTTCAAACCAGTACAAAGTGTTCCACCATTAGGCAGAAATCAACAGGGCCAGTTATAGGGACCCAAGACAAAGATAGCAGAAGGGTTTCATGAAAAAGATTATAGGTTAACAGTAAACATGATGCCAGGAAGGAGGACTAGGTATAGATTAGCATCTTATGCATAGAGAGGTCTGGTTTCTTGCATACATTGATCACCTGTACACTATTCCTTTGTAAGAAGTTATCTTAAACATTAACTGACCCAGGTCATGCAAGCAGCTTCACAAAGACCCAGGGGACAGCTTAGCCTCTGGGCTTCCACACCCTGATACTAAGGTGATGTTAGCCTCATAGAATGACTTAGGTAGTGTTCCCTCTTCTTCACTTTTCTGGGGGATTAAAAGGATTGGTATTAATTCTTCTTGGAGTGATTGGTAGAAGTTACCTGTGATGCCATCTGGTTCTATGCTTTTCTATGTTCAGAGATGTTTGATGATTGATTCAATCTCTTTACTTGTTGTTGGTCTGTTAAATTCTCTATTTCATCCAGAGTCAGTGTAGGACTTCTAGAGCCATGTGTTTCTAGGAATTTGTCCATTTCATCTAGGTTGTCTAATTTGTTGGCATCCAGTTCTTCATAGCATCCTCTTACGATCTTATTTCTGTGGTGTCTGTGGTAATGTCTGCCTTCTCATTTCTGGTTTTATTTATGTGCATCTTCTCTCTTTTCCACTTGTCAGGCTAGTTAGAGTTTATCAATTTTATTGATCTTTTTAAAGAAGCAATTTTTGGTTTTGTTAATACTTTCTATTGTTTCTTTGGTCTCAATTTCATTTATTTCTGCTCTAATATTTGTTATTCATTTTCTTCTGCTCATTTTTGGATTATTTGCTGTTCTTTTCTCATTCCTACAGGTGAAAAGTTAGATCTTGATCTTTGCTCTTTATTCATTTTTAATGTAAGCATTTAGGATTATAAATTTCCCTCTCAGCACTGCCTTTTCTGCATCCAACATTTTGATATGTTGTGTTCTCATTTCCATCCATCTCAAGATATATCCCAACTGCTCTCACAATTTTTACTTTGAATCACTGATTGTATAAGAGTATATTATTTAATGTCCATATATTTGTGGATTTTCCAGTTCTTTGGCTGTTATTGATTTCCAGTCTCAATTCGTTATGGTGAGAAAAAAAATGCTTTGTATAATTCTGATCTTCTTAAACTAATTGAAAATTTTTTTGTGAAGCAATGTGGTCTATCCTGGAGAACAATCCATGTGCAGTTGAGAAGAAAGCACATCCTGCTATTCGGGAGTACAATGTTCTGTATATGTTTAGTTGCTCTAGTTCATTTATCATATTATTCTACTTTTCTGTTTCCTTATTGACTTTCTGACTAGATGTTATATATATTGATGAGAGTGGTATATCGACATCTCCAACTATTATTGTGGTGGTGTCTATTTCTCCCTTCAGTTTTGCCAGTGTTTGCGTCATGTATTTGGGGGCTTTGTAGTTAGGTGCATAAATATTTATGATTGTTATTTTTCCTCTTGGTGATTTACATCTTTTATTAATATATAGTGTCCTTCTTTGTCTTGTGAAACAGCTTTTGATTTAAAGTCTATTTTGTCTGGGGTACAGTTGCCCCAGCTCTTTTTTTGGTAACTATTTACATTTGTCCAGACTTCCACTTTCAACCTATTTGTGTCCTTGGTTCTAAGGTGATTCTCTTGTAAATGATACACAGTTGGATCATGCCTTTTTAGCCATTCTGTCAATCGGTGACTTTTGTTTGGGTAGTTTCATATATTAACATTCAGTATTATTATCGTAAAGGTATTACTTCAGGCATGTCCTTTGATTGTTATATGTTCTGTCCTTTTTTTTTTGTCTCTCTTTTCTTTTATTGAAAACTCATTTTTCTGCATAGTTGATCTTTCATGATGCAACAGACATATCCCTTTCTCATTTCTGTTACTGTATTTTAAAAATACTTTCTTTGTTGTTACCCTGGGTTTATATTACACAACCTACACCAATAACTACTGTTTTGAAAAGGTACCAGCTTAACTTCAATAGCATACACATTCTATGTTCCTACCCTCTGTTTTCCCTCTTTATATCCCACTTTACCACTTTATATTTTGCATGTTCATTAGCAGGAAATATACCTTTTTCTTGTTCAATTGTATTCTGAATCTTATAGGAATTAAAGAGTAGAGTTATATACTGAGGATACAGTATTATTGGGTTTTGAATTTATTCTTTTGGTTACCCTTACTAATAATATTTATTTCTACATACTACTTCAAGCTGCTTTCTCCTGTATTTTCATTTCAACCTGCAGAATTCCCTTTAGTCATTCTTGTATGGCATGTTTTTTGTTAACGAACACTCAGTTTCTGCTTATTTGTGAATATTTTAAACTCTCCCTCATCTTTTAATGACTGTTTTACTGGACAAAGAATTTTCAGTTGGCAGTTTTTCTCTTTCAATGCCTTAAATATGCTGTACCAGTCCCTTCTTGCCTCTCTAGTTTCTCATGAAAAATCAACACTTAGTCTTGCCAAGGAGCCCTTGTTTGTGTCAAATCACTTTTCTCTTGCTGCTTTCAGAATTTTCTCTTTATCTTTGGTTTTTGACATGCTGATTAATATGCATATTTGAGTAGGTCTGATAGAATTTATTCTTTTTGGAGCATATTATGCTTCTTGGATGTGTATATTTATGTTTTTCATAAAAGTTTGAAGATTTGGGGCCATTATTTCCTCAAATAATCTTTCTGCCCTTATCCTTTATCTTCTCCTTCTGGGGTATCCATGACATGTATGTTTATGTGCTTCATGCAGTCACTCATATCCCTGAGACACTGCTAAATTTTTTCTATTATTTCAGTTGTCCTGTCTTCTAGTTCACTGATTCTTTCTTCTGTCTCTTCAGATCTGCTGCAGTATACCTCTAGCATATTTTTAATTTCTACTATTGTGTCTTTCATTCTCATAATTTCTGTTATATTTCTTCTTATAAGTTAAAAATTTTTATGCACTCATATTGTCTTCTTAATATCTTTTGTCTTTAGTCAAATTTTCTTTCATCTCCTTGCATTGATTTAGGAGATTTGTTTGAACTTTTTTTATTAGTTGTTCCAAATTCTGGGTCTCCTCTGTAGTTTTAATTTGTTCCATAGACCGAGTCATGTCTTCTTTAGTTTCTTAGTACGGCTAGTAATTTTTGCTGAGGTCTAGGCATCTGTTTATCTTGACGAGTTAGCTCTGAAGTTCAATTTCTCCCACTTGTCTATGATTTTATTGTTGACTGGTTTTGTGTTAAGGCTCTTCTTTGATGCTTGTTCCAACTTATTCTGGATCTTTAGAATAGCCCCTGTTTAAGCAATCGGATATTTTTCAGCTCTTCTTCAACTGATTCTTCCACTGGATAATCAGCACAATTTTTAAGATTGCCCTTTTTGTGCAATTGTTTAACTTCCAGGAGAAATCTTCCTTTCCTCTGTTCCTTCCCCAGGAATCTTGGTCTCTTCTGTTTGTTTTTGTGCACAATTTTCTCTCCAGGTCCTGTGATTTGCTTAAATTCTGTCACTCACTCAATGTCATGTTTTCCTTAAACTTTTCAGTTCTGGGACTCTCCTGTCTTAGTTTAACCCCCTGTCTGTGATGCTTTTCTGCCTCCACATTTTCCCCCATTAGTATGTCCCATCCCAGCAAGCCATGTGGCAATCTGGAAATATGGGTTGCTCCAGATAAACTGCTTTGTATTTCAGTGGTCCAGCCAACAGAAACTGAGTTGAATGAGTACATCACTTGCCAACCATTGTTCTAATGTGTTCTCCTCTTCATCCTCATACTCTTTATATGCAGCATTCTTCAGTGGCTTGTGTGCCACGGCAGGTCTCTGCAGACTTGGGTCCCTGTGCCTATATATGTGTGGGGTTCTAACTCACTGCTGGGAGAGGTTCTGTAGTCTGTGTCCTTTGTGGAAGGAACTTGGATCACATCTCTGAGCAACTTCCAAACTTCATGAGACCAAGTCAGGGACAGGCTGAACTTTCTGCCCAGCTCCTGTGAGTTATTTAACTCCTCTCTCTCATTCAGCACCACCTCTTCATTACAGTTTTCAGTTCTGGGATCTGTCCTTATGCCAATTCAGTTTCCCCATTTTTTGTTTTTTATTTTTCTGAGAGGGATTTCTGCCTCCCATTATTTCCACTATGGTATCCCACCCCTGGGAGCCAGATGAGGTTAATGTTCAAAGAGGATCATTTTTAAATTTTGGTGATCTAGGAATCAGAGACTTGATTGAGTATGTGCACCTCTTGCCAACTGTTCCTCTGCAGGCTCTTTTCTTTTCCTGGGAGACCTTTTGAATGCCAGCACATACCAGCTGCTTGTGTTCTGTCCTGGGTCTCTATAGACTTGGACTTCCATGCCAGTTATGCATAGGGTTCTAAATTACTGTTTTTAATTCACATCAGGAAATGCCCAGGCCCTGCTGCCTCCGTGGACTCCTAGGCTATATGAAACTGAGTGAAGGGAGGGTTCTGAACTGGCAGGACAGGGTCATAGATCTCTTAACTTTTTTTTTGATGCTTTTTTTTTTATTTTTCTTCAATTCAGAATTTTAAATGGAGTCCTTCTCCAGCCTCCATCATTGTCCAGAGTTCAAAATAAGTGAGATTTATCCTATTAGTTTTTTCTGAGGGGAGACTTTTTCAGGGGATGTCATGTTGATCAATCATCATGCTTTTGCCCAATAAAAGTGCAAAGGCAATTCAATGTAGAAAGGATAGTCTTTCCAGCAATTTGTGCTGGAATAATTGAGCATCCATATGTAAAAAAAAAAAAAAAAAAAAAAAAGAGGAGAGAGAACCTTGATCTCATACCTTATATGAAACTTCACTCAAAATGAAGAGATCAAAACTCTCATATTTATGGCCAATTGATTTTTGACAAGTGTGTTCAGTCCATTCAATGAGGATAGAATAGTCTCTTCAACAAATAGTGTCAGGAAAACGGTATTCATAGGTTAAATATGAAGATAGGTTAAAAATTGGATATTCATAGGTTAGATATGAAGAAGGTTACATATGAAGATGAAGGTTAAATATAAGGAAATATATCTCATCTCACATACAAAAATTAATATAAAATAGATCAAAGAACAAAGATAAGAGCCGAAACAATAAAACTCCTAGGTGAAAATATAAGGAAGTATCTTCACAATGCCTAACTAAGTGTGTTAGGCAACGGTTTCCTAGATTTTACACCCAAATCACAACCAATAAAAGAAACAAAATTGATAAATGGGACTTCATTAAAATTAAAAACTTTTTTTCCTCAAAGGACTTTATCATGAAAGTAAAAACACAACCTACAGAATGGGAGAAAATATTTGAAAACCACATATCCAGTAAGAGTTCGATATCCAGAATATATAAATAAATCCTACAATCAGCAACAAAAATGCCAAAATTTTCTTTGAAATGGACAAAATACTTGAATAGACATTTCACCAATTAAGATATAAAAATGCCTGTCATGGTCAGGTTCATGGGTCAACTTGGCCAAGTGGTGGTACTTGTTTGTCTGGTTGGGCAAATGCTGGCCTGTCAGTTGTGATGAGGACATTTCATAAAATTAAATCATGGCCACATCAGCTATATCCAGAGCTGATTCCATTTGTAATCAGCCAAAGGGGAGTGTCTTCTTTAATGAATCATGCTTAATCTAATCACTGGAAGCCTTTTAAAGAGAATTCAGAAGAGACAGATTCCATTCCTGCTTCAGCTGTGAGCCTCTCCTGTGGAGTTCATCCAGACCCTCCATCGGAATCATTGGCCTCACAGCCTGCCCTGCAGATTTTGGACTCTGTATTCCTGTGGTCACGTGAGACACTTTTATAAATTTTATATTTGCAAGCGTTCCCTGTTGATTCTGTTTCTCTAGAGAACCTTAACTAATACATCTTTGTACCAGGAGTGGTTCTTAAGAAATGGAATCTTAAAAATGGGTTTTTATGAATGGTTTTCTACTCTGACTGGACTCAAAGGCACTAAGGACTCTGATTCCCATAATCAGAATGACACTCCTAATCCATGGAGTGAGTTGGCAAAAGAGATAGTCAAAATATCACCATTCGATTCTCCTAATGCTTTGCTTGCACGAAGCCAGGTTCTGGGTGATAATGCTTTTGACACCTCTACAGAGTTTTGGGGAAATAAGCAGTATAGAGATGTTGGCTGGTTGTTGTTAGATACACTGGATAAATTGAGGAGTGAAAAGGATTGGCTTAAGGCTTCAAACAAGAAGCTTAAGCACCATCTGACAGATGTAGAAGTTTCTATGAGTATCCTGAAGGAAAATTTTATTTCCTGTATCCGTAGACTTGAGACCTCTGAAAATCAGACTCAGAATCTTATTGTTAAAGTAGCAACATTACACTATAAACTGAAATCTCAATGCTGCATGGTGTCTGCCCTTAAAGTGAGGGCATCGATTGGAAAGGAGTGTGTTCTAGTTTGCTAGCTGCCGGAATGCAACACACCAGAGACGGATTGGCTTTTAATAAAAGGGGATTTCTTTTGTTGGTTCTTCAGAGGAAAGGCAGCTAACTTTCCACTGAGGTTCCTTCTTACGTGGAAGGCACAAAATGGTCTCTGCTGGTCTTCTCTCCAGGCCCCTGGGTTCCAACAACTTTCCCCAGGGTGACTTCTTTCTGCATCTCCAAAGGCCTGGGCTGAGCTGCAAGTGCTGAGATGAGGAATGCCAAGCTGCTTAGATGTGCTACGTTGTAATCTCTCATTTAAGCACCAGCCAATTAAGTCAAACATCACTCATTGCAGCAGACACGCCTCCTAGCTGACTGCAGATGTAATTGGCAACAGATGAGGTTCACATACCGTTGGCTTATGTCTACAGCAACAAGACTAGGTATGCTCACCTGGCCAAGTAGACAACTGAATCTAACTAACACAGAGTGGGACCCTGAAAAATGGGATGGTGACATATGGATTGATAATGACGTCGGGGGTGAGGTTGAAACCCTAGGTCATGCTGAGTCTTCTCTAGATAACCCTGTAATAGTTTTCCCTGAGGACATAACTGCCCCACCTCCAGCCTGCCTTGAGGAATTGGCCACCCAACCTCCTCCTGAAGGGATTAGCCTTAGAGTGATTAATCCTGTTTCAACAGATGAGACTGCAAACGGATGCCCTGAAGCAAATGGCTTGGAATATATTTCTAATTCTTTTCATGACCCACCTCCACCACCCCTCATTTCTTCCAGACCTATAACTACACTAAAGTCCCAGTAGGCCCCTAAAGGTGAGGTACAAAGTATCACACATGAGGAGGTACATTATATTCCAAAATAACTGTGTGAGTTTTCCAATTTATAGAGACAGAAATCAGGGGAATATGTGTGGCAATGGATTTTAAGGGTGTGGGATAATGGTGGGAGGAATATAAGGCTGGATCAGGCTGAATTTATTGATATGGGCCCACTAAGCAGAGATTCTGCATTCAATGTTATGGCTCAAGAGGTTAGAAAAGGTATTAACAGTTTGTTTGGATGGTGGGTTGAAACATGGATCAAAAGGTGGCCGACATTACCTGAGGTTGAAATGCCAGAACTTCCCTGGTATTATGTAGATGAGGGGATCCAGAGGCTTAGAGAGATTGAAATGTTAGAGTGGATTTATCATGCAAAGCCTGCTCTTACACCCCAGGAATGTCTGGAGGATGCACCTCTTACCAGAAGAGTGAGAAATAAACTTGTGAGACTAGCACCATCATCCTTGAAGAGCTCTGTGGTTGCACTTCTCAGTAGGTCAGATATTACTGTGGGAACTACTGTCACTGAGCTGGAATCCTTAAACACAATGAGGATGATGGGATCCTGAGTTGGCACAAGTCAGGTGGCAGCACTTAATCACCAAAGACAGGGTAGATGTGGCTATTATAATAGACAGAAAACTCAAAGCAGGCATCAAAATTATATGACTCACAGAGATTTGTGGCATTGGCTACTAAATCATGGGGCACCTAGAAATTTAGTCTACTAAATTCTTGTTCAAGCTGTATAAACAAAAGATTTCTAGGTCAAGTGAACAGAAATCTAACCTGAATTACAAAAACACAGAGTCACGCCCCCTTAATCAATTTCCAGACTTGAAACAGTTTACAGACCCAGAGATCCTTGAATGAAGGTGAGGCCAGGTCCCTTTGGGGGAGAACCCTGTTACACTGCCACAAATTTATACTGTTAATCTTCCTCCGAGCCTTCCCCAAGGAGACCGACAGTCAGGGTAAAAGGCATTGGGGAAAAGGAAATGATCATATATTTTGGGGATTATTAGACACTGGTTCAGAAGTGACATTAATTCCAGTGGACCCAAAACGTCACTCTGGTCCACCAGTCAGAGTGGGGGCTATGGAAGCCAGGTGATCAATGGAGTTTTAGCTCAGGGCCATCTCATAGCGGGTCCAATGGACCCCTGGACCCATCCTATAGTTATTTCCCCAGTTCCAGAATGTATAATTGGTATAGACATACTGAGCAACTGGAAGAAACCCCACATTGGCTCTCTAACTCATGTAGTGAGCACTATTATGGTAGGAAAAGCCAAGTGAAGCCACTAGAACTGCTCCTACCAAGCAAAATAGTAAATCAGAAGCAATATCAGATTCCTGGAGGGACTGCAGAGATTATTGCCACTCTTAAGGACTTGAAGGATGTAGGAGTGGTGATTCCCACCACAACCCATTCAATTCTCCTATTTGGCCTGTGCAGAAAACAGATGGATCTTGGAGAATGACAGTGGATTATTGTAAGCTCAACCAGGTGGCAACTTCAATTGCAGCTGCTCTTCCAGATGTGGTATCATTGCTTGAGAAAATCAATACATCCTCTGGTACCTGGTATGCAGCTATTTATCTGGGAAATGCTTTTCTCTCAATTGCTATTAGTAAGGACCACCAGAAACAGTTTACTTTCAGCTGGTAAGGTCAGCAATATACTTCCACTGTCCTACCTCAGGGGTATATCAACTCTCCAGCCATATGTCATAATCTTGTCCGCAGGGAGCTTGATCATTTCTCCCTTCCACAAGACATCACACCGGTCCATTATATTGATGACATCATGTTGATTGGACTTAGTGAGAAAGAAGTAGCAACTACTATAGACTCACTGGTAAGGCATTTGCGTGTCATAGGATGGGAGATAAATCCAACAAAAATACAGGGGCCTTGAACCTTAGTGAAATTTCTAGGTGTCCAGTGGTGTGGGGCATGTTGCAATATCCCTTCTAATGTGAAGGATAAGTTGCTGCATCTGGCCCCTCCTACCAAAAAAGAGTGCACAGCAGCACTCTATTGTAAAATGGAAATAATATATATGAGATAGGGCCAGAGCAGATCCTGAAGGCACCAGCAAGTTACATGAAGAAGTGGCCCAAATGCCCATGGTCTCCACTCCCAACACATTACCTTCTCTTTCCCAGACCGGAGCTATGGCCTCTTAGGGAGTTCCTTACAGTGAACTGACTGAGGAAAAGAAAACTTGGGCCTGGTTTACAGATGGTTCAACACGATATGCAGGTACCACCTGAAAGTGGACAGCTGCAGCACTACAACCCTTTTTTGGGGTGTCCCTAAAGGACAGTGTTGAGGGGAAATCCTCCCAGTTGGCAGAACTTCAAGCAGTGCACCTGGTTGATCATTTTGCTTGGAAGGAAAACTGACCAGAGATGCATTTGTATACTGACTCATGGGCTGTTGCTAATGGTTTGACTGGATGGTCAGGGACTTGGAAAGACCAAAATTGGAAAATTGGTGACAAAGAGGTCTGGGGAAGAAGTATGTGGATAGACCTTTTTGAGTGGGCTAAAAACATGAACATATTTGTGTCCCATGTGAATGAGCACCAGAGGGTGACTTCAGCAGAGGAAGGTTTTAATAATCAAGTGGATAAGATGACCTGTTCTATGGATACTAGACAACCTCTTTCCCCAGAAACTCCTGTCATTGCCCAATGAGCTCATGAACAAAGTGGTCATGGTGGTAGGGATGGAGGTTATGCATGGGCTCAGCAACATGGACTTCCACTCACCAAGGCTGACTTGGCTACAGCCACTGCTGAGTGCCCAATCTGACAGCAGTAGAGACCCACACTCAACTCACAATATGGCACCATTCCCCTACATGGTGGCAGGTTGATTATATTGGACCACTCCCTCCATGGCAGTGATTTGTTCTAACTGGAATAGACACATACTCTGGATATGGGTTTGCTTTTCCTGCACACGATGCTTCTGCCAAAACTACCATCCATGGACTTACAGAATGCCTTATCCATCATCATGGTATTCCACACAGCATTGCTTCTGATCAAGGAACACACTTCACAGCAAATGAAGTGCGGGAATGGGCACATGCTCATGGAATTCTCTGATCTTACCATGTTCCCCAACATCCAGAAGCAGCTGGATTGATAGAACGGTGGAACGGCCTTTTGAAAACTCAATTACAGTGCCAGCTAGGTGGCAATATCTTGAAGAGCTGGGGTAATGTTCTCCAGGAAGCTGTATGTGCTCTGAATCACATCTGCTGTATGGTGCTGTTTCTCCCATAGCTAAGATCCATGGGTCCAGGAACCAAGGGGTAGAAATAGGAGTGGTACCACTCACTATTACCCCTACTGATCCACTAGGAAAATTTTGCTCCCTGTCCCTGTGACCCTGAGCTCTGCTGGTCTACAGGTTCTAGTTCCAAAATGGGGAGTGCTTCCACCAGGAGAAATAACAATGATTCCACTGAACTGGAAGTTAAGACTGCCACCTGGTCACTTTGGGTTACTCATGCCCCTGGTTCAACAAGCCAAGAAGAGGATTGCATTACTGTCTAGGGTGATTGGCCCTGACTATCAGGGGGAAATAGGACTGCAACTACGCAATGGAGGTAAAAAAGCTCTTACAACAGTTACATCTATTCCTGAATTTGAACTGTTATTTCTAAACTCTGAGATGCTGTGCTCTTTCTGTATAACCTCGTCATTCCCTGGAACACTGGGTATCTGTGTGACATCTGACACACAGAGTTAGAGTCCTGAAGCTCTGAAAGTCTGTTGATGACCGAAAAATGGATCAGACTCCAATTAGAGATACGAATGAAATGGATGGACCTGATTAGGACTAAGGTAAGTCAGAACACAAGGTAAAGGATGATGCTGTCTGTATTTTAAAATTTCAACTTCTGTGTGAGACAAAAGGATGAGATGTTTATTTTGTCCAAAATTTAAATTTTCTTTAGCACACTATCGAATTTAACCTGTCTGATAAGTTTATTTAAACAATCTAATTACATGGAACCTAGAATGAGGATGGCATATTATTGTATAGGTTAATGTAATGCTCAGCTACCTTTCAGAGTATTTGGGGCAGAAAATAAAAAAGTATTTGCCAAGCCCCCTTGAGGGACTGGGGAAAAATGTGGAAGTATTAAACTTCCTCACCTGTGGAGTTCCCTCTCGGGCCTTAGGCACGCTCAACTTAATAAGCCAACCCTTAGATCTTGCGACTTGCCCTTATGAAACTTATTTCTGCAGTGGTAAAGCTAGGCCTGCCTGTAATTATGCCTATGAGTCACCCCCAGAGAACTTCTTTTTTTGCTCAGATGTGGCCTCTTTCTTTAAGCTAACTCTCCAGGTAAACCCTCCCCCCTACATAGGACAGAACTATCTGGGATGCGACTGGCCCTGGCATTGTGAGTTAAAGAATGCCTTCTTGACCAAAAGAGGGAAAATAAATGGAATAAAATAAAGTTTCAGTGGATGAGAGATTTCAACTAGAGTTGAGAGATCATTCTGGAGATTATTCTTATGCAAGGTTTAGGTAGATACTTCAAACTGCCCTGGTATGCCATGCCCCAACCAACAGTATTTCTGAAAGCCCTAGGGGGTGCCCTGGGCACTATCTAAGTTTATACAAAAGTTTTTCTTTCTAAGTTTAGTTTTTCAGAAACTTAAGGTCTTCAGATTGATCCTCGGACGGACAAGCCCTGAAACTCAGAGGTACCAGTCTTTCCAAGAATATCAATCAGTTTCATTCCTCTACCCTGTATGGTCAACACCCCTTTCCAGCATAAACAAGTCAAAATGGCCATTGTTATGCTATCCCTGATGATTGAGAAAAAGATCCAGTGAGAGGGAGGAGGTGTTACCGAGAAATTAGGACTTAACACATGACTGTGACTCCTGATCATTATATAGATATTTCTTTTTAGCGTCTAGTGTTTTGGAATAGCCAGAAGGAAATACCTGAAGTTGTTGAACTGCAATCCAGTAGTCCTGATCTTTGATGACTGTATAACTATACTGAAAAAAAAATCAGCTGCCCATGTTTGTATGGATCTACTTCTGGATGTTTTGTTCTGTTTCACTAACTGTATATATACAGTGCATACTGTCTTAGTTAACCTAACTCTATTGTAAGCCTTAAAATTGGGTGCAATACTACTAGTCAATAAGAGGGAGGGTTATGGAGTATGGGATGTTTGGGGGTTTCTTTTTTCTTTTTATCTCTTTTTCTGAAGTAATGCAAATGTTCTAAAAAATGATCATGGTGATGAATACACAACTATGTGATGATGCTGTGAATGATTGTATACCTTGGATGGCTTGTATGGTATGTGAATATGTCTCAATAAAATTACATTAAAAAACATTTCAGCAGTGCTTACTATGAAAAGGATATTAAAACAAAGCTTTTTCATGTATAACTGTTTTCTTTTGCTCTTTAAGAAGCAGAGACTTGTTTAAATTGGAGGGAAAAATCAAAGCCATTATATAAATATAATGCAAAAAGAGGATGCTGCTGAAAAAAACTATTTTGTTTGCTACCAATGGCAAGAAACCTAAATTATAAAGAACTTAAATACATGATGAGAACCATTCAAAACTCTTTTCTCCTTCCACTAAAGCAATGGAATGATATCCTCATAGCTAATCTTTATGTCAATAGGTCACCTCATGAGACATTTCCTGCACATGACTCAATTGTAACCTGTGTGTAATCAAAACCCTTAACAGGGAGCCTTAGCTGAAATTCTATGTTTGTCTTAAAACCACACTCAGCACTTCTCATCTTCAAAGCAATCCAGCTGTTCACTGCATGGATAAGAATCAGGTTTTTCACTCAGGGTTTTTGGAGTTAAGAATAAATTCCCAGAAGAAATTTAATCAAGGTCCCCAGTAAGCAGTTCTGTTCCTTTCCACAAATTTTGCCCTTCCTTTCAACTGGGCTCCTCTCTTCCCCTCCAAGACATGTACAAATTCCTTCTCCCAACTCCCCATCTAAGCTTTTATTACCCTTAAGGAGTTCTGGGAAGATGGCAGAATAGGATAGGCTGAGTTCACCCTGCTCCAAGGAGCAGCTAGACAAGTCACAGAAGAACAAGTGGGACAGCAATTCCAGGGTGCAAGTGACCTGGGAGGGTCTTCTACACCGCATAGGGAGACCCTGGTTGCAAAAGCTGAGGAACTGAGACACAGAGAACTGGAGACCATCCAGCTAGTGCAAACAGCCTAATGTATCCCTTTCCAAACAGCAGCCAGGAATCCTTAGGAGTACACAGACAGAGAGATGGAGACTAGGAAGGCAGCCAAGCCATGTTCCTTGAACATGCTATACTCATCTACGCTGTACACTGCCCCCCCCCCCGCAACACACAATCCCTTCACACCCTATGCAGCGGAACCCCACCCCTGCCTCCACCATTGGACCCAACACACCCAAGCCACACCCTCCAGTTCCCCAAGCACCCTGAGTCCACCCACCTACACATACTTGCCCCATGTACACATGGCCTTGCCCACCTCTCCTGCAGAAGCACACACTCTCACCCTGCCCCTCCAGAACTATACACCCCGCCTAGAACCTCACCCCCCACTTACCCCTTCCTGACCCTGCATGTGTTCACCCACATTCTTGCCACATGGGTCCCCAGTCCATGCAGTCATGCAACTCTGTCCCCCTGAGCTCTGCACAGCTGCACACCCATGTTCTCTGCACCCCAGCACCCACATATTCATGCCCTGCCCCTCCAACCCTGTATCTTACTTCCCAAGACAAATGCATGTGCAGGCCCATGTCCTGCCTTCCCCGGCACCCGCACATCTGCAGTTGGCTAAAGCAGCGTTAAATGAATGAGAGGAGAAAAGAGCAATAGAAATAATCAATAATACCAAAAGCTGGTTCTTTGAGAAAATCAACACAATTGATGTACTCCTCACAAGCCTGACAATGGAGAAAAGAAAGAGGATGCAAATAAACAAAATCAGAAATGGGGGGGGGGGTCATTACAATGGACTCTGAAGAAATAAAAATAATCATAAGAGGACACCATGAACAGCTATATGCCAACAAACTAGACAATTTAGATGAAATGGACAAATTCCTAGAAACACACAAAAAAGCTACACTGACTCAAGAAGAATAGAAGATATCAACAAACCAATCACAAGCAAAGAGATTTAATCAGTTATCAAAAATCTTCCTACAAAGAAGATGGCTTTGGGGCCAGATGGCTTCACAGGGGAATTTTATCAAACATGCCAAAAAGAACTAAGACCAATCCTACACAAACTTTTTCCAAAAAACTGAGGAAAAAGGAATACTGCCTAACTCACTTTATTTCAATACCAAAACTGGGTAAAGATGATATAAGAAGGAAAACTACAGTCTAATCTTCCTAATGAGCATATTTGCAAAAATTCTCATCAAAATACTAGCAAATTGGATCCAACAACATATTAAAAGAATTATACACCATGACCAAGTGGGGTTTATACCAGGAATGTAAGGATGGTTCAATACAAGAAAATCAGTTAATGTAACATGGCACATTAACAAATTGAAAGAGAAAAATCACATGATCAAAATGTTGAAAAAGCATTTGACAAAATTCAACATCTTTTTCTGATAAAAACATTTCAACAGGTAAGAATCAAAGGTAACTTCCTTAATATGATAAAGAGCATATGTGAAAAACCCATAGACAGCATCGTTTTCAATGGTGAGAATCTGAAAGCCTTGCCCCTAAGATCAAGAAAGAGACAAAGGTGCCGTCTGTCACCACTATTATTCAGCATTGTACTAGAAGTTCTAGCTAGAGCAATCAGGCAGGAAAAAGGAATAAAAGGTATCCAAACTGGAAAGGAAAAAGTAAAACTTTCATTATTTGCAGATGACAAGATACTATACTTGGAAAATCCTGAGAAATCTACAAAAAGTTACTTGAGCTAATAAACAAATTCAGCAAGGTGGTAGGTTACAAAATTATTGTGTAAAAATCAGTAATGTTTTTATACACAAGCAAAGACCTAACTGAGAAGTCAATTGAGGAAAACAATTCCATTTAATATAGCAACTAAAAGAATTAAGTGTTTAGGGATCAACTTAACTAGGGATGTAAAGGACCTGTACACAGAAAACCATGTAACATTGCTAAAAGACATCAAAGAAGATCTAATTAGGTGGAAAAGCATTCCCTGCTCATGGGTAGGAAGGCTAAGTGTAGTTAAGATGCCAATACTAGGTAAATTAATCTATTATTCAATGCAGTACCAATTAAAATTCCAACAATCTGCTTTGAAGGCTTGGAAAAGCTAGTAATCGAATTCATTTAGAGGGGAAAGAGACCCTGAATAGCTAAAAATATCTTTAAAAAGAAGAACAAAGTGCAAAGATTAACACCTTCTGATTTCAAATATTATTAGAAAGCCACAGTGGTCAATACAGCATTGTACTGGCACAAAGATATAAGTGTTGACCAATGGAATCTAATCAAGAGCACAGAAATAGACGACCAAATTTATGATCAACCAATCTTTGACAAGGCCCCCAAATCCACTGAACTGGGGCAAAATAGTCTTCAATAAATGGGCATGGGAGAACCGGATATCAATAGCCAAAAGAACATAAGAAGACCCTACTTTACACCCTATACAAAAATTACCTCAAAGTGGATCAAATGCCTAAATATAAGAACTACCACAAAACTCCTAGAAGAAAATGAAGGGAAACATCTTCAAGACCTAGTAATAGGAGGTAGCTTCCTAAACTTTATACCCAAAGCACAAACAAGAAAAGAAAAAATAGATAAATGGGAACTCCTCAAAATCAAAAGCTTATGTGCCCCCCCAAAAAATTTTTTTTCTACTCAATAGTAGAAAATTATTAGGAAATCACATATTGGATAAAATTTGAGATCCTGTATACATAAAGAAATCATACAACTCAACAGCAAAAGAACAACCTAATTATAAAATGGGCTAAAGATATGAATAGGCATTTTTCTGAAGAGCAAATACAGATGGCTCTAAAGCACATGAAGGGATGCGCATTTTCATTGGCTATAAGGGAAATGCAGAGCAAGACTACAATGAGATACCACCTCACATCAATAAGAATGGCTGCTGTTAAACAAACAGGAACCTACAAATGCTGGAGAGGATGTGGAGAAATTGGGACACTTAGGCACTGCTGGTGGTAATGTATAATGGTACAGCTGCTATGGAAGAAGACTGATGGTTCCTCAGAAAACTAACTATTGAGTTGTCCTATGACCCAGCAATAACACTACTCAGCGTATACCCAGAAGAACTGAAACCAGTAACACAAACAGGTATTTGCACACTGATGTTCATAGCAGCATTATTCACAACTACCAAAAGATGGAAACAATCCAAGTGCCCATCAACCAATGAGTGAATTAACAAAAAAAATGTGGTCTACATTGATGGAATATTATGCAGCAGTAAGACAAAATGATGTCCTAAAGCATATGACAAGATGGATGAACCTTGAGGACATGATGCTGAGTGAAATAAGCCAGACACAAAAGGAAAGACACTGAATGATTGCAGTTTTATGAACATGGTAAATGTAAGCTCAGAATCTTATAATACAAAATATGGAGGACCTAGAGAAACATGGAATCTGGAGATGGGTGAATAATTAGCTAATGAGGTTGAACTTAAAGGAATAGATGAAAGTGAAGGCAGTTCATTAGTGGGTCTATAAGTAATATTACCATAATGAAGGTGAAAATCAAAAGGGGTTTATGGACCCATGTGTCCCACCGATTAACACTACAAATATAAATAAGTTCTTGCATGAACTACTTCAAAAGTATGAATCTTATACAAAGAGTGTATAATATTGGGGTATAGAGGGAAAACTGTTATTGCATGCTATGGCCCACATTTAATAGGAAGCTGTCAACAGTGCCACAGTAATACCAGGGGGTAAGTAATGGGGGAAGGGACAAGAGTTAAAGGGAAGTTTGGATTTTCTATATGGTGGAGGGAGTATTTATCAGTTATTTTTCTCTTGGGAACAATGAAATTGTCTAAATTGAGTGCTGATGGAGTGTTGACTTTGGACATCATACATGATGCCTAATGAATGCAGGAGGCTAAAAGAAGCACTGACTGAGAGGTGAATGGCAAACAGTGGTGTATACATATGATTGAATGTTGTGCTGCTACAAAAAGGAACGAAGTTGTGAGGGGTGCAACGATGTGAATGAACCTGGGGGACATTTCGTGAGGCAAAATAAACCAGAAACAAAAGAGCAAATATTGCATGATCTCATTTAGAAAATACTTATAAGAAAGTTGGGGCATAGGTTGTAAGCTCTTATAGCAGTCTGGAGTGGTAATTGCTATTTCTAGATTTTGAGAGGCTGTGCTATATATGTATAATCTGGTACTTAGAGATAAGAACAAAGCTAATCAGGTCGGGATTAAGGTAATTCAGAATACAGGGGTAAGGAAGACATTGTCTGTATTTTAGAACTTCACCCATTCTATGAGACCAAAGGAAGAAAGGTTTGTTTTTCCCAGAACCTGAATTTTTTGTTACACATAATCTAATTCAACCTGTCTGGCGAGATCATTTAAACAACCCAAACATGGGAGCCCAGAATGGGAATGAGGACCTTTAATCCTGTATATCTTAATGTAATATCCAGAAACATCCCAGAGTATGTTAACCTGGTAATTAAAAAGTATTGGCAAAGTCCCTTGAGGGATGGGAGAAAAAATATGGAACTATTAAACTTTACCACCAGGAAACCCCTGATAATGTCTCAAACATTAGGGGCTCCCAAATCAATAGGCCAAGCCCTCGATCTTGAGGATTGTTTTTGTGACGCTTACTTATGTAGCGGAGAACCTTAGCCTGCCTATGAGTATGCCTAAGAGTTACTTCTGGTGGACCTCTTTTGTTGCTCAGATATGGCCTCTCTCTCTCTCTCTACACCCAACTCAGCACATGAAATCATTACCCTCTTCCCTACATGGGACATGACATCAAGGGGTGAAAATCTCCCTGGCATCTTGGGATATGATTGTCAGGGATGAGCCTGGCCCTAGCACCATAGGATTGATGATGCCACCCTGACAAAAAGGGGGAAAAGAAGCTTGACAAATAAAGTATCAGTGGCTGGGAGAGCTCAAATGAGTTGAGAGGTTACTCCAGAGGCCACTCTTAAGCAAGGGTCAGCTAGACACTTCTACCTAACATAGTTTGCCAAACCTTAACCAAAATCATTCCTGCCAAAGAACAGGGTTCTTTATATGAGATTCTACAAAGGGTCCATGCATTATGATTACTTTCCAAAAACCTACAACCTCCAGATGGGTACCTAGGCCAGCTAAGTCCTGAAACTCAGAGAGCCCAGCCTCTCCAGAACATCAACTAGTTCCATCCCCCTATTCCATATTATCAACAGCCCCCTCCAACATGAAAAAATTAGAATAGACATAGCCCAAATACCCTAAGGGTTTAACAAATGAGAATGATTGCTGGATCATTATACTGATATTTCTTTTAGTGTCCAGTGTCTTGGAGCAGCTAGAAGTAAAAACCTAAACTTCTGGATTGTAACCCATACCAAACTCTGAAATATGTTCTACAAGTAATTGTCGCAGTGTGCTTTGAAATTTTATTCTTCACAAAAAGAAGAAAAGTCAATTGATGAATGTATAGCTATAAGATGATTCTGTTAACCATTGATTGTACACTTTGGATGATTACATGGTATGTGAATGTATAATACATATCGGTAAAATTGCATTTAAAACAGAAGTTCCAGGGTGCTGTTTCCCCACAGAATCCTTCAATCAACAGCAAAAATGGCAGAGCCACCTTGTTCAAAACTCTGGAAAACTGTTAAAGGGTTTTGGTAACTGGACAAGTGCCAAATCGAGGAAATACAGGTTTTAAAAAATGATAGGGGAGAAGATGCAGGGGTAGTTCAGTGGTAGAATTCTCATCTGCCATGTAGGAGACCTGGGTTCAATTCTTGGCCCATGCACTTCCCAAACAAACAAGCAAAACAAACAAACAAAATTCAACAAATGGTGCTGCAATAACAAGATACTCATATGGAAAAATAATGAAATGTGACCCCACCGTATAAGATACAAAAAAAAAGGTAGGGGAAGTTTATGCACCTTGTATAAGGAAATTCCACATTTTCTGCATAATTTTTCTGTAAACCTATAACTTTTATAGTAAAAAGTTAGGAAAATAAAAGCTCTTACTCTCACCTTGCGTAACCCTCTCAGCAAACCGAAGCCCACAAGTTAGCCTTACAATGATGAACCATTTTCCTTAAACATTCTCTCCTTCTAGGTCTCATCTCCGAGGACATATAGACTAGCAGTACCAAGCTCCAGTTAAAACAATTCCTTCATATCCGAGATGAGCCTGGCCCTGACATCGTGGGATTGAGAAAACCTTCTTGATCAAAAAGGAGAAAAGAAATTTAACGAAATAAAGTTTCAATGGCTAAGAGATTTCAAATAGAGCAAAGAGGTCTTTTGGGAGGTTATTATTATGTATTATATAGACAATCCTTTTTAATTTCTAGTTTATTAGAATAGCTAGAATGAAACACCTGAAACTGTTGAACTGTAATCCAGTAGCCTTAATTCTTGACGATGATGATATTGTAGAACTATAAAACTTTAACAGTGAGACTGTGTGATTTTGAAAACCTTGTAACTGACACTCCCTTTATCCATTGCATGGGCAGATTGGTGATAAAATAAAGATAATAAATAAATAATAGGGGGATAAGGGATATGGGGTGTTTTGGGTGCCCTTTTTATTTTTTACTTATTTCTTTTTTTGGAGCAGTGAAAATGCCCTAAAATTGTGGTGGTGAATGCACAACAGTATGATAATACTGTGAGCCATTGATTGTATACCTTGGTTGATTCCATGGTATGTGAATATATTTCAACAAAATTATATTAAAAACAAGACCTAGTTTTGCTTCTAAGTAAAGACTTTTCCCATTCAATGCATATACAAGTATGTTTTTCTGAAAAGAGGTTTTATAGAAACCATATAATTAAATACAGATTTCACACCTGAATCTACAATTCTGAAGATAGAAAAATGAAGTAAAACTTATCTCCACTTAAAGATGGAGAAATAAGGGACCTGACAGAATAGATGATATGTCCAGTGCCTCCTACCTCATAGCAAAACTTAGACTTCCTTCCAATTAAAGATTCCTGTTTCCCAGTAGAGACCAACCTTTCTGCTTGAATTAGGTTCTTAATCCTTATTTTCTAACTGTAAACTGAAGCTATACATTTACCTTGAAAATTCAACTGGTTTCCATAAGGATTCATATTGTAAATGTGTGCATACTTTGTGTTTCTTGGAAGAAATATATCTAATCAATACAAGGTGCTGCTCTAACAAAGATCCAAGTTTTGCCCTCTGATATATGTCAATGACCAATGACTGATGTCATACATTTCAAAGCAAAATGTAGCCCGATGTTGTCTGGGTAAACCAGGCATGTAAATGAACCCAGCCATAAAACCTTTTAAAAAAATTAAAAAGAGGAGGGCTTTGGCAAGTATTTTAAAATATGGAACAACATAAGTATTTCAGGCTGTTGCTGCTTCGGAAGCTTGGGAACGATTAGTGACTTTTCTGTGGGTTAGTAGTTTTTTTAACTTGTTCATATGACCATTCCTATTAACCTCTCTCAGACCGTGCCAACACAGGAAGAACAAAGAGAAAATTGAAGCTACCAGCAGAGAGAAAACAAAGTATACAATCAATGGCTCACAGAGAGAAAACAATTCAGTCCCACTATCTGCCTTCCATTCTCCTGAAGAGTTGCCTGTATGAATGCTATAGAAATTAAAGAGAAGGTAAAGCCACTAAATTATTTTTCTTTACAATGTGACTGAATCTACTGTGCCAAAAAATGATGACATCTCAAAACACAGATGACAGTTGGAGAAATGAATGATATTAACTCCATGCACAGAAATCTAAAGTTTTTTTGTTAATGTAGAAAACATTTGAAATTTATTTGTCTAGTAAAGGGATAAGATTGGCATAAAGGTAAACAACTGGCAAATCATTCATAGCAATGAATTTGCCCAGTGGCTTTTCATTCCAAAACTTTAGAAATAAGAGACTGTTCACCAGATGTCATTAAAAAAAAAAAGACTTTTTTTCTTAACTAATTTAACGTCTAAATTGCTAAAAGGTACACTCTAGTAAGTTCTTTTTAGCTGAAAAATGTCTGTGTCTTGTTAAAAGTTTATTGAATAGTGTAATTATATTGCTTATGCTGTTAAATGATACGCCATTTTTGAATAAGAGATTTTTACTCAGGCAAAATGAAATGAGAACACCTGGCAATAACCTTTAGGTATAACATTGAAACAAACAAACACAAAGCTTGGGCAAGGTTGCCCTTTTTTTCTTTTACTTTTTCCCAAGTTCTCTGGATCTGACACATATCAGAATACACTTAAACACTCTGTCACTTATCATTGAAATGTTCAAAGTGAATCTTGAGCAAGCTGGTGGCGCTGAAGTTGGGATCAATTAAGCCGTGAAACAACTGTTTCTCAAGCAGTGATCCAGCTGCTTGGTTCAGTTCAAATTAGCATGACAGAAAAAAAAGATTTAAAAGATAGACATAATATAATGGCCATGTGTTATTATATTACCAGAAGGAGCTCGATATTGTATATAGCAAATTTATTGGGATTTTAAGGCACCACAAGTAAAGAAATGAATTTCTAAATGGCATTGTCAGTTTGCTGCAGATTTTTTTCCTCTGCACAAGATGTTTCTATTTTAATAATCTCTTAATTTTATCTATTACGTGATTGACTCTGCAATATAATTAGGACATAGGCATGGGGTTGGGGCAATGCTTGGTTCTCTGTGTTCCCAGCACATTTCTTTCTTCTTTTTCCCATTTCCCTTTGTGTAATGGAGGATGACAGAAATTTTGCATTCATGTGCCCTGAAAACTCTTTATTAATTTAAAGGCAAGATTTTGATTTATGCAGAAGAAAGAAGTTACATCTAGCCCTGTGTTACACAAGGAATTTTCAAGGCAGATTTTTTTCCTTTCCGTTTTCCCTGTCGAAAAGTAGATTTAGACATCAGAGTAATCAAATATAATTAAATGCAAATGTCTAACACCAGCTGCATCTGCACAGCAAAGTGATGGTTGACAAGCCAATTCCCTTAATCCAAGCCTAAGTCTGAAGGCACATTCGTCTTAAATATTCAGAATGGTTATCAAGAATGTCCCCAGTCGGCCGATTTCTTGGCTTCCTGTTTGCTTTAGTTACTTAAAAACGTACTCCAGTGCAGCCATAGCATGGCAAAATGTGAGCGATCGATCTGCTCCCAGATCCTCTTGGGCTCATCCACACAACTGTTTCTATAGATGGCCCCGAGTAAAGTAAAACATCCAAGTTCAAAGATCCAAAACAGATTCGCAGTCTAAATGATCTCAACTGGCTATTAAAATAGCTTTGAATACGGTAGAACTCAAAAGTTGAAGAGAAGCCACAGGGCCATGAAAGTTGAGGAAAAGTATATAAACACAAGTGTGGGTGTCAGAAACCATAGGATATATTTTGGGGGAAATGAGATTAACAGGTCAGAGGAGGAGGTTGCTTTCAGCCTTGAAAGACATATAGGCAGATGTTGGCAGGCAGAAGGAAAGGACACTCATGATGA
Source organism: Tamandua tetradactyla (assembly GCF_023851605.1). Classification (NCBI taxonomy): domain Eukaryota; kingdom Metazoa; phylum Chordata; class Mammalia; order Pilosa; family Myrmecophagidae; genus Tamandua; species Tamandua tetradactyla. The sequence goes on along the minus strand of NC_135351.1, from coordinate 2,073,143 downwards.
GAGCAGCATGAATAGCAGCTTAATCTGCCTGGCGTACTAAGATGATTGTAAGGGGCTTGGCATGAATGGAGCATAAATTTTGGCTATGGAATCCAGGAGAGATTTAGTGAGCAGAAAAGCAATTAGGTGGGCAGGAGGCAGTTAAGCAAGTTCCTTGGTATGCTGAGAAGTTTAGATTTAATCCAAGAAACTTTTTTTGGGGGGGTAGGGGGGAGGGTCTTGGGTGTTATATTATCAACTTTGTGTTTTATAAAGATCACACATGACTTTCTGGAGGATAGATTGGAGAGTCAATAACATAAGACTGGAAAGAACGTGAAGGGACTGGAGAAGATGCCCTCATTCACGGTTAGGCTCACTGTCTTCATGAAGGTGCTAGATGTGGGGAAGAAAATAAGGAGCTTGGCTTAAGATATGATAAACGATAGCCACTTATGACACTATGACAGAACCCCCAGTATATACATGTCCTTAGAATTCAGGAATGTGAACTCTGGTAAATATATTTGCTTACCTTAACTATTTTTCTGATTAAAAAGTAACACGTGTTCATCTTAGAAAATTGGGAAAACCAGGAAAGTGTAAAACATATGATATGTATCTGGGCTGGATACATAAATTTAGTAGTTAAATGTCCTAAATAATAATTACCATCCAGCTCATATGCAGAGCATAAATTTTCAAAGGTTAAGCACTTATTAAAATGCATTTAAAGGAAAACTAAACTGTGCACGTGACATAGTTTGACTGTCATGAACTAAGAATGAACTTAAGAAGCTGAATTACCACGAGAGAAGTCCAATATTAACTACGCCAAAATCTAAATTACATTCAAATGGGAAATGCAAAGTAACATGTCAACCAGGTTAACTCTTCAACTTCTTGGAAATACCTTGGCAGTGAACTCATCTTGGCGGGCCCATTAGGAAGCATGTGACTGAAAATCAGGTTCCACTAGAGACTACACTCAAGTTCTTCTTCAGTTGACGCAACTAACTGAAAACATCTGACGCTATAATTTTCTATTTTCTGTGGAATTCTAAGATCTCAAATGGTAATTTCTCAAATACATGAGCAAATCCAAAATTTGAGGAAAAAGTTGACCCTCTCGTTGTCATCTGTATAGAAAACCTCCATTTGGAGGTGGAGTGGAGATTTTTTTGGGCAAGAACAAAAGTCAGAATTTACCATTTTCATAAAAGACTGTAAACTTTTAGATTCTTATATCTGGTATCTAGTGTCCCTGGGAACTTCCCTCTCTCCCCTATATAGAACATATGCACCAAGACACCGTGATCCTAAAAAGAAAAAACAAAAAGGAGATACAACTTACATAAAATACACACATCTTAAGTGTACAGCTAGATGAATTCTTACATGTATATATTCTATGTAATCATCCCCAAGATCGAGTTACAGAATATTTTTCTCTCTCATTTCTCAGCCCAGCAAATACTGCTTTGACCACCCACCCCGACAGATAAACAATATTCCGACCTCTATCATTTAAGATTAACTTTGCCAGTTCTTGATATATAAATGGAATCATCTAGTATCTTTTGTATCTGGTTTCTTTTGCTCAACATACTGCTCATGAGATTCATCCATGTTGTTACATTTTAGTACTTTGCTCTTTATTATTGCTGTATAGTATTCTCATGTATAAATATACCGAAGTTTGTTACTTTGTTTTCCTAGGATGGATATTTGTATTGATACCAGTTTTGGAGCTATTATGAATAAAGTTCCTATAACATTTTGGTATAAATCTTTCTGTAGACACAAATGCTCATTTCTCTTATATATTGCCAAAGAGTGGGTATATAATATATATATATATTTATGTATATTATCAAATATACATAAATATATATATTTATATATAAATAAATTAAAATTATATATAAATTTTAATATATATTAAATTGGTTTCATTTTAAAATACACTGTCAAACAATTTTCCAAAGTGGCTGTACAAATATATACTTCTCCCAGTAGAAAATTTAATCTTGATTTATCTACATTTTTTCCAAAACTACTGTGGGCAAAATTCATATCACAGCAGAAAAGTTTAAGAATCAAACTTCTTGTTCTGTATGGTTATTAAGCTCAGACATTTCAAGCTAGATCTCCTGAAATACTTATCTTTACTACACTACTTTAGATACTCCAAAGAGATGCTTTATAGAATTTTGTCAATTATCCATATGAGTAGAAGGCATATGAAGAAGTTTCAAGAACTTCTAATTGATATGACAGAGAGGTGAACACTTCCCCAACTTGCTCAAACCAAAGAAATGCTGGATTTGGTCATTTGAGCATGAAAGAGATGTCCAACTGATTTATTCCTTTCTTTCACAAATCTCAAATACTCTGGCAATTTCTCCTGACCCCAAATATAAGTAATCTGTACAAAATAACTTTTTAAGGAAATGAATTCAACACATCTATTCTATTTGAAGTCTCAGTAGCTTTTGGAATTGAGAACAAATAGTATTTCAAAATACTGAAAGTTCAGAGCTCTCCATTCATTAACTTATTCATTTATTCATTCATTCATTTAAATCAGCTATGAACTGCAAAGCTCCTTATCAAATTATCATATATCTGGGTAATTATTAAGGTGAAGAAGCAAGCTAAATGTAGCATAACAGCCTATCTATTGATGACATTAAGAAAACATTCCTTTGTGATGAGTAAAAGAGTTCTCTTTTTTTCTCATGTTATCATTCTTTTCTTACCTATACATATTTCTGTTTATTTAAATTTAACGGTGGTCACAGCTGGTGACCTGGCTACAGGACACTTTGATTTGAATAAATAGTTGATTTTTTTTAAATTTGCATTTGTTGCCAACATTCAAAAAATGGGAGACTTCATGTAAAAATGCACTTTTCCAACTTAACAAATCATGTCTGCCAGTTTGGGGCCTGGCTTACCCAGGAATGGCCACAAGCAGTTAGAGATAAGTAACTACTATCTCCTTTAATTGCAGCATACTCATCTGTCAGATGTTCAACCAGCTTGCTTTTGCCTGCACTCCCATAAATGTGAGTTTATGATTCTTTGGAACACATCTGCTAACACATGGACTAAAGATGGCTGTGATGGTTTAGCTCCTGTGTCAACCTGGCCAGGTGGCAGTACCCCATCTTCTGGTCAGGCAAGCACTGGCCTAACCATTACTGCAAAGACATCTAATGGCTAGTTAATAAACCAAAAGGCTGGCTTATTAAATTATCAGTCAGCTGATTGCAGTTGTGGCTAATCACATCTATGATCACCTAAGGAAGTTTTTTCTGCAATGAGAAAATACAATCAGCTGGATATAATCCAATCAATTGAAAGCTTTTAAGGGTGAAGAAAGAACTTTCATTTCTTCTTCAGCCAGTCAGTGTGTCCTGGAGAGTTCATCAAGGACCTTCACTGGAGTTGACAGCTAGCAGCCTGCCCTGTGGAATTTGGGGTCGTGCATCCCCACAGCTATATGAGACACTTTTATAAAATATCATATTTACTGATCTCTCCTGTTGGTTCTGCCTTTCTAGGAACCCTAATATTGCCATGTTGTTATTTAAGAAAAGACAGAGCTACCTTGGTGTGGAGTTTGGAGCTATGTGCCCTGGAAAAACATGTTCTCAAACTTCCATTCCTGTAGATATGAGCTCTTGTAAATAGGACCTTTGATAACGTCATTTCAGTTAAGGTGTGGCCCAGTTGAATCAGGATGCACCTTCATTCTATGACTGAAGGCTTTGTAGGGAAAGTCACAAAAAATGAGAAAGCCCGAGGGAGCAGCCAGAAACTGAAAGTCAACCCAGAAGAGGAGAAAGAAGCCAGGAGAGGCCCCCATGTGTATTGCATGTGACAGTAAAGCCAAGGACCAAGGATTGCCAGCAGCCAGCCCCAGGATGACACAGTCTTTTGGAAGAGCATCACCTTGATGACATCTTCACTTTTGTACTTCTCCTAGCCTCAAAACCAGGAGCCAATAAATCCCTGTTCTTTAAGCCAACCCACTGCATGGCATTTGCTCTAGAGGCCGGAACACTAAAATTCTCAGTAAAAGAAAAAACAAACTGTGCTTTTTTTTTAATTATTGGAATTTTTTTAGTAGTTTCACACTTGCAGAAAACTTGAGCAGAAACTAGAGGTCCCATATACCGCACCGTGACTCAGCATAAGGTATCTCCTATTATGAACATCCTGCCTTAGTGTGGTTCATTTGTCATAATTGACGGACCCGTACTGATACACACACACACACACATATATATATATTTAATGCTGTATGGTGGAGGTCACACTTCATTCTTTTTCCATGTGACTATCCTATTATTGCAGCATCATTTGTTGATCTTTTTGGGGGGAGGGGAGTGCACGGGGCTGGGAATCAAACCCAGATTTCCCACATGGCAGGTGAGAATTTTACCACTGGACTATCCTTGCAGTCCCATATTAATATGCTTTTAGTAACCAAATCCTATAGTTTATATTTGGGCTTGCCTTTGTGTTGTACAGAATCAAGTTTTGGCAAATGTGTAGTGTCACCATTACTGTATCATACAGAATGGTTTCACAGCCCAAAGAATGTCTTGTGCTACTCCTATTCATCCCTCTTCCCCTCCCCCTGAACTCCTGGTAGTCACTGAATATTTTGCTGTCTCTATAGTTTTGCCTTTGCCGGAATGCCATAGAGTTATAACCAAGACACTCTGTATCTCTTCAAACTGTCTTCTTTCACATAGCACTGTGCATTTAAGGATCCACCTGTCTTTTCATAGCTTGATAGCTCATTTCTTTCTCTTTTTTTGACATTTTTTTAATGTGGTAAAATATACACAACATATAATTTACCATTTTAACCAAGTTTACAATGCATTGGGATTTAATGCATCCACAGTGTTGTGTAACCGTCACTGCTATTTATTCCCAGAACATTTTCCTCACTCCAGACAGAAATTCTGTACGCATTTAGCAATCACTTCCCATTCCTCCCTCCCTGCACCCCTGATAACCACTATGCTACTTCCTGTCTCTATGAATTAGCCTATTCTAGAAATTTCAAAAAAGGGGAAACATAAAATATTTGTCCTTTTGCGCCTTGTTTATTTCCCTCAGCTTAATAATTTCAAGGTTCATGTTGTAGTATGCGCCAGGACTTCGCTCCTTTTATGGGTGGATAATATTCCATTGTGTGTTTGCACCATATTTTGTTTATCCATTCCAGCTGAAGAGCACTTGGGTTGCTTCCACCTTTTGGCTACATTGAATAATGCTGCTGTGAACACTGGTGTGCCAGTATCTATTTGAATTCCTGTTTTTAACTTATGGGTATTTAGCTAGGACTTAAATTGCCAGCTCATATGGCAATTCTGTTTAACTTTTTTGAGAAACTGCCAAGTTGGTTTCCATAGCAGCTTCAGACCATTTAACATTTCCACCAGCAATGCACAAGGATTCCAATTTCCCCATATCCTCATCAATACCTGTTATTTTATGTTTTTCACAGATATTTTCCATTTTTCAAAAATAGCATATATGTTACTAGAATAAAAAACTTTAGAAACATAAGACTATACAACAAAAAGTATACCTTAAAGTAAGTGATTGACTATACTTAATAGTAAAATCATTAATATAGCTTTCATTAATTGTAACAAATGTACCACATTAATGCAAGGGATTAATAATAGGGTAGTATATGGGAACACTGTATTTTATGGATGGTTTTTCTGTAAAGGTACAATTTCTCTAATAAAAATAGCTATTTTAGTGGGTGGGAAGTGGTATCTCATCATGGTTTTGATTTGCAATTCCCTAATGACTAATGACATTAGCATCTTTTCATGTGCTTCTTGGTGATTTATATATCTTCTTTGGGTCAATGTCTACTCAAGCATTTTGCCAATTTCTTAATTACTTTGTTTGTCTTTTTGTTGTTGAGTTGTAGGAGTTCCTTTATATATTCTGGATATCAAACACATCACATATACGATTTGCAACCACTTTCACCATTTTGTAGATTGTCTATTCACTTTCTTTTTTTTATCATTCCATTTTATGTATTTGCTTTTTGCATTATACAGAAAGTGAAAAGTGGAGATATAAACCAAAAATACAATAGTATTGGCATTTATATTTACCAATGTCATTACCCTCACTGGAGATCTTTATATCTTCATATGGCTTTGATCTGTTGTCTATTTTCTACTGTCCCTTCCTTTCAACCTGCTGAACACTCTATAGCATCTCTTGTAGGGCTAGAGTCTAGTAGAGAAAAACTCCCTTAGTTTTTGTTTATCTGGGAATATCTTAATCTTTCCTCATTTTTGAAAATTAGTATTGTCAAATGTAAAATTCTTAGTTGGCAGTTGTTTGCTTTCAGCATTCAAATATGTCATCATACTGTCTTCTAGCCCCCAAGATTTCCAGTAAAATTGGCACTTAATCTTATTGAGGTTCCCTTGTACTTCTCTCTTGCAACTTTCAAAATTCTCTATCTTTGGCATTGGACAGTTTGATTATAACATGGTACAGTGTGGATGTTTTTGTGTTTATCCTGTTTGGAGTTCGTTGACTGTCTTGGGTGTGTATATTCATGTCTTTCATTGTATTTAGGAAGTTTTCAGCAATTTTTTTCTTCAAATATTCTTTCTGCCCCATTCTCTCTTCCTTCTCCCTCTGGGACTCCCACAGTATTTATATTGGCACACTTGATGGTGTCCCATAGGTTCCTCAGGCTCTCTGTCTATTCACTTTCTTGATAATGCCCGATGATGCAAAACAAAGTTTTTAATTTTGATGAAGTCCAATTTATCTATTTTTGCTCTTGCTGTTCATGTTTTTTGATGACAAGATTAAAAATCCATTGCCAAATGCAAGGTCCTGAAGATTTACCTCTATGTTCTCATCTATGAGTTTTATGGATTTTAGCTCTTATATTTAGGTCATTGATTCATTTTGAGTTCATTTTTTATATTATGACAGAAAAGGGCCCAACTTTATTCTTTTCCATGTGGATTTTCAGCGTTTCCAGCACCATTCTTTCCTCATTAGATGCACTTGAGACTACTCTTTCCCCATTGAATGCGCTTAGCACCATTTTTGAAGATCATTTGGCCATACAGTTGGCACTGAAGGAATACAGATTGTGCAACAGGACTGATTGTAAAATTTCAGAAATGGATAGCATAATACTACCTGATTGTAGCACAACAATAAGTACACTGTATGACACTGAATGTGTGTATGGTTGAGGAAGAAAGGCTGGGGGCACATATGACACTAAAGGAAAGATAGAGGATAAAGACCAAGACTGTATATTTAGGAATGCCTAGAGTAGATAATGATGATGATTAAATGTCGAAATTAAAAAACGTTTTTGCAAGAGGGAGAACATATGAATGTCAGCATTTCAGGGTGCTGAAAATAGATGGTATATGAGAAAAAGTACAATCAATGCTAACTAGGGTCTATAGTCAACAATAACATTGTAATATGATTCCACTGAATGTATTTTGAAAATACGAAATGTCAACAGGTGGGGGACAGGGGGAGGGGTATGGATTTTTGTGGAAGAAAAGGAAATGTCTTCATATTGATTATGGTGGAGAAGGCATGTGTATACACAGGTTGGATTGTTTGATATGCGAATTAAACTGTTTAAAATACTTAAAAATGAACAGAACAAAACAAGTGCGAGAGAAAATATGCAGAAAGAGATGTGCCTACTCACTGCTGACAGGGAAACTGAGTGGTGCAGCCACTTGGAGGGCAGTGTGGTGGCCCCACAGGAGGCTAAGTGTGGGGTTGCTATATCATCCTGAAACCCTGTTATTCAGTATATACCGGAAGAAACTGAGTGTGGGGACATAAATAGACATTTGCAACACCAGTGTTTCTGGTGGCAATGGATGCAGGTGGTCTAAGGGTACAAGGAGGAGGAATGGAAGGGGGAACTATGGTGTATACATACAATGGACCACTGAGGGCCACAAGAAGGAATGAAGCTGTGAGGCGTGCAACTAGGTTTTGAATCTTAAGGACAGTATGTTGAATGAAATATCAGGAACAAAAAGACAAATATTATCATTCTCAATCATATGGACTAGCCATAACATAAAAATTCAGGGAACTGAAGTCGAGAGGATGGGGATCAGGTTGGGTTCTATTGTAAAGGGTTCTAGATAGTAAGTTCTTACATCAATTATATATATTCAGAAGTTGTAACTGTTATTTCTAAATTCTGAGATACTGAGCTGATTGTTTATAATCTAGTCATTCCCGGAAACTTTGGGCATTTATGTGACACCTGAGGCTCAGAGTTAGAGCTCTGAAGCTATGAAAGTCAGCATACCCCATATGGAATTGTTTAAAAAGTTAAAAAAGTGACCAAACTTCATGTAGAGATATTCATGAAGCTGATCAGAATACAGGGTAAAGGATGATATTTTCCATATTTTAAAACTTCAACTTCTATGTGAGACCAAAAGAAAAATTGTTTGTTTGATGCAAAATTTATATTTTGGGTAGTGCATTTCCTAGTTTAACCTTCATGGTCAGTTTAGTTGAACACCATAAGCACATGGAATCTTGAATAGGGCATGAGACCTTGTTGGTTTGTCCAGGTTAGTGTGATGCCCTAACATATCCCAGAGTGATTTGGGCAGTGAATAAAGAAATATTTTCAGTCACCTTGGTGGACTGGGGAGAAAGGAGGAAATATTCAACTTCTCCATTTGGAGAATTTCTGATAATCTCACAAGCAGTGGGAGCAACCAAATCAATAGGCCAAGCCTTCCATGTTAGGGTTCACCCCTATAAACCTTATTCCTGCAAAGGACAGACTATGCCTACTTAAAATTAGGCCTAAGAGTCACCCCCACAGAACCCCATTTATTGCTCAGATGTGGCCTCTCTAAGCCAAAACAGCAGGTACTCACTGCCCTCCCTACTACGTGGGACATGACTCCCAGAGGTGTAAATTTCCCTCGCAATGGGGAACAGAAATCCCAGAATGAGCCAGAACACAGCATCAAGGGATTGAGAAAGCCTTCTTGACCAAAGGGGGAAGAGAGTAATGAGACAAAATAAAGTGTCAGTGCTGAGAGATTTCAAACAGAGGCCAGAGGTTATCCTCGAGGTTATTGTTATATAGAGATCCCTTTTTAGTTTATGATGTATTGGAGAGGCTAGAGGCAAGTACCTGAAACTGTTGAGCTGTGTTCCAGTAGCCTTGAATCTTGAAGACATTGTGTAATGATATAACTTTTACAATGTGACTGTGGGATTGTGAAAACCTTGTGTCTGTTGCTCTTTATATCCAGAATATAGACAGAGAAGTAAAAAAAAATGGATAAAAAAAATAAATAATAGATTCGATTCTTGGACCATGCACCCAAATAAATAAATAAATAATAGAGAGGGTAAAAGGTAAAATAAATTGCCTAAATGAAAACACTAGTGGTCAATGAAAGGGAGGGGTAAGGGGTATGTATGAGTTTTTGTTTTTTATTTAATTTCTTTTTGTGGAGTAAAGCAAATGTTCTAAAAAATGATCATGGTGATGAATGCACAACTATAGCATGATATTGTGAGCCATGGATTACACACCATGTATGGAATGTATGTGTGTGAAGATTTATTAATAAAAACATTTTTAAAAAAATCAATTGGCCAGGATTTACATATTTCACATTTCTGCATCTTCATCTTTACTTCTAAGTAAACCTGTGGATGATTTGATGAGAAGTAAGCAAACATATTTCATGTATACGCATGCATACCAAGGACATGCTTGTGGATAAAGTGAGTTGATAACGTTAGACAAAAGATAGTTTCCACCAGTTCATTCCTCCACGGTCCCTAATGAAATGAGCATCTTGTATACTGTTAATTCTGTAAACAGAGGCACGTTCAAAAGATCTTTGATGGTCTTGTAATCTTAATCTAATATATTTTAGATATTTTAATTTTTTCCCTCTTGGGGAATACATTTAGCATAGTGTAGAAAAATAGTTCATGACACTATCATATAAAGTTATATAACTTTTCATATATAAACATGAAATTTGTTGTAAAAAATTCTTTAAACCAAAAGTTTTAATCTAGGACTTCAGTTTAATCTGTTCCTTAAATCTATTTTTATGTGGCCCTTAAGAACATATCCAAAAATCCATTGCTAGTGTAGCAATAAAAATACTTTGGGTACTGACAGCCTCTTTGGAATGCATATATAAAATTACAAACTTGTATTTGTATTCCTTCTTGTGACATGTTATACTAGAATCCAAAATGGCTTTTGTGCCATTTTTTTAAACCTGTTTTTTCTTTTGATGTTGGTATCATATTTGCTATAAATGACTGCTGCTTCTGGGGTTAAACATTTTGTTAGTGAAGATGCAACTAGAACACTAAATTATGGACAAAATTTTCAGAATAGGTGGCATAGGTTAATTGTTTTGTTTGGCTTTATTCAAAATTCCTTCTTTATCAAACCATGCCATATTTTTATGGAAAGGAAAAAGTGGCTTCTTTTCCATTGCTAGGATATATTTTGCATAGTAAAGAATCATTGGTGAGTGTTGTGATCGTCATTCATAATGCAATTTTTTTTTCCCGCTCTGGGATTTATCTGTGCATCACTCTGGATAAACCTACAAAATCTCATGCCCTACGCAAGGTTCCAAGTACTATGGTGTTCGATTAAGCTGTCCACATAAGTTATATTAGGAAATACACTAGTCAAAATATAAATTTTGTACCAAATAAACATTTTTTGCTTAGTCTCACACAAAGGTTAAAAGTTTTAAAATATTAATTACCATCTATTTTCAACACCCTGCATTATTGACATTCCTTTGTTCTTCCTCAGGCAGAAACATTTTTAAATTTGCACATTTAGTTACTATCATTATATACGCTAGGCATTCCTAGATTATACCATCTCAGTCTTTATTGTCTATCTTTCCTTCTGATTTCATTTGTGCTTTCTGATTTCTGATTCACAATTTGTGCAAATTGTGATTTCATTTGCATTATTTTATTCATAATGCAATTTTAAAGTTGTTTTATGTGTTATATAGTGAATAGATCACTTTGAAATTTGAGGTTCCTAAGAGTTTGATTTGCTTCACTTTTTTCCTAAAATAAATATTGTCTTCCCAACTGTTATGTCCTAGGTA